>NC_092876.1:359437505-360078934 GCF_028372415.1 Notamacropus eugenii
GCTTTTTTTTTTCCAGAACCACACAGTATTCTAACTCCAAATCCCCACTTGGTACACACATATATAATTATGTAACATATATAAAATTACAGAACGTTTAGAAAAGGTAAGAAAGTAGAGAACAACATAGAAAACCCTAAATAAGAAGTCATCAGTCCTAAAGATAGCTAGGAACTGAAGCTATGATTTTACTGGTGTAGGTGACTCCTAATGAGGGGATTCTGTCTGCCAATGCAAATCAGAATCATTTCTTCAATTTACAATTAATAATTTATTTCTATTGAATTTATAATTAATAATCTTAGAGAGTAGATTAGAACATGAAGGTTAAGTGACTTGACCAGTGTCACACATCGAGTATGTGTCAGAGAGGGAACTTCATCCCAAGTCCTCTTTGCTTTAAGGTCACCTCTTTTACCTATTCTGCTAAGATTACTCTAAGTCACAAAGTTATCACAAAGTAAATCCCCATATTCCCTTAGAGTCTCACACATAAAAGGGTCTCAGGTTAAGGATCTCAACAAGTCTTATCTTTACCTGTTTTCCTTTTTGACCACTATTTCTCTCTGTATCACAATTTACCCAGCCTTCTATTTTTGTAACCTTGAAATTATCATTGATTTTTCCCTCTCTCTCACCTCTCAATTACCATATTTTATTGACTATATATTCAACATCTTTCATATCTCTCCTTGCTATTCCCACTGAGATTAATCTAGCATACTTTAATATTTTAATTGATCCATGATTCCATCACTATGGGCTCTCCCTCTGCCTACAAAAATCTCAGCCTCCTGCAGAGCAGTTCTTGACCATGCCTGTCCATAAATTTTTCATAGAGGATGTACTCAGTTCACTGAAAAATATCCTCTGGTTCCTTTAATATGCAAGTAGTACAGCTATTGATGTGAGAAGGTTGTTGTTTTAGTTGTGTGTTTGTCCTTAGTTTTCAGAGAGGGCCATCACATTAGGGAAATGATGACATGACTTAGAGTTCACTTTGATTGGAGGGAGGGAGGGCTGTGCAAGGTCAGCAGTCTCACTTTTTCTTCCAGAGCCATTTGGGTCCAGTGGCCAGATAGTCATCAGGACCACTGGAAATGGCCCAGGATGCAATGGGAGACCCTGGTATTTTCAGGTATTCACTATGAGTGAGGCAATGCCCAATCAGTGAATAGGTATCTTTAAGAAGTGAGTCAAGGTATGGCCCCTTTAAAAAAAAAAATCAAATGTGGTGGGGAGACCCTCAGGGTTGATGGTCAAAAGATAAATGGTGACTATTGACAGTCACTCCAAGCCAGGAAGGCTCAAAATATAGCCATTAAGTGGAACTTAATAAGCTTAATTAGTGTGAGAAGGAAAGGAGAGAGGAAAGAATTAAAATAAAGGTTGCCAGTTCCCCTGCACAGAGATTTCATTGTTGAACTGGGCAAAAGTGTTTCCTCTAGCCTCTTTTACTCTTGCTCCTGAGATGATTTACTTCAAGCAAGGCTAGTAACTTGTGCCATGATCAAGGTTGAAAAGGAATCTCTTCACCACAGCTACACCTAGTTCCTTTCATGTTTTATTAAGTGGAGATTCTAGGATAATTTACAGGATAATATTCTGACCATCCGTAAGCCTAAGACTGAGGAGAGGAAAAGCAGTACAAAAAAACTGAGTTAATCAAATGCCCAAATGCTTCTCTCCCTACCTGGCTGAAAGTAAATGATTGGAGGTCTGACATCCCAAAAGTTCTCAAATCATCTCCTGAAGCTATGAACAAAATGACCTGAAACCCTTAGCAAGTATTTTCTGCAATCTAGCAAAAAGCAGTTCAGTGGAAATGTCAGCAGAGAACAGAACAGGTCAGTAGACACCAGAAGAGAGCTGCTCACTGTAGAAAATAACTCATGGTCCTATGACATCACTAGAGGACATCAGCATTCTGATATAAAGGAAGCAGCAGTTTCGGAGGTAGAGAGATGTTCTAGCTGGGGTCCTAAAATTGTTCTGACTCCTTGTGTTCCCTGGCCATACATGTTCTTAACACTGGTGCCTCTTCCATTCATGTTCCTTGGGGCATGCAAATTCCCCACATGTATCTCTTCTTCTATGGTAGGTATGTGTTATGGTAGGTAACCTGTGGGAGGCTGTGCCTCAGTTGTAGATGAAAAATATTTCTCATGCCTTATTTTCCAATGTTATTTAAATAAAAGTCTTTTGCTTTGGTCCAACGTGTCCTCCTGTTGACCTGGTAAAAGAGATATGTCAATGGCGGCTTATGAACTAGTAGTTTTCAGGGGGCCCACATATGAGTAGAGATTTTGATGTTACAAATATTTCATGTATACTAGTGCAAGAGTCTATTGACTTTAATCTATAGCTACTTGAATGATTCACATGCATTTCTGTTCATAAATAAAGCAGAAAATGAATGAAACATTTAAGTATAAAATTATTAATTATTATTATTTATTAAGTGCACGTACCATGCACCATTTCTCACATATAATTCATCATAGGCAATATGCTGCTGTGTATTTATATCCACCATTCATCTTTTCATTGTTCTTTGTGTCATCTGTAATTTTGTGTCACCTGAGATCAAAGGTTTCCATAAAAGATGGGCTTTTGTCCTAAGGAACCACTTGGGATTCTTGAAAGTGCTATGTAATTTCCCAAATGTCATCTTGCCTGCTCTCCTCTTATTTATTTTTAGGCTTAACTTGTGGTTCATTGGAAAAGATGACAGATAGTGTTCCCTCATATTTTGATGGATCTAAGATATCATTAATGGGGAAATGTCCTTCACTAGTGAAGATCTGTATCCAGTGTGATTCTTGTCTATGTTCTTGCATAAAGCTTCCATAAAAATTCTAGCCAGTGTAGAACTCAGACAAGATATTAGTTATCCTAGAAAATACCTTTAAGGTTGCATAATATCATTACCAAAAAAAGAGGCAAACTAAAAGATACCAGCAGCTATTGATGTGCAAGCTTGTTTTTTTTTTTATTCCTATGAAATCTTATTTGGCATGGGTTATTCAAGTATCCTAGATATCCTTCCTGTTATGGAGTAATGAGTTACTGATCTCACCAGTTCTTTCTAGGTGACTGTAGAACAGTGACAGGATAGCCTTAGTGACATTTCTAAATAAGGGCTTCATTTAGTAGTAAATGTCAGAAGAAACAAAAGTTCCATCTATGGCTGTTCATGACCAGATAGGGCTTACATCAAAGTGGTGGCCTAAGTGGTATAGTGGATAGACAGCTGGACATGGAGTCAGGAAGATTTGTGTTTGAATCCTGCCTCAGACATGGACTAGTTGTATGACCCTGGCCAAGTCACTTAACCTTTCTCCCCTTCAGTTTCCTCCTCTGTAAAATGAGAAATAATAATAACAACTATCTCACAGTTACTGGGAGGATAACATTTTGTAAAGTGTTTTGCAACCCTTAAAGCTCATCATCATCATCATCATTCTCATGAATGGGAACCATAGAGAAAACCAATTTGGATGGATCACAAAGTCATGTCCATTGAAGACAGACAGTTTGTGGTCCGGGTTGCGTGGGATTTTAAAAGCTAAATAGAGGAATTTATGTTTGATTCTAGAGGCAATAGGAAGTTAGTGGAATTTACTGAGTAAGAGAGAGATATAATCAGATCAGATTGTGGCAGCAGTGTGTAGGATGGACTAGAGTGGGTAGAGACTTGAGACAGAGAGACCAATTAGGAGGCTGTTGCAATGATCTAGGCAAAAGATAATGAGGCCTTGAACTAAGGTGATAGTTGTGTGTGTAGAGAGGAGTCAAATTTGATAGATGTTATTAGGGTAGCAAATGAAAATATTTTAATTTTCTTGGGGGTTTTTGACTAGGTAAAAGAGGTCATTCTCTGTCTCATTTCTTACCTAGCTTTATCACTGAATGGGCATTGTCTCAGTCAAGCTGAGATCTGTTAAAGACAGTTTAAAAAGGTCAAAGTCTCCTACTGCATCCAGGGCTATGCCCAGTCATCCTAATATATATCTTACCACTGGACCCAGACAACTCTAGAGGAGAAAATGAGGCTAGTGACTGTGCACAGCCTTCCCTCACTTAAATCCAATGCACTTGCAGGTCATAGTATCACCTACCTGATGCCATGGTCCTCTTTGAGAACGATGGACAAAAATCAACAATCTACCTAGATACAGAGAAGATGGATTAAGCTCTCCAGATGGTTCTGTTTACAGATGATAGTTTGCTTAGGGTTTTTTAGCCCTGGGATATCAGAAGGCCTGCTCAAGGAGATCCACTGACACTGAGAAAATACCTACATAGGAAAAAAGCCTTTCCCCTCTGCTTGCTCCACCCTCCAAACCATCCTTTGTATGGTTTTCAATGTAATCTTCCCCATACATAGATTGATAATGTCAGTCTTCTGATCAAAGATCTTCAGAAGTTTCTTATTGTCTAAGAAGTAAAGTAAAAATACTGCTATCTAGTATTTAATATGTTCTACCCTCTAGAGTTGGCCTGTCTCATCTGATTTCCTCTATGTACTCTATGGTCTGGTTAGACTAGACTAAACTCTGTCCTCAAACATGCATTGTTCTTTTGATATCTTCAAGTCATTAGTGTTTTTTGTTTTTACATAACATTCATGCCTATACTGGGTTCTCATATCTCCATGCTTTCTTTAGTGTTCTTTACTGTAAGGTTTCTTTCCACTTTTTCACTTAATTCTAACAATAGTTATAAACTTTACCATCAGAGAAAGCAATCAGATGGTGGTGAGGGGGTTGGCTACAATTCCTAGTTGGAGCTACATGTAAAGACAACTTAGCTGGTGAAGTCTCTGGCATAGAATTGAGTTCCCTTGGGTCTCTTGCTGTTTTGTCTTCAAGGACCCATACTAGAATGTCTTGAGTGCCCCTACAAGTCAATCAATCACATCCACCCCTACACTCTGGAGTCTTTACCTCTACTTCTTGATTCAACTTAGGAGCATGACTCTACCCCAAAATACACAAATAAAAATGCAAAACAAGAGGCAAAATTTCAGTCCAACACCCTAGTTTTTAACAAGGCAAAACCAACAGAAGTAACAAACAACAAATAAGCAAATAAGATGTCTTCCTCCTGTGTCCCCTTAAAGCCTATCTGAAGTTCTGCCATCTTTTGAATGATTTTCTTTCCTTTTTTTCCCCCCACTTTGTGTAAATATGTACACATATGTGTGTGTGCTCCCATGTGTGCATATGTGCATGTCTGCATATACTTTATGTCACAGAGGCTTTACCAGTTAAGTTCCCCCCTCTATATTTTACTCCAACTAGAAATTGTAGCCATCCCCCTCTCACTATCATCTGATTATTTTTTTATTGATAATAAATTCATAATTATTATTAAGAATTAACAAAGAAAGAGAAGCAGTCTTTACAGACACAGAAAAGAATATTCAGAATTCTTAATATTAAGGATTCTTACTATTCTTTCATACATAAAGACAATATGTATTTTGTATGTATGCATAAGTATTAACTTTATAACTGCCTCTCCCCTTATGTTTATGGCAAAGAATGTGTGTGTGTGTGTGTGTGTGTGTGTGTGTGTGTGTGTTTGTGTATGGTGGGGGGAATTAGGAATCAAACAAAGATGTGATATGACAATGTGACAGCTTCAGGAACAAAGGAATGCCAAAGGCAAGGGAGGACAGGGGCGCAGGGTGGCAATGCCAGCATCAGGCTTCTCCTTGCCAGAGCTGACGGTTAAATCCATTCACCCTGCTTTGGGCCACCTGCAGCTAGAAGAGATCCCTGCCAACAATGAGACAATCAAAACTAAGAACAGCACTGGCCATGGGAGTTTCTGTCTTCATCCAACGCTTGCTTTTTGGATCCTCTGTTTCATTCCCGAGGCCAAACAAACATCCTGAGTCCAGAATTTCCTTGTCTCCATCTGATAAGTGGCTCTTGTGGATGCGTGAATTAAGCACTGTGGGAAATGTGTTGTTTATATTCGTTTGCACCCTGGAGGCAAGGTACAGCTCTGGAAAATTCATGAATTCAAGCTGTACACTTCCTAGAATTCCTGGGTTCTGATTAATCCTATGTCTGGGAACTTCTAGGGTCTAAGAGAGTGGCAAATTTGATAAATGTTCCTTATCTACTATTTTCTTATTATATATTGATTATTAATTTGGTGATAAGATTAAAAGTAATTTTATTCAGTATTTAATCGTATCTGGCTGATTCCATTGAGAGCCAGACTCCAATACAATAAGGTCATGTGACATGGATTCGTTAAAATAAAATAAGCTGAGTAAGAGGCAGGACTCTCAAGTGGATGGTAGTTGGGAAATCCACCAATTGTTGTGCTCTTTGATTGGTGATTGCTGTTCTTCGATCTCAAAGAGGACCAAAATGAGATCACTATGTTGGAGTCAAGGTGTAGTATGTCCAACTGTGGATGACCACTACGAGCTTCGAAGGCTCTACCAGAGGTTGGGCGCAAATAATCCACATGACCTTCTGGAATGGGGAGATGTACCTAAATTTGCAGTCAGTATTGCTCTCAAGGGAGAGGAAAAGCTGGAGGATAGAGAGTAGATGATTCTCTGGGAGGCAGGGTCAGTGTAACACTCACTTCATACGTTCAGACTACAGTACATGAGCAAAACACCATGGTAAGCATGAGACTTCCCAGGAAATGGATCCCTTCTGCTCAAGAAAACTGGGTGAGTCGTTGTAAAGACCACTTGGTAGATAAATATAGTCAGCATTCCTGGCTCTGTTGATTTTAATTTGCATCAACTTGTACAATTCTTTTCACATTTCCTTGTAAGTTCCAAATTTACCATTTTTGTGGAGCAATAACGTTCAATTACATGAATAAACCATAATTTATTCAGCCATTTTCCAGTTGTTGAACATATAAGTTGTTTCCAAATGTTTCTATTACAAATAGAGCAGCTATGAATATTTTTGTGCAAATAAGTCTTTTTCTTCTTTTACTGATTCTTTTTGAATAGAATCCTAGGGATTAAATTCAGTCAATAAGTAGAATCAGTTTTATGATTCTTATAGCTTATTTCCATCTTCTTCAAAATCTTTTTACCAGTTTGCTATCCTATTAACAATGTATTGGGCTGCCTGTTTCTCCACAGAATGTATTGGGCTGCCTGTTTCTCCACAACTCCACCAACATCTAATAAATGTGTGCATATGTTTATACATACATACATATGCATATCTCTATTTGTCTATCTGTCTGTCTATCTATCTATCTATGCACATTTTAGCGGGTACAAAGGGTACCTTAAGAATGTCTTGGTTTTTATTTCTCTGATTATTACGGAGTTTGAGCATTTTTCTCACTTAATTATTAGCAATTTGTATTTCCTAGTTTGTGTAAAGTGTCTATTTACATTTGTATATTGATCCATTGGGAATTATTTTTTGCCTATGTGATTTTAGGCTGGTAATTCAACCAAACTAACTTCAGTTAGCTCATCTGTAAAAGGGTTAGATGAACTAGGTGGCCTCTGAGCTCCATTCCAGCTCTAGATATATTACAGTATGATTAATTTCATAAATATCAGTTTCTTAGAGATTCTAAATGTCAGTCTTTTATCTGACATAGTTAGCACGAATACTGTTTCCCAGATTTTGATTTTAAAGATACTATTTTTTGTGGTACAAAATCCTTCTATCTTATAAAATCAAACTCTTTAAGGTTTTTTTTGTCTAAGTATCTCTTTGTCTATAGACATGCATGCACATGTACATAAAAACGAATATAGGCACATTCATACTGCAATACATCAATGCATATTGCATGCATGTGCACATGTATATAAATTACATATGTATGCATGCCCAAGTGTATGTAATATTTATATACTGTGTAGGTACATACATGCATATGGAAATATGTTTTTGTATGCATGAATACTTTTGCCAAGTACCAAGCATGTTTACATGTACCCAGAAAGGTCTACTTATATAGACACATGTACACACACATGTGTGCACACATTTACACATGCACATTTAAATATAATTCTATATGCTATGTATATGTGTGTATACACATATGTGCACACATGCATGTGCTATATACACAAACTCATATGTACAACTATGTAGTGTGAAAATCACACACATATTATTTATACACAGTAATGAAACAGCTGTATATTGCTCATCCGACTGATTAGCAGAACCTTGTCAGTGTTAAATGCTCTTCACCCATTTGTGTGTTTTTTTCTCTGTGTGTATTTTAGTCAGTTAACTCAGGTCTATTGAAGTTGTCTGATGCTCACCTTGCTCTGGAGTTGTCAAATTAGAGCTCTGAAAGAGCAGACATTTAACTCTGAAAGAAAGAGAAATTAAAGTAATAAAACTGAGCATCCATCATACATTCAGAGATGGTCAAGGACCTTCTGCTGAAGTATTCTAAGATGATGCAATTTGTACAATATCATCCACAAACAGAAATAGTTGGAAAACTTCGTCATTTAGAGGGATGCTCATTTGCCTGTGACATCTTTCATGATGCTGATTCTCCTTTTGTTAGCATCTTTGTTTCAGTTTAACACCTTTCTTGATATTAATGAACTTTTGTGTGTGTGTTTGTCCATTGCCAAAGAAGACCATGCCATCAGAGAAATAATGACATGACTTGCTCTTGACTTTGTTTTCAGTGAGAGAGGGCTGTGCAGGTCACCAGCCTCACTTCTCCCCCATAGTCATCTGAATCCAGTGACCAAATATTCATCAGGATGACTAGAGATGACCCAGGATGAGGCAATTGGGGTTAAGTGACTTGCCCAAGGTCACACAGCTAGTGAGTGTCAAGTATCTGAGGTGAGATTTGAACTCATGTCTTCCTGACTCCTGCACTGGTGCTCTATCCACCACACCACCTAGCTGCCCAGCCCTAGGAGTGATTGCCAGGTCAAAGAGTCTGCACAGTTCCAATACTGTTCTCCAGAATGGATGGACCAGTTCACAGCTGCACCAACAATGTGCTGGTGTCCCTATTTTTCCCCATCCCCTCTAGCATCTTTCATTTTCCTATTCTGTCATGTTACCTGTCTGGGGTGTGTGAGGTGGTCTCTCAGAATTGTTTCAATGTGCATTTCTCTATTAGTGATTTAGAGCATTTGTTCAAATGACTATCAATGGCTTAGATTTCTTTATCTGAAAATTACCTGTTGTGTTGGCCATTTATCAATTTGTATTGATATCTGTATTTTTGTTTGTATTTTTATAAATTTGTATTTTTATAAATTTAACTCACCTCCCTAAACATCAATATCACTCTGATCACTGAAAAATATCTAAGGTCTCCACAGTGCTCACAGGATAAAGTCCAAATTCATGGCCTTCTCTACCTGTCTTTGTTCCCCTGTCGCTCCTTTTTATGAATTTGAATTCTAGCCAAACTGGTCTATTCAGACCTTTCATATCTACCTCCAGTGTGATCCACCCACTCCTCTAGGCCTGACTACTGTAACAACTCTGTCAGAGCCCAGAATAATGTAAATGAGGGCTTCCTCTAGCCAAGAACACATGCCCCCCTTTTGTTGGATAGTGATAATCAGAGGATCATTTAACAGTTATCTCTGTGGTTGAATCAGTACAAGAATCCTGGCATCGATGCATCAGAACAATGCATCATTCTTGTATGCCTGACAAACACCTTGTTGGAGAAGGATCAGTGAGACCATTTTGCAGGCTAGGTCATTTCTTTTTCAGCAATCAAACAAAAAACAAAACAAAACAAAAACATCTCACGAATAAATTTCCCAATTCTCATAGAAACGATTAAAAAAGAAACTACCCATTTCACTACTCCAACCAATACTCTGCTAATAGTTAGCTAATAATAGCTAATAATGGCCAAGTACTGACTTTTAAGTACTATTCACTGCTTGCAGATAGGGAAAATTGAGTCTTAGAGAAATAAAATGGCTTTGTTAAGGCCAAATGGCAAATGTGCAATAAAATCAGCAACAATACATATTCTAACTTATAATATTAGACTCAATAACCCAGAAAACTCTGGCTTTAATGAGCAATGATTTTTTTTCCCTCACCATGAAACAAAAGTGTTAAGATGCAGGGCACATTCAGCTGGTTGGATTTTAATTCATGGTCCATGAGAATAGAAATGAAAGTACCTAATAGGGTATTTGATCTACTCCCTAGGGACAGCATTTTGTTTAAGCTACTTCAAGGACTCACATCATGAAAATGTCACTGTGGGCAGAGAACTGATCACAGAACTGATCTACAAGAGGCAAGAGGACCCAAACTGAATGTAGAAAAGGATGAAAGTTTTATTTTAAAAAAAAGAAAGAAAAAGAAGAAGAAAAGAAAGGAATCAAGGCAGGAAGGAAGGCAGGAAGGCAGGAAGGCAGGAAGGCAGGAAGGCAGGAAGGAAGGAAGGAAGGAAGGAAGGAAGGAAGGAAGGAAGGAAGGAAGGAAGGAAGGAAGGAAGGAAGGAAGGCTGACACAGGGGGAAATGCCAATACAATATAGTTTTCTTGGAATCATAAGACTAGAAGACCTTCAGAAGTTCTTGGACAAGATTCTAATCAGTATACTCCATAGTACAAGAAAAATCTCTTTATGCTTTTTCTAATTCTCTTATAAAAAAAAATCACTGTTTTTGGTAAGGCACATTTGCCCCAGTCAGGAAATCCTTTCTTGGATCTAAAATAAATTCATAATGCTGTAGCTACACCTTGAACCAGTTCCCTCTTGTCCTATTTTAACTGCTAAATATGAGGAACAGTTGGAAAAGCTTCCTATGAGAAGGAGGGAAGAGGAAGGGGTTTTGTTCCATCCTTCTCCTAGGTGAAATTTCTGGGTAAGGAGCTTTCCCCTGCCACATGACAAGGGATTAATGGACATATGTAGTGAAGAGACAATCTGGGGCTCTTCATGGAAACAGATAAACTGGGAGCCGCTTAAGAATTCATTCTCTTGGTTTTCTTTGTCCTAGCCCTCTATTTTGTTTGTAGAATTCCTCTGGACTTGTATTTAGAGAGAGTCAGTATTAAAATTTGGGTCTCTTCAGTCCAGTGCTGGACAGTGCAGGATTTTTAAAAGTGCCTTAGAATCCTTATATGTCCCCATTAACAATGTCTTCATTGTTTTGTTCCTCTATTGAGAAACCTAAGGCCTGTGAACTCTTAAGATAGTTGTAAAAAATCTTGAGTGAGCTAAACCCTCATTGCAAGGTTTTGAGAAGAAAACAGGGAATAAGGAAACCAAAGAATACTATGGCTCTGTTGGCAACATAAAAGACAAAAAGAAAGTAGATGGCACAGTAAACAGAGAACTAAACCTGGTGTCAGGAAGACTTGAGTTTGAATTCAGCCTCAGGCATTTGCTAGTTGTGTGAATCCAGGCAAGTCACTTAACTGCTTTTTGCCTCAGTTTCCTCATGCATAAAAGGGGAGGGGGAATAGAATCTACATAGGGTTGTTGTGAATATCAAATAAAATATCTGGAAAGTGCTTTGCAAACTTTAAAGCAATATATAAAGACTAGCTAGCTTTCCAAGTAAAGAAACTTGAAAGGTTAATAAAAAAAATGTTGTCACCTCCCCTAAAAAATGTTCACTGTCCTTATATTTGCTTTCATTCTCAGCTGCTGACCTCTCCTAACCACTCCTCTGCTGCTGTTGTGTTGTTCATCTTCATTTTTGTAGAGGACCAAAGAGGTGACGTCTTGACTTTTGTGTGAATTGAATTACGCAAAGTCATCAGCCTCACTTTCTCATAATCATTAAAGTCCAACGACAAGACAAAAGTCAGGACAACTGGTGATCACCCAGGATACATTGGATGGCTTTGGCATCTTCAACGTCTGACCAAGCTCTGAGCGTACCTCTGATCCTGCTTCCACCATTTTTGTGGCCACTGGAACAAACTGTTCTCATTCACCCATTCCTCTGGGGGAAGTCTTCACATGCTGGAGGTAGACATCCCCCTAACTCATTGATGAGTTTGAGGTCTGTCAGTTACCCTCAGTCTGGTTTAGCCTGTCTACTAAGACCATTTTACCACCTGTGACTACTGTGCATGCTACAGCTTCTAAGAGCCACAGGCGAAAGTTGGTTGAAGGTAGATTCCAAAGATGGATGAGCAGCCCTGAAAAGGGTTCAGCAGAGGTGCTAGTCCCCTCAAACACATCTCACACCCCTCCATTACATAATCATAGACCATAGTCCACATTTTGGATTAGGAAAGAGAGGCAAAGAAAAACACGAGGACACAAGGAGAAGCAGAAATGGAATTGAGAAAGAGACTCAGAAGAACTTTTTCCTGGCTTGGTTGCCTTATTCAAGATTCAGGACAACTTCAGGATGCAGAAGCCTAAGGGAATCACGTAGAATGATGCACAAACACATCCCACATGGTCCAGATGATAGTTCTGGGGGCAGGGAGGGTTTCTGTAGTCTCTGAACCCACCTCAAGGCATCTACTAACACCATCATATCACCTGTAAAATAAGAGGTTGGTTAAGATAACCCCTCAGGCCCATTCCACTCCTAAATATGTGACCTAATGCCTTGTGTTACTCCAAGAATCTTAGGTATTTGTGGTGCCAAAAAAGTTGCCAGAAACAGAGGAGAGAACCATATGTTCCCTACAACTTGAATTTTTTTTTAGAGCTCATATTCCAATAGCACACATAGCAGATCTTGCTCTGTCCTTCTCTGGGTACCACAAGTTTCAAATTGTGAAGGCCAAAGTTGTTTATTGTAAGTCATCTTCCTCCCTCCAGGCTGACAGTCAAGTTCCTTTGATCCAGATGGCTTCCACAGACTAACCAAAGAGAGGCAATGAACTCACCATCTGTTTCCTGTTGTCTTTTTGTGCAAGGTGGCTGAAGATTTTTCCTGACAAAATCCAATGGCACCATTGCTCGCTTCTTTTCTTCTCCCTATCTAGTGTCATATCTTGCCTCAATCATTACTGATTGAATTGGATCCACAGTGATGGCAGCTCCTAGATCAAATGAGTATGAAATACTTCCTTTGCAGTCCCTATATCTCTTTCCCTGAGGACAAACATGAAAATGAGGGTTAAATTTTCATTCTTAATCTGAATTTCAAGGACTTCATCTGAGAAGAGGGTTCCCAAAGCTCTTAAAAGAAGAAGAAAGTTATTGAGTATCAGCAGCCATGAAAATTATGCTTAGCCAAAAAAAACAAAACAAAACATTTTTGACATCTCACTTGTAGACCCACAGATGAGTCGAGGTGGAAGGAATATAGGATATGTAGTCTAAAGATATAGGTTTAAATCTTAGCTTTGTTCTTTACTAATTGGGGGAACTTGATTTAGTTTATTTTCTCAGCCCCCTCATACATGTAATATAGAACTGGCCAAGTCTAGCCCTTATGAACATGAGTAGTATCCTCAGTGTATGCAATTCCCATAGAGTATGCACAACTGAGGATTTTTCCTATCTGCTAACTATGTGGTAAAGAAATGGATTTTTATTTGGCTACTGAGCCAGAACTGGTCATGCATTCAAAAAGACACTAACCAGACAAGACTCAGCCTCTTTCCTACATGGCTGGTTCAAGCATGGAAGACATACTAATGTTTTCCCAGTGGGTCTCAGGCCCTCCCCATCTTGGGCCAATCTATGGCTTTAATATGGACCTCCGTTCTTTTTCTCTTTGTGTTTGTCCCTCCCACTTCATCCCATCCCATCCCCATTCTAGGTGAAGGAGTATCATGTTAGTTATAACCTCATGACCTACAAAAGGCTGGAAAAATGAGCTACCGGTGGTAAAAGAACTGGAGTCCCTGACAAATTCTGAAAACAGTTAAGTCCAATAAAGATCAAAGTCCAGACATACCTGTTTGACCAAGCATAGCAGTGTGGATCCAGGCAGCCTAGAGAAAGTCATGGCAATTCATTTATCAGTTATGACACTTTCAGAAGTGAATTTGATGGGATATATACTTTGCAGTAAGCACTTTAAGGTTAAACTCAATCTTCCCAGGGATTAATATGTTAAAGAAGAGAGTGTTCTCCACTCCTATCCCCCATTGGGTGGAGCTGGGGAGGAGGAAATCCTTTGTAACTTCTGTTCTTTCTATATCTTCACAAGTTCAAATCTGGCCTCAGATACTTACTAGCTGTGTGACCTTGGGCAAGTCACTTAATCCTATTTGCCTCAGTTCCTCATCTATAAAATGAGCTGGAGAAGATAGCAAACCATTTCAGTATGTTTGCCAAGAAAACCCCAAAATTGGGTCAGAAGAGTCCAAGAAGACTGAAAAGACCAAAACAACAATGAAAAAAGTTAATTGATGTGAATTTGTTAAATAATACTAGGTCACTAATCTTTGATAATTAACATTAACATAAAATTATTGATGCATTATAGTGAAATTACCTCAGAACCTTAGGGGTAGCCCTAGAACCCTGAGAAAGAGATGAAGTCAATTCAGACCTCTGGAAGTCCTGACTTATCTATACTTGTGAGAGTTTGTGGAAAGGACCCCTAGAGCCTATACAGTCCAATCTGTAAAATGGGGATAATAATATATGCACTGCCTACCTTAGAGGGTTATTATGAGTTTCATTTGAAATAATGGATGTGAAAAACTTTGTAAGACAGGAAGCATTATTTAATTGTGACTTATTACTCTTAAAGTGTATTACAAATGTTGCCTCTGGCAAGTGTTCTTCCTTCTTATCTGAAACCATCAGTAATAATGGTCAGGTAGAGATGAGCACAGCTAGCCCTAGTGAGTGACATCAGATACTCATTTTGGTCAAGTCTGGAGTGGTGGAGGGATGCAGATGAAGGTAACATGGATGGAAATATGAAGGAAGTGAAGGTGCAATACAGCGAGTGAGCCGCATTGTCTCTCTTGAATCCTGAGTTATGCCAGATTCACCTTTATTGGGGCATTCTGCAGGATGTCATGGATGGCACCAGGCCCATAATGGTCTCTCTGGTAGTCCAGATGTCCTCTCTTACAGCGAACAGCATGCAGACATGTAACTGAGCAAATGGCTCTGTTGCCTGGCTGGAGACTCTCAGCATGCCTTTAAACATGACTGTTTGCTCCCAGAATACAGGCGCCATGAAAGGCCCAGCTTCCCAGTAGGAGCCTGGGCTGCTGCAGACACACGCACTGCTAAATGAATGAGAGTCCACACCTGGCCTCTCTCTGGGTGTGCACCAAGAGGCTGTGCTGGCTGGCATTTGAGCTAGTGTGGTGAGGTTGTTCCTATCAATAATAATATTACTACAGTAAAACGTGCCTATCCAGAATTCTCAAGGAATACATCAGTCTAAATGGCCCAGCTCTCCGGATAGTCTGCCTTGCATCCTCATTTTTGCTAAGTTCCGGATATGTAAGATTGCCGAATAGCTGAGTTCTGGATAGTCCAGATTGTTGCTATCTTTGTTTTTGCATTCTGTCTCTAAGTGCTTTAAAGTTCTTCACTAAAGACTAAGGCAAGGCCCTAGCCCATTTGGCTGGGACAATCATTCCTGCTGTATCCCATACCCATTTCCTTCTCTTCCTGGCTTCTCTCCTTTCCATCAGTTAGCACAGAGCCTTGCACATAAGTACTTAATAAATATTTGTTCGATTTAATTGAGTTGTTATTTAAATCTAACTAATATTCAATGAATAAGATTCAAATTGAGCCCATTCTACTCTGGAGGTAGAAGGGAGGCTCTGAGGAGGCAATGTAATATAACATAAAGAACATTAGACTTACAAACAGAAGACCTGTATTTGGGTCCTGGTATTACCATTTACTGTGCAGTTGCCCCAACCCTGTGAGCCATGAAAGGAAACCTGATGGGGAAAGTGTTTGCTATGTCAACAAGTCAGTCAACTAGGATTTATTAGGCACCTACTATATGCCAACTCATGCAACTAGATTGCCCAGTGGATAGAGTGCAGTGTCTGGAGTCAGGAAGACCCATCTTCCTGAGTTCAAATCTGGCCTCACATATTTGCTAGCTGTATGATCCTGGGCAAGTCACTTAACCCTATTGGGTTAAGGATTAACCCTGTTGGGCAGGAAGGAGGTCATAAAGAAATTAAGGCTTAATTCCTTAAAGAAATTAATTCAAGTTATCCCCTGGAAGGTCAAACACTGAAGCTGAAGCTTAAGTGCTTTGGCTACATATTAAGAAGACAGGACTCACTGGAAAAGACCCTGGTGCTGGGAAAGACTGAAGGCAAAAGGAAAAAGGGATGGCAGAGGATGAGATGAATAGTTATTTGAATAACTATTATCATAGAAACAATGAATGTGAACTTGGACAGACTTCAAGAGATCGTGGAGGATAGAAGGGCCTGTCATGCCTATGGTCCATGGGGTCAGGAAGACTCAGGGACAACTGAAGGACTGAATAACAACATAAGCCAAGTTTTGTGCTAAGCATGAGATATAAAAAAAGGGAAACAAACGAATAGTGCTTGCCCTCAAGGAGCTCACTGTCTAATGAAAGAGATAGCATGCAAACACGTAGGAATGAGATATATGTTGGATAAATTGGAAGGCGCTAAAATTAAGGAAGAGAGAGAAAGCCTTCTTAGAAAAGGTCGAATTTTATTTGAGAACTGAAGGAAGACAAGTATCTAGGAGGCAAAGATGAGGAGGGAGAACGTTCCAGGCATGGGGGATGGGCAGTGTGAGAGGAACAACCAGGAGGCCAGAATAAATGGATGTAAGAGTACCAGAAGAAAATAATATAAATGTATGTAAGGGGCAGGTTATAAAAGGCTTTGAAAGCCAAACAGAGGCTTTTATATTTGATCCTGACAGTAATAGAGAACCACTGGAATTTAATGAATAGGGGATGTTATGGTTAGACTTGGGTTTGAGAAACATCATTCTCACAGCTAAATGGATGATGGATTGGAATGGGGAAACAATTGAGGCACAGAGATCAACCAGAAACCTATTGCAATATTCCAAGGATGAGATGATGGGTAGTTGCAAGTATCAGAGGAGAAAATTGAGTATTAAACAAGAGATGTTGAGCAGGGAGAAATCATAGGACTTGACTGCTCATGGTTCTTTGTATATGCACTGGAAATAGCACAATTGGTAGCGGTAAATGGATCAGCAAAAATAGTTTAAGCACAAAAAGTATGGGGGCAAAAAAGCACACAAGGGCAGAGACAAGTGCTGAAAAGTGGTATAGAGGTAGATGGAGGTTTGGGAACAGATAATAGGGTAATAAAGTAAAGCAGCTATGGGGAAGTGGGTGGAGAAGGGCAGAGGCAGCTGATATCATTCATGTAACCGTGGATTAGTTCTGAGCATCAGGTAGCCTGGACTTCATGGAGTGGAGGTGGAAAAGGACTGGGGAGTGAGGGAAGCAGAAATTAGTTTGACATCTTATCTTTATAAGGTTTTTTGTTTTTTTTTTTATGAGAAACAGACAAGCTTCTATATATGCCATCTTGTGATTGGTTCATTAATATAACCAAATCATCTCAGAGGTATAGATAAAACTTCAAAGTCATCTTTCCAAAGAGCCCCGTTTTGATATTCTGCTGGTCTGGAGCTATGAAAGTCTGGATTTTGTCTGGAATTTACATATAGACCAGAAGCCTTCACAAGCAGCATCTAGGTAGTTTCCCCTTGATTCAGCACATATTACTAGGATGTGAATTTTAGATAATATATAATATGATTTGTAAATTATATAAATTTGTAAATTATGCCCCTTGGATCTTTGGGATTGTTTATAAAAACTTCTGGATGCTTCTTTGCAACCTCATTTTCTGCCCCTTAATACTGGCTATTTATAAACTTATCATACTGATAGAAGAAGAGGGGATGGTCAGGGGGAGCAGACCAAGATATATTTTTTTTATTTTGTTTTTGGTTTATGGAATAAAACAAGCATTTCCATAACACAGTACAATAAAAAAGATGATTGTGTATGAAACTGCAAATCCACTATGCACAACTTGCTATTACTTTCAAGCATACAACAAAATTATCATGTAAATTTTTCCCTTCCCCCCTTACCCTAGAGATGGCTACCATAAGATACAAATAAGTGTGTGTGTATGTATATATGTATATATATATATGTATGTAAAATTATTCTCTACATACTTCTATTTATCAGCTCTCTTTTTGGATGAAGATAGTGACTTCGTATGTCCTTCATTTGGATATTTATAATATTTATATTATATATATAAATATATATATATACAATTTATAATAATCAAAATAACCTATTCACTCAAAGTTGTTCTTAAAGCAATATTGCTCTTGCTGTATACATTGTTATCTTGATTCTGCTCATTTAATCCTTCATTATTTTGTGCAAGATTTTCCATGTTTTTCTAAAGTCATTGAATTCATCATTTCTTAGGTGACAGTAGTATTCCCTCACAATCATATACCACAACTTATTTAGCCGTTCTCCAAATGATAGGCATCCTTGCAATTTCTAGTTCTTTGTTACCACAAAGAGAACTGCTATAAATATTTCAGAACATGTAAGTTCTTTTCCTTATTCTCTAATTAATTTTGGAAGTAGACCAAGCAGTGGCATTGCTGAGTCAAAGGGTATAGGTAGTTTAATAACTCTTTGGGCATAATTATAGATTGTTCTCTAAAATGGTTGGATCAGTTCACAATTCTACCAACAATGAATTAGTGTCCCAATTTTTCCATATCCACTCCAACATTTGTCACTCTCTCCTATCATTTTAGCCAATCTGGCAGGGGTAAAATGATATCTCAATGTTGTTTTAATTTGCATTTCTCTAACCAATAATGATTTAGAGCATTTTTTCATATGACTATTAATTGTTTTGATCTCTTCATTGGAAAACTGCTTGTTCAAATCCTTTGACCATTTATCAATTGAGGAATGACTCGTGTTCTTATAGATTTGACAAAGTTCTTTATATATTTTAGATATGTCATCTTTATCAGATAAATAACCCACAAAATTTTTCCTCCAATTTTCCATTTTCCTTCTGATCTTGGCTATATTTGTTTTATTTGTACAAACAACTTTTTGATTTAATGCAATTGAAATTATCCATTTTACACCTAACTGATCTCTTTTTCTCTCTCTCTCTTGTTTATTCAACAAATTGTTTGCCTATCCATATGCCTGATATGTAATATGTTCTGTGTTCTAATTTTTTTGTAAAATCTTTCCTTATATCTATGCCATATGTCCATTGTGACCCAGTTTTCACCAGTTTTCCAGTTTTTCTAACAATTTTTTTCCAAATAATGAATTTTTATCTCAGAATATTATCTTTTCCCTCATCAAATAAAAAGTTATTATGTTTATTTCCTGCTATAATATGTATGTCTACTCTATTCCATTGATCTACCTTTCTACTTTTTAGCCAGTACCAGTTAGTTTTGATTAATTACTGTCTTATAATATAGTTTAAGATCTGGTACTGCTAAACTGCCTTTCCTTATATTTTTTTCATTATTTTCTCTGATATTCTTGACTTTTTTGTTTTTCCAAATGAATTTCATTATTATTTTTTTCTAATTCAGTAAAAAAAATGATAGCAAGATGCAATTTTAGCATAACTGCCAATTGAAATGTTCATAAAGAAAGAGAGAGAGAGAAAGAGAGAGTGAGAGAGAGAGAGAGAGAGACGGAGACAGAGACAGAGACACAGAGACAGAGAGACACAGAGAGCAATTGAGGATGACCCTTAGACTGTGAGCATGGGTGACCGGGAGGACGGTACTATTCTTGATGGTAATACAGAAGTTAGAAAGAGGGGAAGGATTGGGAAAGAAAGATAATGAGTTCTTGTTTGGACATGTTAAGAGTAAGTTGTCTATGGGGTATACAGTCCAAGATATCTAAACAAGACATTTATGATTATCTATGAAACTCAGATTTTTAAAAAAAAAAAATACCTGGATACAGCAACATCTCTTTTTAAGGCAGCCTTCAGTAGTCAAAGTCCCTCAACAAAGAGTTTGGGTGAAGGTGGAAGCAGGGGGTGGAGAAGATGGAGAAAAATATAGGAATTCTCAGGTTGCTCAGAACACTTCTGCTTCTTACTTCCACCTTTTTTTCTTGAATCAATCTAATAGTCTGACTTTGACCATATAGCAAGTCCTTTAATAAAAGCCTAGAAAAATGTCTTCCTCTGGGTATCTTCAAGAAACAGAACTTAGCTCCTACTGCTGGGCTTACACTTGGGTCCATTTCTCCTGTGAAAGGTTTCAGAGGGAGAATGATCATCAACCCATGACTCCTGATTCCCAAACAATAGATCATATGATTGTAAACCCATTGGTTTAGAGCTGGAAGGGATCATAAAAGTCATGTAGTATAATACCCACTGCCCCTTCATTTTACAAATTTGGAGACTGAAGTCCAAGGAGAAGTGACTAGTTTATACAAGGGTAATAAGTGACTTTCCTCTGTACCATGTAGGATAGTACTTTTAATTTCGCAGAGATGGGATTTTTTTGTTATCTTCCCATGGAACTCCAGTTGCTATATCTTATTTTTCTTTATTATTATTCTTATTTATAGAGAGCAAAACATTTTCCAAATGATATATTTAAAATCATTTCACTATCTAAATATGAAAATTATATTCATATTTAAATTCATACTTGCAAAAAAAATGACATAGGGGCATCAGTTAACTCATTTCAAACATGTCCCACTTAACGTACTTCAATTTAATTAGCATCATTTTTACATTTTGCATTTGAGGTGATATAACCCAAATTTTGGCAGGCAAATAATTGATACATTATACACAACTTCTGGAATCTAGGTGGTATAGTGAATAAAGTCCTTCCTGGGCCTGGAATCAGGAAGACCTAAGTTCATCTCCAGCCTATGTGACCCTGGGCAGATCATTTAACTCTGTTTACCCCAGTTTCCTCATCTGTAAAATGAACAGGAGAAGGAAATGGCAAATTGCTTCAATATCCCTGCCAAGAAAATCCTGAAAGGGGTCACAGGGAATCAGACACAACTCAAAAATGACTGAACAACAATTTGGTCATTCTAAGGAGAACCTCTTATGAAGCAGGATGCAGCATCAAAGCTCCTGACAGTATGTAATCTCTTAGGAACAGAGATGTTTCCCATCAAACACCCTGCAAACTAATAAATACAATTAATTTCTGAAGTGCTTACTACATTCAAAGGATTGTACCAAATACAAAATGAAATACACAAAAAACAACAATAACAAAAATCACTAAAGTCTGTGTCTTTGATATGGAGTCCTAGGAAGAAATTTTAGAGTCTATTACACAGACTCCCCTCACTTTGAAGATTAAGAAACTAAGTCACAAAGTCCCAGTAAGTGTTTGAGGCAGGATTTGAACCCTGTTCTTCATGATTCCATCTCCACTGCCCTGCTGACAGGAAACAACATGTATACAAATAAGCCAACACAAAGTAATTGAGGGTGGGGTGGGGTAGGACTTGCTCACAAACAGAAGGAAGGCCTTATGGAGGAGGGCGTACTTGAGCTAAACCCCAAAGGGAGTTAGAGGCCCCTCAAGAGGCAGAGGTGGGGAGGGACAATATGCTACTCACAGAGGTTAATCTGTGCAAGGGCCTCAACCAAAACCCCTACTTATTCTGACACAAGATGGCACGGTGCATGGAGTACTGACTTGACTGAACAAGTTGTGGTATATGGTTGTGATAGAATGCTGCTGTGCTATAAGAAATGACGAGCTCAATGATCCTAGAAAAGCATGGACAGACTTACACAAAAGATGAAGACTGAAGTAAGAAGAACCAAGATAATATTGTATACAGTAACAGCAAGTTGTTTTAAAAATGACTTTGAGCAACTAAGTCATTTTGACTATTACACAGATTAAAAATAAATATATATTTATTTTAAATTATTTAATAATAATCAAATTTAAATAATTTATTAAATTTATTTTTTATTTTTATAATAAATACTACTTTATTTTTTATCTTATAATAAATATTATCATTTATTTTTATTTACTAATTAAATAATAAAGTTTAAATAATTATATACGTATATATTTATTTGTGTCTAATGGTAGCCATCTGTAGGGCATGGAGGGTAGGAGAAAATAAAAGTTTACATGTTAACTTTTTTTGTATATTTGGAGGGTATATCAAGTTGCACATGGTAAGATTTGCAGCTTCATGTGCAATCATCTTTTTTATTGTACTGTGCTATGGAAGTGCTTGTTTTGTTATGTGAATGAGAATAAAATAATGTGTAATGGACTTGGAGTCAGGGAAACCTGAGTTCAAATCCAGCTCTAACACTTGCTAGCTTTGTTACCCTGGGTAAGTCACTTGACCTTTATCTGCTTAAACTTCCTCATTTATAAAATAAGGATATAACAAAACCTACCTGGCAGAGTTGTTATAAAGACCAAACAAAATAATGTGTAAAGCATTTGCCTGAAAGCAGTATGTAATTGCTAGCTATTATTTTTATTTACACCAAATTTGCTATATCTGATATACACCTACTTTTAGTGGTTGCTTACAAGATTGTGGGTAAAGTTTAAAGTAACATCAAAACTGAACAAACTTCTGTATGTGTTTTCCACACTGAGAACACCAAGTGAATCATTGGCCCTTATCCAAGCCCAGACATATAAAAATCAGCAGGGGTTCCGTTTACGACCGAAGTTGTCAACACTTAAAATACATTTCAGCAGTCAATATTTAATTAACAAATGGCTGTGCTCATTTCACAGATGGAAATGTATAAAAAGGTTATCTTTAGCACGAGCAACTAATGAAAAATTACCTGGGAAATGTGGGAACTTGAAAAAAGAAATTACCCCGTAAGTGAAATCATTAATGGATAGAATTTAAAAGAGAAGAAAGGAAGGGCCAAAGTTATTATCTTGATTCCAGAGTATTTGAAGGAGTCAGTACAAATTAAATGATCTGTTACAGAGAAAGGAACTTTTTTATATAATTTTGATAAATATGTACATTACATATTGGAGGAACTAAAAAAAAAAATGTGAGTGTTGAATGACCAGAATGAATTAATAGAGTTAAAATTAGTTGGGACATCTGCATTTTACTCCTTCTCCCTCTCCTCCCCCCAAAAACATTTCTATGCATTTTCCATTTCTGCATAGCAGGGCTCATGGAATACTGGATAGAACTCTGAAGTCATGGTCAGGAAAACCTGAATCTGAATCCAGCTTATCAGACTTATTAATTGGGTGATGATTGGCCAAATCACTTAGCATCTCTGAAACTCAGTTTTCTTATCTATATAATGGGGATAATACTACCTCTAGTACCTACTTAGATGCAGTAAGGCAATACAGTGTATTGAATGGTGGGCTTATTATCAGGAAGATGTGAGTTCAAATCCTGCCTTAGACACTTACTGTGTGTTTGTCCCTTGTTCTCAAAGAGGACTATATCATCAGAGAAATGATGACATGAGTTGCACTTGACTTTGTTTTGAGTGAGTGGGGGCTGTGCAAGGTCACCAGCCTCACTTTTCCTCCAGAGTCATGTGAATCTGGTGACCAGATATTCATCAGGATGACTGGATTGAGGTAAGGTCCATTCAGTGAATAGAACTCTTTAAAAGTAGTCAGGGGATGGCCCCTTTAAATAGAAAAGAAAAAAATAGATAAATAAATCATGCTAAAGATGCAGAAGCCTTAGGGTTGTTGTTGTTTTGAAGACAGTTACTTTTGACATTCACTCTAAACCAGGAGGGTCTAAAAACAGCCACTGAAAAAACTGTAAGGCTCAAATAAGATTATGTATATAAAATGCTTTTACAAACTTTAAAAAGTTATATAAAGCAATTATCATCATTATTACATCAATAGAGCATACTGAGTTGACCATCCAAAACATATATGTGACCATATATAGACCTATAAGTGTCCATGGCTGGAGGATAGAAACAGCAAAATAACGGCCGGGTCCAAAGACCATGACCTGGAGTACTTAACTCTTACTACTCTAGAACTCTTGCCCTGAGGTCCCATTGTTCTGAATGCTACATGCTTTATGCAGGTATTATAGTCATAGTCATAGTCTAACACCAACCCTACTTCATTTTACTTCCATAGCCATCTTCTTGATAGATGCTTTACAGACTGTGTATCTCTAGCATGGTTTCCATTCTGGAATCATTATTAATCAAATCATAATTATATTACATAAATAAAAATTAATAATTAAATCAGTACAGTCATTGTTACTAGAAAGATCTAAAATCCCCTACCATTCCACTCACCAGCCCTGTAACTTTCCAAAACAAAACAAAGAAACACTCCTAGGTCAATACTCTCCTATATGTTGTTTCCCCCATTAGAATTTGAGTTCCTTGTGGCTAGTGACTATTTTTTCTGTTTTTATTCCTATAGTTTAATGTCATGCTTGGTATATAGTAAAACATATAAAATATACTTTTTTAAAATTTATTTGTTCATTCATTCAGCCATGGGAGAACAGAATATTAGAATGAAAAGGGACTTTTGAAGGAGTCTAGCTCACTCAACCTCCTTAATTTTACAGGTTGGGAAACAGAGACAAAAGAAGTCAAGTGGTTTGTCCCCAAGCCACCGAGCCAGTTAGCAGTAGAATAGAATAGAATGTGGGCCCTGCTTTTATTTATTCCCTACTTTTCCATTACACCTCTCTATTGAGGCCAGTACCTGAATCTACCCTAGAAGTAGACAGCATCACAGTTAACCTGTGGTTGTAGGTTTGAGTTCTCATTCATCTAAATCATCTGAATTTGATCAAGGATGTAGAAAGGGACAAGCTGTTGCTCTCTGTTTTTTCCCAACCGGTTGTCTTCTGGGCCTAGTGTGAATGTAAAATTTAATAAAAATTCTTGAGAATGACTGACAGATAATTATTTCAGAGTTTTTCCCTCTTTCCTTAGAAATACAATTTCAATTTCTGTGCCCTTTTCAGCTAGTTCCTTGATAGATGAAGGGTACATGTGCTAAGAAATATTCTAGAGTGCCAGAAAAAAAGAGAAAAAAAAGTCATCTTGCTACGTGCTCCTAGCTTGCTAATTCATTTGAGATAATCACCTTTTTGTTTCCTGAGCATCAATTAAAAACAAAAAACAAAGCTAATACCTTCTGTTGGCATAAGGGAAAATAAGAAATTTTCATTGAATTTATAAATTCATTTTACCTTCAGCTTAAAGAAAAGGGGGGAAAATGACTACTCATAAACCAAAAGTCTATTTTTTTTTAAACAGTGATCTACAATGAATGAGATGCAAAATTTAGCCTTTAGGGATCAGCTGCCATACTTCTTGCTCACTGGCCCTTCAGGAATAGAATATCTCTAAGGTCCTTCTAGTTATAAAATTCTAGGAGCCTATACCCATGTTCCTTAAATCATGTTCTTTCTGTGAGCCTGTCTTTTCTCTTATTAAAAGCAGCCTCTATTTATCATCCATCTATCTCTCTCAAAGACAATTTGGAGAGTGGATGACTTAATGCTCCTACAGCATTTTAGGCTTCTTGGAGAAAAAGTTCTTTATAAAGCTTTGCTTTCATTTTCCACAAGAACACATAGATCCATGAGTTAGCATTGGAGCTCCCATTGAAAATGACAGCTGAGGTAAAAGGAATTTGCCTGCACAGCTGATGAAGGGAGAAAAGCTCCCGACTTTGACTCCTGGTCATCAAGTTCAAATCTTATCATAATTTCTCCACGACTGTTTGCAAGTTGTCTGAGTACTTATGTTGTGCATAGTTTTCTATAACAACTGGCCTGAGTGAGAACAATATTTGCTAACTCTTGCAGGTAGGTGATTAATTGTCATCTCCTCGAGAAAAAACAGGATAAGGAGAGATAAAGAAAGAATAGTGAAAGGAAGTAGGGCTGAGAAAAGTGACTACTACTTAGGGGAAATATGAACTTTTCTTCAGGGGTGTCAGGGATTTAGGGGAAAGGCAGTGGTTGAACTAGTGCAATTTTGATTTTCTAATGACTGGTTAGTATGAGAATGTATCTTTCCTGCCATGTAGTTGGTATAGAGATATCACATTCTAAGTATATTCAAGGTTAAGAGAATGTGCTGGCTCTTGTTTGTGTCAAGGATTCTTCCAGCTTATATGAGAGTGTCAAGATATTCCCTTGATCAAGAAGATATTCTGGGAGAAGGAGTTCATCTCCAGTCATTCTTATCTATATCTGGTCACTGGACCCAGATAGCTCTGGAGGAGATAAAGAGGCTCGTGACTTTGTTCAGCCCTCCCTCACTTAAGTTCAACTGACTCACAAGTCATGACATCGCCTTCCTGATATCAAGGTCCTCTTCAAGAATGAAGGACAAATAACAAAAACAACGTTGGTGGAGAATGGCTTTAGATGTATGAATCAATGCATAGAGAAGTTCATGATCGTCTGTAGGGTCAGGTAGAGTGAGTTAAGACAGTCTAGAGCAAATCAGAAGCAGCAAGTTTGGGAAGGAGGAGTTGCATAGATTTAGAACTAGGTCATTGTGGAGACTGAACCACATTATCTTGAAGTTGCACCCTGAATCACAATATATTGCATGTGGGAGTCCAAGTTCCAAAAAGCAATACCATGTGTGGCATCACAAGAGTCAATGGACTTGGAGTCAAGAAGTCCTGGGCTCAAGTCTTGGCTCAGGAACTTACAGGTTGAGTAATCTCAGTCAGCCTCAGTTTACCCATCTACAAAATGGAGGAAATGATACCTAGAGCACATGACTTACAGGATTGTTGTAAGGACCAAATGAGATAATGTATTTAAAATGCCTTGGAAAACTTAAAGCAAATACCAGACTTTGGGTTTCATGTTTGTTTGTTTGCTTTTTGTTTGTCTTTTTGGTTGGCTTGTTCAGACTGGACCTAGGATTTCTTTAGTATAGAGAGTTCCCTAGTCAGGAAACTCTTTCCACTAATTCAGATGAGTCAACCATTCTGCATTTTCTACGTAACTTTCCATTTCAATCAGCAGCTCTACTTGCTTTGACTCCATGGACGACCATGCCCCTCCCCAAGAGAAGCTGACCATTTAAAAATCTCATCACCACACAGACTGACTCACATTTTGATTCTGAACACCTTCTCTGCTTCCCTTCAACTAGCTGCCTTTCCCCTCTGATTGGAGGGTTTTATATATATATACACACACACACACACACACACACACATATATATGTGTATATATGTATATGTATATATATATGTGTGTATGTAGATATATGCATGTATATATGTGTGTATGTAGATATATGTGTGTATATATGTGTGTGTAGATATATGTGTGTATGTAGATATACATATACATATATAGTATGTATGTATGTGTATGTGTATACATATATATATATACTCCTAGGGTGTGGGAAATCTGTGAACCAGAGAGGACAAACACGATGGAGAGCATTTGGGTAAGGACCTATAGAGAGAAAGAAAAGAGGTTGGTAGGGCTGATATTACAGACCACACAGTCAGAAGGAAATAGCTGCTGACTTCTGGAAGAAAATAATAATAATAATATTAACAATGATAACCAGCATTTATATCCTACTTTTAAGGTTTGCAAAGTACTTCACACATATTATATCATTTGACCCTCATAACAATCCTGTGAGGTTTTTTAGTCATTTTTCAATCATGTCCAACTTTCCATGACCCCATTTGAGGTTTTCTTGGCAAAGATACTGGAGTGGTTTACCATTTCCTTCTCCAGCCCATCTTACAGATGAGAAAACTGAGACCAACAGTGCTTAAGTGACTTGTCCATGGTTACACATCTAGTAAGTGTCTGAGACTGGATTTGAACTCATAAAGATGAGTCTCCTTGATTACAAGCCCAGCACTCTACCCATGGTGCCACCTGGCTGGTCAATCTTTAGAGAGGGTTTGATCATTATTATCCTCCTCCTTCTTGTTGCCATTGCTAATGTTTATCCCTAGTTCTCAGAGGACCAATGACATTGAGATATGGGAACAAAGATCAGGCAAAAGAGGGTCAGGTAGGTGGCATAGTGGATTGGGTGCTGGGTCTGGAGAAATTAGTTCAAATCCAGCCTCAGACACTTACTACCTATGCTACCTTGGGCAATTCACTTAACTTCTGTTTGCCACAGTTTTCTCATCTATAAAATGGGGATAGCAACACCACCTACCATAGAGAGTTGTTGTGAGGATCAAATGAGATAATAGTTGTAATGTGCTTAGCACAATGCCTAACACAATACATATAAATATAAATAAATATATATGTATAAAAATGTTAGCTATTATTAGAACTATTGTGAAATGACTTGCCCAGGATCATATAAACAGTGGATGACTGAGGCAGGATTAGAATTTAGCTTTTCCTGACTGCACTCTTGCTTGCTAGCCCACCCAGAGGCCTGTAGATCACAAACCTGTCACAGGGAAACAAAATGTCAATGACTCAGTGATACAACCATCAGCTTGGACTCTCTGCTAAAAGCGAGCATTCAAATAAATTTTCAGTTTGCTTTAATGATCATTCATTCTTCAAAAGGTAGGTGAATCAATGAGGGGAAATGCTGTTTTGGACCTGATAGTAACCAATAAAGAGGAACTTGTTGCTAAAATAGAAATGATCGGAACCTGGAGAAGGAGTTAAAAGTTCATTTTAAAATTTGTGATAGTAGAAGGAAGATGATATCAGGCATATGGTTGGGTACAAATCCTAAATTGTTAGAAAGAAAATTTCAAAGAGTTCAGAGAAAAAAATAAGACCCCCAAAGATACAGGAATGCCAGTTTAAGTAATTGGCCTTCCCTAGATGTGACAGCCTTGAAGCTGCTTCCTGGCATGTCAGTCAGAACTCCATCTGACTAAGGCTGTCCCTGTTCTCCTCCTCTGGCTGGGAGGATTCTCAAAAGCCTCTTCTTCCCTTTCCTGGGAGGCACACTCACATTTCCAGCCTGGAGTCCTTAGGCACCTGGCCAATACACCGCATACCCCACAGCCAATTAAGCACTGCTTGTAAAGATCATTTGACTCCCATTAGGCTTTGCTAAAGGAAGACAAATGCATCTGTCTCTGGAGGCATTTCCTGACTTGGAGACAGCCCAGGTTGCTCTGTTTAGTGTTCTGTCTATCCGGGCTGTGTGTGGTTGTGAGCGTCCTTGTACACACTCCTCAACACTCCTCCAGGCACGTGGGAATGCCTCCAAGACCTTTAAATACTATGAAGAGCAATGTGCCTAGCTATCAGTCTGATTTTTCTCTTTGAGTTGGGGGGAAATGGGCAAAGAAGCTGGAGCCCCTGGAGAAGTACTCTGTCAGCCCGACTTAGGACCCCCTGCATGTCTATTCTATCCTGCTGTGTTACTCCTGGGTCTGTCATCACTCCCTGTTTTTTGTTGATGAATTAAGGGCCTAGATACAATCTCTAGAGAGTAACTTCAACTTTTCTATGATTTAAAAAAAAAAGCAGAGGTTTGAGAAGATATATCTTTTCTGAAGGTTTAGATTTTCTCATTAATCTTTTTTGGGCTCGTGGTGCCCTTGTATGCTCTGTTATCTTTGTGAATTGTAGGCCCAAAATAGCCCCTGCTGTGTGATTGAATTGTTCAGATTTCCCCCTCTTAGCCTCCCACTGAAAGTGCAAAGACAAATGCTCCTGTTGAAGCCATAAGCAAAAGCTCTGATGAATTTCTTTGGGAGGGAATTCTTCTCATAACATACCTCACTGCAAACAGCTTCTACCCCTCCTGAAGGTCCTATTCCACTCAGAACTCCTCCAGGAAGCTTTCCCAGATCACTCTCCAGCATCGTGATGTCTAGTACTTAGTGTTCACTCACTGAGAATTTAGCCATATATTGTCCTGAGATGTCCATTTAGGGGGGCACCTAGGCCAGCCATGTCTCATTCCTTTCTAGGGTGCACCCAGAAAGGGCGTCCCAGCTCTTTTTTTTTTTTTTTGGAGGGGGAGGGAAGGCAATTGGGATTTGATGACTTGCAGAAGATCACACCAAAGTCACACGTCTATTAAGTGTCAAATGTCTGAGACCAGGTCCTCCTGAGCCCAGGGCAGGTGCTCTCTTTTCGCTGCACCACCTAGCTGCCCTGTGTCTCAACTCTTTACTCTGAAGCCTCACCTCAGCAACCTCTCCTCTCACTGGAGGGAGCTGGTGTCTCCTCCTCTCCTCCCCCACTCCCCACGCACACCAGACACTTTTTACTAGCTGTATAATCCTGGCCAAGGCATTTGACCGTTTGCCTGAGTTTCCTCAACTACAAAATAAGCTAGAGAAGGAAATGGTAAACCATGTCAGTATGTTTGCCCCCCCCAAAAAAACAAACCCCAAAGGGGTCATAAAGAGTTGGGCATGACTGAAAAATGACTGAACAACAACACCAGCTTACCACGATTCTGGGCAAGTCACTTGACCTCTGTTTGCTTCAGTTTCTTAACTGTAAAATGGGAAAATTCATAGCACCTACCTCTCAGGTTTATTGTGAGAATTAAATGAGCAAATGTTTGTAAAAACATTCTTAGCACAGTGCCTCCGTACATGGTAGTTACTATAGAAATGTGTGTTGTTTTTCCTTCCCCCCGCTCCCTGAGCTTGTCATGATGAATAGTTTCCGATCATGCATTTATGTAGGCACTCCATAGTTGAACAGATCAGGCAACAACCAGTCTTTCAGCCTGGAGAAGTTTACATTCTAAAGAGATCTACTTAATATGTGTGTGCCTGTGTAAGATAGGTACAACCACATGGGATGTCTAAACACATACATGCAGCTTATGGAGGAAAGGGAAAGTTATGATTTGAGACCTGAATTGTCCCTGAAGGAAGGAAGTATGAGGCAAGGTCTGTACCACTGCCAACACTAGCTGGGGTAGGTAGAGTATGGGGTTATCAGGTCCCAGGAGTATTCAGAGACTGGATGCTTTTATTTTTTTTCCTCCAGACACTGAGAGGATTAATGAACATGAATGAATTACATCTATCTGCCCTCAATGAATAGCACTGGTCTAGAGGTACAAATCTGGTATAGAACAAAAGGGTCCACACTGATTGCTTTTAAGGGTAGCTCTTTAGATTTCATTCACCAGCTTAATTCCTTCTCATGGAATTCTGGTTACATTAAAGCAAATAATGAGTAAACCCATTTGTCCAAGCAAAACAAACAAACAAAAATGGGAACAATTTAACAAAATTAGAATATACCAGGAAAACACAAAGAATGAATGAACCTTTTAGATGAGAGTAAAGTGAGATCTCAGATCAATCAAGAGAGTGGCCCTGGTCTCACCCAAGAGGAAACTACTTGAAGTTTCTAGAACAGCAGGCTAGAAATAAGGGACATATTGAGGAACTGGCTTCCCCATAGGTATGTAGCTTCCCAAGTCTTTCTCCCCCATAAAATGTTTTTCACATCACACATCTCTTCTCTCCAAGTTCTATCAGCAACTACATCCTTTCAAGCAGATCCTCAGCCTTATGTCAGATTTCTCTCCATCTTTTCATGTCACATATAGTGGCATGTAAAACTCCCCAGGCCTCAGTGAAAGCCTACATACATTTAGCATATTTTTGTTCATTTCTAAATGGTCAATAAATATTTTCATCTGATGGTGTGCATGTAGATTGTACTTTCAAAAACACTTTGAAAATAAGTGATATAGATTTTGAGAAATAATCAAAGTGACAATCAAAAAGTTGAAACTCAGAATAAGTTATAACCACCTTTATCTTTTTGAGTATCAGACTTAATATTCATTAAATTATTTACTAAAGAATACTCAAAATAAGAGTTTGAAAGACATATATCTTCAAGTTCCTGTGATGGGTTTTGAAATAATCTGGTTTTTCCATCAGTTACACTTTTGATGTTGGGAGGGTATAAACCTGGATGTTTCTTTAATGCTTGGGACCAAGCAAGTACCTCATTCACTGGGGGAAATATTTGTAATGAAGCTCCCACAACACTGCATAAGCTTCACAGCAAAGCAGTAACACCCGGCATGAACTCTGACTGGGTAGGTATGCTTCTAGCATGTCTCATTTATAAAGATTATGAAAGGCTCATGGCAGTGACGAGTCATAAGGGTGCAGTAGGTGGGAGATATGGGAGCAGGTGAAGGGAGTAACAGAAAGATATGGAGACAAATAGCATTATATTCTGTTCTCCAGCATCCTGTCCAGGCTGTAATGATGATGGTGAAAGTTTTGGCTGGTTAACATTCATTCAATTGCTGTGCAATTGAATACAATTCTGTATTCTCAAGCCTGTCACTATACCAAGACAGAAAGCAAAGTAACTGAGAGCTGCTTCAGAGGCTTGTCTTTGACAGTCTTCCATGAACATATTGATGTATCCCTTTTTGACTCTGGTATTTAGACAGAGAAGTTTGAGACGAATGCCTAGATTATTCCAAAGATGATAAAAATGTCTAATATCCAATTAATTTTTTTTTGTTATTTACTGTTTTATTGAATGCCTTTGCTCTGATACCAGGAATTATCTTCTTTGATCAAGCAATCAACCAATCAACAGGCATTTATTAAGCCCTACCATGTGCCAGGTCCTTTGTTAGGCACTGAGGTTACTGAGAAAAAAAATCATGATTCTCAAGGATCTTATGTTCTAACTGGGGAAACCAGCACATATATAAGTATCTCTAGAATAAATATAGAGAACGAAAATAAATACAAAGTAGTTAGGGAGGGAAACCATTAATAATTGCTTGGCTTGAGACAGACTTTATGCAAATGACAGACTTTATGTTGGATCTGCATTTGTAAATGTTGCAAACGTTGTAAAAGACAGAATTTATGCTGGATCTGCATTTTGAAGGAAGTGAAGTATTCTGTGAGGCAGAGGAGAGGAGGGAGTGATTTCAGCCTTGAGGAATCGCCAGGCCAAAGGCCCAGAAATGGGAGCCCGAATGTGCATGGATAGATAGAAGGCCAGTTTGGCTAGACTGGAGGGATAAAAGGGAAAGTAATGTACATCGAGACTGGAAATAAAAGTTGTGGCCAGGTTATAAAGAACTTTAAAAGTTAACTAAAAGTGCTCGTATGTTAACCTGGAGGCAATAAGGAACCACTGGCATATGTTGAACAGGGGATTGATATGCTCCCATCTGTCTGCAGCTCTGTGGAGAATGTACCAAAATGGAGAGGACTTGAGACAGGACAGCCAATTAAGAGGTCATTGAAATAATCTTATTTAGAGGTGATGATGGCCTGAACAAAAATAGTGATTATGCTAGTAGAGAGAAGACGTCAGTGAAAGAGATGTTGTAGAGTTAAAACTAGTGAGATTTGATCATTGATTGAATATGTTTGATGAAGGAGGATTTGAGGATAATGCCACTGAGATTATGAATCTGGCAGGCTGGAAGAATGGTGGTGCCTTTGACAGAAACTGGAAAGTATAAGCAGAAAGATGATTTTTGTTTTGGATATATTAAATTTGAAATGTCTTCAAGTCATACAGTTGAAATTTCTAATAGTTAAAAGACTAAAGTTCAGAGAAGAGACTAGGGTTGGATGTACAATTATTCCTTCTGCATCAAGGGGATTAGGAGAGCAGCATCCCTGCAATCTAGAAAATCTGCATAAATTTTTTTGTCCCTTCCTTCATACCAGAGAAGATGTCTGAATTTTTTTCTTTTTCTTTTATGGGGTGTTTGCAGTGCCTTACTGTAAAATTTGGGTTAAATATTTGATCATAGGCTCTGTGTCATCTGCTGGCCTTTGAATGTGTTGTCTGTGGCTTCTGCAAAACTCCCCCAAATTTCCCATTTAATTTCTTATGCCAACCCCCAATATATCAAAACCTTGATGGGGAAAGTCACAATGTGGTAGGAATAACTGTATAGATCTTTGAATCATTCCCATAGATACGATAATTAAGATCTGATGAGGGGGGAGGTACACACACAGAAACAGAGACAGAGAGAGACAGAGACAGAGAAAGTATAAAGTGAAAAGGAAAGAGGACCAAGACTGGAGCCTTGGGAAACATCCATAGTTAAGAGACAAGATGAGCAAGTAAAGGAGACTTAAAAGAAGCATTGAACTAGGAGAAAGTAGTATTATGAAAACCTAGAGAAAAAGCATACTGAATGACATGGGGACCAAAAACTCTCAAGAACATGAGACCTGAAAATAGGAGCATCAGTTTGGTCATTAGGAGATCACTAACAGCTCTGGAGATAGTAGTATAACTTAAATGATGAGATTGTAAAGGGTCTGTCCAGGGGTGTGCTGGACCTAGCTTCAACCAGACTGTGGGAGCTGAGAGTAAAACTTTCATTTTGAGCATTTACACCTTGGAAATTGTCAAATGCTACAAATCAGAACCTGATTTATTATTTTGTTGATCACTTAAATTTAAGAAAGTGATGAAGAAAATATTAATAATTCAGATTAAACTTTAAAGTGTATTGTGTACTTTTGTTTTTTAGGAAAGCCAATTGATAAATATGTAAAAGTGCTCTTCTAGGTTTACCTCTAAATCATTGGATGGGGTGGAGGGTAAGGGTAGGGCTCAACGTTGTGAACTTTAATAGCTAATGACCCAAGCAGTCATAGTAATCTTGATGTAGTTGCAAGAAGTTTTACTGCTGGAGATGAGGTATGAGCCTATGCTATGTTTATATTTGATAAGTCTGAATTATCCCTTTAATGGATTTAGTTATCTTGCTTCACGAACGTTTAAAACATAACTCAACATAGATCTTCCCACTAAGATCTAAATAAAAGGTGCACAGGGCAAGAAAAGAATGAATAGTCAATGGTAGAAGAGAAAACTAGGGTACAGAAAAGGAACCTCCAAATTACTGTTTTATCAATAATGTATAAATAATTAGGGCATCTACGTGGCACAGTGGACAGAGTGCCAGACCTGCAGTGAGGAAAACTCATCTTCTTGAGTTCAAATCTGGCCTCAGTCACTTACTAACTGGATGACCATGGGCAAGTCACTTAACCCTATTTGCCTCAGTTTCTTCATCTGTAAAATGAGCTGGAGAAGGAAATGACAAACCACTCTAGTACCTTTGCCAAGAAAACTCCAAATGGGGTCACACAGAGTCAGACATAAGTGAAAATGATGGAACAACAACACAAATCAGTATAAAAGTTTGGCATGTAGACACCGAAGTTCTCAGTTCCTCTAATGAAACTTTATCATTAAGGTCCCTAGGGGTTTCCTGACTGACAAATCTGACTGATTTTTTTTGCAGTTTTCTTTTCTGTTCAACTTTTATACCATTTGATACTGTAGACCACTCCTTGCTTCACTGAATTTAATCTAATTCAATAGATATTTATTGATATAAATTTAAATAAGATGCAGGCCCTGCCCTCGGAAATTTTAGTCTAGTGAGGGATATTATACATATACAAATATCTACATAACTCTGGCTCTGTCATGCCCAGGTCTAACATGGAGCCAGCTATGTCCTCTACCATGTGGATGGGGGCAGCCTCCTTTGAAGCATCTTTAAATCTTGTGAGATGGAGCCATTCTTTCTCTTTTCTACCATCTTGCTCATGGATCCACTCAGCATAGATGCCATGAACTGAACAGGTGAAAGAGAAAGGAAAATACTTCCTTTCTTTTATTCCTCCTCTGAGGAATGGGCCTAAGGGTGTTTGTTTCCATTCCATGCTATTCCTCCCCCACTCCCAAATTCATGTGCCTGGGGTGGTTGCAAGAAGTTCAAGCCAAGTTTGAGTGATGGTGACCTGGAAGCCAGATTACAGGTGGGGTGGTACAATCAGTCAGCCCAGAAGGGAAGCCCTGAAAAGCCAAGGTACCTAGAATTCAAACTTAAGAGCAGGGATTTGAACTTGGAACTGAGACTCTGTTCTCTGGGAACCAAGTTAAGTTTTAAACCTAATCCCTTTCTTCTCCCCAGAGGCTGAGATGCCTCCCCTATGTTAGGAGAATAAATTTGTGTATTTATGATCAAACCTTCTCAAGTAAACATTTCCTTTCTAGAAGTTCTATTACACATGTAGTACAAACTAACATGTGTTAAGTGTGTGACAGGTAAAAGCAAAGTCCTCCTTGAGATCCAAGAAGGGAAAGCCATTACTTGCAGGGAAGCCTTTTTGTTTCAATGGATTTTAAAGAATAGGATTTTAATAGGCATAAAGCATTGAGAGCACAGAATTCCAGCCATAAAGAGTGCCATGAACAAACACCTAGAATGAGAAATCAAAGGACATGTCTGGAGGATAATAAGTAAGATTCCAATTTTTCTGAAGCACAGAGTACATGGAGGGGACCACCCAGAGAGAAAGCTGGAAAGGCAAATGGTGTCAGGTTGCCAGGGTCTTTGAATGCCAATGAAAGAAATTTGATCTTCTTGAAATCTTTACTCCTTTTACTGTCTAGTGGTATAATATCTTGGTTTTTATCTCCTACTCTAATTGTTCCCTTTCTTCTCTTTCATTGGTTTCTCTACCCCTTGAGGGCATTGCTCAATATTCAGTCCTCAGCCTTTCAATCTTTTCTCATTACATTCTAGGTGGTACATTACATTACATTCCAGGCTGGGCCTGGGTCAGGAAGACCTGATTTGAAATCTTACTTCAGACATTTACTAGGTGTGTGACCCTGAACAAATCACTTTACCTCTGTTTGTCTCATCTATAAAATGGGGATAATAACAGCACCTACCTCCCAGGGTTATTGTTAGGAGCAAAGGCATAAGTGACTGGCATGTAGTAAGCTCTCTATAAATGTTAGCTATTGTGATTCTAAAACAAGTCACCATCATGGTTTCAATGTCTTCTTCATGAAGAACTCCTAATATTATATCCCCAAACCTGATCTTTCTCCCAAGTTCTAGTCCTACATCTACTAGGCATTTCTACTTAGATAGCCTATTGTCAATGTAAACTCAAAACATCTAAAATTAAACTCTTCATCTCTCCCTCTTAACCTGTTACTTACATGATTTTTCTCTTTGTTTTGATGGCATCATTATCCATTCACCTAGTCACTTAGGTTTACTGCTTTATTTTTCTTCTTACCTCTTCCTTAATATTCAATCAGTCACCAAGTCTCATTAATTCTTTCTTCATAATCTCCTTTTCCTTCTATTCTTATGGTCACCACCCTAGAAGAAACTCTTATTACCTTATACCCGGATTACTGTGATAGTCTTCTAGAATCCAGCCTATCTTCACATCAATGTATTATTTGAATTTTCTTCCCAAAATATTGCTTTCATTATGTCAGTCACTCTTTCCAAATATAATTCCCTATTGAATCATGTCCAGATTCCTTAGTGCGACAATCATAACCTGCTATATTCTGGCCTTAACCTATAATTTACTTACCTTCTACAACACTTAAGCAGATGTGGCCAAACTATTCATATATGTATGTATGTGCAAGTATAGATAAATGTAGATATATACATATCTCCCTACTTTTACTAATGAGATTCTTCTTGCCTATTTTCTCCCCTCTCATAATTTAACCAAATTCAGCCCATCAAAAGGAGATTTAAGATAATAGAAACTCAGAAAATTAATAGCAAATTACAGGTGAGTCAAAACACAATAGAAAGACATATGTTGGCTATTAGTAAGTACACAGCCACATATTTCCAATGATGACTTACAAACAGGAAGGATTATAGTACTGACACTGAAGCAATCCAAGCATTTTATGGGCATTTATGAAATAGTAAAAGATCAAGAAAAAAGACTTCAGTATATTGGAGATATTTTCAATGGAGGATTTGTGAAAAGACAAACAAGAATCACACAAGGGAACATCTGGATGAGTTGTAATCTATACCAAAAAGTACTCAACTGATGAGATCACAGATGCATTGCAACTTTTGTGCACAGGATCAGGACACCAAGAGTCAAGGGGTTGTCATAATAAAAGGATGTTTCAGGGCTCAAAATTCCCAGGTATTAGTATAGGCAACAATAGACCCATTAATGCAATCACAGGCTGAAGGGTTATGATTGCTCTCAGGTAGAGAGATACCAAGCTAAGCATGGAAGGAAGACCAAGGTTCTACATCCAAGAGGTGGAGAGGAACATGATCAGGTCTGCTCAGTGAGTGAGGTGTAAGACCAGAATGATGTCATCGACCCAAAGGAAACCGAATAGGATGGACTAATATGAGTAGTAATAGAGCCTAGGGGTCCATGTCCAAAAGCCATCTGAAAGTCAAGTAACTAAAACAGGTAGAGTTCAAATGGCTTAAGTCAGTTGTTCACCAATGGCCTTCTATAAGCACACACTTCATGATCCACTAGGACAACACAGCTTCCCTAACCTTGTAAATGTGAAGTCCTCATACTGTGGTGGGTCTTGAAAATGACACTATCTTTGAAGACCCATCTTACAGAACCTTCACTGGTCACTCCAGCCCACAATTCTTCTCTCCTTCTTCTGAATTCCTACATAACTAAAGTTGTGCTGGTAAACGTTAAACAACCAGCTTTGTGGAAGAAGGAGATGGTGACTGGGGCAAGTATGCATGTCACACTTTTGAGGGGGCATTTTTTGGTTGTTATTCAGTCATGGTCAACTCTTCATGATCTCATTTGGATTTTCTTGGCAAAGGTACTAGAGTGGTTTGTCATTTTCTCCTCCAGTTTGTTTTACAGATAAGGAAACTGATGCAAACAAGGTTAAATGACTTGCCCAGGGTCACACAGGTAGTAAGTGTTTAAGGCCAGATTTGAACTCAGGAAGACAAATCTTCCTGACTCCAGACCTAGTACTCTATCCACTGTACCACCTAGCTGCCCCACTTTTAAGTTTAATTTCCATTATTCACATTTTTCTATCACTTTCTTAACTCTAGATAATCAAGAAAAATAATAAATTAAGTTCTTATTTGCAATATTTGCCAATTTATGCTCACACTGAAAACATAACAATCGATTTTGGCCCCCAACACCCCCTTGCCTGTAACCTTTGCTATCTGTGACTTTCATTTGACACTTAGCATATGCTGGGGATAAGCACAGGAACTGTACCTGTGATTTCACTGGTATAAATTGATAAATGGTCAAAGGATATGAACAGTCAGTTTTCAGAGGAAGAAATCAAAGCTATCTCTAGTCATATGAAAAAAATGCTGTAAATCATTATTGATTAGAAAAATGCAAGTTGAAAAATCTCTGAAGTATTACATTACACCTATCAGATTGACCAACATGACAAAACAGGAAAATGATAAATGTGGGAGATGTGGGAAAATTGGAACGCTGATGTATTGTTGTTGGAGTTGTGAACTGATCCAACCATTCTGAAGAGTAATTTGGAACTATGCCCAAAGGGCTATAAAATTTTGCATTCCCTTTGACCCAGCTTCTGGATCAAATACCACTTCTAGGTTTTTATCTTAAAGAGATCATAAAAACGGGAAAAAAGGCCAATATGTACAAAAATATTTATAGCAGTTCTTTTTGTGGTGGCAAGGAACTGGAAACTAAGGGGATGTCCATCGATTGGGGAATGCCTGAACAAGTTGTAGTATAAGAATGTAATGGAATACTATTGTGCCAAAAGAGTTGTTGAGCAGTAGGACTTCAGAAAAACCTAGAAAGATTTACATAAACTGATGCTGAGTGAAATGAGCAGAACCAGGAGAACATTGTATACAGTAACAGTCACATTGTGAGATGACTGACTTTTATAATCTTCTCAACAACGCAAGGATCGAAGACAACTCCAAAAGACTCACAAAGGAAAATGCTGTCCACATCCAGAGAATGAACTTTGGATTCTGAATGCAGGTTTGTTTTGTTTCTTTATCGTGGTTCCTTCCACTGGTTTTAATTCTTCTTTGCAACATGACTAATTTGAAAATGTTTAATGTAAATGTATAGGTAGATCCTATATCAGATTTCACACCATCTTGAGGAAGGGGGAGGAGAGGAAGAGGGAGAAATTTAAAACTCAAAATCTTATGGAAGTGAATATTGAAAACTAAAAATAATTTAACGAATTATATATTTAAAAAAATACTGACTCCCAAGTAGGAAACTCCTTCTGCCCAAGTAGGGAGGTACATTTTATCCCATTTGGAGTCTTATTTATAGTTTCTTAGAGAATAAAGAGGTGCAGCTAGGTGGTGTAGTGGACAGAGCACCAGGCCTAGAGTTAGAAAGATTTAAGTTCAGATTCAGCCTCATTTTGGGCAAGTCACTTAACTGTGTTTGCCTTAATTCCTCATTTGTAAAATGAACTGGAGAAGGAAATGACAAACTACTCCACCATCTTTGCCAAGAAAACCCCAGATGGGCTTACAGAGAATCAGAAAGGACTGAACAACAACTAGAGTAACCAAGCCAGTACGTGTCAGGGGTGGGACTTGAAGGTCGTTAATGCCTTTTCTATCCAGTTGTCAGCGTACTCACTTCTCTGTGCATGCACTCTATCTACTCAGTGGAACACAACCATTTGCTTTCTTTATCTTTGTCTTTCCAGAATTTAGCAAAGTGACTGACAGGTAGTAGCAGTTTAATAAATGTCTTATTCAGTTGAACTAAAGTCAAGGATCACAGCATACCGTGGGACTGTTCTGTATCTTCCACAGTGCCTAGCATGCTGATGTGAACATAGCAAGATGTCCATAAATAGTCCTTGCATGAACGAAGATGTAATCTAGTTCCTTACAGTGTTTCCCTTAGACATTACTTAGACATTGTAGCAGTCTGTGGTCTGCGGAAATCATCTCTGAGTTCTCTTTCCTAGAGCTCAATCCTCGCTCCCCCAAAGGTAGATAATGACTCAGCAATGCAGATTATCAGTTATAAGAAATCTACAGGAATTTGAATTGTAGATCTCTCAAAGGATCAACTCCTAGAAGAGGTTTGTATAGCACCCTGTGGAATTCAGCACTAAACAAATTATTTTAATGATAACAATGAAAATCTGAGGATGAACATCAGGTATGAGATGGAAAATAAACCAGTCTGTGAATGACTAAAGTTAGGTTAGGAGTGCAAGGAGACGATTCAGTTAACAGGTATGGAGAATTAGTAGTAACTTCCCTTCTTACCTTGGGAAGTGGAAATAGAATTTTAATTTCCCCTTCAGCTGACTGAGAGTTGGTTAGTTACCTGGGGGTGATTAAATGGATTTGTGACCCTTTCCTGTACTCAATCCCCTCCTCAGTAGAATCAATTCAGTTCAATCTGGTGTGCATTTATTTATTTGTTTTCATCGTTTTTGTCAGTTTATTAGCATTTATTTTCTCTCCCACCTAAGCAAGCATTTATTAAGTACCCACTTTATGCATGGTATTCTGCCAAGCAGATTAAAAAAAAAAAATGACAAACAGCCTCTAGCTTTAAGAAGCTTATTTCTACTCTGTGATATAACATTTACATTGATAATTAGCATGAGATAATTTTAAGAGGAAGGAGAGAACACTATAAAACATGGGCTATCAGGAAAAGCCCATAAAGGAGGAGGTGGCACATCAGTTAGAGAGCTAGCATTTTAAAATCTACTACGTGCTATGGGGCAGCCAGAAGGTGCAGTGGATCGAGTGCTGTGCCTAGAGTCAGAAAAACTCATCTTCCTGAGTTCAAATCTGGCCTCAGACACTGGCTGTGTGATCGTGAACAAGTCACTTAACCGTGTTTGCCTCAATTTTTTCATCTGTAAAATGAACTGGAGAAGGAAATGGTAAACTATTCTGGTATCTTTGCTGAGAAAATCCCAAAATGGGGTCATGAAGAATGAGACATGGCTGAAATGATCTAACAACAAAAATGTGCCATGTGCTGGCTGAGCTTTGAGGATAGAAGAAAGGCAAAATACAGTCCCAGTTATTCAGGAGCTCACAATCTAATTGGGGAAACAACTTGCAAACAACCACTAATGAGATATATGTGGGATAAATTAGAGATAGAGGGAAGTCACTAAAGAATAAAGAGAACCAGAAAAGCCATTCTGTAAAAAGTGGGAGTTTTAGATGAGACTTGAAGGAAACCAGGGAAAAGAAGTAGAGATGAGGTGAGAACAAGTTCCAGGCCTGCAGGACAGCCAACAAAAACACCTGGAATTGGAAGATGGAGTATCTTATGCCAAGAACAACAAAGGAGGCTAGTGTCAGTGTGTGATTGAGTATATGGGGCTATGTAAGGTACAAGAAGACATGAACCTTTAAAGAAGCTAGTGATTCTTCACCTTCTAGAGGTGAAGAATAAATGTATGCCAGTCATAGGATTGCTCCACAAAGGAAATACAGACAGCAGTGCAAAGAATAGCATCACATAGCAGCACATTCAAGAAACTGTGGTGGGAATTTGTTATTTCTTTTATTAAATCTTATTGTTCCTGCAACTTTTGGTTAAGTAAGAGTTTGTCTTCTATTAATATTAACCTCACTTCACCAAAACCTGACTCATGAAATAGTAGCGTTAAGGGAAGACTGACAATGCCTCAGATAAAATTTGACTTTCCAAGAAAAATTCCAGCTGTCCCAGATGCTTTGATTATCTTGGAGACATATAAATCCTTTCCCCCTCAATCACCTGATTGTGAACCCTCTACATATAATAGTTTGCCTAAAGAGTTTAACTCTTAGGGGATGTATGAGATTAAGATTCTGTTTAAATTTGTTCAACTTTTATGACATTGAAGAAAGTACTTTTTATGAATCTGGGTTTTTTTTTAAACTTTTATGACCTAAGAGAGGATGTATGAGATTACAACATTTGAAAGAATTAGTTCTGTGTCTCTCTGACAATTCTATCTATAAGAAGCCTTATTACATTTCTAATCAGAATTCAGTTTTATTTGTTTTTCTCTGACTCCTGAACTGTGCTTAAGCAAAATAAAACTTAGGTTTTTGCCTCTATAATTTCTATGATCTATTTCAGCAGCAACTACTTATCACATGAACTCAGAAGAAGATATTTCTTTCATTTGAGAACAGTAGGTCAAAGTTTTGAAAAGATGGAGAACCAATATGGAGGAAAAGAAAGGGAAAGTAAATTAGATTCAGTGTGTGAAGGCCTTGAATGCCCTTGTTCTGTAGGCACTGGGGAAGTATTGAATCTTTCTGATCTGAGGGGTGATTAAGATTGACAATAATGTATGGGATGGATTGGGGTGGGCAGGATGAGGTTAGAGAAAGGGAACAGAAATTGCAGATTTGTCAAGGGCCATTGCAATGGATACTAAGTGCCAAGAGGAATAAAGCGATAATGACTTGAACAAGGGTTAGAAGGGAGTTCAGAAGAACTTGAAGGAAGAAGATATAGACCTTGGTTACTCACTGGTATTTGAGGGAGAGGGAGAGGACTCTAGAATTTTAAAGCTAAGTGATAGAAAGTGGTACCATTGACAAAAATAGAGATGCCAGGAGAGGAAAACTCATTTGTGAATTACACCTTGGGAAAGGGGATTCATTGAGGACCTTTTTTTTGGTTCAGGCACATTAAAAAGTCTAATTTTATTCTTCATTTTCATTTTCCTCTGGTCCTATTTCTTTCATAGTAAATATAGACATGAAAGGAGAAATTAAATTTTGGAAGGTGGTGGAAGCTTTGCCCCTGAATAAGAGGCATTGTTCAGGGGAAAGAGTACTAGATTTGGAATAAGAGGATCAGCGATCACATCCCAGTTCTGCCAAGTGTACCATTGGTTAAGTCTCTCAGCATCAGTTTCCTCATCTGTAAGATGGAGTTGAACTAGATGATTTCCAAGGTCACTTCCATCTCTATGTCTATGATCCTAATATCATTAAGAATGGAAAACAATATCTATTTTTTTCAGCAGTATAGTTTTGAATTTAGATAACTCCTGCTTAGAGTCAACAAGGTTAAGATTAGATGGTTTTTGGAGATCCTGTTCAGTCCCTGTCATTCCCAAAAGAAAAATAGAAAATCTTTCCCTAAAAAAATCTACCAAATATGAGTTATGTAGAGGAGGTATAAAATAAGTCTAGTTTATAAAATTCCTGAGAGACTTCTCTTTATAAATTAGAATACTATCTCAAGTTAATGTCTGTCCTGTCACTGACAATAATGGCATCTGTAATCCATTATTTCCAGTAGGCACAATAATATACAGCTCACCAATCCATTGCCTGATCTTTGTCTAGAAAGGCAATTAATTTTATGTCATTGTAGCTTTGCAGCTAGGAAATAGTCTATGTGCAAATGCAAGCACAGAGAAGAGTTACATAGCTAAAATTTTGAGATGACTGGATGTGCCAACCTAATTGTAATTTGAATTGCCAAACTTAACACTACTGGGATCTACAAATAAAATGTACTCCATGAGTTTCTAGCCAGATATTTCCATTAGCATCTATCTATTCTACCTCAATGGTTTTTGTCTTTATATCAAAATCAAAAGGCTCAGCTGCGGTCTAGCATTTTGGCTTTTGACAAAGAGAATTACAGAAGTAGCCATTTGAGATACAGGTGGTTTCATGATGAGATTATTCAGAACACAATTGAACTATGTGTTTCATAGGATCAATAAACTGGAAGACATCTTCAAAGTCATCCACTAAGTGGTCAGAAGATAAGATCAAATAGCTCTCAAAAGGTGAGTTGCAGGCTATTAACAACCAATATTTGAACTAGGAGAAATTTCAACCAGAAAAACTCTGAGGTTTTACCTTACAACCAACAAATTGACAAATATAACAATAGATGGGAATAATCAATATTGGCAGGATAAAGGAAAGGCAAGCATACTAATACATTGTTGATGGAGTTACAAATTAGTCAAACCATTCTGGAAAGCAATATGGGATTATATTAAGAAAGCTAAAATATCCATATCTTTTGATCTAGGGATGCTACTGCTAGGCATACACTTTACAGAGGTCAGAAGTAGAGGGAAAGATCTCCCATACAACAAAGTATATGTAGTACCAGTTTCTGTGCTAGGAAAGAAGTAGAAGCAAGGTAAATGCCCACGAATTGAACAACAGCTAAACAAGATGTGCACATGGATGTAATGAACTATTACTATACTTTAAGAAATGAAAAATATGTAGAAATACAGAAAAGCCTGAAAAGGCCTATTAACTGATAAAAAGTAAAGTAAGAAGAACCAAGAAAACAAAATTCACATGACTACAACAAAGTAAATGGAGACAATGGCCACAGCAACAGTAATAGCAAAAGGAGCTTCCTCTGGATAATTATACAAATCGAGCTTTGGTTCCAAAGATAAAATGAGAAAATGTATCTCCATCCCTTCTTTTCAATGACTTATGGTTGTAGACTATTACATATTTTATCAGCATTAGGTTTTGTTCTAGTTAGTTTTGTAAATCTGATTTTTTTTCCATTTTTTGTTTAATTTTTTTTATTATGAATTTCACACACATACACACACAATGAGCATTTTCACACACATAGCTTTGTTGTTTAGTCATTTTTCAAGCATATCTGATTCTCCATGACATATTTGTGGTTTCCTGGCAAAAATACTGGAATGTTTACATTTCCTTCTCCAGTTTCCTTCTTCATTAGAGGAAACTGAGGCAAACAGGGTTAAGTGATTTGCCCAGGATAAGTATATAATTTTTCTAATGGGGTTTTACCTCTTAATTGCAAAAAAGCATTTACTTCATAAACATAACAACAATACCACTTGTTTATATGAAACAATATTTTTGAAACTTTATTTTTGGTTTTCAACATTCATTTCCACAAGATTTTGAGTTCCAAATTTTCTCCCCTTCTCTCCCCTCCCCCACCTCAAGACACCATGAATTCTGATTACCCCTGCCCCCAATCTGCCCTCCTTTCTATCACACTCCTTCCTTCGCTTATCCCCATCCTCTCTCTTTTCTTGTAGGGCAAGATAGATTTCTATACCCCATTATCTGTGTTTTTTATTTCCTAGCTGCATGCAAAAACAGTTCTCAACATTCGTTCCTAAAACTTTGAGTTCCAACTTCTCTCCCTTCCTCCCTCTTATAGCCACTGAGAAGGCAAGAAATACAATATACGCCATACATGTGTGGTCATACAAAAGACTTCCATACTAGTCATGTTGTGAAAGACTAACTATATTTCCCAACATCCTATCCTGCCCCCCTTTTATTCTATTCTCTCTTTTGACTTTGTCCCTCCCCAAAAGTATTAACTTCTAATCATTCCCCTCTCCCATTTGCCCTCTCTTTTATCATCCCTGCCACACCTCACTTATCCCCTTCTCCCCTCCTTTCCTGTAGTGAAAGATAGATTTTCATACCAAATTGAGTGTGCATGTTTCCTTAAACCAAATGTAATGAGAGTAAACTTCACCTTTTCCCCTCTCACCTTCACCCCTTTCCCCTCCATTGAAAAAGCTTTTTCTTGCCTCTTTTATGAGAGATAATTTGCCCCATTCCATTTCTCCCTTTCTCTTCCCAATATATTCCTCTCTCACCCTTTAATTTTATTTTTTTAGATATCATCCCTTCCTATTCAACTTACCCTGTGACCTCTGTCTGTCTGTATGTATATAATCTCTCCATCTACCCAAATGCTGAGAAACATTTCAAGAGTTACAAATATTGTCTTTCCACATAGGAATGTAAGCAATTCCACTTTAGTAAGTCCCTTATGATTTCTCTTTCCTCTTTACCTTTCCATGCTTCTCTTGATTCTTGTGTTTGAAAGTCAAATTTTCTATTCAGCTCTGGTCTTTTCATCAAGAATGCTTGAAAGTCCTCTATTTCCTTGAATTACCATTTTTTTTCCCTTAAGTATTACACTCAGTTTTGCTGGGTAGGTGATTCTTGGTTTTAATCCTAGTTCCTTTGACCTCTGGAATATCATATTCAAAGCCCCTTGATCCCTTAATGTAGAAGCTGCTAGATCTTGAGTTATCCTAACTGTATTTCCACAATACTTGAATTGTTTCTTTCTGGCTGCTTGCAATATTTTCTCCTTGATCTGGGAGCTCTGGAATTTGGCTACAATATTCCTAGGAGTTTTCCTTTTGGGATTTCTTCCAGGAGGTGATCAGTGGATTCTTTTAGTATTTTTTTTACCCTCTGGTTCTAAACTATCAGGGCAGTTTTCCTTGATAACTTTATAAAAGATGATGTCTAGGCTCTTTTTTTGATCATGACTTTCAGGTAGTCCCATAAGTTTTAAATTGTCTTTCCTGGATCTATTTTCCAGGTCAGTTGTTTTTTCAATGAGATATTTCACATTGTCTTCAATTTTTCGTTCTTTTAGTTTTGTTTTGTAATTTCTTGATTTCTCATAAAGTCATTAGCTTCCATCTGCTCCATTCTAATTTTTAAAGAACTATTTCTTCAGTGAGCTTTTGAACCTACTTTTCCATTTGGCTAATTTTGCTTTTTAAAGCATTCTTCTCCTCATTGGCTTTTTGAGCCTCTTTTGCCATTTGGTTTAGTCTATTTTTGAAAGTGTTATTTTCTTCAGCATTTTTTTTTGGATCTCCTTTAGCAGGCTGTTGACTTGCTTTTCATGACTTTCTTGCATCGCTCTCATTTCTCTTCCCAATTTTTCCTCCACCTCTCTTACTCGATTTTCAAAATCTTTTTTGAGCTCTCCATGACTTGAAACCATAGCATATTTTTTGGAGGTTTTGGGTGCAGAAGCTTTGACTTTTATGTCTTCCTGTGATGGTATGCATTGTTCTTCCTCATCCAAAAGGATGGAAGAAAATGCCTGTTCACCAAGAAAGTAACCTTCTATAGTCTGTTTTTTCCCACGTTTTTGGGCATTTCCCCAGCCAGTTATTTGACTTTTGAGTGCTTTGTCAAGTGGAGAGTATACTCTGGGGACCTATAATTTCTCAATGAAGGGAGAGGAGTTTACTCCTCTCCTGGTCTGTGCTCTTGTCTGAGAACAAACACAAGCACTCTTCTGCCCAGGATCTATGAGTAGAATTCCCTCTCCAGAGCCTCCACCTGTTCCACCAGCCAGTGTTCCTCCTCACCCCAGGACTGCCATTCAGGGCTGAGATTCAGATTAGCAACTCAATTCCCCTAGGGTCTTTAGGTGAAGGGATCCTAAAATGGATGCTGCTGCTGCCTGAGACCAGGGGTAGGACTGGACCCTGCTCCCTTCTCACCCAGGTGAAAGAGCTTTCTCACTGACCTTTGAAGCTGTCTTTAACATTTGTAGGTTGAGAAATCTGGGCACCACAGCTGTTGCCCATGATTCCATGCCCTGAAACCTACTCTGATCCTGTTCCTGCCATGTTGCTTGGCCAAGGCTGGGCTGTGCTCTGTAGGCTCCATCTGCTCTGAGACTGATGCAATAGACCTTTCTTGTCAGCTTTCCAGGATGCCTTGGGCTGGAAATCTCTTTCACTCTGTTGTTTTGCGACTTTTGCTGCTCTAGAATTTTAGAGTAATTTTTTACAGGTATTTTATGGGCTATGGGAGGAGAGACCAGCAAGTCCATCTTTCTACTCTGCCATCTTGGCTCCACTTAAAACAATATTTTTCAAAGTGTTTTCATATGACTTCTTTCATTTGAGTCATATAACTCTAAGAGGCAAATAAGTAGTATTTTCATTTTATGGATGAAGAAACTGAAATACCGATATCATATGTTACTTTTCCAAGGCAAATCGATACTGTAGCTAGGACCAGATTAAGATCCAAATAGTCTAACTCCCACTCCATTGTTATTTGTTTCAAGTATGGGGTATTCAGCTCTCTCATGGGAGGACTTGCTGAGCCCTCTTCATAATTGCTCATCCACCTTTGCTCTCATTTCCCCCCGCTTCCCATTCCCCAGCTCTCACCAGGCTGAGGATAACCAATAGGCCTCAAACCTGTTGATGAGTTGGAGGGGGGATGTCTACCCCAAACTTGTCAAGATTTCCCCTGGCAGAATAGGTATATTAGAACAGTTTGTTCCAATAGCCCTGAATGTGGCTGAAGCAAGGAACTGTGAAGAGCTCAGGGCTTGGCGAGACATTGAAGATACCAGGTCACCCACTGTATCCCAGAACAACACCAGTAGTCCTAAGACAAATTTTGCCTTACCAAATTTTGCCTTTGACTTTGATGACTCAGGAAGAGAAAGTAAGTGTAATGGTAATTTAAATGGAAAGATCTTTCTCATTCATTAATAGGCCCATGCACTTCACTTAAATTACCTGGAAGACTAAGTCATATATGGTGGGAGGAGCTTGCTGAATGGGTGGAACAGGAAGGGTGGAGCAGAATTGGAAGGAAGTTAGTGGGAGTGGTTGGGGCAAAGGAGAGAGGATGCAAGCTGGCAGGCACAGCAAGGCTCATGAGTGTTTGCTTGTGAGAAGGCCTTAGCAGGGGCTGGGGTAGGGAAGGCTTGGAAATGCCTTTGTCCCCAGCAGTGCTAATGTGTATTGACTTCTTAGCTACTATGACTGATTTGGCTTTCTAGTTTGGAGATTTGGCTTTCTGGTTTCTGAATAAATGTTTTTCTTCTGCCTTCTGCATGGAGAATCTTCTATACTTTGCAATTCAGAACTACACCAGTATATTCATAGTAGTCCTCAGTGCTGTGAATATTGCTTGGGTGATACACTGAGGGTAATGACTTTGTGTAACTATGCCTCACTTAAATCCAATTCATATGCAAATCAAGACATCACCCCATAATGTCATTGGTCCCCTTCAAAAATGAAGGATGAGCAACAAGTGTCTGAGGCTCAGATCTTTCTAACTCCAGGCTCAGCATTTTATCTACTGTGCCCTCCTGTCCAGGATTAGAAAGGCCTGAATTCAAATCCAACCTTAGATATTAGCTCTATAACCCGCAGCAAGTCACTTAGTCTTTGCCTCACTTTCCTCCACTGAAATCCTGTGTCCTAGGATTGTTGTGAGGATCAATTGAGATAATAGTTGTATATAGCACTAAGCACAGTCCATGGCACAACAGGTGCTATGTAAATGTTTGTTCCCTTCTCTCTGAAGCCAAATCTACTGTTTTTTTCCTACTATATTATGTTCTATAAAACTTTTAAAGTAGGTAATATAGTGTCTGTTTTTATATATTTGCCAGGGAAAGTGAATAGTGTTTTAGCATTTGTATTTTTGCCAAAATTATTAAGTGAGAAATTCAGTGGAGTAAAAAGGCACCTTGAGGCCATTTTTAATGCTAATCCTTGCCATGGCTGGAGGGAAGGAAGGAAGGGAAGGAGGAAAAAAAGGGAGGAAAGAAGGAAAGAAAAAAGAAGGAAGCTTTTATCATGAATCTACTTTGTGCCAGGCACTCTGCTAAGTGCTTCACAGATGTATCTCATTTGATTCTTACAACAACTCTAAAAGGCATATTCTAATATCCCCATTTTATAGTTGAGGAAACTGAGGCAGACAGAGGTTAAGTGTCTTGTCCTGGGTTACATACATATTAAATGCCTGTGGATGGATTTGAACTCAAGTCTTCCTGACTTTAGGTTCTGTACTCTATCTATTATGCCACCTAACTTCCTCTAGGGTAGAATTTTTCTACCATTTAATACTTACCTTAAGTAATATTAATATCATTTAGCAGCCAAGAAGAAACAGCATAGTATACAAAAAAAGATGGGAACTTGAAGGGGCTTTGAGAACTAGAAAAACTGGGTTCTACTCCTTAGTCTATCACAAATTTTATATATGACCTTGGAACTTTTTGTGACCTTGGAGCTTTTCTGCACCTCATTTTCTCCATCTGTTTAATGAGATCTGTGGAGAGTTCTTCTAACCTCTATAATTCTGAAAAGAATAATAAAAATCTTTACCTAAGACTACTTTTATATGAGTGATATTGAGAAGGTACAAAGTAGGAAATGTAGAGAAAGCAAATCTTGTTTATAAAAGTCCTCAGGGGATTTCTCTTTATATAAATTACAATACTGTCACAAGTAAATGTTGGTCCTGTCACTGGATAATCAGACAATAATGACATCTGTAATCCATTATTTCCAGTGGGCACAATCATTTGTAGCTCCCTAATCCATTGTCTAAGGATAGAAAGGCAATTAATTTTGTGCCACTGCTGCCATGATGAGACTAACTAGTTTCCAGCCTTGTGGCAGATGTTATTCAATCAGAAATTCTTATTTCTTAAAATCTATAAATTTTAAATAATCAACTTTTCCTTCTCCTCCTTCTCCCTGTGACTTGCTCCTTTCCCCTCTCTTTCCCTTCTTCTCCTTTGCCCCTGTCCTAATACCTATGGTGCCCAGATTGGGACTCAGATTGGGAAGGATGCCCAGTCTTCCATAGTGGATTTTGATATTTTATAGGTCTGTCCTCTCCTTTGGATTAGGAAATAATGAGCCAATGTACTGGATGATTTTTCATTTCTAAAAGTGGAAGACTTGTAATAAGGAAAACTTGAGTCTGAATGCTGCTACAGACACTTAATAACTTTGAACTCAGGAAAGTCACTTAACCCCTTAGTCTTAGTTTTATCAGTTATAAAATGAGTATGATTATAATAACACCTACCTTAAAGAATTGTTATGAGGCTCAATTGGGATAATTCTGTTGTTTAGTCCATTTCAGTTGTGTCCAACTCTTCATGACCACATTTGAGGTTTTCTTAGTAGAGATATGGGAGTAGTTTGCCATTTTCTTCTTCAACTCATTTTATAGATGAGGAAACTGAGTTAAGCAGGGTTAAATGAGTTGCCCAGGGTCACTCAGCTCGTGTCTGAGACCAGATTTGAACTCAGAAAGATGTGTTCCTGTCACCAGGCCCAACACTCTATCCACTGTGCCACCTCTCTCTCTCTCTCTCTCTCTCTCTTTCTCTCTCTCTCTCTCTCTCTCTATATATATGTATATGTATATATATACATATATATAAAACGTTGCAAAACTTAGTTTAATAAAATGTTAGCTATTTTAAGTACTATACAAAATAAACATTTTAAAAAGTCATTAGCATTTTGATTTTTAATAGAAAAATGCAATTTGATTATATACTTCATCAATTATGTCAGATAACTATCTTGCAAAAAGCTTGCCGCCAGACTCCATCTCGACTTTTCTCTTGCATAGTACTACTACTTTTGCTGTGCCTCCTCCAAAATTATATAGGTTCTTTTAAAGAGTTAATAAAAATCATATAGATTTAAATGTGTTTTTCTGACATGATTATATGGAAGAATTAAATGCGTACAAAGCACAGCTCCATATAGTGAGTATCACAATTATTAAGTATGACAGTATTTTCTTTGTGATCTCCAAAATTATAACAGAAGTCAATGAGACAACATGATTTATAATTCAAATAATTAACTTATGTATAGTTTTTCATGAATAATATGAATATATTTGCATACTAAAAACCATGCATACGCTTTGATAATGATCAGTACAAAACCAATATCCCTCTTATCATTTATTGCTCTCCTTTCTTTCTTGGTGATCTTGCAACTTCTTTCATTTATGGTTTCTGAGTTATTCCCACTCCTTTTAAGAACTTGATACTTCTTTTCATATTTTTTTTCTCTCCAAGGAGAATTAGAAGGATAGACTAACTTGAATGTATTACTTTTCTCTGATACTTAGGCTAGAGAGCTAGGAAGACCTATATTCAGATTCCCCACCATTGACACATTCTGGCTGTGTGGCTCTGGTCATACTTAAACTCTCACTGCTCTGGGTAACTCTCTATAACTGTGGTGCACAACTGTAGTAAAAATGGGGCCACTAATCTGCACGTAAAGACCTCTGAGACCCCATAGTGACTTAGTTTTAAATGATAATATTAGTTATTTTTTAAATTATGTTTTTATCTTGCTAAATACTTCCCAGTTACATTTTAACCTGGTTCAGATCACACTTGAGAATGTTGTGGGTCATATCAGGTCCCATGTTTGACACCATTGCTCTACATCTCTTAAGTTCAAAGAAGGTATTACTAATCTGCATTGGTAGAGGGAGCTTCTTTTTGAGAACTTCCCTACATTGATAAAATCACAGATCTAGTTCCTTTCCTCAATGCAACTAGCATTAGCTCTGTGACCCTAGATATGTCCCTTAACCTGTTTAACCCTCAATTTCTTCACCTGCAAAATAGAAAAAATAATATTTGCATTATCTACTTCTATCAATAAAGCACTTTGCAAGGTAAATAATTCATAAATATTAGGTAAGTAGATGGCATAGTGGATAGATTGCTAGAGTTGGAGTAAGGAAGACTTGAGTTTACTAAGCCTTTACTAAGACTGTCGGTGTGACCCTGGGCAAGTCACTTAACCATTCTCAGCTTTAGTTTCTTCATCAGTAAAATGGGAAGAATAAACATTTACTCTCACAAGGTTGTGGTGAGGATCAAATAAAATGACCCTTTTAAAGTGCTTCACAATCGTTAAAACACAATACAAATGATAATGAGGGAGGTAGCGGTTCATTGTAACAAATTCTGGTTTGAAAATCAAAGGACCATGGTTGGAATCCTACCTATTATCCTTGCTACTTGTGTAAACTACGAACATTCACTTAACCTTTCCGAGTCTCATTTTCCTCATTTGCTGTAAGAATTGATGAAAATGATGATTTCAGAGAAACATGGGAAAACCTGTGTGAGCTAGTGCAAAATGAAGTGAACCATTATATATAATAATAATAACAATAATATGACAAAGATAATTTTCAAAGATCTGGGAACTCTGGCCAACCACAATTTCAGAGGATTTATGATGAAGCGTTCTATCAGCTTCCAGATGGAGAGGTGTTGGACTCAGACAACACACACATATGTGTGTGCATATACCTATTTATGTAGTGTGTGTATATATAGTATCAATATAGTACTTACATAATATGTAGTATAATACACAGTATATGTTAAACACCTCATATACTGTCTGTATATGTTATGTGAGGTATATGGGATGTTCAAGGAAGAGTAGCACCTCTGGTGTGAGGGTTTGCTGAGCCTTTTCCAGGACTGCTCATTCACCTTTGGTGTCCACATATCCCCTGTCACCTGTGGCTCCAAGAAGATGTGGCATGTGCAGTGACCACACCCCACTAAATCATCTTGGCAAGAGTCTCAACCAGGTTGAGAGTAACCAGCGGGCCTCTAACCCATTGGTGAGTTAAGGGGATATATGTCCACTCCAACCTTGTTAAGACTTCCCACGACAGAATGGGCAGATGAGAACAATTTGTTCCAACAACCCTAAAGGTGACTGAAGCAGGCACTGTGGAGTGCTTAGAGCTTGGTCACACATGGAAGATGCTAAGGTCATCCATCATATCCTGGGTCATTGCCAGTTATCTTGACTTTTGTCTTGCCATTGGACTTCGGTGACTCAGGAAGAGGGAATGAGGTTAACAACTTTGTGAAACTTTGACTCATTTAAGTCCAATTCACGAATAAGTCATTATATCATCCGTGATATTGGTCTTCCTCAAAAATGAAGAATATACAACGACAATATAGTATATGTAGAACATAGAATATATTTTATATATTATATAGAATACAGGATATGTTTTCATATACTATATAGGATACACATATTGAAATATGTGTAGAAATAGACAATTTGTTTTGCTTGTCTATATGTACTTGTAACAGATTTTGTTTTTCTTGCTTTCTTGATAGGGAAATGGGGAAGTGGGAGATAGATACTTCATATCTGAAAATAAAACAAAATTGAATTTTAAAAATAAAAAATAAATGAGCAGATGACCTCTGAGGTCCCTTCTGCCTTTAAATCTCTAATTCTGTGATCCTTAAAGGGCTATAACAATATAAGCTATTATTGTGATTTTAGTTACTTTCTAAACAATTCCCCATGGTGCTTGGTGAACCTGAAAAGCTTGCAGATCCCCCTGTTATTTGATGATAGCATTTCCAGAATAATTGCATAGAAGGGATCCCCTTTGCAAAATCTGCCTTGGGAATTAAGAATTTAAATTTATTCTGCAACCCTGAGCAGAATGACTTCAGGCTAACAAATTAGTCATATAATATGTCCCTGAAGTTGTCAGGGGATATGGTTTTGTTTTTTTGTTTTGTTTTGTTTTGTTTTGTTTTGTTTTTTTGGTCAAATTGTTGTACAATTGGAGAACGTGAGACATAGGGAGGTAAAATAACTTGTCTTAGGTCACCTAGCATGCCATTTGCAAAACTAAAAATAAAAAACCTACCAGTTCTCCGTGTCACCTACAAGATCCATCTCTTTAGGGAATCTTTATTAAAATGTTCTGTATGATGAGTGAGGAAGAAATGAAATCTAGGTAATAGATATTAAGACACAAGGGAAACTTAATAAGACAGATAGATTACAGTCAGGAAAGGTTGTACCCAGACCACCACACAATGTGATTCAAAATGTATTACAGAGTCTCTCCTACCCCTAAAATATCTTCTTTATTGATTTGCTGCACCCAACCCTGTCCTTCTAACCAATTTTAAATGCTTACCATTATTGTCATTTCATGATTTGGGGTTTTAGGAGTTTCCCCTGAAGAAGACTATTATTAAAATGGACATATACTACCTAAGAAAGAGGAGAGAATTAAGAAGAGATAAAAAGGGCTTCCCCTAGAGGATTTTCTTTAATTTTCTCATATTAGAATATTAGTTTAGATTAATTAATTATCCCTTTAGAGGACACAGAAACCAGGTCCCGAGGGTATGGTATATAAGAATGGTAAGTATTAGTGGGTAAAGAAAGCCCAATAGAAATATGCCTTTGTTTGAACGTCCAGTGGAGGAACTTTCCTAGCAGATAAGCTAGTTAGGGAAATCAGCCTCAATAGATAGGCCAATTAGTAATTGTCAAAACTGAAATTAGAACTCATGTCACATTTTACAGAATTATGGGATTTCAGAGCTGAAAGGGACTTTGATTAAACTTCCTTATTTAGGAGATGAGAAAACAGTGGCATAGAGACAAGTTATGTGACTGTCTAAGATCATACAGGCCATAATTAGTGGAATCAGGGGTCACATCCAGGTGTTTTTGGATCCAAATCCATAGACCTTTTCACTAATCCATACATGTGCCCTGCTCCAGATCATTGAGTAAATCAGAATCCACTGGATTTCCAGTGCAGGCTCTGGGAGGAAAGAGATACCATAAAAATACAAGTTGGAAGGAGAGGGTTATTGGTATCCAGGCAGGATCCAGAAAATGGAGCACTGTTGGTGAGGTTGGGAAGGATGTGAATAAGAGAACAAAAAAAAGAGGTTATTGTACCAATTTGCCTGAGTTTGATAGAGCCTCCAGTATCTGGTGGGAGTTCCTGCCCTGTCCCTTCTCTCATCCTCCCCTTAATTCTGTCTCCCCTAGGAGACATCTAGTGGTAATTCTGGGAAAGTTCTTCAGGCATTGTCCATGAAACAGCCACATGGAAGAAATCTCCAAAAGACCACAGCTATATATGTACATAGAACCTGTGACATGATGGATGTGACTTAATGTCTATACAGCCATATGGATTAGTACTGGGAGATGGAAGACCTGGATTCTAATTTCAGTTTTGCCAGTTACTAAATAAATGACTTGCACACCTCTTAGTTCTTATTACCTTTTCTACAAAACAGGGAAATGAGTATTATCCATTTTTCAAGGTTACTACAAGCATCAACCAGAGTCAGTGTGATGTAAAAAAATGAAAAATCTAACACCTGTATAGGAGCCAATGATATGAAATAGGGCACATGTGTGGATTAGTGAAAAAGTCTGTCCAAAAAGACGTAGATGTGAACCCTGATTCCACTAATTAGGGCCTATTTGATCTTGGGTAGTCACATAACCTGTCTCTATGCCTCTGTTTTCTCATCTCCAAAATAAGGGAGTTTAAACAAAGTCCCTTTAAGCTCTGAAATCCCATAATTCTATGAAATATGCTTCAATATTTTACCACATACACAGTGCCAATGAATGCCATGGGATTACTTCTGGGTATTTTAAATTGAGTGACCTTCTTAGTGCTTAAAATTTGAGTTATATTTAAAAAAATAACTTGTGGATGAACAGAAGTCACTGATATCTTTTGTGACTAACTTTCTCTTTATGCATTGTTATGCATATTGTTGATTAGGGAGAGATGTAAGAGTTCTTCAGTTACCAAGTACCATCCACCATCTTTCTTATTTTGGAGATGGTAGCACTATGATGTTTTATGAAGCAAAGAAATGGATGGAAATATAAACCTTTCTTTTAGAAATATAGTAGAATATATTCAAATGGTTGTTCTAGGTGAAAATGTCAAATCTTGCAAGCATGGCATCCAAACTTTAATATGCCTAATGAATTTTCTAATCCTAAAGGTAAATGTCTGGCTAAAAATCATTAAAACAGTCATGTGTTTGAAGTAAGCTTTGTAAGGACAAAAGATAGAGAAATACTGTAATCCCCCTCCTTCCCCCATCAAAAGTCTATAGAAAAATAATTAGCTTGTTTTCCAAGATTCTGATCAGATACAGATAATGCGACTGCCTTTGTCATTGTGATTGATGGAGTAACATATTTCAAATTCAGATAATTTATTACATTTTTTCATTTGAACTGCCTGCCAAGACAGTTCCAATTTGTGATGGAATCTCCAAACATTTATTTTTTGTCCCTAATTTGAGTGATTCTGGCAATATCTCCTATTCAGATGGGTGGTTTGTATGTTTAACCAGTCAATGCTAAATTGCTTTGAGTAAAATTCATTCAGCCTGTCATTATTGTTGAAGATAATAGTTTGAGATATACATTCTCTGTCTGCCTCAATTGCCAGATATGTTAGATCAATCCAAGAAGATAAACGGAATAAGTAAAATAAACACTTGAAAATAAACACATTGCTTTTTAATTTATTCTATATATATATACAGTAGCTTCCATCCATGTACTTATTTCAATTTAAATTATAATGAGTTGGCTCTGAAAGGCATCTCTGGGAATGTGGCCTTAAAAGAGAAGGTGAAGACTAGGAATCTGAATATTCCAAGTTCTATTTTAGGCTCTAATGCTGACTCTGTGAATGGGGTAAGGTGGATATGTCATTGCACCAGTTGTATGCCCTTTTAATCTTTTTAGTTCTTATAGTCACATAGGAAAGAAAACAAATAAGACCGTCTGAACATTACCTGCTTTACTGACGATCAACAACCTCATCCATATAGCTGGCAAGGAAAGATCTGTAATCATTTTCTTTTTGTGTAGTTTTGTACCCAGAACAACTTCATGGGGAGGGACCTAAATTTGGACAAAGAATTCAGTCTTGATTCTGTGAAGTTCCTGTGGAGGAGATAGCACCTTGAGTTAGATTAAGAATGCTTGGTAGTGGTATTTGTCAGGGTGCCATTTATCACTCCAACATGGCTCCTGCTAGCTGTGACCTTGGTTGGCCATATCTTTTTACTTCTCTCAACCTCCATTGCCTGTTCTGGAAAATGAGGAATTTGGAAGAGATTATTTCTAAGGTTCAAAGTCAAGGGCAGTGACTGGCATACAGTAGGGTCTTAACAAATGTTTAGATATTGTGAATGGATACTAGCTCTAGAAAAGTAATGTAGTATAATAGAAGGAACCCTGGATCTTGGGTAAGAAGAGCTGAATTGAGTGCTGCATCAGCCAGATATTAGTTGTGACTCTGTGCCAGTTGTTTAGTCTCTCTAAGCCTCAGTTTTTGTATCCACAAATTGTTCATCATAAACTCTCCTCATATAAGTGTTTCCTAGAAAATGCTTTCTACAAAACTAAGTGACTATGAGGAATTACAGTGTTTCTCATTGTTGTCGTTGTTGTTAGTGCTAATGTGGAATTATTTATATGATGCTTTCAGGAAATGATGGGAGATTACCTATATTTAATTGAAGTATTTGGTTAGGTGAGGGGAGAGGGGAGAAATATAATCCACAGAGGTCTGATTTTAGATGAAAAATCATTCCCTGTCACTTTCATTTAAGTAATGGATCAATTCAACCAAGAAAATGAGAAGAGGAAAACTGAGAGCCCCATATTCATCTCAAGGTACTTAGCATTCTTTTGCTTCAGTCATTCATCATAGACCCAGAACTTAAAAGCCTTCTAATCCCCTTCATTTTAGCAATGAGCAGGTATTTGAAGCCAGTTTCTCTGACTCCAAATCCAGTGTTCTTTAAAACATGGCACCATTTTTTTCTTAATGTTTCAATAGAATACAAAACCTTCCACATCAAACAGAGGTATCTTGGATACTGCAGTTACAGTACTTCTTCTAGGTGGTACAGTATGGATAGAGCGCAGAATCATGAAGAGGCATCTTCATGAGTTCAGATCTGGCCTCAGATTCTTACTAGCTGTGTGACCCTGGGCAAATCACTTAATCTTGTTTGTCTCACTCGTTCCTCTGTAAAATGAGCTGGAGAAGCCAGCTCAAACCACTCAAGAAAACCCCCCATGGGTTCACGAAGAGGTAGACACAACTGAAAATGACAACAACAATAACATGAGAAGACGGTGATTTCTGGTCCTTTCTTTTTGCCCCAATAGCTGTTGTTTCAGATTGAGTCTAGGGTCACTGAATCTACCTACAGACAGAGAAATTTTCACACTGTATTAGTAACACAAGCACACAAAGTAGTATTGGAAAAAGAGGTTTGAATTTAACTGTTAAATTATTTTTAAGACAGTTACATTTAATTAAATAGTTGATTTATAATAGTTGTTTTCAGGAAGCCAGACAAGGTAGGGAAGAATACATATTAAGTGCTTACTATGTGCCAGGCACTGTACTAATCACTGCAGATACAACTATAAGCAAAAAAAAAAAAAAAAAGCCTATGTCTTCAGGGAGCTTACAGTCTAATAAAAAGAAGACAACACATAAAAAAGGAGCTGACAAGGAGCAAGGGGAGATGAGAAAAGATACCTGTGGAGGCAAAGTGGCAACATTTGGAGAGTAAGAAGGGAAAAAAACATGGCCAATCTGGATGTGTCGCCAAAATGGAGGCCCCTGGAAGAAATGCTCTAATATAGAAGAAGACCAGTATGTTTGGAGAAATATTCTAGGATGAGAAGGCCCAGATGTTGAGAGAAGTCCTAGGATGAGAAGGCAATCAAGTCACAGTAGCAAATCAAAAGTGGAGTCAGAAGCATAGGGAGGAAGGGAAAATTTCAATATGAAGTTGTTGGCACCATTTAATTCACCATTTGATTTTTTTTTCCATACAAGGTATGTATGTCAGGAAAGATTGAAGGAAAAAGTAAAAAGGACAGCAGAGGATGAAATGGAGAGATAGCATCCTGGGAGCAACAAATACAAGTTTAGCTAGACTTCAAAAGAGAGTGAGGGATAGAAAGGTCTGGCATGCTCTTGGTCTGTGGTGTCCCAGAGAGTCGGACATGACTGAATGAATGAATAATATATATGTTACTGGATTTGCTTATTGATCACTTATAATATGTCTTGATTAGCTGCCTAGATGGTAGCCTTTGGTTTTGGGCACAAAGTGACTTTTGGTATGTTTTAGGATCTGAAATGTTTCTTCATGAAAATATGTTTCAGAGAATAATAAATATTTTTTCAATAGAGATGAAATTTATTATTTATTGAATCACAGTGTGATTATCAAGATGCTTGAATAAAACCAAAACAAAAATCAGCCTTACAATTTCATAGTGTTTCTTTTAACAAAACTATCTACTCTTCCTTTGCTACACAAAATAGAACAAATGAAAGAAAAAAAGAACATCCTAGTGGAGCACGTTTCTACAGCCTACAGTGTTCTAAAATTTGGTCTCTTCCAAGTTTCTATCAGACTTTGAAGGAGAAGAACTCTATAGTATTAACATCCATTTAATTTTCTTACTCCCCATGCCTGGAATGGACTTCCCTTCCTCTCTGCCTCATGTCCACCTACTGGAATTCTTCCAAAGGCCAACTCAGATGCCATTGCTTAGATAAAACTTTCTCTGATTCTTCCTCCCCTCTTCTTCACAGACCTTATGAAAGCTAAAAGATATAGAGGATAAAGTGGTAGACCTGCAGTCTGGAAGACATGGGTTCAAATTTTGTCTCACCACCTTACTAGTTGTGTGACTCTGGGAAAGTCATTTAACTTCTCTGTACCTCAGTTTAAATGATTACCTCCAAGGCCCATTCCAGCTCCAATCTATGATCCCATGATCTCTTCTTCATATCTTTTATAGCCATACATGGCTAATAATAGACAACATGATATATTATATATTTTCTCAAAATCAGCATTTAAGAATCATCCAAGGTATGGAATATGAAATGTAGAGATGGTAAGTAGCTAACAGTGCAATATCTGAAAAGTAGTAGGTCTTGTGGACTTTATGGTTGGCACTTCTAGATCCTTAGTTGTATTTGTTCACCTCCCGCTGAAGATGAGCTCCAGTCTGTTGCAACGTATCTGTGTAAGACTTAATGTGGTCTCTAGAAAAGTAGAAGTAGATGATGTTATAAAACTTAGTAAGGTCAGGGAAAATCTGACCAAGAAAAAGGAGAATGGAGGGAGATCATGGAATCTTTCTTTGGAGGCCTTTTGAAAATCCACAAATTCCCATACTGTCTGTGTGACTTCAAGTAACTCAGTTTGTCTCTCTGGGCATCTATACAATGAGAGGGTTGGGTTGGATTACTCATGAGGTCTCTTCCAGCTATGATCCTAAGAGAGGATGAGGACCTCTATGATTTCTTTTTTTTTTTTTTTTAAGATATGATCCCCTCCTCTTCAGTTCACTCTGTGCACTCTGTCTCTATATGGGTGTGCATGTGCGTGTGCATGTGTGTGTGTGTTATCCCACCCTGTATCCAGATGCTGAATAGTTTCAAGAGTTACAAATATTGTCTTTCCATGTAGGAATGTAAACAGTTCAACTTTAGTAAGTCGCTTATGACTTCTCTTTGCTATTTACTTTTTCATGCTTCTCTTCATTCTTGTGTTTGAAAGTCAAATTTTCTTTTCAGCTCTGATCTTTTCATCAAGAATGCTTGAAAGTCCTCTATTTCATTGGAAGACCAATTTTTCCCCTGAAGTATTATACTCAGTTTTGCTGGGTAGGTGATTCTTGGTTTTAGTCCTAGTTCCTTTGACTTCTGGAATATCCTATTCCACGCCCTTCGATCCCTTAATGTAGAAGCTGCTAGATCTTGTGTTATCCTGATTGTATTTCCACAATACTTGAATTGTTTCTTTCTAGCTGCTTGCAATATTTTCTCCTTGATCTGGGAACTCTGGAATTTGGCCACAATGTTCCTAGGAGTTTCTCTGTTTGCATCTCTTTCAGGCGGTGATCTGTGGATTCCTTGAATACTTATTTTGCCCTCTGGTTCTAGAATCTCAGGGCAGTTTTCCTTGATAATTTCATGAAAGATGATGTCTAGGCTCTTTTTTTGATCCTGGCTTTCAGGTAGGCCCATAATTTTTAAATCGTCTCTCCTGGATCTATTCTCCAGGTCAGTTGTTTTTCCAATGAGATATTTCACATTATCTTCCATTTTTTCATTCTTTTGGTTTTGTTTTGTGATTTCTTGGTTTCTCATAAAGTCATTAGCCTCCATCTGTTCCATTCTAATTTTGAAAGAATTATTTTCTTCAGTGAGCTTTTGAATCTCCTTTTCCATCCGGCTAATTCTGCTTTTGAAAGCATTCTTCTCCTCATTGGCTTTTTGAACCTCTTTTGCCAATTGAGTTAGCCTATTTTTCAAGGTGTTATTTTCTTTAGCATTTTTTTGGGTCTCCTTTAGCAGGGAGCTGATCTGCTGTTCATGCTTTGACTGCATGTCTCTCATTTCTCTTCCCAGCTTTTCTTCCACCTCTCTAACTTGATTTTCTATGAGCCCTTCTATGGCCTGAGCCCATTGAGTGGGCTGGGATATAGAGGCCTTGACTTCTGTGTCTTTGCCTGATGGTAAGCATTGTTCTTCCTCATCAGAAAGGAAGGGAGGAAATGCCTGTTCACCAAGAAAGTAACCTTCTATAGTCTTATTTCTTTTCCCTTTTCTGGGCATTTTCCCAGCCAGTGATTTGACTTCTGAATATTCTCTTCATACCCACTTCGCCTCCGGATCCTCCCAGCCAGTGCTTGGGGTTTGAGATTCAAATGCTGCTTTCCAGCCTCAGGGCTTTTGGCGGGGGCAGGGCTGCTATTCACTCTGTGATTAAGTTCAGGTGCTCAGGTTGGGGCAGGGCTGCCTCATGGGCTCAGTTCCCTCACGGGGTTTACGCAGAGACCTTCAACAATGGATCCGGGCTCCTGCCTGGTTGGGGAGCCCCGATCTGCTCCCGCCTCCTCTGTTGCCTCCCGAGGGGGCCTGAGTTATGGGGGCACCCTATTCCCCTCTCGACCCACCAAAGATACCCTCTCACCGACCCCTGTCACCTGTGGGTGGAGGGACCCGCGTGGCCGCTGGAGATTCCGTCCCTGAAGCCCGCTTGGATCTTTTCCTCTCGGTGCCACAGCCGCAGCAGGGCTGTACTCAGCTCCGAGTCCCAGAGCCCGTCGTCTATGTATTCTGAAGTTCTATGATTGATTTAAAAAATATTTAGAAACGATATTAAAGGTGTTAAAGAAAAAGTATTAATGACATAATACGTATGGGACAAATTCAGTTCAGATGCCACCTCCTATAGGCAGCCTTTTTTGATTTTTGTAGTTGTTGGTGTTCTTCCCCCTCCCACAATTTGCTTTCTATTTTGTGTACGTAGCATAGCTTTGAACTCTCCCTTCAAAGGCTTGGCCACAGAACAAGGGGAGTCCTGTGCTAATCTGTTGCAAGACATTTATTTCCACCACCACCCCTAGTATTTTCTTAGTTGTGAGGAGCCCTGGGCTTGATCAGGGTAAATTACATGTATAATTTACATTTCCACAAAGACCTGTGCTATACTCCCCCTCTCAGCCTCTCCAAAACATAAGGAACTTGAGGGCAGAGAGAAATTTTGTTTTTGTCTGCATTTGTCTCCCTAACTGGTAGCACAAAGTAGGTGCTTAAATGCTCACTGAATTTTAATTGAATATTAAATGTTCCCTCCCAGTTAAAATGAAGACACTCTCTCCTTTCAAAAACAAAACAAAACAAACAAACAAAAAAACACTAAGGAACATAGACAACATTTCTATATCCTGGAAATGTTGCATTCACATTTCCCCAATAAAAAGCCCATTTCCTTATTGATAAATATTTTGCAGCACTTCATTTTCATTTTCTTGGTGTAGTAAGACAAAATAATCTTACTGGGCAGTTGATGGATCGAAGACCCCAAGTCCATGTAATACTGGTCTGTTGTTCTCAAAGCAGTACATGTTTCACTGGCCTACGACAGAGACAAACAGAAACAATCATCCCCATTTTCCATGTGAGATTAAACCAGTGATTCATCCCAGAAAAACTCCAAGTCATTGTGGCATCATAGGCTCACGAGAGCATAACTTTAGATGTGGAAAAGAACTTAGAAATTATCTAGTCCAATGCTTTTCATTTTACAGAGGAGGAAATTGAGGCTTGCTCGAGGTTGAATAAGTGTTAAAAAGTTCCAAAAATGAACCTCTCTGGGACTTAGTTTTTCCATCCACAAAAATGGCTGTAATAATAGCACTTACCTCACATGGTTATATGAGTTACCATATTAAGTGTTTTGCAAACCTTAAAGAGTTACATAAATGCTAGCATAGGACTGACAAACTTGGAATTTGAATTCAGACCCTCAGACTGCAAATTTAGCATTCTTTCCACTGCACCATGCTGCCTCCTAAAATTATCTTTGCTCTTCTCATTTGCTATGCTCTGCTTATCCTTCACTCTTCAAACTCCTACAATTATGCCTCCAAGTTCTGTTATTATATTTCGGGGAGTCATGCAATATATACCTCAAGTATCATATGTGGTTGTAGGAATTCTTTCCATCAACACACATTACAGACTGTTTATAACTTGGTAGACAAGTCCTAGAGAATTGTCTGAGGTTCAGAGAATTTAACTGACTTGCCTAGGTCGTATGCCTAGTAAATGTCAGAAGCAAGCATATACTGGAGCCAGCTTCATCCTATTTAGGTTGGTAAATTCTCAAGGTGTGCAAATACTCCTCAGAAATCAAGTTGCTAAAAAAAAAAAAATCAGGAATTGATTTTTTATTTAATTAATTGTCTAGACTTGAGAAAGTGTAAATATTGCAAATTAAACCTAAAAATGTATATGCATGCATTTTTTTTCTCCAGAAAGCCCAGTTATTAAACATTTATTAGCATACCCCTGTGTTGTGTGCCAAAAGCAAATTACCTGTTCAGCCAGAGTATGTCCCCATGCATTCTGACTGTGATTTGGGTCCCAGTAATCTGGTGAATATATCTGTCTTTTTAGTCGTAGGAACTGATTTGCTGAATCGTCTGACAAAAATGGAGTTCCCATCACACCTGCAATCGAAACAATCCAAGTATATGTCTAATATTAAAAGATTTTGGGGGATTCTCTCTCTATATATAATTACAATTCATCTATAATAGATGTGCTAGTACCAATGCAAGTATGGCACTAGCTTCTCTGTGTCTTAAGTGGTTGTATGTGCTTTGAGAAAAAAGGCATTACTTTCGTCACTATTTGGTTTTCATTTGCTATATTTTCACTCTGTAGTTTATAGCAGTGGTCATCAAACTTCTTGGTTTCAGAATCCTTTCACACTCTTAAAAATTACTGAGGACCCTCCAAAGAGTTTTTGTTTATATAGACTGCATCTACTGACATTTACAGTATTAGAAATTAAAACATTTCAATGTTATTATGAAAACAGTTTTGACCTCAGGGACACCTTGAATGGGTCTCAGAGAACCCTTAGGGTCTCCAGATGACACGTTGAGAACCGTTGTTTTATAGAATTTCTGGATGTCCCAAGACCATTTGAGTTGCCTGAATCTGCTAGATTGGACCAGGATCCTCTTAGATTGGGCACTGTGTTTGTAATACTATTATCCTTTGATGGGATACATAGGATTTGGAGTCAGAGGAACTGGGTTTAAATTGCAGCTCTGCTAATAACCTATTAACAGGTTTCTTATGTGATCTTAGAAAAGTCATTTCCTCTCTTTGGGTCTGTTTCCTCTTCTAGCCAATGAGGAACTTGGTCTAAATACTACCCAAGGTCCTTTTCTCTTCTAAAGCATATGATAATATGGTGATGGAGACTTGTTTAATATGAACTTTTAAAAAGTTAGTCACTTTATTTCATTTTTAAAGGTCTTCTTTATACTTATGCATATGAAAATAGTATTAGGTATAGAAATTAATAGTGTTAATATGTTGCAGAATTATAGAATGTAAACAGAAGGTATGAGAGTACTATGCTTCCCACCTAACTTTTCTTGCCTGTTTCTCTTACTTTAGATATACTGGAATCACCAGAAACCATAAAAGTCTGTCTATGACATCCTTATCTGAGGAGAAGGAAAAGACCAAATCAGAGAGAAATACTGGATGTGACTGCAGGAGAAAAGGAAAACAGGAAAAAACTACCCAGATTATGGGAATAAACAGTGAGTCTCAACATGAAGTGGAGAGAAAAGTTTCTAAAGGGGGACTCCTGAAAGCTTGACTGTTTCCTCCCTCCCCACCTCCCCCTCACAAAGTGAGGTGATAGTATTGGCACAACATCAAATGTGAGTGTCAGATGCTTAGCAGCTATAGGATAATCACTCAATATCTCAGTTTCCTCCACTATAAAGTGGCGATAATAATGCCACCTTCCTCCCAGGGTGGTTATGGGGTTCGTATAACAAAATAATAATAATAGTTAGCATTTCTGTAATCCTTTTAAGCACCACTTAGGAAGTGCCCAATCATTCTTTGTCCAAATATGTTGTTCCCATTGCCCTCACACAAGGGGCTTATTTGCACTTCATAAAAAGAGTACTTGGCCTGGCTAAATATTTATAGTTCGTTTAACACATTATTTTCAGTCCTTTTTCTGTGATTAAGTCCTGGGCTTTCAAGGACAAATATGTATACTGTATATTGGTCTTGGTGTGTATACTTGTATGTGCATAGTTATATCAATACATAGATATGTCTGTATGTGTGTATGTACATATATAAAAAATAGTATACCTACATAATAATAATGTATTTATATAAATAATTAGGAAAGTGATGTGTGCATACATACAGTCTTCTTCAATATTGATGTACTTTTCCAAAAAATGTATGAATTCAGCCAAGCGCATATATCCTCTGTTTCTGTGATCTAATGTACATTTCTTAAATGGATTTTGTTCCCCTTAAATTCAGGGGAAAAAATGCAATAATTGCTAATAATCTTTTCCCTCAGAAACTGAAAGAAGTCAAAGCAAACTAGATGCTGCCATTTTTTTCTCATTGTGTGATACATTTGCCCCCCACCAAAAAATATAAAGCCTGACTCAGAATTATACTCCAAAATACATAATATTTTTATTTTAGAGTCTAATAATTCTATCTTTTCATAAAATTTCTTTTCAGTAGATGAAAATATTTCCCTGGTATGATCTGTATACTTCTCAATGAAGTACTCACCTCAGCATTCTATACCCCATAATGGGTTCTCAATAAATATTAATTGAGGATGATGAAAATATCCCCCACGAGAGAGGCAGAAAATAGCATTTATTATCTCACTTTACAAATGATAAAATTAACACACATATGAAATGACTTACCCAAGGTCAGTGTAAGTAAATCAATGGCAGTATGGGGAATTAAACTCAAATCACACATAAGAGCATACTGTTAATCTCTCTGCATGAGAAATTTCTCCTCTCTTCTTTTTCTGCCTGATCAACCTTGAAAGTTAGTAGGGAAGAGATCAGGACTTCTAGTTTCAGGGCACAAATTATGTGGCTATGGGTTGAACTTGGTTTTCCATCTTTTCTTTTTCCTGTTATTTCAGACTCGAATACCAGAACACAAATACAGATTAGAGAAAAATTTTAAAAAATATATAAACCTAAATATTGGAACTTAAATACAAAGTAAGAAAAGAAAAAAAGCATGTCATGTGCATAGAATTATATAAGATAATATAGGTGATAGAAGAGATAAATTTTCATTTCAAGAAAGCCTGTGTGATAAATACTACACATTGGGTTGTGGGTTGTCCATCTTTTCTTTGCTTTCTTGTATATCTTTTTTTAATTAGATGTTTTCATCCAAAGATAGTCTCAGACACACACACCTGATAAAATAGCAGATCATGAGTATGCATGTTCACATCATGCTAGATTTTTAATAGATATGCATCAAGCTGCAGCCCATTTCTGATCATTCCACTAAATGTTCTCTGTGGCAAACACTGCCTACCAGAGACATACCACGCCCTTTGCCATAGGAACAGGGAGGACAAATTCACTAATCATTGATCTTCAAATAAAAGTTACAATGTACTGAAAAGAGTGATGGATTGGGACCCAGAAGACTATGTCGTAAGTCTACTATGCTACTAATTATATGAATCCAAGTTATTTAAATTTTCTGGACTTCATTTTTCCTCTATAAAAAGAGAGGACTGGATAAGATTGTCTCTAAGGTCCCTCTAGTTCGAAGATTCTAAAAATCTACATACTTGTCCTAGCCAACAATTGATCAAAAAACTTATTTTCTGCATGGTGCTATGTTAATCACTATACAGGGCTATACAGCACTATACAGCTATATGGCTAAATAAATATAATGCCTACACTCTAAGAACTTACAATCTGTTACAAATAGTACTAATAGAGACAGATATATGAGAGAGAAATGCATGTGTTGAACAAATACATAAATAAAATGCATAAGAATACTGTTGCGTACATGCTAAGGTTCTAGTACATATTACTCTACTACAGGGGTGGGAAACCACTCCCTCTGCGCTGATCTAGTAGAAGAGTCATGGAAGGCATATTTCTGGATATGAAAGGAAATTCATTTCCTATCTTCCTTTAAAAAGAGGCAGTATGATGTGGTAGATAGAGAGAAGGACCCTGAGTTCAAGTTTCACCTCTGTGTGAATCTAGATAAGATAAAAATCTAGATAAGGTTCTGGAAGCTGTCTAGACTATAAATTGCAGAGAAGATGCTAACTTGAATCAGTGGAGGAAGGCCCCCACTGGGAGAACCTCCTGTCATTAATGAGATCACAGCTTTAATCTCTATTCTGTCTTACCATTATTTAAGGGGAAGTTTATATGATTTGTTTTGTCCAGTCATTTCAGTCATGTCAGACTCTTTATGACCCCATTTGGGATTTTCTTGGCAAAGACACTGGAATGGTTTGCCATTTCCTTCTCCAGCTCATTTAATCGAGGACAACAGGGTTAAGCTTTTTGCCCAGATTTACACAGCAAGTCTGAGGCAATATTTGAACTCATGCCTTCCTGACTCCAGGTCCCATACTAATCACCATGCCGCCTACCTGTCCAGATTAAGTGACAGATTTAGTCCAATCATGAAACATGATCATTCTGGAAGGGACACCTGAAAATCTATAGAATCAACTGTATCTGAGTCATGAGGAGATGAAACCTGAAGATAAAAGCGCATACCATAAGCCATATATGGTCCTAAGAACAATGTTATAGTAAAAGCCAGAAGATCCAGTTAGTGTAGTAGAAAGAATCCTAGATTTAATGTCAGAAGACCTGGATTCAAATCCTATCTCTATAATACGAGTTGGATATGGACTGGATTCTGATTGGGACACTCTTTCACAAGAGTAAAAGAGGAGGATATTGGTATCTACTTGAAAATTGTGACAATTGAAGAACTTTCATAGGAAGAAGCAACAAGGAGCAATGTCTCTCTTCTTTTCTGAGAACTACATTGTACAGAGAGCCATAGCAGACTTGGAGCTAAATAACGGCAAAGAAGATTCAAATATTAAGGACTCAAAAATAGGGGAAAATACTCAGTGTGACTAGGGATCACTGAGGATGTCCAGAGTTCTGTGTGACCCTTGACTAAGTTACTTAAAGTCTGCCTGAGGTTCCTCAGTTGTGAAATGGAGATAATAGTATAGCACTTACCTCCCAGGGCTATTTTGAGGATTAAATGAGATAAGAATGGCAAAGTGCTTGGCATATAGTAGACTAATAAATTCTCTTTCCTTCCTTCTTTCTTTCCATTCAAGGGAAGTTCACCCACAAGCAGATGTCATGATTTGTCTTGAACTTTGAATGAGCTCCATTTTTTTCCTTTGATATGTAAACAAATTTATTCAATCTTTGAATCTTGTAAACCATGTATTTGCAAGGGAAGCTTGTAACAACATTTGGGTTCTGAACTCACCCAGCTGAGCTCAATGTTGGGGTAGGGATAGGGAAAAGTATTTATTAAGCACCTACTATGTGCAAGGCACTGTAGGCTAAATACTTTACAAATATTATCTCATTTGATCCTTACAATGACCCTGAGAGACAGGTGCTATTTTCTAGGACAGGAAACTGAGGAAGACAGAAGTTAAATGTCCTGGTCATTTATTTACTTTTTAGTAAGAACCAAAGTGATTTTTATTCCATAATTTAACCCATTTATTGTTGGACTGTGGGCTACAGACATTTGAAAAGAATATTTACTGGTTTTTCAATGTCTTCTGATGACAGATTTGACTGTGACTGCAGATGTGATGTTGTAGGTCCATGCACCACCAGCTACTGTTTCAGGTAGGATCCACAGTGTCAGATACCCATAGGTGTCCCTTCATTTTGGTCTTGCCAAAGAAGGCGCAGGTGTACTTGGCATGCTGGCTAATTTCAATTTTCTTCACTATTTTTCTGAGGGATGCACTATAATGTGTCCATCCCATATTTACCAACAATTTCAACCTTCTTGGTACATTTAGCCATGTTGCCAGTTACAGGGCTGAAGCTCAGAGAGGCATGAATTGGTCATTTAACTAGTAAGTCATATAACATATAGAGGTCATATAACTAGTAAATGCCTGAGGCCTGATTTGAACTTGGGTCTTCCTGACTTCAGGTTCAGTGCTCTGTCCACTGTTATACTGAATTGACCATAGGTAAACCAGAACAGAGAGACATTCCTCTTATATGTGGACCTTTTATGTCAGGATAGACTCTGACATAAAGGTTACATGAATATATATTCTTCGGAAATTTCAAAATAATAGAATACCTATCTTTTTCTTATCACTGTTAGCTCTTGGTCTCCTTAAAAATTAAGAAAGGAAGAATAGAGTTTGTCCAATGTTTGAAAACATAACTGTTTGGGCCATTTTGACTAGATTTAGATGAAAATTAAATCATGCAAGTAATTTAACCCAACAGAGCAATAAATTTAGTCAAAATGGTAGAATGGGTGCCTGTGTATATGTAGACAGTGAATGATACTTAGGATGAGTGAGAGAAAGAAAAGAAAATGGAAAGAAAGAGAAAAAAGAAAGAGAGAAGAAGAGAGAAGCAAAGTGAGAAGAAGGTTAGAGGATAGAAAACATGGGAAAAAGTGAGAAATGAAAAGAGAAAGAGAGAAAGGAAAAAGGAAAATGTAATAAGAAAAAGAATATAGAAAGAAGAGACAAGGAGAAGAAAAAACATTACAGAAAAGGAGAAGGTCATTGAAGTGGAGGGCTAATAGTTTGTTAGTTTGTATATGAACTTTTAACTTTAGGACTTTGTCTCTGTTGACAAGAGTATTAACACATTGGTTACTTTGAAAAGTAAACAGAAGTTGGTATTACTTGAGGTTATTTAGTTCTGCTTTTATTGCTTTAATTATTTTTCCCTATCTCCTCCTTCCGCCCAATACACACACTCACGCACACACACATGCACACACACGCACATGCACACATGCACACGCCCCTCCCCTCCCTTACAATACAGATCTACGTTGTTCCCTGGAATTACTTCAGGGTATATAGAGATGGCAGAACTCTTTGCATTTTCTTAATCTAATAGAAAATATATGATTAGGAAAGGGAATCTTTTTTTTCTTTCTTGTTTTACATTTCAAATATTTTTGAGTTACAAATTCTCTCCCTTCCTTCCACTCTGCCTCTACTCAATGAAGAGGCAAGCAATATGATATTGATTATACATAAGAAGCCATGCAAAACATGTTTCAGTATCAGCCATGTTACAAAAGAAAATACATACACATAAAAAACAAGAAAAACTTTTTTAAAAATAAAACAAGTATGCTTCAATCTGCACTCAGAGTATATCCGTTTTCACTCTAGAGGTGGTTACAGTTTTTTATCACAGGTCTAGAAGGGAAATATTTTTCCTGATTCAATAGTGTGGTCCCTTCAGTTTCACTATCTAGATGGAAAATCTTCAGGGTCCTAACTAACAACACCAAGTGGGATAGAAAGTTTTTCTACAAAGTCCAAAAGGCTCATTCTTATTTAATTACATGCTTTTAAATGCTGTTTACAATCAAACTGTATAACAGAATTTAATTCATTGTGTATGCATATGTAGGTATGCATGAATGCACATACGTACATGTGTGTATGTAATTCTTGAGAGCATCAGTCAGAAACGAAAGTGAACTATTAGAATGAAAGGGGAAAATCTGATAAAAATGAATTCATGAAAGGGGAAAATCTGATAAAAATGAATTCATAGTATATCAGAAAATGAAAAAAGTGATCAGGAATTGTTCCTATATAAATATTCCTGTATAATAAAGGGAAAACTCTCTTACCATAAACAAGTCAAGGGAGGGTGGGGTTTAGGGGTGTTGGTAGGGTTGATATTTTGAAAATGTTAATGAAGTTACAAGTATTTAGCCTGAAAACATGCCTAAGATAAATTTTAGAAAACTTAAACTAGAAAACTAGAAACTTAAAAGAGATTGAGGAAAATAACAAGAAGCAGAAAAGTCATGAATTATGGGAGAGTTGCAAAAAGGAGAGGAGAAGTAGTATATGAGATATTGTTGGAGAACCAGACTCAGAGTCAGGAAGAACAGAGATCAAGTGCTGCCCCCAACCTATATTGACTACGTGACCCTGGTACAGGGCAGTTTTCCACCCAGAATTGGTGGGGGAGAGGGGAAAAGAGAGAGACAGGTATACAGTCAGAGATAGACCCTGAGAGAGACACAGACAGGGAAGGAAAAAGGAAAAGAAGAAGGAGGAGGAGGAGAAGGAGAAGAAGAAGAAGGTGAATGTAAAGGATGAAGAGGAGGAAAAGGAGAAGAAGAAAGAGACAGAGAAAGAAAGAAAGAAGGGAAGAAAAAAAAAGGAAGGAAGGAAGGGTTAGGATAGAAGGAAGAAAATTCCTTTTTCTACAGACTTTATTAATTTAAGGATCCGTGATTTTGATGGTATTAGTAAATAACATTTATATAGTATTTTAAGGTTAGCAAAGACCTTTACACAAACTATTTCATATGATGGGGCTTTTTTGCCAGTGGCATAGCTTTCAATTCTTTTCTACCCTAGTAGACAGTTTTTTTGTTTCTAAAAGACAATGAAACATTTATCACTCCTTTTCCAACCCAGGGATAAGCCTCTCCATTGTTTGCTAGACTGGTCCCTATTAGATGACAGTTATATAGTCCATTCACAGGCCTGTAACTCCAGCCTTTCCAGCTTTATAGGAACCACCAGGGCTGGAATGGCCTTCAAGAATCTAAGGTTGCCATCATCGCTAAATGCCTCATTATAATGGCTCCAACCATTGCTGGAACATCCCTGGCAAAGCTTTTGAGAACATGGAACACTTATATGCCAAGATAGGCTACTGATTTGTTGGAGGGGTTATCCTCTCCTACATATTGCCTAATAAATTGTATGTGTATACCTGAAGCATCTATAATTTCAATAGAATAGAGAGCTCTCAGTGCGGAAATCTCTTCTCCCATGGCAGATAGAAACCTGTCAATGACTTAGATAAGTTGGTTAAATGACTTGTCCAGAGTGACAGAGCTAGCACGTGCCAGAGCCATGATTTGGAACCAGCATCCTTAGGTCTATTATGTCACAGTTGCCTCTCAATAAATTTTAAATCCCAATAAATTTTTTAGCGTAGCTTTATCTAGGAGCAATTATTGGAATAGGCACAACTTATCAAATCTTTTTTCTTGACTTAGAATCTTGGACTTAGATTTCTCTTAACATACGAAATTGATTTGTTTGATTTTACAAGTATCCTACTGAGATGGAATGCATTATGTTCAAGGTTATACTTACAAGGCAGCACAGCCATAGACAGGCTAATTTATTGCATGGTCTAGATCAGAGATGTCAAACACATGACCCACATACTCCAGAGTACAGCCAAAACCAGATTAAAATATGATGGGGAAATATTTAATGTAATAAAAATATAATAACATATTGGTAACATTACATTTTAAACCTGTGTAAATATGTGGCCTGCAGGGATCCTATGTAAATCTATTTGAGTTTGACAACCACTTGTCTAGACATCCCTGTTGATTCCCTGGCTCAGGCTCCTCCTATTATGTTTCATCCCCCAGCTATATAGCTTCATTTCATTGGATCTTAGCCTAGGAAGGAGATTTAGAGAACATTTAATTTTATCTACATATCCATCATTTTATAGACAAGGAAACTGAGTCTCAAGGAAGTGATTTTCTTCAAATCTTAGGTTGTATAATGCTTTTGTAAATGTTTTTACATTTTACATTTGCATTCAATGCTTTTAAAATATCAGTCAAACCAGTTCAAAGGATTAGGTTAGGAGGGATCTTCAAAGTTAACTAATCTAATGCCTCTTATTTTCCACAAGGGGACACTGATACCCACAGAGGTTAAGTGACTCACTCAAATCATACAAAGAATTATTGGTAGAGTTAGAATTTGAAATCAAGATTTGATTGTAAAGAAAATAACTTTCATTGCAACATGGTACCTCTAGAATGTAATATCTATAAAAAACAGATCTGGTTCTGAGGCATGGGTGAAAATCCTTGTCTCCTATCCCTGCAATGACCTCACAGATATGCCAGCAATTTAAAGGCCTCTTCTTTTTGTCTTGGCCAAGTGGTACAGTAGATAAAATTCTGTAAAGAGTGCCAAGAAGACGAGTTCAAATCCACCCCCTGACACTTAGGTGTGACTTTGGGCAAGTAGAAACCTTTATGGTCCTTGTGCATCTTGTGAAGACCTCCTTTTCCTATTCGTTAGGCTTAGTACAATTGGAGGAATTAGTAAAAAAGGGTAAATATTCCCCAGGCCTCAGTTTATCTCCTTGTTCTTTAACTGAATTCAAGTACAGGGATTGTTTTCGTTACTGTTGTCCCATTAGTTTAATGAAACTAATTGATTGAGCTAACTAACAGATTGGGCTTATAACCAACTTGAGCCTGAAGTAAGTAAATATCAAGGTTAGGTAGCCCTGTTCAGTTAGTCCAGATCTTTAAGAAAATCTGGTGAAGTAGTTAACCAACCATTTCCTTTTCTTCAGAGATACTTGATTCCACAGATCTCATGGGTAAAAGTGGACAAGACATGCTGTTGGAGCAACACAGTCATTCTTTATCACCGGTACTAAAGTCAAACTGCATGGCTCACCAGCCAAGCTAAAATGTGGCATTTCTGAGTTACTAAGCAGTCCCTGAGTTTGATTTACAATCCTTGATTTCAGTCCTTGGAAACTCATTTACATTGAATAAGCCTCATTTTCTTCATCTGGCGGTGGTATCTGATAACTGCAAAGAAATTATTTGTGCTGTGCGTATATGTATGTCCCTGGCCAACACTTTCTCGATGGTTTATTTCAGAATATCAAATGTGTTCTCCCACTTGATGGAAACTCTTTGTACACAAATAAATATTCACCTACTCAGGGCTAAAGCAAGCTATTTTATCAAGTCGGACTTCAGGCAGCAGATATTTTTCTTTAATGTATCCTGAGCTAACCTTACAGTAGTTATTTACTATGTATTAAGTGTCTTTGTTGGCAACATTCATAGCTGCATTGCAGAAATTCAGCTCTGGTACAAATCTACAATAAACACCTTTGTAAATATTTTCAGATTTGGTTGTAAAGTAAAGCAAATGACCTTGTGGTTTAAGGATTAGGGCAACAGTCTGTGTTCCAAAGACATTCTTTCATTCTGTCCCCAGCTGAGCAAGGGACTTCCTTTTAGGTTTTGGCAGCAAATCATTTGGCCTTTTTTTTTTTTCTGTATCTCCCTTGTTAATCTGTAAAACACCTGTCCTGGGCACCACAAGGTGTGGTGAATTGATGAATTCATGCTCCTAAACTAGTCTGAGGTCTTTAGATAATAACATTGTAAAATTATCTCAGTTTAGTTTCCGAGAGGTATTTTAGCATCCAGAGATAAAGGACACTTCCTTAGAAGTGAGATCAATCTTCTTTTTACCCCTCTTCACAATGATATTGGGTCAAAGCTATGACACAAAGTTAGTGATATCAAAGACCAACCTAATATTACCAAACAACCATTAAATCCACATTTACTGGCTGTGTGACTCTGGACAAATCATTGAACTTTCTTTGCCTCAGTTTCCTCATCTGTAAAATGATCTGGAGAAGAAATAGGGAAACCACTCCAGAATCTTTGACAAGAAACCCTAAATGGGGTCACAAAGAGTCAGAAATGACTGAAACTTAGGATCAAAATCAAGAGAAACAATTACAGATCCAGAGCAGGAGATTCATCTAATACAATGTACTTATGCTACAGAAGAAGCAACTGAGACCCAGGGAGGTTGTGACTTTCTTTAAGTCACAAAGGTAGTAAAAATGAGAGATAGAATTTGAACCCAGATCTTCTGATTCCAGAACCAATAACCCCTACCATTTTATTACACTGCCTCTACCCAAAACCAAAAATCATAGAACCAGAAATACTACTATGTTTTAGAACTGCTTTGTGGGCAGTAAAACTGTAAGGTGAATTTAAGTCAGAGATTCAGTTAATGGCTTTATCAATTATTGTGCAAACTTAAGTAAGTCACCCCATTTTCCAGGCCTCAGTTTTCTCATTTATAAAACAAAAATGTTAATGACTGAAGTTCCTTCCACCTTTAAATTTAATATCTTACTGTGCAATAGGCTGTAGAAGCAAGGTTCGACTATGGTCACTTCTTTAAAAAACAAAGGGAAGTTGATAGATGGCTAAAACATCTGGGAAATCAGAGAGAAATCAGATCTTACCTATGAGCAGGGTTGTGCACAGGGCCACTTGAATCACTTTATGTGCCATGATCCTGTTTAGAGAGAAAAGATATACATTTATATATATGTGTGTGGAAATGTATGTATATGTGTATAAACATACATATACATACATACATATACCTACACACATATATACATATACATACATACATATATACGTAGACACACATGCATTTCTCTGAATTGAGCACGAAAAGTAGAGTATACCAGGAAGTCTTCAGTCTTATTAATCATTCACTGCATAACTGCATACCTGTAAATGTTGTATGCTGAGAGAGGTTAAAGAGAGGGCCTCAGTTCAGGTGACTGTGTTATAGACCTGTTTCTTTTATACCCTTTGGACTTTTAGATAGACTTGTGACAGCTGACTATTGTTATATATAGCTTTCTTTCCTTTTTATTCCTTCCTTCCTTTCTTCCTTTCTTTTTCTTTCTTCTCTCCTCTCTTTCCTCACTCTCTCTCTCTCTCTCTCTTGCTTCCCCTATCCCCCCTTCCTTCCTTCAGTTTACTTTATGTATGCAAGAACTTATATGTAAAAATTTAGGACCTTCAATCTTATTCCACATTTTCCTCTATACCAGCCACAGAATAAGGAGTAAAAAAATGAGTGCATTCTTATTTTTAAAACAATGTTGCATTTCAAAAGCAACGTTAAGAAAAATTAAATGACAACCTTTTTTTCCAGATCACATGATTGGAGACTTCCTCATGTAATGTCAGTGTTTGAAAAGACCTTAGACATCATCTGATCCAATTCCCTCATATTACAGGGGAGAAAGGCCAAAAGAAGTTATGATTTCTCCAGAGTCACAAATATAGTGGACAGAGAAGTCCAGACTAGAATCCCTATCTTCTAACAATCTGGCCTTATTTTGTTTCTTTTTCAAATTAGATTTTCCTTTATGCCACCAGTCATTTTTCTAGTAACACATACTATCAATAAGTACCCATTTTGTGAGTAGTGCTATAGCTGACAGTGGAGAGATAATCAAGAAGCATAATACAACTTGCTTAATGCGATCAATCCAAAGGCTAAAAGAAACCAGCTCCACAGGCCAAGAGTAGTTGGGTCCCTATTTGGGGAGTGGGTCCCAATATGGTTGGTGTGACCCCAGGGAAAATAATTGCACATTCAAATAGTACTGCAATATGATACCTGATGCCATCTGTGAGTGCTGTATTCCCTTCCTCTTAAATTTACAGGGAAATCTGTAATTTGTAACTATGCAAGTGATTAAGGAAATATATTTTAAATGGATAAAAGAATATGTTCAATCCTATTAAGTCATGTACCCAGAAGGGATCCCTACAAGCCTCTTCTTATATTCTCTTGACCTTCTTAAATTAAATAACCAACCAGAAGCTCTTGGAACCTAAGTTTAAAAAGATTCAGGATACTTTATTGTTGTTATGCTTCTTTCAAACAATTATCTTTCAATACAGATATTGAAGGATAACATGGATTTGTAACCCATGAAAACAAGGATATTATCATTAAAGACTACCCTTCCACATGGTAGGGGCTAATGTAGCCACAAGAGGTATGCCCAAGAATAATGAAACATATTTCAAACTAAATTAGGGAGAAGGCCTAAAAGAAATTGGTCATGACCTGCCTTTTTTTAATTATTTGTTTTCACAAGAATACACACACACACATACACACACATATTTGTGAGTGACTTCAATGTTTGCTATAGGTTATTGTATATTACAGATAGCAGTGGATAAAAATTAGAAAGGCTGAGGTGGTCTTGGTAGACTGAAGTAGGACTAATACATAATAAAATCTTTTTTCTTTCCCTCTTATTTCATTCTTTTGTTCTTTCTTTCTCTTTCTTCCTTCTTGTTTTTCTCTTCGTTCTCCCTTCCTTCTTTGTTTCTTTCCTTCCTTTCTTTTTTCCCCTTTTTCTTTCTCTTCCTTCCTTTTTTATCCTTTCTTTCCCTCTCTTTTCCTTTCTTTCTTTTCCTTTTTTTCCCTTCCTTCCTTTCTTTCTTTTCTTCTTTCCTTCTTCCATTCTTTCCTTCTTTCTTTCTTTCCTTTCTTTCTTCCTTCCTTCTTTCCTTCCTTTCTTTCTTTCTTTCCTTCACTAAATCACATTAATAGATTGAACATCAGCATAGAGGCCAAAAGCATAGCCCAGAATAAAAGAGGATTTCTGCTCACTACAATTTAAGGGTAGAGAGGCAGAACAGCATCATAGCTAGAGAGGTGGCCTTGGAGCCTGGAATAGGTGGAGTAGCCAATACAAGGGCATCACAGGGAGATAGAATGTTATTTGGGGGAGCAACAAATGGTCCAGTTTGTCAAGCACAGAGTGCTTGAAGAAAGTAATATGGGATCACTTCAGAGAGGTAGGCTGGAGCCACATTGTGAAGGGTTTTAAAACCCAAAGAAGTTAATTTTATTCTAAAGGCAAGAAGGAGCCATTGGAGTGTTGAGTGGGTAGTAGGTACTTACACTTTCTCATTGAACACACTTTTATGTGTATGAGGTGTTATACAGACATTGTAGGTGATAGAGTTTTGGACTTCAGAGTTTATGTGCCAATTCTTCTTCCCCTTTGGGCTCATGCAAATGGTATGGACCTCTTCCTATTGTTCAGTCTCCAAATCTCCCATCCTCTCTCCCTCATTGAAGCTCTATCTTTTTTACCTTAGATATCATGATCTTTCTTTGAGGTGCTGTCCCTCTTTCTGAGTTTTTGTGTGGTGAGGTTCTGTTAGTACACAAGACTACTTATACAGGTTATTTGGATGTAGTGTCTTTTCCAGGTCAATCAGTATATCATACAGACACAGTATCTCTTTTCCTTCCATTCCAAGGATTAACTTCTTACATATCATAACAGTACCCACAAATATAGGGAGAAGGGCTCATCTACATAAGTATAAGGTAGAACACCATCCAAAGTCTACTTTAGCAAGAGAGGTCATTGTTTCAAACTCAACATTCCACATTTAGTCAACTGAAATAAGATGTTAATATGTCTTCATTGTTCACTCATGTCTGAGTCTTTGTGACCTCTTTGGGGTTTTCTTGGCAAAGGTACTGGAGTTGTTTTCCCTTTCCCACTCTAGCACATTTTACAGATGATGAAACTGAGGCAAACAGGAGTTACACAGCTACTAAGTGTCTGAGGATGGATCTGAACTCGTCTTTCTAGCTCTCGCCCCAGCACTCTATCTACTGCACCACCTCACTGCCTTACTCCTTTCTAAAGCTGCTTGAGATCCTCAAGTAGAAGATACTATAATGTTAAGAAAGTCTGACTACATAGCCTATTAAAGAACTCATGAAAAAGCTAAAAAAGTGAGTACCTTCAGAAAACATTGTTATAATTTAGATACCAAGAGGTTTGATAGGCTATCATTATCAAGTTCAACCACTTAGAGTTCCAGGTTCATTCTACCATGCTTGAGGCTCAAGGAATATATTTTTACATGGTGTTATTGAGTGATATTTATGTAGGGGAATATACAGTAACATCATTCTGAAGGGAAAATTATGATTTCTTTAAGATTTTCCACTACATTTAGTTTAGCGATCCATATTGAAGTATAAGATGCTAGATTCAAAATGGTTTGGGAAATGCAAAGTCTTCCTTTTGAAATTAGTTTAAGATTTGATTTTTTGCCTTTAAAAGTAATCGTGGAGTCTTATTTTTGTCTGTTTTTTTCACATTCTGAATAACCACCCGAAACATAAATTTCTGGATAAGCCACAATTCTTGAGGAGCTATGTTCTCTATCCATCAACCTGCCTTTCCCATACCCTTTGCTTTTTCTTCCATGTCATTGCCTCATGTTTCTTTTCTCTTGAACCTTGAAAAAAGTACATTTCTCTCTAATACATGTTTACTACAGGACTTACCCCAGCTTGGGGTCAGGGACTCAAATATTGTCCATGCTCTTGAATTTATATATGCATAGTTTTCAATGAGGATCATAAAAACACACATCTAGAATAGGAAGGGACCTTAGAAGTCATCTAGTCCAACTCCATTGTTTTGCATATTAGGAAAGAGGTCCAAAAAAGATGACCTGCCCAAGATCATGCAGCCAATAAGCATCAGAGGGAGAATTTAAAACCATGTCCTTTGACTCTTGATCCCATGCTCTTTTTTTTTAATTTATGTAATAAAACAAGAATTTCCATAACACAGTATAGCAAAAAGAAGATTGTGATTGCACAAAATTGCAAATCTGTTATGTATAACTTGCTATTTTTTTTAAATGTATGATAAATTTATCATGTAAATTTCCTCCCCCCACCTTCCCAAGATGGCTTACTTATTAGTCATTGAATGAGATGTCATTGTTATCAACAGTGTTGGGAACACCAACTGACAGCCCACTTCAGAGCTTCAGGTGAAGCCTTTACTGCCTCACTCTAGTGGTAGCTCTTTGCCAGGCTCCTTGACCTTTGTCTTGCCACTGGATTTCAGTGACTCTAGAGCAGAGAACAAGGCTGATGACTTTGCACAGCTCTGCCTCACTCAAATCCAATTCTTTCGCAAGTCAAGACATCAGCCTCCTGACGTCATTGGTTCTCTTTGAGAAAGAAGGGCAAGCGACAACAGCAATCTTCAGCATGTAGGAATCATACTCATTAAAGAGCACTGAGAATTAGGCATTAGATTTTAGTAGACTTAGGTAGTTTGAGGTTTTTCTTGAAGATAAAACTGATTCTATAATGCATGAGGGTGGAGGAGATTGTAACGGAGACACTCTGGGTGCTAACTGACATCATGAGATCAAAGTGTACAAATTTATAATAGAATTACAGATTTAGATACAGATTTAGATATATAGATATGGTTATAGATTAAAGATTTAGAGCTGGAAACCTCTTCAGAGGTCATCAGAGGTCATCTTGTCAGAGCCTCTCATTTTCATTTGCGGAAACTGAGACCAAGAGAATATCAGGGACTTGTCCATGTTTACAAATGTAAGTAAAAGAGCTGGTATTTGAATTCATATTCCCTGACTCCAAAACTAGCATTTTTACCACTGTATTGTCCTTTCTCTTTCTCTTTTTAAAAAATGTCTTTTATTTTTATTATGAACTTGACAAATAGCTTTTCTATATACAAAGAAGAACAGAAAAGTTTATATGTGAAACTGAATACTTGTTATGTGTAGCTTGAGTTTTTAAAATAGCATACATTAAATTTAACATGGCAAGACCAACATTACCTTGATTGGGTCTCTTTCTGAACTTCTTCCCATTGTCCCCTGCATATTTAATTTTTTTCCATTAATGTTCTTTTTTTCCTTTTATAAACAATTATGATCAGCCTCTTTTCAGTAATTTGACAAATATCTATTAAGTGCCAACTCTGTTCAGAGAACTATTAAATGTCAAAAGTGATACAAAGCTTAGATAACACATGATCTTAAAGCTGAAGGAACTTGCAGTCTGGGAGGGAGGTAAGACACAAACCTAGCTAATTCATTTGCAATCCTTTGAAATAATGATTGGTTGCTAATTTATTCAAAGTTCAGAGGCCCTTCAGAGTTGTTTGCCCATCACGTTGTCATGGTTATGATACATATTTTGCACCTCCTAGGAGAGAGGTGATGAACTAACTCTACTGAAGCAGACATGAATTCTAAGATGTGATCATATCTTGGTTTGTCTATGCATGTTTCTTACCTGGAGAATGGGGGAAGTGAGTTGGTGAGCAGTGACATTTTCTTTGTTAAGAAGATCATTTTAAAAGCATTTCAAAAAAATTCAAAATGCATATAATTACAGTGTAGAATATTAATTGATCAAAGTAGCGAGAAAATTTTAAAAAGTGAACTATGACACAGTTTGACGTGTTGGATAAAGGACTGATCACAGCGTCAGAAAGGTCTAAGTTCAAATCTCTGACGTGAAGGGATTGTGTGATCATTTAACCTTTTAGTGCCCTAAGTTGCCAAAGTATAGTAGTTCTGCCCTTGTAAAAGAAGTTTGATCACCAGGAATTTCCCATATCTATGAAATCACAGTCCTGACCCACTCCTACCCTATCAAGAAAAGTGCTAACGCACTACATAAATGCTAATTCTTACTAAGGCGAGTTAGTGACGCAATGGATCACAAAAGACTTAACAGGCAGCTGACGACGGAGTTGGACTTTAGAAATTCCGTAGAATTCTGTAAGGGACAGTCTCACATGGGAAACAAATGAGCTGTGAGGCACAGAGTAAGTACAGGTCCTGTTCAAGGGACAGTATATAGTGCAATTGTCTGTTGGGGGAAAGTAATGAGATACAACTATCAAGTGTTCATGGATGGACCTGGATTTTGTTGTTCTTATCCGACTCTTCATGACCCCATTTGGGATTTTCTTGGCAAAGATACTGGAGGGGTTTGTCATTTCCTTCTCCAGCTCACTTCACAGATGAGGAAACTGAAGCAAAGAGAGGTTAAGTGACTTGCTCTAGTAAGTGTCTGAGGCCAGATTTGAACTAAGAAAGATGAGTCTTCTTGACTCCAGGCCTGGCATTCTATCCACTGTGCCACCTAGCCAACACAAGGACTAGGAAATTCACCATCATAATAATAGCTAGTATTTATTGAGAGGTTTAAGGCTGGTAGAGTGCCAGTGCTTCGCACAGTGACTGATGCATAATAAGTACTTAATAAATTTTTATTGATTAATGGATTGATAGTCTCATTTGTTTCTCACAAGAACCCTGCTAATAAATAATACTATTGTCCCCATTTTGTAGATGAGGAAACTAAGGCTGAGGAAAGTTAAGTGACATTAATTTTAAGCTGGAAGGGACTTTAGAAATCATCAGTCCAATTCCTCCACTTTATAGTTAAGAAAACTGAGATTTACAGAAGGAAAATTATTTTTCTATGGTCACATGGGCAATAGTAGTACTATTTACAATACAATATTTACCATGGTAGTACTATTTAAACCTAGATAAATAGTGGAGCTAGGATTTGAACCTGGGTTCTCTGACTCCAAATTTAGTATTCTGTTCACTGCACCACGTCAAAGAAAAAAGCATTCAGTATAATAATAGCTAATAATATAGTATTATAGGCCATAGGGAACCATTAAAGAGTTTTGAGAGTTGTAATCAGACCTGTGTATGAGAAAGGTTATTCTGAAGGAGAGATGAGAATATGGAAGTAGAAAGACCTGTATGCAAGCTAAGCTAATCTAATAGTATATGTGAGGCCCTGACTTTTAGTAGATATGGATAATTTGGAGTCTTTAGAAATTGGTTCAATGTGGTGTCATCGCCAAGAATGGAAGGAAAGGACGTATGGAAGTACCTCTACTGTGAGTGATGTCATCTTGAGACAAAAATATATGAACTGAATTGCTGCTCCTCTTGTTGCCCGACTTCCTCTGAGCTAGCAAGCCCCTCAGAGGGTAGTGGAAGAGAAAGGAAGGGGGATTCTAAATTCAACACTTTTATGGATAGTTTCTTCTTAGTGTTGCATGAGTTTGCCACACTGTACTGAGATTTGGTTCCACCTGTCTGATTTATTTAAAGGCATTCCAAATGCATGACTTCCAGATATAATCATACTACTAGTCAAATATACAATAATCATAATGGTTTCCCCTGGTTAAGATGGTTCAGGATTTGTAGTAATTCACAGATGTATTCTTTATGTGTTTCCAAATATCTAAAATCTAAGTTTAAATGTAAAAGCCAAGACATGCTATGATAAGGTGCCTAATTCACATATGCTCATGATTTACTGTATTTTTAAGGCAGCCCATGCCAAGTCATGTCCCTCATCAACTTGAATAATTAGCAGTTGACAATATTTGATACTTATTGAGCTAGCTACTTTATAAAACACAGAATTACAAAGTTTCTTTGCCCAGGTGGCTCACTATTTAACACAGTTTGTCATTCTCTGAGTCTTTCTTGCTTCACAAGGCCAAAAGCAAAGCAAGCATTTCCATAGAGTCAATGAAAAAAATGTATTGAGCCATATTTTTTCCTCAAGTTCTCTATGGGAGCCTGCATTAGTGACATGAGGAGACAATCTGGCACTGCTGCTATTAATCTCACCAGATAATCTAACCTGACGGACCAGGATAAACTTGAAGTAAAGTCTTCTCTGCTCATTTATAATGCTGCTTGCCTTATATGCCATATCCTCCAGCTGATCTCTCAGTAATGTTATATTTTCAGGGCTAAAGATGAAGTGTGATTTTTTTTTAGCCAAGCAAGTATAAAAATCACATTTGTATTGTCATCCTCCTTCCCCTGAAGGGGGTGAAACATTCCTACTCCAGTTCTATGTCATGGTGTGGATGTGACTCTAGGTTCTCAAAGGTTATTATGTCAGAGGGGCATCAACTCTAGTGGGTCTTAGCAAGCCTAAAAGTCTTTGAGTGATGGACTATGTGCCTATCATCACAAGGACTTGATTATTTAAAAAGATTCATCATTGGAAGTCTGACTATGGTAAGGAAGTGTTTGGGCTATAATAACTTAGGAAACCATAAATTAAGATATGGGGTACCTCCATTCACGAAATTACCGAATCTTTGAAGTACTGAATGACAACCTTTGAACCAGGAAGACCTGGGTTCAAGGCCCACCAGGCTGTGTGCCAACCTTAAAGGGATTTTAAAGTGTTAAAGGGATTTTCCTTAACATGAGTTTCTTCTACAAGTGAAATCATGTGTCTATTCCCTTTCCTTAAAAGAACTATCTCCAGTTTTCATGGACAGTTTAAATTTACAGTCTACCTTCTGGCTCCAGATTCCTGGTCCCTGAAGAAAAATAAAAGGGAATGTGAGATGAAATATATAGAATGCCAGGCCATCTCCAACCTAGTAATATTTCCAAGGACCTTTCTAGCACCTCTGAAATATAATTGCCTCGCCCTAATTTTTGTGGCTTAAGAGGTAACTTTCGATGCTTATATATTGCTGTCATAGGAGGAAGAATATGCAGTAACTAATCCAAACTCAACAAACTATCTTGTTTTAGAAGCCACTCTCTATATTACTAAGCTTGATATACTCTAATAATCTAATACTATAATCTCCCTTTCCTCACAGTGGATTGTATTTCCCTCAAAAGAATGTAGATTCCTTAAAGGCAGAGACAGTTTCATTTTTTGTTCTTGTATCTCTAGGATGCTAATACAGTGCTTTACACATAATAGACATTTAAAAAATTAAATAAAATGGTCCAAATCCTCAAATCAAAGACTTTTGCTGCACTTTTCACTCCATTTTAGGGGTTTATTTTTATTTATTTGAGTTCCCCTACCCATTGAAAAGAAGAAATCTAATACTTATTATACATGTGAAATCATGCAAAACATTTCCATATTAGCCACATTGCAGAAACAACAACAACAACAACAAGAAAAACAAAGTAAAAAAAGATGTTTCAATCCGCCCCCAGCATTCATCATTTCTCTCTCTGGAGGCAGATAGCATTTTTCACCATGAGTCCTTTGGAATTATTGTTTTCACTCCATTTTTTTCAGTTTCCAGTATCATTACTGCAGCATGCTTTGAGCCTACTTCAGAGGCTTCGGAGACTATAGATTTTAAAACAACCAGATCTTTTCCATCAGAGGACACAGAGGGTAATTTACCTCATCTCAGAGGCCCTCAACTTGAATAGGCCAGAAAACATTTATAATCACTCTTTTCAGCTAGGGCAGGGAAAAAAAAGCTTACCTCTTACATCTGCATTTGACTTATCAGTAATTCATTGCATGTCTGAAATTGGTGGACACAAAGGTCACGGTACATCTTTCTTATGTGTTCCAGTCTTTTTTCAACCTTTGACCTTATACTTTTTATTAGACTGATCCAAAGATCAACTGTTATCTTCAAGCTATAAGTTAGCATTGTGTGCCAATAATGTATCATATTGGTCTCTTTTAAAATAATTTTAAATCAATAAGGTTTAATTATATGAAAGAAAAGCTAAGTTGAGGGTTTTTTATTTTAAGGAAAACAGAACAGAGATGGGAGATGCAGTCACCTCACTTATTTTCTCTTTTTCTTTTGTTAGAGAAACCCATACAACCTAAGTGGATAAAAACTTAGTCTTATTTTCTTGGGGAGGCTTCAAGGTTTGCGTTTTTTTTTTTTTTTTGTAATTTCTTTCTATCAGCTGCCCTCAACCCAGAAATGGTGAATTAGTATCTCTATGAAGTCTCTAAAAATAGCCTTAATAAAATTGTCAGTATATAGTGTTGACCTGAAAACTTGGTTAGAGAAAAGGCAACAGGCTAAATGGATACATTTTATGATTTAATTAATTAATCAATTCTCTATTAAAGATAATGGTAACATAATGCATTATGGAGCCAGAAATGTTCTGGCTACCCAGTGCAGAAATCTTCTGGCTTATATACATTTTGCCGTGAGAAAGAAACTCTCCTAATTAAGCAAACCATAAATTCAGTTAAGCCAGGACAATTAACAAAGCAATGTCAGTTGGGCCTTGCGATTCCAGGCTGTGCAAACATATAGTCTCTGTGACATACAATAAGAAAATCCCACCAGGCTTCCTGCCCTAAACAGGTACTCGAAATAGCTGACACAGGAAAGGGTGAACAAAGTTTCAATTGAAATTATGACCTAAGATGTCTATATTTTCTTTACCACTAATATGCCATAACAAACATAGTATATGTCTATAGATAATAAGATATAGTGTCTTAGGTTAAAGGTCTCCTAAGGAATGTAGAGTCAGCCTTGGCTGGTTTTTGCTGACATAGGAAGAGGCATTCTCTGAGTTTGCTTCAGAGAGAACAAAGAGATTATTCCAAAATTTTATATTAAACATTATCAATAGATGTCAATATACAAGCTTGAAAAAAACGATACTGGGTCCACAAACTGCATTTTTTCTATTCACTTACCAATGCCTACTCTACCCCCCGTCATTTTTGCTTATCCTGAGACGTCATTTTCTCACAAAGAACTCAGCTCCTAAGTTCGGAAGGGCTTATGGCTGAGTGCTTTTATGAATGTAATGACTTAACTACTGCCTTCCAATAGATGAAGGTATATTTTACCAACAGTGATAACCAGTGGTTATCTATCTCCATGGAAGTCAAGAAAACCAGAAGTTTGTTTAAATTACAGCAAGCCAAATCTCCACCACTTGGATGTCCTGCTGACAGCTCAGACTGAACATCTCCAAAAATTAACCCATGCTTTTCCCTCATCTCCTCCAGCTAGTATGCTCCCTTGTTTCCTCTTATTTTCAGTGGCATTATTCTCTGCTGTAGACTTCAAGTCTGAATAAATGGAATCATCTTTAACCCCCACTCTGTCCTTTGCTGCCCTGTCTTCAGTCACTCATCACAGCCTCCCAATTCTTCCTGCTCAATACTTTTTAGAGTTATCACTTTCTCTGTGTCTTTACTGCCACTGGGTCTGTGCCTAAGTTATTGCAAGCTGGAATTTTACCTCTTTCCCTTCTGGTATAGTCTATCTTTCACACTCCTCATCATCATAACGTCCCTTTGTTCAAAAACCAAGAATGACTCCATATTAACTAGCTGGTGGCATAGTAGATTGAGCACTGGACTTGGGCATAAAAGAGCTAAGTTCAGTGGCAGCTAGATGGCACAGTAGATAGAGCACTGGACCAGAGGCAGGAGAATTTCAGTTCAAATCCAGCCTCAGACACCTACTAGTTGTGTGACCCTGGGCAAGTTACTTCATATCTTTCAGCCTCAGTTTCCTCATCTGCAAAATAAGAATAATAATAGCAACTGTCTAACAGAGCTGTTGCAAGGCAGTTGGTGATGTAGCATATAGAGTGCTCTAGCCTAGAATTCAGAAGACCTGAATTCAAATTCTACCTCAGGCACTTACCAGCTGTGTAACTCTGAACAAGTCACTTAACCTCTGTTAGCCAGTTTCCTCAATTGTACAATAAGGATTATAATAGCATCTACTTCCCATGGTTATTTTGGGTCTGAAATGAGATAATGTTTATAAAGCACTTAGCATAGTGCCCGGAACACTGATGTTTCAATGTTATGGTTGCTGTAAGGATCAAATCAGACAACAAGTAAAGGGCCTTGCAGACACTCAAGCATTAAATAAATGTTACCTATTATTATGAAGGACAATTTAGAAAGGACCTGAATGCCAGAGTTGCGTTTGGATTCCACTTGGTACTTAGCATTTGATTCTCACAATTTCCTGAGGTAGGTGCTTAGAGGGTCTAAGTGAATAATTGTCCAAAGTCCCATAGCCAGTAAGAGTATGAGATAGGATTTATAGTCTTCCCAACTCCAAATCCAGTGCTCTGTCCACTACATGGGAGCTTTCATTCAAAAATGTATCACTTGTCACCAGACCAGTGATTAATCTCTCTCAATTTAGTTAGGCCAGCCCTTGGTTAAGAAACAAGCCCATACCTAAAGCCTTTCCAGCTTGGCAGGTTATGCTCCATTAGTATAGACTAAGAACACAGAGTGACCTCCTCAGGATTATGAGGTATAGAAGGATCTGAATAAATGGAGTTACTAATGAATGAATGGGGAAAAATCATTTATTAATCACTTACTATTTGCCAGACACAGTAGTAAGTGCTAGAGATACAAATACAAGAAGTAAACCCTTCCCTCAAGGTGTCTACATTTTTGTCAAATAGGAGAAAAAGGGAAGTGGTGGACAAGAAGCAGTGTTTTGATCTAAGAAGTCATAGGGATGTTGAATGGAGTTGTAGGGCAGTTAATGAAATTTTTCAGTAAATGTAGCATTGACTTATAGTTCCTAGAATAAGAGGTGGAATGAGTCAGGGTAGATGACTGGAATTTAGTGTGGCTAGTTTAGGCACCACTTGTCTTGGCAAACTCTCACCAAACAAGAGCACAACGCCTAGAGTAGGGACTGGAGTGTCCATTAGGAGGCTGAAAGGGGAAGATAGCTTAGCAGGAAGATGGTCAACATGTTCACCAAAGAAAGTACAGATTCTGGTCAAGTATTTCAGGTTTGTTGCTGCTTAGCTATACCTCTACCACTTCTTTCCTCCTCTAGGTCATTCTCTCTTACTGCCCCCATTCCTTTAGACTTGTTTTCATCATCTGATGCCTTGCCATCACTTGATGAACTCATAGTCATCATTTCTCTCAAGATCTAATGCAGGCTCACATTCTCCACAAGGCTTCTCTCCCTAACCCTTTCTTATCTTACCTTGTTCAATAACTTGTTTATTACGTATCTACTGTGTACAAGGAATTACCCTAAACAGAAGGGTATAGAGATGAAAAATAATGTTCTCTTCCCATTGAAGTATAAAAACCTATACTTTAAACAAATATCTGCTTTTAGGAGTGGGGATATATGTTGACAAATGAGAAAAAAACATAAGCTAGAATGAATAAAACTAAAGTAAAAATCCAGATCAACAGTTGTAATAAAATTTCGGGAATAGAGAAGTCACTTCAACTAAGAGAGTGGAGGATGGGAGAAGGACAGAAGTAAGGAAGGAAAGAAAATAAGAATGGAAAATAGGAAAGGAAAGAAGGAAGGAAAAGAAGGCAGGAAAGAAGGTAAGAAAGGAAAAAAGGAAAGAAAGGGGTAAGAAGTGAGTTGGGCTTTGAAGGATGAGACAGATTTCAATAAGTGGAGATGAAGGGAAAATTTGTTCAAGGCATAGGGGATAACCTACATAGATCAGAAACGTGTGTAGTCCATGAAGACTTTAGGGACACTCAGTGGTACAGTTTGGTTGGAATGTAGAGTGTGTAAAAGGGAATACTTTGTAATACAGCTAAAATGGTAAACTGGTGTCGACATGGTACTGTGGAGGGGGGGAGTCAGAGGAGCAGGGTCAAATAGACGTTCTGAGAATTACTACCTGTAAGACCTTAGTTGTCCTTTCATCTCTCTGGGGCTGTTTCCTTATCTGTAAAATAAGAGAATTAAAATAGGTGGCACAGTCAACAGAGTGCTAAGCCTAGAGTCAAGAAGATCTAAGTTAAAATTTGGCCTCAGACACTAACTTTGTGACCTTGGATAGACCATTTAACCTCTGTTAGCCTCAGTTTTCTCAACAGTAAAATGGGGACAGTAATAACATCTACCTACCAGGATTGTGTGGATCAAATGAGGTAATATTTGTAAAAAGCTTAGCATAGTGCCTGGTATATAGTAGGTGCTTAATAAATTATTTCCTTCCTTTTTTCCCTTCCTTCCTTCCTTGCTTGCTTCCTTCCCTCTCTTACAGTGCTATATCCATAACTGGAAGTTCAAAGACATTGTATGTTTTTATTTTATCCAGTTGGAAACTGAACAGGTAAGTGATATGGTCAGAATAACGGACTGGAAGATTATTTTGATAATTTGTTATTCTGTGGCTGGTGATTTCATCCTTTGAAGCCCTCATTGCATTTATTTCCTATTTGATTCCTCTTATCACTGCTTTACTATTCTATTTCTTTTGCATTCTCTTCACTGCTTACCACAATATTGGGCATTTAGAAGAGTCTCAATAAATGTAGAATAAATGAGGAAAACAATAAGTGAATTTGGGTGGGATACGAGGAAGAACTTCCAGAGTAGATGAACACAGAACAGTTTGGCACTGAAACCTGATTGCTAAGAGATCTTTCTAGTTAGGATAAACACATTCATTCTACTTTGAAAGCAGGGGAATGAAGTAGAAGGTTGTGGGAGACTTTGAGATTAAGACTTCTTACTCTATTAATTTAAGATCATTAGTCTCATTTCAGCATTATTCATTTCACAGCATTTGCCTTTGCTATTTATTATATTTCTCTGATGTCATTTCTTATTTATGGTTGCTGTGAAATAGCATTGCCTTAGGGTAGAAAATAACAATTTTTCATGTTTATAATCATTGTCCAGAATGTTTTCAGTTAAAATGTGTTTGCTGGGAAAAGAAATGAAAGTATGGCTTACCCAAGTATTATTTAAATGATAAGAGAGCTGTATTATTAGAGATTCCAAGCACTGGTTATCTACTCAATGTCCTTCCAGTTTCAATACTTTATGAGGCTATCTAATTTCTCAAGTTCAGAGTACACATAACCTGACTACTATCTTCAATCTTCAAGAGACCATACTCAAGAGATAAGATCCGCTCTTGGGGGAGTATATGGCCCAATCTTAAAAAGAATGGGATCTAGCTACTCTCACTTCATCTCTCTTAGCCTTTACATTTTTCAATAAGTGAAATTTGGTACGGAAAAGAAGTCACAAAAGGCAAATGTATATAACTAGGGCATATGCATTGCATGGGTGTATACTGGAAAGAAAAGAGAGGATTCCAATAGATTTCTGGTTAGAAGGGAAAGTAGATATCACCAAAGTCCAACTCTTCCATTTTACTCAGAAAAGTTGAATTACATAGTCAGGGTCACACATGCTATATTCTCATTTTGGGTTACTTGATTCAGTTCTTTCTTTGAGCAACAGCTCCCTACCTCCTCCTCTTCCACAAGCTGCCTCCTGGCCAATCCTAGCATATGATGATTCTCCCTAAAACCAGAGCCAACAAGCTCTCTACTCTAAGTACTCAGAATGGGTGTTTCTATACAGCACACATTTATTTTTCTGGGGTAGAAATGAAATATAACTGGTTTGGCTTAGCTAATGGTATCATGTGTGCTTTAAATAGTGAATTGCTTTGAGGTAGCAGCTGGAAGTTGGGGGAGGAGAGGTGGGGGAAATAAACCCAGAATAGCCTCTTAGAGGGTTTTTTCTCTCTTATTATAAAAAGTCATATCCCATATGGTTCTATGGAAGGGAAATTTAGGAAAATAGCTCCAGTTGCACATGGAAAATTAAACAAAAATGTGATCAGAAAAAACACTTTTTAATTTTTATGTTTATTTCATTTTCAAACAAAAATACAATACCATTCTCCATTGGGTTGCCATTCAAACACCTTCTTCCACCCCTGACCCTTATGAATAGAATAATAGCCTGTATACCTATCTTTCACAGCAGGGTGACTGTTCTGCTGATTTCTTGCCTTATTTATAAGTGGGAGGGGACCGTAGTCCTGGCGTAATCCCAGTGAATTACAAATTCATTATTCAACAGAGCCACCCTTGGGACTTTTATAACCAGCACTCAAAGTCTCAGCTCAATAGCAGCTGGTGTTGCCTTCCTTCCTCTCCCTGGGGCTCACACAAGGCCTTGCACATGGGCAAGTGCTTGTGGAGCAGGGCTGTTGCCATCCATTGCTGTTCCAGGCTCAACAGCCCTAGACCTGAAATGAGAGCCCGGACTCACCTGAGGCTGTGGTGACACCCCTCCCATCGCTAAATCCCTGTCCCTTCCTTCCTTTCCCATCTTCTCCAAAGGAGAAAAGGGATCCCTAAGACAGTGGGTAGAGTGGAGGATCTGAGTTCAAATTCTGCCTCAGATACTTAGTAGCAATGCAACCCGGGCCAGTCACTTCCTCCTGGTGACTTCTGTCTTTGCCAGTGGGCGCAGCACGCGCTGGACAGGGCGGAGGGGGACGAGCCCTCTGGGGCATCTAACATCTCCATCCCACTCTTTCTATTTCTAACTATATTAGACTCCGCGTGCGCTCTCCAAGATGGTCTCACCACCACTTGCCGGCACTATTATTATCCCATTGGATGCCCCTCGGGGAGGCCGGTGCTGCTATCATCACTAGTTCACAGAGGAGGAAACTGAGGCAGCCTGCACCCGGCAGGGCCACGCGCACCCCGATCCCGAGAACTCTCCAGCCCTCAGGGGCTGAGGGAAGAGGCCTGGGCGGGGATGGGGCGCACACGGTCTTCCAGGCCAAGCCCCCCCCCCCCCCCCCCGGGAACACCCGCCAACAAGGCGGGGGAGCCAGCAAGGCTTTGGGTGCTCCCCGGGGGGTGGGGGTGGGGCCGGGGCTGCGCTCCCCGCCCAGGACGCCAGGGGGCGCGAGGGCGTCCCCCGACTCCTCCCCCTCCTCGCCCCGCCCATCCCCCAGCACGTCGCCTCTGCGGAGCCGGCGCTCAGGCTGAGGCTCCTGGGGAGCATGGGGGAGAGGTATGCGGCGCTGAGGCGGGGGCAGATCCACCTGGACTACATCCAGACCAACAGGTGAGCCACCTGGCCGGGCGCTGGGGGGCGGGGCGGGCTCACCCTCCCCGCAATGGGCGTTCTTTTTTTCTGTTTGTGCTAAAGAAAATAACTCTCCTCCCTGCTGGCCCCCAGCCCCCCATCCTCACCCCAAAACCTGTGGTTTTCTGAGCAGGAACGTCCCGGGGGTGACACTCCCTCAGGAATCCCCCCCATTCCTTTGATGATTTAATTTTTTTTTCAAATCAGTTTAGGTGAGCCAGCCCCCCCTCCCCCGCCCCGCCCCCCCTCCCCCGCCCCGCCCCCCCATGCCAGGTGTCTCCTGGCATCGGCAGAGCCCCGTCCCCTGCCTCCATTACCCCCCACCCCGCCGGGCTTGCCCTCCAGATGTGTTCTCCTCAGGGCCCTGAGGCCCCGCCCCTCCCCTCAGGCCGAGGCCTTTTCTTCCGCTAGATTTTGGGGGTATCTCAGAGACCCCCCATTTTAGAGAGGATGAGACCCTGGGGAAGGCCCGGGTTCCGTTCTGTCCACCCCCTCCATGTTGCCAAGTTCAGTAACAACCAGCACCACCACTACCACTTCACACAGTCAGAGGGATTAGGCAGGGCAGGCCAGTGCTGCAGCCAGACCTGGCAGAGCTGAGATGGTTTACCAGGACCTCTGGGCAGCTGGTAAGGCGGAGATGGAATTGGACCTGCAGGCTTCCCTCATCAAGCCCAACACCACTGCCTTCCCCTGCACCCGCTGCTCTGACCCCAGGCTGGAAGGTGGAGGAGAAGCAAAGGCCCTTTTAAATTTGCTTTGCTTATTATTTAGAACATAGTAGGGTGGGTTCATGCCAATGAGTAGTCGTCAAGAGCAGTATCTGGTTCAGTGTCCTTCAATTTTGGAAAGAAAAAATATTTCTGCTCTTAAGTTCTGACACAGAAACCTCCGAATCTGTTTAATAAAGTCTCGGAGATGGAGGAGGCTTCCTTTCTATCAAATTGCTGAAATAAAGGTTTGGAAGCAGCCATCTTGGAGTTATAATCAATCAAAAAACATTTATTAAGTGCTTACTTTTTACCAGGCACTGTGCAAAGTGCCAGTTCCACCAGGGAAAGCTTGGTAATAATAATAATAACTAACATTTCTATAGCACTTAACTATATGCTAAGTGCTTTACAATTATCACCTCTCCAGAGAGAGCAGATGCTAGTATTATCCTCATTTTACAAATGAGGAAACCTGGGCAGAAGGTAAGTGACTTGCCCAGGGTCACACAGCTAGTGAATGTCAGGTTCTATTGGAACTCAGGTTTTCATGACTTCAGGCCCATCTCTGTATTCACCGTGCCATCTAACTGTCATCAATACCGTTACCCTGATTGAGGGTCCTTGGCCGTAGGGATATCTGGTGATGAAGACGTATGTTGGGTTTTGTTAAAATCCCAAAAGTATGTGATGTGCCACATAGTTTGGGAATCGTTAACATTGCCTTTGTTTAGGATTTTTTAGTAGAGATAGTAAGCAAAGAAAATGAGACTAGATGATAGTTTCTCTCTGCTTAAATCTGGGTGCTGATGCTTTCATTCTGCTTTCTCCCCCTGCTTTCAATCAATGATTTGATAACTGAGTAAATTAAAATGACAACAGCCTCAGGGAAAAAAATCAGATGTAAATTCACCTCATCTTTTCTCTCCAAAGTAAATTTTTGATGGAGGCATAGATCAGTAGGGAAACTCCAGCATCATTTTGCCATAGTTGTTTCATTCAAAGTAACTGTACTCCCCAGCTTTCACAATCAATAGGCTACCACAACCTTTTGTCTTTTAGTGTTACCAAAACATTTTATCTTTTTGCGTTGAATTATATTTTAAATATCTGGAAGAGCTCATTGCTTAGAGTAATCACAGTATAATGGGTAGAATAATGGTCCTGGAGTTGGAATAATATAGGTTCAAATCCCACTTTAGGACTGTAGTAGTGGAGTGACTTCTCTGAGCCTCAGTTTCCTTATTGGCAAAATGGAGGATACAGCAACAACAGTAATAGTAATAATAGCTAATATTTATATCACGATTATGTGCCAGGCACTGTGCTAAGTGCTTTCTAATCATTTCATTTGAGCCTCATAACAGCCTTTGGAGGTAAGTGCTGTTATTATCCTTATTATTCAGCCTCCTAAGTGTCAGCTCTGAAGGACTCTTGAGCTTTGAGATAAAGGAAGCATCCCCAAGTCAATCAGCTGAGCCATCAGTGCTATTTACATCCCCCTCATCCCATATGTAAAGTGCTTCCCAAACTTCTAAAGCAGTAGATAGATATTAGTGAGTACTATTTTGGTAAAGCAAGTGATTGTGGCAATTTAGCCTAAATTTGGATTTTTGGGGATCAGTTTTGCTAAAAGTGAGAGACCTCTATTAAACTTGAAAGTGCTTATATAAATGTGAAATGGTATTATTTTTATTGTTGTTACTAATTATAAGGCAGTGTGGTATGATGAATAAAAAGGTGGTATTAAAGCTCTTCACTTTCCTCTTCATATATGTACTGGCATTGTGATCCTGAGCAAACTACTGAACATCTCAGTGCTCCAGCCAGCTCTTTTATGCTATAAATTGCAAAAGACATGCTGATCTACCCTGGGGAAGGGAGTTTCCACTTCCAGTAGCTTCCTTTGCCAAGAAATCACAGGTCTGGCCCCAAATTATTATTATTAACTTTAGTAGTTACTTTTAGCAAAGATCTTAAAGCTGCCTTTACCTTAGGGGCCTTCCCACATGCATCTATGAAATACATTTAAAAGCTAGTATATGTACATGCTTTAAAGTAAATTTTAAGTTACATGCATAATTTCGTATGAGCTGATATAATTTGGACTCTCTATGGTGTTGGGGGTAATCTTTTCTGTTGTATAGATGAGCCAGTGATTATTTAAATGAGCCCCCCTAGCTTCTACTGCCTCTGCCTAAAAGGCATGAGAAAATTACTTAGGAAATCTTTCTTCAATTCTGGTTTATGGTCGCTAATTGAGATACCTGGACCAGTAAATGGAAAAAAAAAAAGGCAAATACAGGACCTTCAGTACTCAGAATTCACCTATACAGAGCTTATTAAGGATTCTAAAATTGTGAATACCTTTTCTGTGTAGTTTCTAAGAATTTGGCATCATCAAGAGAATGACCTCAGACAGTGGATTAAGGAGATATTTTAGAAGCAGTTTTTTTTTTTCTTTTTTTCCTGCCTCAGAAGTTGTAAGGATTTCAGGATGAGTATAGCTTATAAGGACAAACAGGGACACTTGCTCTCATTTGTTGCAGCAACAGATATTACCTCTTCGATATACAGAAATTTGCTTGTGGCCCTTTAATCCTTATTTTTCTTTAGAAACTAGCCTTCCTTAAAATCAATTTTTAATAAACAAGTCACTGGACAAATTATAGAGTGTTTATAAAACATCTTCCGAACTTTAAGGACTCTGTTTGATAGTCACACTTTTGCCCCTAATGTCTTTGCTCTACAAGGAATTGACCAAATCGTTTTGCTAATCTGTTCTTTTCCTGGGACTCTTAATGGAGGGCATCTACTTCAGAACCAGTATAGCTCAGAGAAACCTGACTCCAGAATAATTCCTTAATAGGTTAGCTGTCTGGTCTTGGATGAATTGCTTCTTTGCCTTTCTTCATGTGTCCACAGGGGTTACGACCCTTTCTCATCATGTCCTGGGCTGTTTTCTCATTTACCTCCTTTGTATTCCATCAGCACAACTCACAGCTTCCTTTTTGGAGCCCTTGCTGAATTACTTGACAATGCAAGGTAAGATATGCTTGTAACTTAAGTTTGTTGAGGGAAATTATGACATAAATCCAGTGTTGGTGGATTTGAAGATGATGATGTGATTATTTCTCCTAGGCATAGCTGCACCATTCATTATAATATTTAGACATTACCAACTGCCTTTCTCCTCTTCAGTCCATCGTCCAGCTTCTGAATTGATGGTCCTAAAGCACAGGTCAGACCAAGTTCATCCTCTGCTCAAGAAGTTTCACTGACTGCATATTGCCTGTAGGCAATTGTCCACTCTTCTTTTGGCATTTAGAGTCCTTTATAATTTCTCTCCAACCTATACTTTCCAAACTGATTTTACATCGTCAGTTTCCCATACTAACTCTTCCAGCTAAACTGACTGACTTACTTTTCTTTATATGATATTCCACCTTCTCTCTGTGGGCTTTTGTATAGACTGTCCCCCGTGCCTGGAATGCTCTCCCTCCTCATCTCTGGTTCTTGGAATCCTTACCTCCTTTCAACTCATTTCAAGTGCTTCCTCCTACAAATGGTCTTGCATCCTCTCCAAAAATTCTGTCTTCCTTCCTTCCTTTCTTCTTCCTTCTTGCTTCCTTACTTCTTCCTTCTTTCCTCCTTCCATTTTTCTTTCCTCCTTCCTTTATTCCTTCCTTCCTCTTTCTTCCTTCTTTCCTTTCTCCCTTCCTTCCATTCTCCCTTCCTCCTCTTTCTCTCTTCCTTTTCTTCTCTCCTTCCCTGCTTTCCTTCATTCCCTGCCTCCTTTCCTCCCTTTTTCCTTACTTCTTCCTTTCCTTTCCTTTCCTCTCTGCCTTCTTTCCTTCCTTTCCTGTCTCCTTCCTTCCCCTCCTTCCTTCTTCCCTCCCTTCTTTCTTCCCTCTTTCCCTCCCTCTCTCCCTTCCTTCCTTTCCCTTTCCCTCCTTCTCTCCCTTCTTTCTTTTCATTTAAATATATGTGTATATTAATACATGTAGATTTTTATTTGTATGTGCATGTGTATATATGTACATATGTAACTTATATATGTGAGTGTACACATACTATTTGAATCCAGGCTCAGTCATTTACTAACTGTTTGACCCTGGGCAGATCACTTAACTTTTGTTTTCCTCAGTTTCTTCAGCTATAAAATGTTAAACATAATAGCACCTACCTCACAGGGTCGTGGTGAGGATGTAATGAGATACCTCTAAAGTGTTTTTGTAAACCAACAAAATGCTGTGTAATAATAATATTATTATTATTACTTATTCATGTTTGTGGTATTTTTCCCCAGTAAGATGTAAGATGCATGAGGGCAGGGCTATTTAACTTTTTACTCTGTATCTCCAGATCCTAGCAAAGTATAGGGCATATAACCAGTTTTAAATAAATACTTGAGGAATGAAATTGAATTGAATAAAGGAAGTAACAGAGTAGAGAACATGCTTCATGTGAATTTGTCACCAAGGTGAACTGGCGCTCTCTCTTTGAGTCTACAATCGAGAGAAGCAGACATTTATTAGGATGTCTCTACAGTGATATACTTATCCATTCCAGAAATATGATTAAGTATTTTATGCAGGTAAGGGGAAGGGTGAAAACACCCCCCCCGGATTTGATTCACAGAGCTCTTGATCATTTGTCAATGAATAACACTAAAGTGTGACAGTTTCCCATGAAATGTTGACCAATCCAAAGAGAACCCTCCAGCATATTACTTTCTGTGGAAGATTCATAGGAGGACTCTGGAAGAGAGAGTGAGGCTCCCAACTTTGTGCATCTCTGCCTTACTTAAATCCAATTCGCTCGCAAGTCAAGACATCATCCCATGATGTCATTGGCCCTCTTTGATAATGTAGGACCAAACAACAACAGCACACAAGTTAATCTGTTATACACTAGCGAGCTGAAAGAGAATAGGACAAACTCCCCACTTTCAAGCAATTTGCCATCTAGTAGGAGAGATAAGAAATTATTGTTATTATTTTGGTTTGTATTTGCAGTTGGGGAGTCCCCAATATAAAGTCTTTTATCACTGTTGCATTAACTGGTTTGTAGGAGGTGGTCAACAGTTGGGAAATGATTGAACAAATTATGGTAGTTGAATGTTGTGCTGTCAAAAATGACAAAAGGGATTAGCTCTGAGAAACCTAGGAAGACTTTTGTGAAGTGATGCGCAATAAAATGAACAAGAATAATTTATACAGTAACAACAACATTGTAAAGACAAATGCCTGTGGAAGATCTTCAGATCAATGGAGTTATCAACTAGCATTGTAGAGGACTGATGATGATCTACACTACCTACCTCTGACAGGGAGGTGATTGATTCAAGATGAGATATACATTTTTTGGAGATGGCAAATACAAGAATTCTTTTTGCTTAGCTATGCATATTTTCACAACAATTTTGTTTTTCATATTTTTCTTTAAATTAAAGTTAGGGGTTGGGAAGGAAGAAAAATGAATACTTGTTTAATTGAAATTTTTATTAAAAATAAAGAAAAGGAAGAATTTAACTTGAAAAAACTGATCTGTAACTTAGGATCATAAAGAGTTGTCAGTAGGCTACAGGGAAGACTTGTTCAAGGTTACACATCTACTCTCTTAGAAGCAAGACTTGAACTCAATCCTTCCTGACTCCATGCCCATTCTTTTACATACTATCTCACACTTGCCTTTCCACAAAGTTATAACAGAAAAATAGAATTTGTTGAGTGCATAGAAGAGGTATAAAGAAGGCAAACGCACTTTCAGAGAAGGGAGAGGTCACTTTTGACTGGTGAGGTTATAGAAAGCACTTTGATAAAGGTAGCATTTGAACTTGCCTCTAGATTTTCAGCAAATAGAGATGGTAGGGAAGACATTCTTTCGTTTTATAAGTGTTTATTAAGAGCCAATTAGGTGCAAGGTTTTGTCCCAGGTGTATGGTGGGGATACAAATATAAAAGAAAAATCAGTGCCTGTCCTCAGAGCTTACACTCTTTGGCAGAAATACAACTTTTACACAAGTAAGGAGGAACAAAATAATGTAAGGAGAGAGAGAGTACTAATAATTAAGGAGTATCAGGAAAGGGTTCCCAGGAACAAGTAACAGCATGAGCAAAGTCAAAAGCATTTAGAACAAATGTGTACTATTCAGGGTATGAATAGGATAAGCCTCTGACTGAGGCTTAGAGCATAAGAAGGAGAATAGTAAAATAATAGTAATAATATATACTAGCAATGATAATGAAAATAATAATATAAGTATATAATATATAAAAAATAATAAGTAGCTAACATTTACATAGAACTTATTCGGGCAGTGTGCTAGATACTTAACAAATATAAACTCACTTAATCTTCACAACAACCCTGTGAGGTAGGTGTTATTATCCCCACTTTACAGTTGAAAAAACTGAGGCAAACAGAGATTAAGTGACTTGCCCAGCGTCATACAACTAGCAAGTGGCTAGGACTGGATTTGAACTCAGGACTTACTGACTCTAGGCCCAGCACTCTTATCTACTGTGCCACTTAGTTATGTGTATATATATATATATATATATATATATATATATATATATATATATATGTGTGTGTATTTAGGTATATGTTTATATATAAATGTATTTCTGTGTGTTGACACTCAGTATTTATGTATGTAAAATTCAGCTGTATAATCATACACAAAGGGGAAGAAAGGGGTAGGAGAGAGAAACAAGAATCAGAATATAGAATAAAAATAATTTTAATTCTATTACTGCATTTGTACACCCATCACATAGCATAATGTCGGACACATAATGATATAACAAATGTTAATTGACTCATTTAACTGAGACAAATATAATGTCTATCCCAGGAATAAACTGGAAAGCTAAATTTCAAGAGTTAAAGAAAAGGTAGTATAACAGAGAGGTAAGGTCAGTGTCTCCAACTCAAGGCCTCAGCAACACAGGTATTTATTATAACTGGGCATGGTAGCACATGCCTGTGATCCCTGTTACTGGGAAAGCTGAGGCTGGTAGATTGCTTGAGTTTGGGAGTACTGAGCTGCACTAGATTTACTTGAGTGATTTTGGGAGTACTGAGCTATAGTGGACTAAAACTGATGGGTGTTTACACTGGTCTGGTCCCAGATTGTTCAGCGCCCTGGAACAGGGAGAAGCAGGTTCAAGCTTCTGTGCTTTTCAGCAGTGGAATCCCTGCATTTCTAGCTTGGGCAAGATGATAACATCAATTGAAAAACAAAAAGCTGAAGGTATTAATATATTTTAGAGTTGAATGGACCACTCATTGCCCTTCCCCAAAAATCCCTGTCCCATAAAAGCCCTATCCTACCATTCCTCCAGTCCTCTTTAAAGCCCTGTCTATTTATCTGGCATATTAAATATTGCCTAGCTTTGTCTGATGTAGTAATTCTGCATTGGATAGTTGGATACTTTAGATGTTGCATTAGATTTTTCTAATTTAGTAAAGATTAGACTTCCTTCTGCAACAGCAGAGTTTGCCACTTGTTTCAAAATATTCAATAGCCAGTTTATTAAAACCTTCCATCCCTAATCTTTTCATATTCTGTCTCATGATAATCAGCTGCAGTTGCTTTTTAAACAGATTTCAGTGCCCTTCCACATGAGGTTGAAGAAGTTGTTTGGATAAAAGCCAGGGAATTCTATTCTTTTTCAGATTCTGATAAAACTGAATTGTTTTAAGGACTTGAGTACAGAAGTAAGAATAACAGCTGCTTGTGTAAGGAGCAGACACCATCATTGAGTGTGGTAGCCCAGGCTTGTACTGAGTGTATGGTGAGGCTGAGGTTTGTGGATTGTTTGCATTCTAGGACTCTGAACTACAGTGGACTAAGCCATTGGGTGTCCAAACTAAGTCTGTCATCTAAACGACGATCTCTCAGGAGTGGGGGGGATACCATGCTGCATAAGGAGTGGCATGCTGGCCACTTACTGTGCCAATTACTGGTTGTATTGAGCCTGTGAGTGGCTGCTGAACTTCTGACTTGGGCAAGGTAGGGAGAACCAGTCTCAGAAATAAGGCAAAGATACCATATTATAAATCTAGCAAGGAATAATGTAGCCTCCTCATTTTGGTTTCAGCAATCTTATTTATTTTTCCAGTACAAATCATGCAGACTCCTTGGATTTTACTCGGAGGGAAATTTTCTAACAGATGATGACAACACAGCTATGCATAGTCAGATGTGTTGAATACAGAGAAAGCAACTAGTTTTCATTTAGTTGATATCTCAGGTTCTTGGAAGGCAGGGAAAACAAATAAAAAATTTTCCAAATAGGGATTAATATTGATGATTCCCAGGAATGCCTAAAAAGTATTATAAAGGTTTATCATAAAAATTCACCCACAAATCGTGTCAAATTTTGTGCCTTTTTTCCACCAACAATTAGTCCATTGTGTGTCACATAGATATTTAATAAATGCTTGTTTATGATAATGCAAGTGATACAATTATTTGCATATAAATTGCAAATTAGCTTTTTTTGTTTGTTTTTATCATTGTTTCTTAATTGCAGAAATTTTTGCATTTTAAACCTATAATTTCTGGGTTTTGTCACTCTGGTAATAGGAAGTCAAAACATTGATATTAATTAAGTTTCTTGATCTGTTAGGCTGCAGAATCCAAAAACTATTGAAAGGCTTCTGGCACCTTTGAGACATCTGCCTTGTTTTTTTAGCTTCAGTGCTCATTTTGTTTGAAAAGGCATGAGCATCTCTAGGTTGGCCTCCTGAGCTGTTATGTTTACTTTTATAATTTGTGATGGTGTTCTTTATTTTGATGGAATGAGTAATTTAAAAAAGGGGGGTGGGAGTTTGGGTTGATTTTTAAGCGTTGGAAAAATGTGTCACCTATAACGTGTGTGTATATGTGTGTCTGTGTGTTTTAAGTATTTTAGATATTAAAAAGATCTCATTTAGAAAATCAGAAATTAAGGAGTCTCTCTTGCCTACTAATGATGTCAAGACTACTTAATGAGAAGCAGAAGAAATCGCCGAAGTTTTTGCCTTATTCTATTTTAGGTATACTGAGAAGATATCTAGCAGAAGTGTGGATCAGGGTCATTCACCCTGAACTGATCACTAACATTCCAGAAGTGATACACTATCCTTTTAAATACCATCCTAGTGCCCTGTGTCAAGTCCAAATCATAGAAGGAAGGATTCTCAGAGGCTATCTAGTCCAAACCAAACAGCATCCCTGAGAAGTGGTGATGTAGTTTCTACTTGATAACTTTCAAAGATAGGGGCCTCACTGCCTCCTGAAGTAGGCCACTTTTGGAAAGCACTAATTATTAAGAAGCTTTTCCTTACAGGAGACATATCTAATTCTGCAACTTTCACCCACTTTTGGTATTCGTGTCCTTGGAAGCCAAGAAAAAAAACGTCCAAACCCTCTTCTTAATTAGTGCTTCAGATACTTGATTTCATATGGTTCCTTCTTCTGCTTACTGTTTCCCAAGGTTTAGGAATTTGGAGACTTTTTGACATTCATAATATCCAAATGAACGGAGGTCTTACCAGGAAAATAAACTAACCGTGAAAAGCTTTTTAGAAACTGTTTGAAGCCACTGAAGTGAATAGCTCCACGTTTTTGATTTTTGATGTGTTATGTTTATTGTATATCAGTAGTTCAGTTTGACTTCCCCTCTTCAATATGCATTCTATCTTGAAAGGAATAATTATTTCTGTGTTGTTTCCAGAGATGCAGGGGCTACAAGACTTGACGTGTTTTCAGGTGAGCAGATATACACAAACATAAATATATATGTGCATATATGTTTTAAGTGATTATATACATATTTTCTTGCATCCATTTTACTCTGTGAAGTAAAAGTGTATTTGTATTTTGTAAGTGCTTTGTGACTTCATTATTCCTGCGGAGACTCAGGGCAAGAAATATGTTCTTTTGTGGGGGTCAGGTACTCATTGAAAGTACTATTTGGTAAATTATATTTTTTTTAGGATTCTTATTACCCTCTAGATATTCTTGGCCATTGAACTTACCTATCATAAAAGAACATTTGAAACTCACAGAGTACATAAACTTAATTGTTCTTCACTATTAAACAAGCATCTTTTTTCTCCCAGTGCATCACAGTTTTAAATTGCATATGGGAATGTACAATATGAGATGGTTTTGTTTGGGGAAATAGAAAATTTCAGACTAAAAACACTGTTTTTAGTTTATCTCATTTTCAGTCAGCAAATACGTAAGGAACTTGATAAAGCAGAGTATTAATAAGTCAATGGCCTATAGAATTCATTTCTGTAAAACTAGGTTGTTTATGCAGATGGAATAGATAATAAAAGTACTTTACTTCTATCCCCATTGAGACTTCTTACAAATATGTATGTACAGTAGGGGTAAAAGGGGGACAAGAAAGAAGATGAGAAAGGCTATACAGATCATTAAAAATCTGTCTAATAGGATCAGAGTTCTTCATCTACTCTGTTGGTTCTTTGTGCAGCTAGGCAGCACAGTGTTTACACTGGATCTGGAGTCAGGAAGACCAGAGTTCAAATGTGGCCTTAGACGCTTACCAGCTGTGTGACCTTAGATAAGTTACTGAACTTTTCTTTGCCTCAGTTTCTGTACCTGTAGAATGGGGATAATAAAAGCAACTATCTTGCAGGGATATTTTGAGGATCCCATGAGATAATATTTGTAAAACATTTAACACAGTGCCTGGCATATAGCAACAAATGCTTATTTTATTTCCTTCCCTCTTGACTTTCGCTTTCTAGGCCCTCTAATCCCTGAATCACCTAACTCTTTAAAACATTATAATTACTGGCTATTATTAATAATAATATTAAGTCATCATCATCAGATTGCACCATCATTAGATTTATATTGTAGTCTATTTATACCCATTATAAATCTCTCCATTGCCCTTTGGATCACCTACAAAACATTCTTTAGAGAGTATAATGTCCCAATATTTGCAGCTATAAAACAGCATTTGAAAAATATTTCTATAGAAAATATGAGTCTTTGCATTGGGGAACAGGTTTGGAAATATTAAAAGCACTATATAATTTCCTAAATGCAATTTTAGCTTGCATTCTTCCTATCGAATTCTGGCCCTAACTTAAAACAGGTTTTCACTGTCTGCCCCACATATGTGTAATGATACTAGCTTGATGAACTGACCATCCAAATACTTGTCATAGTTTACACAGAAGGCATCTTTTGTCCATTTAGTTTTTTCTCTGTGATGAGCTCTTTTGAATAATCCTGGCTCTCATAGCGGATACCCTCTATGTTCTGGGAAAATTACCACAGTGTCTACAAGTAAGAGCTTCTAGAATACCTCCTCATCTATAGGGAATCTCCTTGCCACTTGGATCTTATATAAGGTGTTCTCTGCAACATTGACACTTTTGGCTAATTTCCCATTTTATGCCTTAAGTAAATTGTCAGGATTGTTGTACAGGCTTATCTCTGTATCTGTATAAATATGTATATGAATTTGTATAAATTTGTGTAAATCAGGAAATCTTGTATCTAAGAACATGTATGAGAAATTTCTTATTGGGGGAGATCTCTTAAGGCTGACTTTTTAAAATTGCTTTTTTGGTAATTAAAAAAAATAAACATTAGAAACTTATATTCTTGCACCTTTCAGCAATATAAAAATGTAGTTTGTTGTAGAGGTCCCTTTGTGAATACCTGCTTGTTCCTTGCCTGTATTTTTGTCAAGGTAACCTTTCATTCAGACCTATTTAATTTTTATAAATGTTTTATAAAAGATGAGAAGGTAGGTTTACGAGCCAGTAGTTATTGATGTTCCTCCAGTTACAATGGGGGAACATTAATGTTGTCTGTGATTCTTTTCATTCTGTTGCTGTCTTCTTTTCCCTGAGTTACTTTCAGAACCAATCTCTCAGTACTTTCAAGATTGTGTCTCCTCCAGCATTAACTGGTTTTGGTCTGTTTGAACCCTCCCTCCTAATTTTGTTATCTTGAGTGTATATTAATCTTCTAAAGTAGTACTTTCATGTCATCAATCCATGACTCGAAAACATCCACATTATCTATTTGATCAATTGTAAACTTCACTTGGTTTTTGAGACACTCCATAATCTGACTCTAACTCATTTACCCAACTTTATTTCCTTTCATTCCCCTAAATGTGTGCCTTGCTCCAGGGAGGGTGCTCTTTTTCCTAGTTTCTGTACATTTCATGCACATTTTATTCCATTTAAAATTTTTAATATTTTATCTTTTTCTAATTACATGTAAAAACATTTTTAATACTCATTTAAAGAAAAATTTGAGTTCTAAATTCTCTCCCTCCCTTCTTTCCCTTTCCCCTCATTGAGAAGGCAAGCATTTTGATATGCATTATACATGTGCAGTCATGTAAAACATATTTCCATATTAGTCATGTTGCAAAAGAAACCAGACCCCCAAAAAGAAAACTTCAAGGAAAATAAAGTTAAAAAGGTATGCTTCAATCTGCATTCAGACTCCACCAATTTTTCAATAGAAGTAAATAGCATTTTTCATTATAAGTCCTTTGTAAGTGTCTTAGATCATTATATTGCTGAGAACAGCTAAGTCATTCACAGTTGATCATCATACAGTATTGCTGTTGCTCGGTACAGTGTTCTCCTAGGTCTGCTCATTTCACTATGCATCAGTTCACATAAGTCTTTCTAGGTCTTTCTGAAAGCATCCTGCTGGTCATTTCTTGTACCACAGTAGTATTCCATTATAGTCATACCACAATTTGTTCAGCTGTTTCCCAGTTATTGGAGATCACCTCAATTTCCAATTCTTTGTCACCATAAAAAGAGGTACTATAAATATTTTTGTACATAGAGATCCTTTTTCCTTTTTCTTTGCTTTCTTTGGGGTAGAGACCTAGTAGTAATACTGCTGGGTCAAAGGGTATACACAGTTTTATAGCTCTTTGGACATAGTTCCAAATTGCTCTTGAGGATGGTTGGATCATTTCATAACTCTACCATTAATGCATTGGTGTCCCAATTTTTCTACATCCCTTCCAACATCTGTCATTTTCCTTTTCTATCATATTAGCCAATCTGATAGGTATGAGGTGGTACCTCAGAATTGTTTTAATTTGCATTTCTCTAATTAATCTTGATTTAGAGCATTTTTATGTGACTATAGATAGCTTTGATTACTCCTCCTGAAAACTGCCTCTTCATATCTTTTGACCTTTTACCAACTGGGGAATGCATGTTCTTATAAATTTGCTTCAGTACTCTATGTATTTGAAAAATGAGGCCTTTATCAGAGAAACTTGTAATCCCTCCCGCCCCCCACTCCAGTTTCCCTGCTTTCCTTCTAATCTTGGTTGCATTGATTTTGTTTGTGCAAACCCTTTTTCATTTAATGTAATCAAAATTATCCATCTTATATTCCATAATCCATGCATATTTTGTTGTATGAATCTTTGAGTATATATTTTAAGGGCATGAATGGTGGAAGGAGCACTAGATTTAATTAAGAAGACCTAGGTTCACACCCCAATTCTGGTGCTTCATAATTATGTGACATTAAGAAGTCACTTAACTTCTCTATGTCTCAGTTTCCTTATCTGTAAAGTGAAAGTGCGGAATTAAATGAATTAGCTCTAAACCAGGAGCTCTCATTTTTTTTTTTTGGGTCCCCATTTCCCTTGGCTTTTGATATATTCCTATACCCTTAATTCAGTATAAAAGGAAATTGATTGTATTGTTTGCCATGCTTATGCACATAAGAAAATAAAGAAGTTAATTAATTTCAGTAGGAAAACGCAGTTGCCAAATGTTCCTTGTACCCCTTTGACAAGCTTCTTTCATCTCTTTGGGGTAGGGGCTCTCTAGGTTGGGAATCTTGCTCTAAATCTTGTGGTCAAAGAAATATCAGGAATACTCCCCATTTCCAGCCAAATCTTATCAGTTCTTCAGGGTTCAGCTCAGAGTATACCAACTCTTTGGCTGTATGAAAGAAAGATTATGAAATCTTTCTTTATAATCATTGGGTTCAAGTTGTTCTCTCCCTGAAATCCTTCAAAGCATTATTTTTGAATCATTGAGTTTGAAATTTATTACTTGTCTTTTAATGGTAGCTAACCCTTTAAATGTAGACTTGTTATGATTTGTAAAGTACGAATATTCAGTTTCAAGCATACTCAACCAGAATATCAGTTCCATTCAACAGGTATACAACAAATACCTACTATAAGCAAAGATATCCTGCTGAGTGGTGGAGACTTAAGGAAACATAAAACAGAGCCTGCCTTCAGGGCAGTTTGCATTCTACCAGGGATAGGGATTATTCCAATGACACTAATAGGGAAATGTAAGGTAATTATAAAAAGAAGGGAGTACTGGTAACTAAGGGGAATCAGGAAAGGCTTAACATAGGAAGTGACACCTGACCTGAGCCTTGAAGGATCTAGGGATTCTAAAAAGTATAAACAAGGAGAGAAATTCTGCTTTACATGCATAGAGAACAGTATATGGAAAGACATAGAAATGGGCTCAAGTTTAGAAAACAACTAGTGTGATTGAATATGGCCTGTGATTGGAAGTAATATGAAATAAGACTGTAAAGATATGCAGGAGCTAGGTTGTGAAATGCTTTAAACTTTCACACTAAGGAATTTGTATTTTATTCTAGAGGTGATGGGTAACCACTGAGGATTTCTGTGTATTGAAGTGATCAAACCTTTGCGTTAGGAATATTGATTTGCACCTCTGTGGAGGAAGGATTGCAAAGGGACATACTGGAAGAAGGGAGACCAAATAGGCTGTTAACAACAGTCTAGGTAAAAAATGATGATGGCCTAAATTTGGGTGTGAGATGAGGGAAGGGGGAAGGATCAGTGTGAAAGATGATGTCTATGGTAAACAATTGGTTATGGGGATGAGTAAGAGAGAAGAGTCAAGGACGACTCCAATGTTGCAGACCTGGAAGAATATAAGGATGGTGGTCACTTAATAGGGAAGTTTAGAAGAGGAATTTTCACAGAAAGGGGGTTGTGGAATATAATGGGTTCATTTTGGACATACTGAGTTTGAGATACCTATGAAAAATTCAGATAGAGAAGATCAACAGGAAGCAGGTGATAACAGATCTGGAGTGTAGGAAGGAGATAAAGGATGGAGAGATGCTTAACATCTTACCCTATCTCTAAAATATAAACAAAAATGTGTACATATATGTGTGTACATATATACACATTTATCTGTCTACCTATCTGTCTGTCTATCCACCTATCTCTAAATATATTTGGGAGTCATCAGAATAGAGATGATCATTTAACCCATGGGTGGTCATCATCAAGAGACTGAAGTAAAGATTATTTATGTCTATCTTAGTCCAGCAAATGTTGGGGCTTATCTTCATGTTATAATTGTGTTTCCATTGCTCAAGATATTTTGGAAAACGAATCTTTTCAAAAAACCTTCAGAGCTGGTTTATTAACTACTAAGAAAATCTGCATAGGATCTCTCTCTGTCTCTCTGTCTCTGTCTCTCTGCCTCTTTCTCTCTCTGTCTCTGTCTCTGTGTGTCTCTCTCTGTCTAGCTTTCTCTCTCTCTCCATCTTCCCCCACTTCTCTGTTTCTAAAATTTGCCACTATTCAGGGTATCTGAAGGAAGTCAGGGCTAGGTCAGAGAGTAGCTGTAAATGAGGAATCTCTAATGTTGTTGCTTAGTGAATAAAGGCGTACTTCCTGTCATGTAGTTATTTGGATATGTGTTAAGGTATACCTAAAAAAAAAAATTGATTTTATTACTTTATGACAGAGTTTCTTAACTGACTCTGTGTCATGGATGCCTTTGGTAGTATGATAAAGCCTGTGCACCCCATGTCAAAATGTTTTGCAAGGCATAAAATAATATACCCAAGATTCTAATGGAAATGAATTATATTGAAACACAGTTCTCAAGATATTTTTTAAAGTCATGGACTCTAGATTAAAAATATCAATTTTGTGCTGATAAAATTGCTAATATAATTGTTAATGTAATGACAGAAATTGTTAATGCCAAATGTACTATGAACTGACACTCCCTTAAATGTTCCTAGTAATGTCAGAATTTCAGTAAGGTCCTAGAATTCCTACTCTTAAGATGTTTACTCTTGATTAGGTTGAGCTGAACCACACCCTAAGTTTCCCCATCCAGAGATCTTGCCTTGTGGAGGAACATGGCTCAAGCTGATCTAGGCCTTTGATGTCCCTGCCCCCTTCCATTTTGGGATTCATGGCACTAAGGGTAAAACAGCCAGAGTGAAATGCCTTTCCTTGCCTGGATTGCCAAGGGCCATTGGAGTCTCATGACCAGGACTTGCTACTTCATACTGTCTCCTCCCCCTCTCTCCTCCTAAAACTATAAAAACCTTTTCATGGGTTTCTTTGGTTGGGAAATCCACTGGATATCCCCCACGGTGGCAGGTTTGCTATCCTGTTATCTCAGTTAAAGATGCTTTATTCCTCAACTTGTGGCTTTGATTTATTTTAAGGCTTGACAATGCTAATCTCTCCAACAAGATTGCAGGGCCTGTGTCTTATCCTCTTGGTGGTTTTTTTGTTGTTGTTGTTGTTGTGTTTTGTTTTTCCTAAGAGTAGAATAAGAATGAAAACTCATGTTTAAATAATAATTTCTTTAAATCCATCCTGTGTTGCAACCCTATATTGTTTTATCCCCATTTTGCAAATGAGGTTTTGAAAAGTTAAGTTATTTACCTAAATTCACCCAGCTAGTAAGTTTTTGAAAGAAGAACCTGCTCTGATGGGCTATTTGTCATGCTAAGTTGACTTTGTAGTAGATGGTGAATTTAAATTGCACAATGACAGATAGTGTCTTTTAGAACTTTTGGGTAAAATGGTGAAATTTGAGGGAATGTAAGCAGGGAAAAAGGTTATAAAAGGGTCATCAGGAGACACTTGAACTCATATAGAAAGGAGCTTGAAAGGAAAGAAGGAAAGGCCTATGGACCAGGTCAAGGTCAGTAGCCTTTGTTCAAATGGGCCAGGGTTGCTTCAGGGTCTGGCTTTTAAAAATTTTTTTCTTTTGTTTTTTTCTACAAAGCAGACTAGTTTCTGATATGTTTTGGTAACTTCTTAATGCTTTTAAAATTTCTCTTCATTTTAATTTAATTCAGTGCTTTTGTATTCTAGCTACACCCTTGTTCTTCCCCTGCTGTTTCCATAAAATCGCAGCCAAGTTCCCCAGAGTTCCATCATTGTGCCCCTGCTCTGTGTCACTCCCTGCTCCTATGTTAGGAGGAACATTAATCATACAAACAGCATGACTTTCTAATGAACAAATTAAGCTTAATATTTATTAGTAATAGCTGCTTTCTCTTACAGTGGATGATGAAAAACTACAGGGTGGATTTATGTTGTGCTTCCTTGATGATGGATACGGAATGAACCCTGGTAAGTTAATTATCTAGTTACCCAACTGGCTGTTACCACGATCAGTCAGAAAAACCAATGAAAAAGCAAATTGAGCTCCATATGCGAAATCAGGTATTGAATGCCATTTAGGTGGGGGTGGGGTATGTATGGAATAGCCATAGATTTGACTTATCAGGTTTAAGTATTTCAACTGGCTTGATAAATTAATTCTAGCCATCTGTCCTTAAAGGAGGCCAGACATTCTGATAGAAAAAAAATGAAATTTAGAAGGTACTTACTGCTATAGATACACTTTAAGTTGGCTTGCATGAAGTAGTGCCACCTAATGAATTATCAGAGACTTGTTAATACCCAGCCTGATTCTAAGACTAATCCTTTAGGTACTGCTGTCACTAGCCTCCAGGGCTAGTTTCTAGTCCCTTTAGGTGGATTTTCGTTTTCCGCTTAACCTCCTGTTAGGGGTCACCTCACCTTGTATTTTAGTTGTTAATGTTTTTTTCTTTCATGATCAGAGGGATGATGACTTCAGACAGATTTCCCAGCTTGCAGAGGGACTCACTTACGTATCTTTTCCTTATGCATACAAAACTGTAATTGAAGCCCAATGGGAACCCTGAGGCATTTGGTTTCTCATCCATTGCCCTGGATACATGACTTGGATGGGGTAAAGCTTGGTGATATTTTTCTTGGTATATTGAATTTTTCATGGTTATTTTCTACACGAAAGGGGAAGAAACCCTCTTAACCTATGGAGCAGCATTCATCAGATATGCCCCATAGCATTGAGGCTTTTGGTGGGGGGGGTCTGGGGGGGGGGATTTTAAACTCCTTGTCTTCTTTTTGTTTGTATAGTCCAGTGTTATTCATTACCAAGGTAGGGAAGTCCTATAATCCCAATCCACACATAGTATTTATGTGTGGATTCATATTCAGACTCTGGTTCTATTGGCTTCTCCACAAAAAGAACATCTTTGGACCCAGGACTATGTCAATCAGATACTTGCATCTATTAGGTCTCTCTCCTTATCTCTTCATAAATGTCAATCAGTCAACCAAGAAGAATTTATTAAGCACCTGTTCTGTGTCAGATACTGTGCTAGGAACAGGAGATACGTATACAAAGAAGAAAATAATCCCTTTTCTCAAAGAGGGTAGCAGAATTTAAAGACACATGTGGTCATTGTGATATAATAATGCAAAGAGCTCTGATTCAGGAGTCAAAGGACCTGGGTGCAGATCCTTCCTTTGCTTAGTTACGTCTGGGTCTTGGGGTCCTGAATGGGCCTCAGTGAATAGGTAGGAATAGTTGATCCATGAAGTGCATTCTCTCTGTGGATCTTCATTCTCAGGGCTTGAAACACTACCAGAATGTACCAGTCTTCACCAGCCCCAGATCCTACACTTTCCATTTTCTTACAGGATAGGTACAAACACACTCTTATCAGGGTGGGGAATCCATGGCTTTGAGGCCACATGTGGCCTTCGAGGTTCTTGGGTGTGGCCTTTTGACTGAGTCCAAATTTTATAGAACAAATCCTTTTATTAAGGGGATTTGTTCTGTGAGGTTTGGATTCAAAGGGCTGCACTTGAGGACCTAGAGGGCCATGTGGCCTCGAGGCCTCAGGTTCCTCACCTCTGCTTTAGATCTTCCAAAAATGCTAGACTCTGTATCAGGCATCACCCTAGTGGTACAGTGCCTAGAGTATTGGGCTTGAAGTCAGGAAGATCTGAATTCAAATGTAGCCTTAGACACTTGGTAGCTCTTTGACCCTGGGAAGTCACTTTAATCTCTGTTTGCCTCACTTTCCTCATCTATAAAATAGGGATAATGATGACACTGACCTCTCAGAGTTGTTATGAAGATGAAATAATATTTGTAAAGTTTTTTACAAATCGTAAAGTGCTATATAAATGCTAGCTTGTGTAATTTCATATTATATCATATTCCTATCATATATATTTATCCAGTTCTCACAAATGCACATTGTATCATTGTCATACACCATCCCCATTATCTGACCCCCATTCTCCTTAGGATTAAATTTAGATTTGAAAGGGTTCTTAGGGTAAGATACAACAGTTCTCTGGTTCATTTCATAGAGAAGGGAACTGAAGCTCACAGAGGTTATCTGCTCATGTTCACACAGGAGAAACCTAGCAGAGCCAGGAATTGAAAATCTGGTCTTTCCTCTCCAAGTTCAGCACTCTCCCCCAGTGATACCATTTTGCCCCTTTTGGTGTGTTACAAACTTCACTCAGCCTTCAGTATAAACATACCCATGTCCTAGATTATTGGCAACATGCTTCAGCACTAGCATCAAAGTGTTTTATGTCTGTCTATGAAGAAAATACTGTTTTCTATCATCAAAAATGAAATTGTAGGTTGGCAGGAGAGTTTGCCAGATAAAAGACTATAGTTAATGAACTTGAATTACATCAAATCTTGAGTGGATGGAAAGGATATGGTTTAATAACATAAATAGTATGTTATTATTATTAATAATACTGCTACTGCACATAATGCTAGGTACTGGAAGAGATACAAAATTTAAATAAAATAGGATTCTTGACCTCACATAGCTTACATTTTTGTGTGTGTGTCAGGGACCCCTGTGGCACTTTGGGCAAGTCTGTGGACTCCTCAAAATAACATTTTTAAATGCATAAAATACATAAGATTAGAATAGAAGCCAATTATATTGAGATCATTATCAAAATATTAAAATAAAACAAATGTATTATTAATGATATTATTAACATTAAAAAAAATGAACCCTTAGTAGACACTGGTATTTTGTAAGTCTCACAATCTAAATTCCTTGAGAACAGGGATGTCTCATTTTGTTTTTTTCCTTCTTGTTATAGAGTAAGCTCTTCATGCTTTTTGATTGATTGATTGTACATTAGGCATGAATGCACATTTCTTCCTTTGTATATCCAACTGTTAGCATGATGCCCACTCTATAATTCTCAACATCATCATCATCTTCTTCAGTCATGTTTGATTCTTTGTGACCCCGTTGAGGTTTTCTTGGCAAAGATACTGGAGTGGTTTGCCATTTTCTTCTCCAGGTCATTTGTACAGCTGAGGACACTGAGGCACCCAAGTTAAGTGTCTGAGGCCAGATTTGAACTCACAAAGATCAATCTTCCTGACTCCAGACTCAGCATTCTATCCACTCTGCTACCTGGCTGCCCCACTTACTAAATTCTTACTGACTAAGAAAATGGCATGTCCGCAAGAAATTTCAGATGCTCTGAATATATGGACAATTGATCATATATTCAGTTGACAGGCAAGAATATCTGGCAACTCCTAAATGATAAACTCCATGGACTGTATCTTATGTAATTTATATGTCTCCTAGGACCTAGCATAATAATGTATAGTAAGTATTTAATAAATATGAATTAAATCAATTGAATAATACATATCCTGCTGGGCTCTGCTAGGTTATAAAGGATCTCTAACTTCTGTGAAATCCAGACCATGTCAAAAGTAAATAAGGACCTACTTCAGTGGACCCACTGAATCCCATGGTCTCTTTGGAGGCAGTCTTCCAGATGTATTCAGGGTACCCTTCGGGGTTCTAGTCTGCCCTGGGGTTGGGGGGATAGATCTTAAAGAAATGCAGTGAACCAGGTATACAGGAATCAGAGTCTGGGGGATCTGAAGCTATCATACTCCTCTTAGTGTGCCCAGGAGTTGGACTGAGTTATAAGGTCAGCAGACCACTGATTCATAATAGCGTATGACCCACATCTTTAAGATGGCTACAGAGGCACTCAAGTTTATCCAGCGTGCTGGGGATTTTGTGAGGCTCTGAATTATGCTGTGGCACTATTACCAAGATTCAAGGTAGTGTCAGATGATTCAAACTCTCTCACTATGTCAGGGGATTATTAGTCTGAAGTAATTCTGACCCTGGGAGGAAATCTAACATCCTTTAAAATCCATGTCTATTTCAGAGGAAGCTTCAGATGTCATTTTCTTTGGAATGTCTAAGAAGCGAATAGCTGCTTCAAGGTTCATTGGACATTATGGCAACGGTCTTAAAAGGTAATAAATTTTTCTCTCTGCACCTTTTAGTACTGTGTCTTGCAGATGACTGAAGATAATGTCTACTTTAAAAGGCATCAGAAATGAAGGTAATGTAAAAACAAAAAAAATCAGTTAAAAAATAGAATATAGAACAGGAATAAATAGCTATTTTGGCTAAAGGAATACCTTTGTCTAAGGGTGGAAGGGTTCTGTCAAAGAGTCCCAACTTGTGTCTTTGCAACATTTCTCACTATTATGACATTATGTTGATTTTACCTCTGTAACATCTTTCTTATTTGTTGTCTTCTCTTTTCCCACTGCCACCTCTCAAGGGCAGGTCTTTATTGCCATTGTTAATTACTAATGGGTCTCCGTAATGATAATAATAACAATAATTAACATTTATATAGCATCTTCTATGTGTAAGCTTAGCTATGCTAAGCACTTTAACAAATATTATTTGATCCCTACTTTCACTGTTTCCCTTCTACAATTCAACTTTATTTACACTGCTTCATTGATGATTTGTATGTGTAGATCTAGCCAAGTCACTGTTTTGCTGAAAAAAATCTTCATTGGCTTCCTGCATCCTACTGGGTTAAGTTAAAATTCCTTTTTATGGCTTTCAAATCCATCCATTCCCTGAAGTTGCCTTACCTTTCCTTTCTTGTATTACTTATGTACTTTATTACTTCAGCCAAACTGTACTGTTCTCTGATGGCTAAATATGTCTTATGCTTCTCTGTCTCCATTCTTTGGTTTCTACAATTCCCACTACTGAAATTGTCCTCCCTTCTCTCTTTTTGTCTTGTGTTAAATTCCTGTTTATCCTTGAAGACCCACATGAAAGCTACCCCTACTCCTCATATTGACTTTCCCATTCAGATAACACAACTATACTGCAGTTTTCATGCAAAGTAATTTATTATAGATATCTTAGCTTCCTAGACAGTAAGCTCCATGAAGACACAGACAATATCTCATCTAAATTTTGTACTTTTCCCAGCACCTAGAATACAAGAGTCACATAAATAATTTTTGTTGAGTTTCAAGTTGTTTTATTACACGGATTCTTCACAGATTCCTTCTGATAGTCTTCCAATACATAATAATTTATTTGCAGTTTGTTGTCATCTTATATTCTACTAATCCTCAGTGTAAAAGTCTGACAATGTCTCATATGGGGTCATCAGCTTGTAAATTCATATAGTAAAAGCATGAGACAGTAGATTGTAAGCTCCTTGAGGCCGAGAACTTTGCCTTATTTTATCTTGGTCTCTCTAGCCCCCGCTAGCTTATAATGTGCTTTATAATAAATGTTTGCTGAATGGGATTGCATAAAACCTACATTATAGGCTTTAGATTGACAAAGGAGCAAATACTTTTGCTCTGTGCCTACCTTACAGACTGGGATCCTTACCCCTACCATCTTCCAAATACATTCTACATTCCCTCTTGTTATCATTTTTGGATGGATGCATGCAAATCTATCCTTTGTCCTGGATAAACCATTTAAAACTCATATGGGTAGCATCCTCTTATTTGCAAAATAAAGCCTATTAATTAGAATGTCAAGTTCCCTGGATTATCATAGAATGTTAGAGCTGGGAGGGGCTGATGCTAAGCTATGTGATAACTAATTGTTTGTCTTCATTGCAGTGGATCCATGAGAATAGGGAAAGACTTCATTCTATTTACCAAGAAAGAAGAGACGATGAGCTGCATTTTTTTATCTCAGACTTTTTGTGAAAGTGAAGGCCTCATCGAGGTACAATTTTAGTTTTTTTCTTTGGTTCCCGTGGTAACTGTGGGGTTCACTTTCCCCCTGGAAGCATTCTTGCTAACTAATGAATCAGAGTCTGACAGACAGTGCCAGGGAGTTGAAAAAGGGTGGAGTAGTTTTATTTTTTATTTGTTTGTTTGTTTTAAAAGATCTGGAACTCCCAATCAATTTTTTAATCTTTTCTTTCACTGATCTCCAAACTATACGGTACTTTGTATTTTTCATATGAATTTAAGATGTTATATTTTTTCAGTTCTTTGTATACATACCTAAGGTCAGAACCATGACATGTATATTTTGGTCTCTTTTTATTCCTAGCACAGTGTTTTGTATATGTTTGTTGAAATTGAATTATGTATCTACGTATATGTTCTAGAACTATATATCTACGTATATGTATCTAGGGGACTGAGTTGTTACCTATAAAAAAAAGATTTAGGTAGAATAAAACACTACCTTAAAGTCTCTCCCATATAGTATATCTACTGTTCATGTATCAGAATTATACAGGATTCACAGGCTCATTAACCTATCTAAAGGGACCTTAGAGGCCATAGTTCACCCCCCTTATTTTACAGATGAGGAAATAGGTTAGGGAGGTTAAGCACTCAAAGTCACCCAGGTACTGTCAGTGGGGAAACTTGATCCCAGGTCCTCTGATTCCATACTATGTTCTTTCCACTGTAAAGTACCTCGAAAGGTAAAACAACAGAAATATTCTCTGATCATTAATTCAATCAGTTAATTCAATTAATAAAAAGCAGGAAACAGGGAGACATATGCTGGTAGCTGTTGTTTGCTAATGTCATAAAGGGTATCTAACACTTGGGTCAGGGTGAAGAACCGGATTCTCTGTAGATGATGAAACCTTCTGGATGCTCCTGTTTACAAATAACATTAAGTTTATTGCTTTAAACTTTGGATCACTACAGAGTTTCCTAAATAAGATACCTAATTTCTCTAGAGTTTACCTTAACAAAAACAAAGTGGTTTAAGAATACTTTGTCTTAAGTTAGGGCTTCTTAAAGTGTTTCCACTCACAACCCCTTCAGCACTTCTTAAACTCATATGGGATTGTGTCCCACAGTTTAAGAAATAGTGGTCTAAGTGACCAACCTTTAAAGTTCATCCCTGTGTTTATGTGTGTGTGAGAGAGAAAGAGAGAGAGAGAGAGAGAGAGAGAGAGAGAGGGAGAGAGAGAGAGAATATTTCAGAAGGATATTTTTTCCAGTGAAAAAGAAAAAGGGATGGGAGAGGAATGAAAAGTATAATTCCAAGGTCTGCTCCTATATTTAATAAAAGGGAAGTTTAAATTGAGGAAACTAATTATTACTATAAGAGAGGGGCTTTGTTTAGAGCTTAGCTTCTTGTCAAGTTTGGTTTAATAATGGAAATTAGAAGAATATTTGTATTTCAATAAAAAAATGATTGAAGAAAAAACAAATATAACAATTGTAAAACTTAATATAAAGGGAAAAAATGTCTAAGCAAAACTCTGGAAGAAAAAGAAATAGTATATTTGTCTCTATTGTAGAGAAGAGTATTTCAGTTTAATGGAAGAAATTATTAAGAAAACATCAGTGGTTTTGTGTACACCGAGATAAAAAAGGTTTTGCACAGGAAAAAACATTATCTTTAAAAGGAAAAGCAAGGAAATAGAATGGCAGAAATTATTTGCAGGAACCATATAAGATAAAGGACTGACATTCAGAATCTATAAGAAATTGATACATATCTGTAATTCTAATGCACTCTTTTCAGTAGTGCAATTGTCCAGAGATATGAATGGATAATTTTCAAAGGAGAAAATACAAAATTTTAATACACACATAAAAGATCCTCAGATTCCCTAGTAACCAGAGCAATCTAAATCAGTATAACCTTAAAATATACTTCCTTACACCCACTGGAATGGGAAAAATAGATTCCCCCCCAGATATTTAATATTGTCAAGACTACAATGAAATTGGCACCCTGATATATTGTTAGTGGGGCTTGTAGACTGGTGCAAACTTTTTGGATAGCAATACAAGAGTGTACAGTGAATCACAAAACTATTCCTTTTGACCTAGTGACTCCATTAATAGGATTTAATCAAAAAAAATATAATACAAAGGATCTATACAAAATATTTATAGTTATAGTTATTTATATTTATAGCTGTTCTTATTTGCCATACTGCAAACAACCAAGATGTTCAACAGTTGAAGAATGAATAAATTATGACATTAATATAATAGAATATTACTATGCTATAAAATTATAATTGTGCATGTAAGGAAACATTTTTTAAAAAGATATGGAAAAGCAAGATCAGCAGAACTGAAACTACCTACATTTCCTATAATTGTATATTTACATATACACATACACGCACACGTATATGTGTGTGTGTTTGTATGTATGTGGAACTATCTCTAGTCATCCTGATCTATAGCTTGTCACTGGACCCAGATGGCTCTGGAGGAGAAAGTGAGGGTGGTGACTTTGCATAGCCCTGCCTCATCTAAATCCAGTTCACTTGCAAGTAATGGCATCACCTTCCTGATGTCATGGTCCTTTTAGAGAACAAAGCCCAAACAACAACAACACCAAATTTTGACAGGTGAAATTATCATTAAAGCAAGCCAAGAAATTCTGCTGTACTCTTCATTTTTCCTCGTCTCTATATTGAAGGGTTTGGATGCAATGAAATCAACAAGGTCGGTGGCATTGTGGCTAGACTTTGGGTCTAGGAGTGAATAAGATCTGAATTAAAACCCTTCTTCAGAAACTTACTAGCTTTGTGACCTTGAGCAAGTCAATTAGCCTCAGTTTCCTCATCTGTAAAATGAGGGAGTTGTACTCAAGGACCTCCAAGATACCTTCCATTTTTAGATCTATGATAATATGATTAACTCTGGGATTCCTTCCAACTAAAGTTCTATGAACTATAATTATTATTCCTTAAGTAGCTACCTCTCCCTTGAAGATATAGCCTCCTTCCTCTTTAAGGAGTCTTGTCTCTACTAATCCATTCTGAACATTCAGTGTTTCTTCTTCCCTTTTTCCTCTGTGTGATGTTATTTCAACCTCCTGACACAGGTCAGGATTCTTGTCTGCCTCTTCAGAACCCAATCTTTGTTTCTACATTGAACTTCTCATTCTCCTCCTCCTCCTTCTTTTTCTTCTTCTTTTTCCTCTCTCTCTCTCTCTCTCTTTCTCTCTCTCTCTCTCTCTCTCCCCCCCACACACACTTCATTCTCTCCAGTAATTTGAAAAGTGGAGAAAAGATAGAGGAAGACAGTCTCAGGGGTAAGTAGCAACGCTAAGTTTTGAACCCATGTCTTTTGATTTCATATCCACTGCTTTTCCTCCTAAATCATCACATTGACTCAGCATAGGCTCCAGTGCTCAGTAGTCACTCAGTCTTTAGTTCTTGCTTTCTCCTGGTTCAACCTTACATGGGCTGTGGCATATCCCAGAACCAGGAAATAGTGATTGGAGTGGCTGACCCTTGTCCTTTGCAGATTTAATTGGGAAGGTTCTCTGAAAGTGTGAGCTCTTTCTCCCTTACATCCTAAACAGGATGGCATTCTGCCCTTTCTGAAAAATCATTCCTCTTATTAAGAAAAAAACAGCAAAGTAAGAATAGAGTAGTTGTATCTATCATCTCATTTTCCTTTTTCCTTCCTCATTAGAACTATTTCTATTTGTATCTCAAAATAACTTCTCATCATATTTTAGGACATGATCTTCCAGTCCTTTCTCAGAAGCCTTCAAAATCTGCTCTCTCTCAAATGAGGAAATGCTTCTGACTATGCCCATATTTCTTTACTTTCTATATCACAGGTTCTAAGCTTGAGTGATCATTTTTCTCCCTGGGTTCCTATCATTTCTACCTCAGAAATCAGTTTTTATTTGTTCTAGACTAGCAATAAATCTTGTTACTTGATGTCATTTTTAAAAATTACATTTTTTCCTCTCTCTCCCACATCCTCTCATCCCCACTCCCACTCCCCCCCAAAAAAACCCTTGTAACAAATATGCATAGTTAAGGACAGTTGTGCCCTAAGAAATATGAAAACCACCAAGGCTTGCTCTGTCTTTTGATGAATGAAGTGATCAATAAAGCAAGCCAAGAATTTATCACATGCCCTGCTTTGGGCAAAGAGAGAGGTCTGGCAGATGCCAGAATAATTGGACTATATCATGCACCTGTGCCACATTTATGCTCTTCTTCCAGAGCTCCTCAACTATTTTTTTTCAGGTGGTCTTTATTACATATCAATCAGTCAATCAGTGAGTATTCTGCTTCTCTTTCCATTCTTTCTCCTCCAAATGCCCTCTACTATGTTTTATTCCTTGGTATCCTGAATTCCTTTACATGAGGAATGTACCTGGCTCACAAGTCTTCTTTACTCCAACTCTTCCCCTTATACTAGGAGATTCAAACATACATACTGATACTTCTTTAAATACTCTAGTCTCCCAGGTCCTCAATCTCTTCAACTCCCATGACCTACTTCTTTATTCCCCTTCAAGGATGGTCATGTCCTTGATTTTGCCATCACTCACAAGTGTTTGGCTTTCAATAGCAAAAGCTCTAAAATTCCTTTTCCCATATTTTCATCTCTCCCTATGCCTTAACTTTCTTAAATGTATTCATCATCTTTACAGTGATCTCTATTCCCTCCATTCTGCAGTACTCTCCCAGGTCATCCATAGTTGCTCTAACTTTACTTTCCTTCTCAATCTTGACTATATACACCATCCCCTTCTCTGACATGGTTTGTCTTCTTGGCCTATCAGTGCTCAAAGTTCAACTTTGGATTATCCCAAAATTGTAATGTTAATAAGATATAAGATCTTCCCCACCCATTAACAGGCCTCACATGGAGCCCATTAAGGGAAGCTTACTTAGGGGAAGCTTGCTTGTAGGAAGGCTTTCATACCTTTTGCCAATTTCTAATTAGGCACTGAGTCAGGAGGGTTGTGGTGCCTTGAGAAGTGTATATATACTCTGAGTTGACATTTTGCTTTGGGGGCTTGTTTACCAGAAGGATCTTGTGATTTCCTGGTTGAGACTCTAGAGTAGCTATATGCTCAGATCCCTGACATCACATATGTAAAGGCTCTCTCAATCCAAGTTTGTATGTAAAGTGTGTAGCAATGGTGCTTTGATTCAGGCAGTAGAGCCCTCTCTGTTGGTCTTTATTTCTCTGCTTGTATTTTCTCTGTTTATATTTTCTCTGAAGTTGAGGGTACTGACTTTTCCCCTGAACTAGTGAATATGATTAAAACAGATTGTTGACCCCTTAAACAGCTATCTTTCATAGTAAAATAGATCTGAGAACCCGTGCTAGCAGCCATCCTGGGTATGCTGGGATGCTTCCTGTTGCAAACATCCACCTCCCATCTGTTTCTGTTCACATTCTGCTGAATGGAATTGGAGGAAAATGTGCAACTGAGCTGGATCCACTACAAATACACACACATACACACATGCATATATACATACATATGAAATCTCAACTGGGCCTTCGTATAGCAAGGCAGTGCTATTTATTGCTCCCTAAATGATTCTCTAATCTACTAACCATAGATGCTCTTCCAAATCTTTTCTTCTCTCTTCAAACCTCCCAAACCATTCACTTCTGTACCCCTTTCAGATGAGGACCTTATATCATACTTTAATGAAAAAATAGAGGTACTTGGCAGTGAGTTCCTTCTTTTCTCCTTTTCTATATCTGAAAACTACTTGACGTCACCTTCTCCATTTTTCTTTCTCTACTCCATGAAGGAGTGACCCCTCTTCAGAAAGTCTAGCACTATTATATGTACCCTTTATCCAGTCTCTTCATGTCTTGCCCTTCAGAATTCCCCAGTGGTTTTGTCTAATCTTTAGTCTCTTCTCTGCTGATTGAGTCACTGCTATCTAAAAACATGCTCATGTCTCTCTTTATCCTTAAAAATCTTTACTGGACTCTTCTACTTAAAGCTGTCATCCTAATATGATCCTAAATCTTTCATCCCCTTCTCACCTAAAGTAATGGAAAAAAATCATCTGTACTCAGTGCTTCCCCTTTAAGGTCTAAATGAAATCCCATCATTTACTGGAGAAGCCTTCTTCAACCTCTCTTAGTTCTAGTATCTTCCTTCTGTTAATTATTTCCTATTTATCCTGTATATAGCTTTCTTTGTGTATATTAGTTTGCATATGGTCTCCCCCATTCTCTGATTAGCTCCTTGAGGGCAGGGATTGTCGTTTGCCTCTTTTTGTATCCCCAGCACTTAGCACAATAGGTGTTTAATAAATGTTTATTGATTGACTTCCTCTCCTCTCACTTTGTAACCTGGCTTCCAGCCTCATGACACAACTAAAACTACACTATTAGAAGTGACCCATTATTTCTTAATTGCCAAATCTGATGGCTTTTCCTGATCCTTGGCTTACAAGTAACTTCCTCACAAAAATTACTTTGTATTTTTTTCATATATTTGCTTGTGTTTATGTTTTCTCCCATGATAGAATGTAAGTTCCCCCAGGACAAGGACTTTAACTTTTTAAAAAATATGTCCCTAGGACCTAGCACTGTAACTGGCGGTAGAAGGTGTTCAATGAATGCTTTCTGGTTGAGTACTATCTTGTTAATTAGCAATGCATTCTTACTGTCCATTTTATCTGTTTGTTTTTTTTTTTTTTTAATAATGTATAGCAGTGGTTTCAAGCTCACATAGAAATGGGTGCATTTAATCTGTGGGTCACAAATCAGCATTATGTTCTGTCACATTTTTAAGTATTTTGTTAAATATTTCCCAATTACATTTTAATCTCGTTCCAGCAGACTGCATGTTTGGCACATCTGATGAGCACCATTGCAGAGCTAAATTTTATTTGTGAGAATATCCCAATTTGTCTACTCGCATTGGAGTCATTTGTTCATCCTATCTATCCATTTTGGATATCCAGGCCATGAAGATATGGCATAGTGAATAGAGTGCTAGGAAAGACTGGGTAATAATAACTTATTACCTAAATCCTTGGCACTTTAATTTCTTCATCTGCAAAATTATAATAATTGTACTTGTTCCTACTTTACAACATTTGTTTTTGTAAACTGAAATGAGATATCTAGGAAATGCTCTGCAAACTTTAAGCTCTGAATAAATTTGGGTTGTTATCTTTGCTGGCTCGCCTTGAATTTTTTTTTTCTTTGTTTTTTCTGTGCGTCGTCGGGCCCCTCTACTACTTATCTTCTAATAATATTGTCCTTTAAAGAAACAGCATGATATTAAAAAATACTGAGCTTTCTAAGTTGCTTGAATTCAGGGTTATCTAGAGTTTACTAGATTAGGATTAGATAAGGATAATTATACCTGTTTTTTTACTGCAAATATTAATGTTATAGGTCCTTATCATCTTGTATGTGTGTGTGTGTGTGTGTGTGTGTGTGTGTGTGTGTGTGTGTTTTGCAGGTAGTAGTTCCCATACCATCATGGTCTTCGGGAACCAAAAAATCCATCACAGACCCCAAGAAATTCGCTGAGGAACTATCTATAATTTACAAATATTCTCCCTTTAAAACGGAGGCTGAATTAATGCAGCAGTTTGACAAGATCTATAGAAAATCTGGTAAGATCATCAGATCGCTGAGTGTCTGACACAGTGGACACTATAAAATGTACTCATATATTCAAAGTATATATCAGTCAGAGTTTGAAATCTCCCATGGGGTAGCATTCACTTTGTATGGTTTGTGTATTAAGAGGATATATAAATGGCATAGTTTATTAGAGTGCCAGGCTCAGAGTCAAGAAGACCTGGTGTAGAGTCCTATTTCTAATGCTCAGCATACTGGCCTATTGGTACTGGGCAAATCTCTTAATCTCTAGGTGCCCCAGGTAACTGTCTGAGCTGCTTATGTAGTAGAGCTGATGCTGACCAGCATTGGCAGAAGGAATTATGTTGGGAGTCCCTTACAATGTGGAGAATGTGAGTGCAGCAGGAACTACATCAAAATGTAATTGGAAAGTACTTAACAAAATAAATACAAATATAATAGAACACAGATTGTTAATATATGGTTTTATAAATCAAAATGCAGAAAAAGGGAAAGAGAGGAGAGAGACAGACAGAAAGACAGACTCAGAGAAAGAGAGGGAGAAGGAGAGGGCCAAGTGTGCAATGAGAGAGTCCAAATTCTAACTCTCCATTTTTTCCCTACTTTTATCTGTTCTGAAAAATTTGATTTTGACCTATATTACACTATGATAGCCTCTTCCTATTAGTCTTCATCTCAGTAAGCAAAGACCTCTCAGATGCTGTTTTACTACATTTGATTTGGCTGAGAAAGTGTGTTTTATTTCTTAAAAGTTTTGTATAAATATGATATTTTATTAATGTAATAATATATTACAATTAGTAATTGTAGTATGATAACAATTGTATGTGTATTTGTATTACTACCTAATTCTAACCTCGTCTCAATACTATTTTTCTAGAAAAGAATTCACCATAAATTGTCTTAATTGGACTTCTCTGTGGTGGATGGGGGAGGATTTAAAAAGACCTACTTAGAAGGCTAGCCCTGTAACATGTTATTTTTGTTTTATTTTGTATCATGATAGTGAAAGTTTCAGGTACTGAAACAGAGATTGAAAACCTAAACCTCTGTTATTCTCCCAGGTACTTTGGTGGTTATATACAACTTGAAATTAATGCTCAATGGAGAACCAGAACTGGACATTAAAACGAACAAAGAAGATATTCTGATAGCTGGGGTTCTTGAAGAGTAAGTAATATTGAAAGTGTCTCCTATAGACAGACTGATATCTTTAATTAAGCAAATGTATAAAATATCTTTCATGACATAGCTCCTTGCTAGGTTCTGTAAGACATAAAAAGTTTAGATAAGATGTGGTACCAGTGTCTATAAAGTTTGCAATCCACTAGAGAGAATTGACATATATACCAATAATTTTAATAAAAAGTAAAAAATATATTCTGCAAATGAAGTGTTTTATAAGATCTGAAGGAAGAGAAAGGCCCACAATAATGTGAATCATGGAAGAATTGGGATTTGAGTTGGGTTTTGTTTTCTCTGTCCAAGAAGTAAATAGCAGGGACCCTTAGAGACAGCATGGCACAATGGATAGGTCATCGGATTTGGAGTCAGATAAATCTAGGTTTAAATCTCACCCTGGACACATATTGACTCTATGAATTTGAGCAAGTCAGATAACCTCTTTGTGCCTCAGTTTCTGTAGCAGTAAAACGAGTGGGTTGGACTCAGGAATTTGTTCTAGATTTATTCTATTTGACCCCAGAAGACAGGACCAGGAGGCAAATGGAAATTTGATGCTGGGAGATAATTTCCTAACAGAGCTTCCCAGAAGTAAGAGTAGGCTGTTCTAAGAGATAGTAGCTTCTCCTTTTCTGAAAAAACTTCAAGCCAAGCCTAGATGACCCCTTGTCAGATATATTACAGTGAATTGGATTCAGTGGCTGCTGAAGACCTTTGTAATGATTACATTCTGTGAGACTATTGGTTTTGGTGATTAGAAGATCATTCGTGATTTTCAGCAATGCAGCTTCAAAGAGTAGACAGGATAGAAACTAGATCAGAAGGGTTAAGGATTGATTGGGTAATAAGATGGCCTAGAGAATATCAATAGCTTATACTTTTTACAAGTTTGGTTGTGAAATAAAAAAGAAAGAAACCTAAAGTAAATGAGATAATGAGAGGAGAGAATAACTGACTTCTCTAAATGCATTCAAATGATTTGTCCCAGGTGAGATATCTCCCATGCAATTGAAAAAATTTGCAGAGATGATTGCTGGGGCAATTCCATTTTCCTTGAGGGATGATTTTAAATTGAAGAAGTGGCAGAGGATACAAGATGGGTCAATGTTCCTATTTTGCAATGAGAACAAGGGGGATTTTGCATACTGTAGGCTAGTAAGCATGATATTAATTCATAGAAAAGTCATAGTAGAGATTATTAAGTGAATTTTTAGTAAGGAATTAGTGGCCACTAAGAGCCAGCATGGATTCATTAAAATCATGCACCTATTTTGCTTTTTTTGGAAGGGTCAGTCAGGGAAATGTCATAAACTTATTAAGTTCTGTTGGATTGCAAGGAGGCCTTTGATAAAGCTTTTTATTATATCCTCATGGACTACATGGGGTGCAGCAGTAAGCACCTCAACATACAAAAGGGGCTGCTATCACAGGTTCTTAGATCTGCATTCTTAAAAGGAAAGGCAACTTTTGAGGGGTTAACAATCACTTTAATCAAGCACATATATCATTCCTTTAACCAAGTACATATGTCATTCAGTTAGTTCAGGGACTCAGCACTCTGAATTTCAAAGAAAATACAGAGAAATCAAAAGATCAACAGATATGACTTCCTCTGCCTGAATTCAACAGACAATTGGACCCCAACCCTCTGACCATCATTATGAGAGAGGGAAGCATGACATCTGAATTCTCAAAGCCAGGGGGGCTGCTTAGTGACTTCCCAGCATCCTCATCTGGTACTCAAACCTTCTTACTAAAAACTAAGCCCCAAAGTTAAACCTCAAATCCCAGTACTGATTATACCTTTTTTAGAACTAGAGGGCAACACAACCCTTTGACCCAATGCCTCAATAGAAAAAACAAAAGGTACTTGGGACCCTCCTACAAAACTACTCACCTAATTAAGCTTCCCACAAAGGGCAGACTCATCAATGGTTGGGAAAGATCTTTAATGATATTAAAATAATTAACAATACAAATACATATACTGTTTCTAGTTAAAGAAGCGCCTGTTTTTGTACTTTACTCCTAGTAAAGACTCTTGGTTGATAAAGGCAAGATTCAATCAGAAGCACTTTGATTATACTAAAATAAAAACAGCAAAAGATCCTATTTTGATTGCCATCACACTGGGAGAGTTTGACTTGGAGTTACTGCAGTCAGGGAAGTTACCAACTAATTAAATGACCAGACCCTATTGAATTCAGAAAATATCAGTTCCAAATCTTGTCTTCTCTTCTCATGCCACCTCCACTCCCTTCTTTGGCAATGGACCTTTCATCATCTTCCACTGGAAAATAAAATTTGAGGCCATCTATCTTGAGCTTCCTCTTTTACCAAACTCTGGCCTTTACATGACTTTGGCATTATCCCTCATTATTTAGTCCAATCTGAGAGAAAGAGTTGGCCCTTCTTGAAAACAGTAACTCTTCCTCTCATACCTTCTATGCCCTTCTTGTTACGTATCCTCCAGGAGATTGTTGCTTTAATTATCTCCTCTCCCTAATTTTCAATCTAACTTCCTTTTTCACTAACTCTTTCTTTCTTCAATACAAACATGTCCAGAATTCTCCCATCCTTTATAACCCAGTTTCATAGCCAAACTCCTGGACATTCTTAATTTATCACCTCCCACTCACTTGTCAGCCCCTTGCAGTCTGGCTTCTCTTCCCACAAATCAACTGAAACCATTCTCTCCAGTGTGATTTCTTTATTGTCAAATCCAAAGACCTTTTCTCACTGATTGTAGTGCTGTAGCCTGTCTGCAGCATTTGACCATGTTGATCATCCTCCTTTTGGGTATTCTTGGGACAGTCTCTTCCCCAGGTTTTTGTGACACTGTTCTCTTATGGTTCTCCTGGTACCTTGCGTGACTAGTCCTCAGTCTCCTTTTCAGTGTTATAATAGTCTACCCTCTCTATATGGGCATGGAGCCTTTTCTCCTTCTTTTTTGCATTCTCTTGGCAATCTTATCAGCTCTCATGGGTCTGTCTCTGTGGAGATGACTCCTAAATATAGATGTTTATCCCACACAGTTCTAGGCCTCATTTCCAACTCTGTACTTAACATTTCCACCTAGATGTTCCATTGGCATTTCAAATTGCAATGCTCCAAATTGAACTTATTATTTTCCCCCAAAACCTACCACTTCTTAACTTTTTCATTTTGGTAGAGGGTACCATCATTCTTCTGATTATCTGTGTTCAAAGTCTTAGAGTCATCTTTAACTTTCTGATCTCACTTACCCTTTTCTCTCCAGTCAGTTGCCATGTTGATTGTACCTCAGAACACTTCTAACATCCATTTCTTCCATTTATCACCCTTACTCCCCACCATATACACATTCATACCATAGCCATTGTCTTTCAGAACTTCATCATCTTTCATCTAAACTATTGCAGTAGTGTCCTCTTTGGTCTCCTTTCCTATAGCCTTTCCTTCTCCATTCTCTATAAACCTGCTAAAATGAAGTTACTCAAGCACAAGTCACTTCTCTACTTAAGATTCATTGGCTCTCAGTTGCCTCAAAGCTCTCCATTTCCTCTATTTGACAATAAAAGCATATCATACTGTAGCTCCAACTTCTCTTTCTATTAAAATTGTTTATTATTCCCCCTCTCACACTGTGCATTCTAGCCAATTTCACATACTTGCTGTTTTCCATACTTGACATTGCATCTCCTGCCTCCATTTTACTGCATGGGATGTTCCCCCATTCCTGGAATGCTTCTCCTCCTCATCTCTTCCTGTTAGAACCAGTATGTCAATCACCAAGTATTCAGCACCTGTCAAGGCTGAGCTTAGTATCACTCCCAACAGTCAGCCTTGTCCTCTATTCACCCCACACAAGCCCGAAAGTTCTAATTGTTCAGTCATTTTTAGTTGTGTCCTCTTCTTTGTGAGTTCATTTGGGATTTTCCTGGCGGGATACCAGAGTGGTTTGTCATTTCCTTCTCCAGATCATTTTACAGAGGAGGAAACTGAGACAAATAGGGTTTAGTGACTTGCCCAAGCTCAAACAGCTATTAAATGTCTGACTCCAGATTTGATCAGATTTTCCTGATTTCTGGCCTACTAGTCTGTCTATCCACTGTGTCATCTACTTACTTTGCATTTAATTTGTACATTTTTTAAAAATTGCTTACCTTTCACATAATATGTACTTAATAAATACTTGTAGTCTCAATAAGATGAAAGTTCTCCTAAGCTAGTGACTGTCTTTTTTGTCCCAGGGGGCTAACTAGCACAGCCCCCCTGCATGTGCCAGACTTTTACTTAATGCTTATTTGACCAATTAAGACAGAAGGGAGGTCTTTTGTGGAGAGCCATAGCACTCTTTGTTGACCTGGTTTTATTTAACATTTTTATCAGAGATAGATGAAATCAAAATGGCATGCTTATTTAGTTTATCGATGATCGAAATGAATATGTTAGATTGCAGATCTAGAATCCAGAAATATCTCCAACAGCTGGAATGCTGGGCTGAATGCAGAAAGGTGAACTTATTAACGATAAGGATAAAGTCATAGAATCATAGATTGATATCTGGGTGAGACTTTGGAAGCCATTTAATTGAACCTCATTTGGGGCAACTTGGTAGTACGGTGAATAGAATGCCATGTCTGGAGTCAGGAAGACTCATCTTCCTGAGTTCAGTCTGACCTCTGATACTTACTAGATATGTGAGCCTGAGGAAGTCACCTAATCCTGTTTGCCTCAGTTTCCTCATCTATAAAAATGGGCTGGGGAAGGAAAAGGCAAACCACTCCAGTAACTTTGTCAAGAAAATTCCAAACGGGGTCACCAAAAGTTGGGCATACTGAAAAAGAACTAAACAAAAACATTAAATTTTTCCAGACAGTATGCTCATTGCTAAGGATATAAAAAGAGGAACAAAAACAGTCCCTGACCTGTAGAAACTTACATTCAAATAACACCATATAGAATAGAGGAGGAAGCTTTGTCATGGGAAGTACCAGAGATTGTGAGTTGATGTATAAGGAAGTTAATGCCTTTTCCAGAAGCAATAGGATTGATTAGGATTATATGGTATAATATGATTACTATGCCCAGAGAAAGAGGTTTAAAAATGCTGATTAACTAAGGAGTCAGGTGCATAAGGGCAGATAGATGGGAAGACGCCTGGACAGATGGCTGGATGGGATGTACAGGTGAAGCATCACCTGGTTTCTGGTCCAGTCAGATGTAATGAGTTAAGTAGGCTAATTTGCATTCAGTTATTAGTCACCTGAACTGGACCCAAAGGTGAGAGTCCCAGAGATCAGTGGATTAACTTCTCTAGGCATTGGGTTCATAGATCCTGGAAGTTCAGGGGGCAGAGATTCAGATTAAGTGTGAAGGGCACTTGTCCAGGCAGAGAGAGATAGGGTAATGATGGTAGACAGATCATAATACGGCCTTTGTGGATGTCTGGATGGTTGCCAAGATAGCTGGGTGAGGTATGAAGATGACAAATTCGTATGAAAGAGACCTAGGAATTATGATGAATTTAAAACTCAATGTACTTTAATGGCATAATGTAAAAGTCAAAAAAAGTAATGTAACATTGGGTTGCATAAGTAGAAATATAATGTCCAGAAGGAGATAGGTGCTCTTAGTGCTGTACTCTCCCCTCGTCAGATACATACCAGGCTTAGACATTGTCAGATAAAGGTACGGTAGCATATTGTGTGGGTCATTTAAGAAGAGAAATTGATGAACAATTTAAGGAAAGCAAGACTGGAATAACTAGGTAACTCAAAACCATGCCATACTAGAATTGGTGAAAAGAACAGGAGATATATTACTTAAAGAAGAGGAAGAGGAATAAATTAAGTTTTCTATGTTCATGTGTCTGACAGATTGTCCTGTGAAAGAGGACATGGGGCTTCTGCTCAGCCTCAGGTGACAGAACTCAGTTTATGGGGTGGAAGTTACATGGAGATAGATTTTGGATCATTATAAGGAAGAGATTACTATTAATTAGAACTCTCCAAAAATTTGAGTGAGTGGTGCCTTTTCTGACACTATAGACCTTTAAATGGTAGCTGGAAAACTACTTGTTGGAGATGTTTTCACAGAATTTCATACTTTTGGAAGTGGTTGGAGTAGAGAACCTTTAAAGATCCCTTCCAATTCTGATATTCCATGATTCTGTGATGGACATAGAATGCAATAGGTCAGTTGACTTTTTCTTTTTTTCTTTAAAAAGAGTCTTATCTAGACATATTTAAAAACAAAAGAGAAGGAGCCAGTGGAGAGGGAGAGAATGAAGTTAGTGGAGAGCCAGGATAGCGATGAATAAGAGAAAAAGGGAACGGGATTGGAAGGCATAGATTTTAGAAAGGAGGTAATATAGCTTTAACTCTGTTAGAGGAAGCAAAGTGGGAAACACTTTATTTTTTTCAAAGTGATTTTTTCTGGTTATTTTTTACATTACCCTATTAGGTGAATTTATATTATATCTATTTCAGAGTTTAGTTAATAGCAGGAAGGAAGGAAGGAAGGAAAGAAGAAAGGAAGAGGAAATAAGGGATAGGGAAAGGGAGAAGGAAATGAAGGAAGAGAGAGGGAAGAGGATAGGAGTTAGAAAAGAAAGAAGGAAGGAAGGAAAAAAGGATGAAAGGAAGGAAAAAGAAAGGAAGAGGGAAAGAAGAAACTGAGAGAAATTAGGGATGGACGGAAGGGAGAAGGAAAAAGGGAGGGAGGGAAGAGAAGATTACAGGAATAAGGAAGGAAGGAGGAAACATCAAGCATTTATTAAGGCTCTTACTATGTGCCAGGCATTATGCTATGCACTGGAACATAAATACAAACAAACCAATGAAAGACTCTTCAGGGAGCTTATATTTGAATCCAAGAGGACAGTACACATATAAAAGCTGAAAAAATGGGTGGGGGGTGGAGCCATGGCATCAGGGTAATGGTTTTGAAATATCAGGAACAGGGCCAAGAGGGAAATGAAAGTGGACCAACCTGGGCTTCTTCACAAAATGGAGGCTTCAAGAGTAATTCATCAAAGAGAGAAAGGGGAGTGGGCCTAGTGGAGGGATGTTTCATAGTGAGTAGGCATGGGGATGGTAGGTTGTTCCCGAGTGAGGAGGTCCCAGGCCCCCAGGGAATTTCCACTGAGAACCAGCAGTATGCTGTAGAAGTCAGCAAAGTCAGTAACAGGGCTGGGAGAGAATTGAAGGTAGAGAGTGGCAGCTTGGAGAATAGGACCTTAAACTCCAGATTATCGAATCACCACTTACTGAAAATCTATTACTAAAATTAATATATAAAATTGCTGTGCAAAAGTAACATTAATACAGTGTATTGAGATAGCCTAATATTTTGAGTATGTGGGCCTCCTAAGTTGAGTAATATGGGGAGGGAAGAATTAGAAAAATAATTTGCTTTTCTAATACTGCATAAAAGCCTAATCAGTGTAACACAAAGGTGAATAATAATTTTAGTAGACTGATGGGGTTGATTTTTGTGCTTTTTGATGGAGTAGGGGCTGGAAGGGGGGTGATGTAGAAGGAATAACTGTCCACGTGCAGAAGTTCTGTTTGAATGAGTATTATTCTGTGCCTCCATTCCTGTAGTGATCTTGGTTTGGAGAACTAGCTGGCAGTCAAGCCCCAGTACAAAATACAAAAGGTGGATTATTCATATTTTCCACTAACTGTGATTTTTAATTATTCTCGTACTTAGGCATTTTTTTATCTGGAAATAGTGGTTCTTAGGGGAGTCAAAGAAAAGAGTTAAGGTATCAGGACAGGGTCTCCTGCTGCATTTCTAATCCAGCAATGTGTTTATTAGGCCAATTAAAGAAAATTATAAGAAAAAAATACATTTTAAGATATTTGGACACAAAATAAAGTTGGCTTCCTTTCCTGTCATAAGTTTAATTTATTTTGTTTAAAAACAATTTACATGAGGTTATTCCTTCATTCGGAAGGTATTTGTTGAACATCCCCTTTGTGTGTTATCACTGTTTTTGGTTCTGTTGAGGATGCAAAATGTAGCAGCATCTTTGTTCAGGAAGCTTCCTGTCGAGGTAGGTAATCAAGGTGTGCACATGGCAAAAATCAGTAAGAGTTTAGAAAATAATACAAGATAAAAATAAAAAATACTATAAGGCAGCATCTGATAAGTGACAGATATATGTTAGCAACAATGAGTGCCAAAATTAGGTTGCATGGTTTTTTTGTTTGTTTAAACTACAGCTGCAACTTTCCTAAGCATTGGATGGCTGCCATCCTTCTAAATTCTTTATCGACCAGTGAGGGCTAGGTAACAGACCTGAGATTTCATTGGTATCGGAAACTAGTAGGTGGGGAAATTTCCTCTAACATAGATTGGCACTTTCTTTTCAGCTTATGGTCTTAAAAAGTTGCCTAGAGCACTAAGAGGTTAAGTCACTTGCCCAGGGTCATAGAACCAGTATATATCAGAGTTTTTCATGACTTTGAGATCCATTCTCTGTGTACCATGACACATTGCCTCTCATTGTAGACCAATGAATCAAGGACGATTAGAGGGATAGAATTTAGGTCTCTTGTCTAATAGAGATTTGGATGAATTAAATGCACATAATAAGCAATATAAAATATTAGTAATTAAATTAAAATTATGGTTAATAATATTAATAGTAACTAATTGTGATTCTGTAGTATGTGTATAGCTCAAACTTGTCATTTCTTAATAGATTTCTTGTGGCAAGAATTTTAAATGGTTCCAAAAAGTACTTATAGTTGAATAAAGAGTAGCTAAGAGTAGAAGAAAATTATTTCATATGAAGTCTATCACCTATTTTTGATTACTGTCTTTACCTTTTCTGCCCCAACTTGTATTTTCTTTATAACAATTCCAGTTGGAGGAATTTGCCCAGTTTCTAACTCAGATTGCTCTGAATGTGTTGTTCTGTTTGAAATGCTATCCAGTTAAATTGCTGTTGTAATAATGCTGGGGACCCTCATGCCAATCTTAAAATGCCAAGGACAGAAGGGATGCCTGGCATTATTACTAGCATTTCCATTACCACCTGTCCCTGACCCCCACCCATTCTATTGAAGAGCTGGCTCCAAAACCAATATTTCATGCTGTCTAAAAGCTAGGAGGACCAGTCTTCTAACAGCTACCTGTCAGAATGCCATGGCATTTCCACACTAGCAATACAGAACAAATGCATTATGGATGGGATAATTTGACAGCTAACTCTTGGAAAGAAGGTCCTTTTAGCTCTCAGACAGTTTATGAAGCCAGCCACTTCTTAAACCACAGAGGAGTTAATTATCATAGAAAGAGAAAGTATAAAGAACCATAACTGATACTCAAAGTTTTTGTTGTTGTTTAGTAGTTTCTCAGTTGTATCTGACTCTGTGACCCCATTTGGAGTTCTTTTGGCAAAGATACTGGAGTGGTTTGCCATTTCCTTCTCCAGCTCATTTTTACAGATGAAGAAACTAAGGCACCCAGGGTCACACAGCTAGTAAGTGTTTGAGGCTGGATTTAAACTCAGGTTTTCCTGAGTCCTCACAGAGCTCTATTTACTGCGCCACCTACCTGCCCGTTCCAAGTCTAAAAATGGTTAAATTTTAGAAAATTTGTTATCTCTAGCTTCCCAGTGATTGTCTAAGTAATGTCTAAAATCAAGGGTATGGATTGGGATTTGTGAGGCCAAGTTATTGCTAAGATGTGTGACCAGGTGTACTTGGGCAGATGTGGTGCCTTAATGGGCTCCTGGCAGGAATTTCACAGTGGTGCTTCAGAGGTTTTGGCAATCCCCTTGTCCTCTGTTTGTATGTAATGTCCAGGTTCTAATACTTTCTCCTCCTTTTATCCACACTCCTTTCTCATTCCTAGGCTTCTCCGTACTAAAATTAGGAACTTAAAGTAAGAGGTTGTTTCATCTTTTTACTGAATAGAATTCACTCTCCTTCTCTCAATCTGTTCCTAATTTTGTTCCTTCCTTCCTTCTTCTTCCTTCTGTTGTTTCTTCCTTCCTCCTTTCCTCTCTGTTTGCTCTCTTCCTTCCTTTCTTTCTTTTTCTCTTTCTCTTCCTTCCTTTATTTCTTTCCTCCTTCCTTTCCTCTTTCCTTTCTCATTTCTTTCCTCTTTCCTTCCTCCTTCCTTTCTTTTTTCTCCTTTTTCCTTCTCTTTCTCCCTTCCCTTTTCCTCATCCTTGTCAGCATTCTTCTTCTTCTTCCTCTCTTTCTCTCTCTCTCTCTTTCTGTCTCTCTCTGTCTCTCTCTCTCATATTCTCCCTTCTCCACCAAGTATAACTTTCTTTTTTAGGATCAATTCTGTATGTTCCTCTAACAAGTCTTAAACCTCAGAATTCTGTAATTTGCAGATCCTGTTATAGGTGGTGTGTTCCTGCTGATTTTGAAAAGATTTCTTTTGTCTACATGGGAACATGTCATTCTGGTTTCATGAAATTGGACTTTCAAGCTTATTTCAGCTGTAACTCAGTCTTTGGGTAACAGTCTTTAGATTAGGAAGCTCCTGAGTCATTCTGTTCTGGACTGAGACTTCTTTAGCAACATTAAAGCATTAGCCATCTTAATGACTTTAACAAATCATCATCATCATAATCACAAAAAAACTTTTTTTAAACCTTTAATGTTTGCAAAGGAATTCACATAAATTATTTTATTGTCACTTCACAACAACTCTGTGAGGTGACTGCTCTATTATCCCTATTTTATGAATGAGGAAGCTTGAGACTGAGAGAGGTTTAACAGATGTCTTCTATATCATGCATCTGGTAAGGATCTGAGGTTGGATTCAAATATCGATCTTGATTCCAAGTCCAAGTGCTCTACTCACTTAACAACCTCATTGCCTAAATTATTTCTTTATGATGTTAACTTCATTACCTTTCAGTGAAAGAAATCCACCCAGTAGCTAGTAATATTATAAGTCATTGTTATGGCTGCAGTTTAGTGAAATAGAACATATTTTTGTTAAATTATTATATGGCCTGCTTCTAGCCACCATGGAATTTAAATCTATAGCTGGAGCTCAGGTATTTTTTTTCATTTTATATACAGTAACAATAATAGCTAAGATTTATATAGTGCATTATTGTTTGCAAAGCACTTTGCCCATATTATCTTATTTTATCCTCTCACCAATGTTAGGATGTGGGCGCTGTTATTCTCCCCATTTTACAGATGAGAAAACTGAGGCAAACCAAAGTTAGGCATATAAAATAATATGTTGAATATGTTATTAGCTTAGACTATGTAGACAGCTTCAAAGAAGTTGTTTCTGTAAATGTCATTTGGAATTCCAGAAAACATGTTGGCAATCACTATGATTTGAACCCTTTGAAAGATCTTGATTTCATTGGTGTGACCAACACTCTCTACCAGTGCCTATTTCAATCCTCCCAGGTGTCAATGGTTGTTGGATTGGTGTGGCCACAGGGTATTGAATTAGATCAATACTTGCTGGTTCTGTGCTGTGGTCAGGGAATTCAGGTAAGAGCCCTTCTGCATCAATGCAGGTTTCAACTTATCTATGACTTGGTGAATGAGTTCTGGGAAGTTTGTGTGAGGCCCAGTGACTTGCTTAAGATTACACTTTTACTAAGAGTCAGAGGCAGGATTTGACTGTCTCACCACACTGTCTCTGGCGTGTGGAATAACAACTTAGTAATTCAGATGTTCTCTTCTAATATACATTTCTGAATGATAAGCTTAGGCCTTGCTTCAGCTAATGCTGTCTTCCCTCTCCATACTCTCTTGTTCTTCCCTATTGAGAAGCCAACATCTGGATGTTGAACTGCCCATTCTTCGTGATACTTTGTAGCATTGCATTCACTAATCTGTCTTTCAACCTGAAGGCCTCCAAGTCTGATAATTAGGGTTTGACTCGTTCCTTTATAATCTGGGGACTGCTGTCAATATAGCAAGGAAAGAAGGGAAAGGGAAGGTAGCTGGTATAGCGGATGAGTATTGGGCCTGGAGTAGGAAGACCTGAGCTCAAATCTGACCTTGAACACTTACAAGCTGTGTGCCCGATTTCTGACTTCGATATTCCCCCCAATAATAGTATGTTCTACTAAAAGGGACTTTGAAGAAAACTGTTGGTGGTTGTTACTGCTGATGACATATACTAGAGAGGAAGTCAGAACAGGTTGGTTCTAAACATGTAGTCATCAGATCTTTGAATCACAATTTATGAGGCGTTTGAAAGAATTATAGCCCTAGTCTCTGCCTCTGGGAGAAGACAGACTTCTTCAGACATGAAAGCCTGAGGCTCAGCCAACATCATGGCTGTCTGCTATCCCATAAGCAGGACTCCAGTCACTGAGGGATTGGGGTACCAGGCAGGGAACCAGTACAGAGACCTAAACATGGCAGGATTAGGCAGCAAGAGACATCACAGAACTGGAGCATGGGTGGGCATAAGAAACAGATCAGCAGCAGCAGTAATGGCCATTATTTATATCAAGTGTTACGTTTTTCAAAATGCTTTATATACATTCTCTCAGTTGTTGAAATTGGGTTTCAGGTTCAGAAACACTGATAGCATTGTGAATTTGATTCTGACCCGTGGCTACCATGATTTTTCTTTTTCCCTTATCCTTGTTGTTGTTCAGACATTACAATTGTGTCTGAGTCTTCATGACCCCATTTGGGGTTTTCTTGATAAAGATGCTAGAGTGGTTTGCCACTTCCTTCTCCAGCTCATTTAAGAAACTGAGGCAAACAGGGTAAAGTGACTTGCCCAGGGTCACACGGTTAGTGTCTGAGACCATATCAGAGCCCAGGTCTAACTCTAGGCCTCTATCCACTATACCAGCTACCTGCCCCTCTCCTTTTCTCCTTGCTATGTTGATAGCAGCACCAGACTATAGAGGAAGGAGTCAAGTCAAGTTATTGGATTAGGGGGCCTTCAGGTTGAAAGACAGATTAGTGAGTGCAATACTACATAGCACTGTGCTTGTAACTCTCCCAAGCCCCATATCCTTGTACATTATTGTTATAGGTAGTATAGCTACTAGTACATATTTATGTCCTCTCTATTAAGCTTCTTAGCCTCTTGATGATGATGATGATGATGATGATGATGATGATGATGATGATGATAATTATAGACAGCTTTTATAGAGCACATTTTATCCTCACAACAACCCTGGGTGTTAGGTACTGTTATCATCTGCATTTTCCAAATGAAAGAGCTAAGACCCCTTGCCCAGGGTCACATAGCTAGTAAGTAGCTGAAGCTGGATTTGAATTCAGGTCATTCTGACCGTAAGTCCAATATACTATCCACTCTACTGTTAGGTGCCTTGAGAACAGAGGACCTATTTTAACCATCACTGTTCTCCCACAGTACCCAGTATAATGTTTACAAGTAGTAGCACATAGTTTATCGTGTTTGTCCTTCATTGCCAAAGAAGACCATGCCATCAGAGAAATAATGACATGACTTGCACTTAGTGAATGTTGAATGGAGTTGCCCAAGACTCCTAAGGGTCTTCCAAGTCCCCAGGTTGCCCTAGGACACACAAATTCCTAGATTCTGAGTCCAGCATGGCTTTCTCAAGGATATAAGGACAGAAGGTTGACTCCTACTACATGTCCTGGAGGTGGTTTCTATTCCCTTTGAGTTACTAGAGAGCTGCTCAGATTTCCATTGAAGTGAAGAAAAGATGGAATTTGAAGAAGTACCAATCATTCCCTCTCCTCTCTGGGGACTTTGCTGGTTGGTCCTTGTGCATGCCTCAAGACCAAATAACTGGTTAGGGTCTCCATGAGCAGTCATGAAGCTCCATGGCTGCATTTCTAAGCATTCGTACTCTTCTCATTGGGTTTTATTATAGCTTTATAGAAGAAAAGGGAAAAGGACAAAAATGGAAACAGAGAGGAGAGGGGCAGACCCAGAAAGGAGAATGAGACATTTTTTAAACTTGGTATTTTGCTTGTCTGTATTATGGGGATTTTGTCTTTCTTTGTTTTTCCTTGCTAGGGAGGGATATAGGTGGAAGTGAGAAAAAATAAATTTTTATAGTAAGAGAAGAAGAAGAAAAAGGAGGAGGAATAAGAGGAGGAGGAAGAGGAGAGAGAAGAAAGAAAGATAGAAAGATAGAAAGGAAGGAAGGAAGAGATGGAGGAAGGGAGGGAGGAAGGAAAGAAGGAAGGAAGGAAGAAAAGAAAAGAAAAAAAAGAAAGCATGCCCCTATGAAACCTACTGCTGCATTCTCATGGGGCCTATAGTTTTTTCAGTACCTGCTATATCTCAATATCTAGATAACCAGAATAAACCCTTCATAGGTATAGACAGGCTTTAGAATAATGTCAGACAATGATATGAAATTGTTGCTAAGTAATATTTGTAAATGAACTTCCTTATTGCCAATGTGTGCTTAAATTGACAGTTATAAAGTAGTGCACGGTGTTTCTAGCATATGCCCTATCTGAGCTAACTTAGGAACACAATGAAAATCACAGCTTTGAATGATCATTAGCATAGTGTTACCTAGCAATGCCATAGTTATGGCTAGAAGAACCATTTTCATTACTTTAAGTGGCTTGTAACTTTTCTCTTAAACTACTTCTTTCTGTTGACATTTTGCTTAGATATATTTTAAACAGAGATGAAAATCTGGTTAGCTACTTCATAGTTCAGAAATGGAACAAGTTATGAAATTTTAATTAGCTCCTTTTTTCTGCATTCTGATAATTTTAACTTTGGTCATATTCAACTCCATGTAGGTCATTTAAATCAACCAACAAATACTTATTAAGCGTCTGTCATGTGCTCGGTTTTGTGTTAGGTGCTGTGGAGAAAGAAGAAAAAAAGGAAAGAAAAGAGAGAAACAGAAAAAGAAAGAAAGAAGGGAGGGAAAAGAGAAACAGTGAAAGAAAAGAAAGCAAAAGATAGAAGAGAGAGAGAGAAAGAAGAGAGGGAGGGGGAAAGAAGAGAAGAAAGGAAGGGGGGAGAGGAAAAAAGAGAAAGATAGGAAGAAAGGGAAGGAGAAAGGAAGGAAGGGAGGGAGTGAAGAAAGAAGGAAGGGAGGGAAGAAGGAAGAAAAAAGAGAATCACTGCTTATAAGACTTGTCTTGAGGAGACAAGATGTACATGTGCAAAAATACACATCATAAATATAAAATAGATGAATACAAAGTAGTAAATTATAAGATTGACTGGAAAGGAAAGGCAGGTGAATAGAGACCTGGCCTCTGAGTTGGGAAGACCTAAGGTGACTCCTCTGATACATCTTCATGTGGGTCATGGCCCCAGGCAGCTCTCTAAGATGCTATTAATTCTGATCTACATTGGTAGAATGAATTTCTTCACTGGGAGTTCTTTAGACCAGTGAAATCAGAGGCACAGACCCTAGTCCTTTATATGAAACATGTTTGGCAGAAAAATGCAAAAATGCCCTGTGGGGTAAGTATCAAAGGGGGAGGGGAAGATCCTTATGCCTTAGTGGCAACTGAGCCACTAGAAGGTCATTCTCAGTCCAGCCAATGTTACTCTGCTCTGGTAGTCATTCTACCCAGAACCAAAACAATCATTCCTTTCTGGCATGCTAGAAGATAAGTTTTTTAGGAAGAATCAGATGACTCTTCACTGCAGAAGTTCAATAATAGTTCAAATGTGAATGCACCATTTATCATCTGTGCTGTATTAGACATTTAGAGGGCCACTAAATGAAGTATTGGAGAGCTATAGAAATGCCTTGTGTTTGAAGCCTCATTAGCCAAATGCCTCATTAATGCACTGAAGCTTCTCATAGTGACCTCTGTAAACTCACACAGCATATTCCTTTATCACACATCAGATTTTTCTCTCTTCTCCAAGTGATGTTCACATTACTTCTTGTACATCATGGCTTTCAATGTTTTATATTCCAGTTTTCCAGAACGCTGGTCATTCAGAGCCTACACATCTGTGTTGTATTTTGACCCTCGAATGAGGATATTCATCCAGACCAAAAGAGTTCAAACCAAGCACCTGTCTTACTGCCTCTACAGACCCAGGTAACTCCATTTCCTTCAAATTATCTTCTTAGGGATTTTCATTTTCAAACTAATGGGCTTGAAAGCCAAAAAAAAAATGACATTTTTGTCAAGGTGAGGAAATTGATTTTGATAGCAAGTACCTTTATAATGTAAACAAAATTCAAATTGAATTGGCAGGGAGGGTTGCTAAAAATTAATCATGCATGGCAAACATTTGGTGGTAATGGTGGTTCAATGGTGGTACTATTGTAGGAACCCGTTAAATAAGATAATCAACAAAAATGAGAATTTTTTTTTTAACTTTAGCGCTTCTCAGCTGTTCTGGCTGTATGAAAGTTTCTTTGAAAGACTGTAATTCATTTACACAGCTCATTTTTCAGATGCATTTTAATTTATGTGTATGTATTTGTTGCTATTCCTTTTTTGGTGGGGAAGGTTAGAGGGTGAACTTCATTGACAGAGGGAACTCTCAGGGAGGAGAATTTCTCCACTTTTGAGATCCTTGCCTGCCCAGCAATTTATGATCTTAGGGAATTGTCTGAGAGGTTAAGTGACTTATTATTATGAGTTTCCTAGGGTCACAAAGCTGGTATATATTAAAGATAAAACTTGAACCTGGGTTTTGCTGACTGTGAGAGTGGTTTCCTATCTACTACATCATTGCCCTTCATGTGTGATTATATAGCAACATATATTTGCAACTACAATACCTGTGTGGTACACTTACTATATCCTGATAATGTTGCCTATTGCAAAGAGCATATCTCCCTACGCTATTTCTAGGCTGGCTCCTTCACCCCAACCTGAACTCATATTAGCAGGCCTGAGTTCCCAGAGAAAGACCACTACCATTTAACTACAGTTCAGACTCTCTCAGAATCCAAAGGGTAACCCTGTTTTGGGGCATACGCTTCCCTTACTTACTACCATCCCCCTTCACAATGATAATACTATTAACCCTTTTAAAAATATTTTATTTTTCCCCAGTTACATGTAAAGACAGTTTTTAACATAATTTTTTTGACATGAGTTACAAATTTTCTCTCTTCCCGTCTTACTTCCTCTCTCCCTGAGACAGTAATAGGTTATACATGTTCAGTCCTGCAAAACATATTACCATATTAGTTATGTTGTGAAAGAAGACACAGACCCAAAGAGAAAGAAAAACATGAAAAAATTACAGAAAGTGAAAAATAATATGCTTCAGTGTGCATTCAGATTCCATAAGTTCTGTTTCTGGAGGTGGATAGCAGTTTTCTTCATGAGTTCTTTGGAATTATCTTGGGTCATTGTATTGATAAGAATAACTAATTAATTCACAGCTGATCATGATTTACTATTGCTATTAATATGTATAATGTTCTCCTGGTTCTGCTCACTTCACTTTGCATAAGTTTATATAAGTCTTTTCAGGTTTTTCTGAAATCTGCCCGCTCATCCTTTCTTAGAGTATAGTAATATTCCATTATAATCATATTCCACAACTTACCCATTCTCTAATTGATGGGTATATCCTCAATTTCCAATTCTTTGCTACCACAGAAAGAGCCACTCTAAATAATTTTGTACAAGTGGTCCTTTCCCCTTTACCATTAAATCTTAAGTAGAAAACGATTATTTAACAGTAAGGCAAAAGCAAGTATAATCAGTATATCACCACTGCTCAATATAAAGCAAATGCAGAAATCAACAAAAATTACAGTCTACACATAAATATGTGATATTTCCCAATGCATGCAGTATCCCAGGGAGAAATTGGGAACACACTTCTAAGGTCAAATTGACAAAATCCAAATTTCTGCTAGTTATGAAGCCACCAGTCTTTATTTAATCATCTAATAGCTTCTAAATAGTTTTTTAATTTACTCTTTTATATGTTTTAGCCTCTCAAACTCTAATTGAATTAATCACATGCTAATGAAATGAGGAATTGTAGTGCCCCCAACCTCAGGCATTTCTTATCCTCCACTAGGTCCTCTTAAGTTTTCTATTTTGTCCTCCTAATTATCTGTGTCTCTGACACTTTATTTGAAATGTATTTTTCTTTTCGTGTGAATTTTTTCAGTTTTTTTCTTACACAAAAGGCCTCTTTTTGATCCTTTTCCAAGGCAAGCTTTATAAACTAGAGGGGGAGATACCTTACACCCTTCACAAGTTGACCTCATACATTTTCTTTACACAATAGCTCATTTTCTGTCCCTTTCAAAAAACAACCAAACTTCTTACGTACAAAATGGGCAATCCATTACTCATATATGTGCATGTGTACAAGTACACTGAATTCCTACTTTGATTCCTCGTCACAGAATGTCAGTAACTCCAGGGACTCAAAGGCTTTGCCAGAAAATTCTAAAGTATGGCAAATCTTACCAATTTGGAAAGGTTTTAAATATGGGCCAGAAATATATTATATGGATATTGTCTTAGCAGTAGTATAGTGAGATTTGGAAAGATTTAGCACACAGAGGTCAGCCAAACAGTAGCTGAATTTCTTTTGTACAGACAACTCATGAAACCATCTACTGGGAGTTGGGGGCTGATGGCTATGATTTAAATCATTGAAAGGAATACTCTCTTGGAAGGTATCATAGATATTTAGAAATGCTGACATAATATTTAGAAATACTGACATGTCCTCTTATCCATCTAGGGACATATACATTTGTGTTTATAAACATAAATGCTTACATATGGTTTATATATTACTTAATATAAAGAGCTTAATAATGATTTAGTTTGCATATCATAAAGTTTGACTGGATTACCATGCATGTAGAGCCAAGAAATCATTACTTTGGCAACTTTGAATGTTTAATGTGTCTTTTTTTCATATTGTCTACTTTTTCATAGAAAAAAAAGTCTTTTCCAAACAGAGTTGATATCCTGGGGCATTTTGATCTCTCATACAGATGTTAATATTAAAAATTATAGATTTCTATAGCCAGCACACTGCTTTCACACCAGTGGATTTCTCAAAGGCTGTTTTTTACCCTTGATTCCTGACTGCCCTGTAGATCATATTTTTAAAAATGAACTCTACCAGACCTGAGATTTTCCCCATAAATCTGCCCACCCATGCATTAATAAATATCAAAGTGATGTTTCCTTTTCATCAATTTCATTCTTCTAGCAAGTACCTAGGGGCCCCTAGCTCAGTCAATACATTTGATCTTTTCAAATTTAATTATCCCTGTTAGTGAGCTTTGGTAAAAAAATTGCTTAAGCTAGTTGGGGAAAAATGTGAATTTATCTCTTTTCTGGGATGAATTGTATGAAATTAAATTTTGTTCACCTAAATTACATATATCAAGTGATAGCTGTTAGTGTTCCAATACATTTTTTATTTATCTGTCAGAGTGATATTCTTAGATTTATATTGGCGGGAGGCAGGTAGAATGATAATGTAGATCTAGTTTGCTAAGAGAAAGTCAAGGAAGGTTTAGCCTTTGCCAATTTATATTGTTTTGTTCAGCGGTTCACACAAGGCCTTGTGTTAAGACTGATAATTTGCTATCTATAACACAGACTGACACTATCATGGGATCTTAGTTTAGATCTGGAAGGAACTTGAGAGATCATCTAGTGCAACCCTGTCATTTGACAGATAAGGAAATGAAGATAATAATTTTATTATTTGAACCCTGATCTTCTGATTTCAATTCTAGTAGTCTTGTCACTTTTTTGTCTAGTTTTTGCTCTCTTTCTTCCATTGCAAAATATATTACAGTTCACTTCTTTCCCTGTTCATAAAATTAATCTTTACTTGTATTTACTTCCCTCTGAGCTCCAGTGTGGTAGTTTTGCATTGTATTTTTCAATATTATTTCTTTCCACCATCTCTTATTCTCTTGCTCCCACCTTCTCCCATGTGTTAGCACCTTTGGTCGTAAGCTGCAACAGAAGGCTTGAAAAAGCTTGGTCCCCAGCAAAAGAAACGTTGAACTCCCTTCCTGGCAGAGATGTTGGACTCAAGTTACAGACTCAGACAAACAGTTTTGGACAGATCCACTGGGAAATTTATATGACTTGACTATGCATATTTATAACTAGGCTTTTGTTTGTCTTTTTGTGGTTTTTTTCCCCAAAAAGTTTTTGGGAATGGTGGGAGGTAGTTAAGCTGGGGACACTCTTTCCCCTCCCCCACTAAAAAGAGAGAACAGAATAGAAGAAAGACCAGAGTGAATCACGACAAACTAGACAGTTTTGAAAGTTACATTTTGAATTTATTATATACTTAAAAAGAAAAGCAAGCCCTACATAAGAGGTTGTTAACCAGGGGTCTCATGGGGTATGTGGATAGATTTCTGGGGGTCTCTGAATTTGAATGGGGGAAAATGGAATTTTTATTTTCACTAGCTTTTAACTGAAATTTAGTATTTTATTTAGTTATTTTAAAGCATAATTCAGAGAAAGAGTCTGTAGGCTTCACCAGATTGCCAAAAGATTTCATCACACACTGCTATGTAATTGAGAGTCACAGCTTCATATACAATCGTCATTTTCTGGTCTACTTTACATATGGAAATGCTAATTTCATTTGGTGTATGTTAAATTTAGAATAAATAAAAATTAAAATGGAAACAGGCAAAGTCTGGGTCCAGTACTTCCTCTCACCACACCTTCAGATACTAGAGTGAGATTGATTACGGAGGGACTGGGCTGCTGACTATAACCTCTTCCAGTTTTTACGTTAGCTCTGTCAGGAGTTGCCCCTGGAGCAATTTAGACAATTCTATTTTCTTTCATCCCCTATATTTTAGAGGTAAAATATCTGCCATTTGGGAAGAGCTCTGAAATATAGGGTAATTCTCTGGTGATTTTTTTAAAGGCACTTCCAGGGTCCAAGAAGATGCTGTGTTGGAAGGTTGTGAGTGGCCAACTATGAAATTTTCAATTAGAAAACTCTAAGTACCGCTTTGCAAGCATTACGAAAAGTGAAAGTTTTTCAGTAATGTGAAAGCAGTATGAAAATGGAAGCAGTATGAAAAGGGAAGTGATTATCATCATAAACAGTAAACCAATCCATTGATATTGTTCCCTCTCAGGTTTCCAAAGATTTAACTGCCAAATCCAGTGGTTCCTTCTTTGTCCTCATTCTGCTTCTCTGCAGTTTTTGTAAGGTCAGCCATTCCTTATAAAGAATTACTCTTTGGGTTCTATAGACTTTTCTCTTTTTTCTCCTCCTACTTAAGTGCTCTTTTTCAGCCTCTTTCAAAACAGATACATTAGGGGCATTTTATTATTACTATTATTACTCTATATTATTAGTACTATATGTTTATATTACTACAAAACTAGATCACTATATTGCTACATTACTTTTTATTATTACTATAGTTGCTATTATTATATACTACTGCTGCTACTACTACTACTACTACTACTACTACTACTACTACTACTACTACTACTATTACCGTTGGCAAGAATAAGAATTTTAGAGAATTGCTGAGGCAGGGCCAAGATAGCTGAGTAAATGCAGGTACTTCCCTGAGCTCTTCCCCCAAACCCTCCAAATATCTGTAAAAATGAGTAAACAAATTCTCGAGCTACAAAATGATAGAGTGAAACAAATCCCCAGCCTAAGACAATCTTGAAAGTTGACAGGAAAGATCGTTCACACCAGGCAGGGAGCAGAACCCAGTCCAGCATGGGCCACACCAGCATAGACAGACCAGAACAGACCTCAGGGGACTGAATCATTGGCAGCTGTGGCAGTTTCCAGAGTTTTCAACCCACAAGTGCTGAAAAGGTCAATGGGAAAACTCTGTAGGACCTGGATGAAAAAGGAGTGTGCACAGTCTGGCAGGGTTCAGCCCCAGCTTCAGGGTGGTGGGGGTGGTGGCAGTAGTGGTGGTAGAGGCTGCTTCCAAAGCTCTGGACCCACCAATAGTGGGGAATTGAGCAACTAATACAAAATCTCTGAAGCCTGGGATAGTATATCTACTCCCTCTGTAGTAGAGTCCTACATTGACAAAGAGTTAGAGAGTCAAGTGTTTGGCTGGGAAGATGAATGAACATCATAAAAGAACTCATACTATAGAATCTTACTTTGGTGACAGGGAAGGTCAGGGTATACAATCAGAGGAAGATAGCAGAGACAAAACTCCTACATCAGAAACCTTTGAGAGGAATATGAATTGGTTGCAGGCCATGGAGGAGCTTAAAAAAGATTTTGAAAATCAAGTAAAAGTAGAGGAAAAAATGGGAAGAGAAATGAGTAATGCAAGAAAATAATGAAAATTAAGTCAACAGCTTGCTAAAGGAGACCCCCAAAATACTGAAGAAAATAACACTTTAAAAAATAGACTAACCCAAATGACAAAAGAGGTCCAAAAAAAGCCAATGAGGAGAAGAATGCCTTAAAAAGCAGAATTAGCCAAATGGAAAAGAAGATCCAAAAACTCATTGAAGAAAATAATTTCTTCAAAATTAGAATGGAGCAAATGGAAGCTAATGATTTTATAAGAAATCAAAAAATTATAAAACAGAATCAAAAGAATGAAAAAATAGAAGACAGTGTGAAATATCTCCTTGGAAAAATCACTGATATAGAAAGTAGATCCAGGAAAGATAATTTAAAAATTATTGGACTACTTGACAGCTATGATAAAAAAAAGCCTAAACATCACCTTTCAAGAAATTATAAAGGAAAACTGCCCTGATATTCTAGAACCAGAGGGTAAAATAAACATTGAAAGAATCCACTGATCACATCTGGAAAGAGATCCTAAAAGGAAAACGCCTAGGAATATTGTAGCCAAATTCCACAGTTCCCTGGTCAAGGAGAAAATACTGCATGCAGCCAGAAAGAAACAATTTGAGCATTGTGGAAATATAGTCAGGATAACACAAGATCTAGCAGCTTCTGCATTAGGAAATCAAAGGGCTTGGAATATGATATTCTGAAGATCAGAGGAGCTAGTATTAAAACCAAGAATCACTTTACCCAGCAAAACTGAGTATAATCCTTCAGGGGAAAAAATGGACATTCAATGAAATAGAGAACTTTCAAGCATTCTTGATGGAAAAACCAGAGCTGAATAGAAAATTTGTCTTTCAAATACAAGAATCAAATGAAGCATGAGACTTATTAAAGTTGAACTGTTTACATTCCTACATGGAAAGATGTTATTTGTAACTCATGAGACCTTTCTCATTATTAGGGTAGTTGAAAGAGATAGAAAGAAAGAAAGGTAGATAGATAAATAGATAGCTAGATGGATGGATGACACAAGATGAGTTGAATATGAAGAGATGATATCTAATAAAATTAAGGGGTGAGAGAAGAATATATTGGGAGAAATAGAAAGAGTAGAATGGGGTAAATTATCTTGCATAAAGGAGGCAATAAAAAACATCACAATGGAGGGGAAGAGAGAAGAATTGAGAAGGAATGAGTGAACCTTACTCTCATCAGATTTAGTTTAAGGAAGGAATAGTATACACACTCAACTGGGCATCTTACCCTACAGAAAAGTACGGGGTAAGGGGATAATGGGGGGGATGATAGAAGGGAGGACAAATGTGGGGAGGGGGTAGTCAGAAGCAAACAGTTTAGAAAAGGGTCAGAGTCAAAGGAGAAAATAGAATTGGGATGTGTGGGATAGGATGGAGGGAAATATAGTTAGTCTTTCACAACATTACTATTATGGAGGTGTTTTGCATAACTACACATGTATAATCTATATTGAATTGCTTGCCTTCTCAATGGGGGTGGTTGGGGAAGGAAGAAGGGAGAGAATGTGGAACTCAGAATTTTAAGAAAAAATTGTTAAATTGTTTTTACATGCAAGTGGGAAATAAAATATACAAGCAGTGGGGTGTGGAAATCTATCTTGTCCTTCAAGAAAGTAAAGGGGAAAGGGATAAGGAGGGAATGATAAAAGGGAGGACAGACTGGGGGAAGGAGTAATCAGAATGCATGCCATCTTGAGGTGAAAGGGAAAAAATGAGGAGAAATTTTGGAACTCAAAAAAGTCCTGTGGAAATGAATGTTGAAAACTATAAATAAATTTAAATCTTAAAAAAATTTTAATCAACATTCAAACATAATTCATATCATTTTAAAACTGATAACCTAGACTCAGTAATCAGTTCTGGAGATCATTCTGTCAGGTTAATAATAATGCTTGCTGTCTCATGGATAGTCACTAGTAGTTTTGATCATGCTCTTTGGTCATATGTCTTACTGGTAGAGTGCCTCTGATGTCATGCTTGAGCATTGATAAGTACCTTTTGAAGCTTTAGGGGAGTTTCTAAATTCTTTACTCTTCCAGAGGATTTAGCCTAAAGTACACTTAGAATATGATTCACTTTTTGAAAACTCAGTTTGTGTACAACTTTTCAAAAACACAACCATTATACAAGGTAAGGGATACTTTTCTAACCTTTGTTTCTCTATCTCTCTCTGTTTTTGTCTCTCTCTCTCTTTGTTTCTCTCTCTCTCTTTCACTCTTTCTCTCAGATTGATCTATCTCTCTAGGTAGCTACTTTTCTTAATCTCTCTATGAGAGATGAATGTATATATGCCCATGTGTATATGTGCAGAAATAAGTACCTATGTGTAAATACACACAATGTACATATATACATATGCATGCATAAGTGTAGTTTGACACCAAATACACCATTTCTCAAATTTTAAGTTCTAAGTTCAGATATAGAGGAAAAAAGAAGCTGTAACTGAACTTGTATTTATAAAATTTGATAAATAATGGTGAAGGACTTTAAATAAAATCTCGTGGTATTCTTCTGGGAAAAAATGGCAACATGTGGACTGGATGGTGTCATTATTATATGGTGTCAAGATCCGCAGACAAATGACCACCAAAATAGTCCACAATATTTGACATAGACATGTCTGAAAAAGTAAAGGGTTGTGCAGAATGTTTCAAGACCCAGCTGTCTCTGACCTTGTGACACTAGAGTTGCCTAATGCTTGGCCTTTAGCGATTTTTGTGTTTAAAAGCTACATAAATATTAAAGCACATCCCAGTAGAGAAGTTCTCACACATTCCCCAAGTTCCCTCCTTAAGGTTTGCACATAACCCAAGAGAACATGGACAGACACCCTGGGAAAGCCCAGAACTTACTAGGCAGCCATAGTAACCAAGTAACCAGAATCCCTGGTGCTGCACACTCTGTGACATGGTGAAATCTCACTAGACTTTTTACTCTCTTCACTACAAATCATTCATAGTAGATTTTAATAGGTCACCGCCTAGTGGTCTGGGCACTTCCAATTTTAGCTGTTGTTCACAGGCAACCTCAGAGTAAGAGACAGATGGGGGCTCTCATTAGAACCACTGGTAGCAGCTGCTGTGTACGGTCACTCCTATAGTCACCTCCCCTGCCTTCTTGATTGTGGTCAGTTGATTCTTTGCTGGTAGAACAGCATTGCCCTCAGTGTGGTATCAACATGGAAGGAGGTCTCTAAGCAACATCACAGGACTGTTGCACTCAGTGTTTTTATCTTTTACTTGGATGAGGATTTGGAAAGCACGTTTCTCCAATTTGTGGACGGCAAGGAGCTGAAAGAGATTGCTATTATATTACATGACAGAATCAGGACTCAAGGCCAAACTCAAAACAACCAAACTTCACATCCTTGGGATACTTATGAAAGCCTGCTTTTAGAGTTTAAAAAATCATTTAACAATAGCATTTATATAGAACTTTAAGTTATACTCTTTACAAACAATGCATTTGAACTTCTGACAATATTGTCAGATGGATAGCACAAGCACTATTACCCCAGGGAAAACCAAGGCTCAGAAAATTCAAGAGACTTGCTCAAGATCACTAGTATCAGAGGTAAACTTAAATTCATTTCTTCTGACTTAGTGCCTTTTTTGTTTTAGCTGTAATTTTAATGTAACACTTATGTATGAATTAGTGGTACCCATTTCTGGCAGGTAGGTGGTTCAGTGGAGAGAGCACCAGGCCTAGAGTCAGGAAGACTCATCTTCCTGAGTTTAGATCTGGCTTGGAACATTTACTAGCTGTGTGACTTGGGACAAATCACCTACTTCTAGCCTCAGTTTCCTTACCTTTTAAGTGAAGATGTTGGATTTTATAGCCTCCAAATAGATTTTTCTCTTAATATCCTTTCATTCCCACAGTTCTGAATCTTAGCGAGTTTACACTTAATTGTACATATAATAAAGAAGAAAAATTGTTTCTTTGTGATTTTTGTGGGAGAGAACAGAAACTACCAGCACTCTGTCCCTTCACCTTACAATCATCAGACTTACATGGGTTATAGTGGAAGAAATAAAAGTATTCATTTTGGCCCATAAAATTTCCATTTGAAAGAATTGAGTATGTCATCGAGAAAGAAAGTGACTTGTTCATTTATTGTGTAAAAGGAGAGGTAGCCATTGTATATAATTCAGACAACTTCAAGTCTTCATACATTTCCTCAATTGTCCAGTAATACCAGAAGGAACTCTTAATCGTATATATTTAGCTTGGCTGTGCTCTCTTAGCTCTTTAACTCACCTATAACACCATTATCTTTTTGATTTGTAGTTAAGGAATTTTCTATACTATCATCTTGAGAAAATTTTTTTCAGTGTTTAGGTTTGTTTCTATGTTTTGGCTTGGGTGTGTGTGTGTGTGTGTGTATGTATTTGTATGTGTGTATGAGACAGACAGACAGAGACGTAGACAGAGAGACAGAGAGATAGAGATTTTATTAACTTGCCACCTAATGAAGCCACCTGAGAAAACCTAAAATAATTTTTGGAAAATGACCCCTTGTGAAACTGTTTTGTGTAGATTAGGTTGGCAGAAAGAAGAAAGATCTTGGTTTGATTTCCAGATCTGCTACTCATTCCTCAACCATTATTAAGTGAGTCATTTAACCTTTTTATTTTGCCATCCATAGGCTGGCAAAAATAATCCTCACCCATTTCATACAGGTGTTGAAAGGAATAGTTTACAGAAGCTTGGAATATATAAAGATGAAAGATGCTAAGAATGTTGCAGGGAAGAGGTAATAGTAGCTTCTCTTTTTCTTTTTGGCTCCAAAATAGCCACCTTTGTATTTAAGAGCTCTTGATCACAAGTTATTTTTAGTCTTTTAAAAACAAAAATTCAGTTATGTTTAGCTTTCCCCCCCTCTGCCCTGGTTCCCAACTGAGAAATGAAGATATTTTTACTCATTCTTAGTCCATTTTTGTTAAGCTAAAATTTGATTTTTCCAGATTTTTGAAATTTTCCTAATTGAAACAGCACTATTGTATCATTTGTATTTTGTAATTCTGGGTTAGATGTGTGATGAGAGTTGGAGCAAGGCAGCATTTTAGAGGGAGAGAAAGGAAGTTCTAATGAGAAGCAAGGGGTCCAGAATTATATGATTCAGAGACCTATGCATCTAGTAGAAAAACCTAAACCACTAGGGCAGGTGAAGTACCATGAGAATGGAGAGAGGGAGGGACACAAGTCAGTTCACAGACTTACATTGATTTCTTCAGTGGTGCTAAGAAGAATGGAATCAGAAAAAGAGAGAAAGGTTTGAAAAGTTCAGACTGGTTTGAAGTGCTTACTATGTGCCAGTCACTGTGCTAAGCATTGGTAATAAAAATGTAGAGTCCCTTCCCTTGAGATGTTTACATTCTAATGGAGGATGACAAGCCATAAAAGGAAACTGAAAAGGGGGGTATAATGAAATAGAGCAGAGAACATGAAGGTCTTGTTACAAGGGCATGGTAGAGAAAATTCTGTTTCATCAGCAGTGCAGCACAGCCTGGAGAAGAATGGAGACATGGTTGTCCTGGGCCTCCTTAAAATGTAGGTTCTGTGGGCAGCTGGGAAATGCATTGAATAGAGCACTAGCCCTGGAGTCAGGAGCACCTGAGTTCATTTCTGGTCTCAGACACTTGACACTTACTAGCTGTGTGACTTTGGGCAAGTCACTTAACTCCAATTGTCTTGCCTCCCCTCTCCAAAAAAAAATATGTATATCAGGGGAAAGAGATCAAAGTGATGGAAGGTACTTGCAGTCAACCTTCCAATGTGAGAAATAGTGAGATGATGGGGTAAGAGTTGAGGAGTAAGGTGTTTGGGGTAGGGGGTGAACAGGTGGAGTGAGCTTCCAGGGTGAAGAAGTTTCTATGGAATGGGAGATAAGGTACTGTGGAGATGGGGAACCTAAGGGGATGGAGAGCAACAGGCAGGAGTGTGCCCAAGGTATGTATTATGGCTGACTTTTTTTTCTCATATTAATGCCACAAATGCATATATCACATTTATCTGTGAAATTTCTTAGTGCCTTTGGATGCATGATAGCCAATTCTCCCAGGGCTTTTATTTACTTCCCCAAGGAGAACATGCTAGCCATCCTTTCCAATTAGTGGCATTTATGATGAGAATGTTAAGACTGATAAAGTTCGGTTCCTCCAGTGATATGTCTATTTATTGGTCATTGGATCACATGGAGAGTACCATCAACTAAGTTAAGGTTTATAAATAATCTACAAACCACAGTATAGGGGCATTACCTGTGATGATAGAATCACAAGATCAGAACTGTATGTCTATATGTCTCTCTCCCTCCCCTCCCTCTCTCTATGTATGTATAATATACATATACACATATATACACATATAATATATTTTGGTCTCTTTATCATACTGTTTATATATATTATATAGGTATATCTGTTTATCTGTATATTTTATGCATGTATTTACATATATATATCAAAATGGTATATATAAATATTAAGTAAATATACATACATGTATATGCATTGCATAGTTGTGTATATATGTATATCACTTATGTGTAATTGTGTGTATATCTGTGATTTCATCAGTGTGGGTAATTATCAGGGCAGAAATTCTCTTCACTGATAAGGATCTGTAACTCATCTTTAACTTAAATTCTCATAGGACCCAGGGAGCCATTGAGAAGTTACATGTTTTACTCAGTGTCACATGGCTAGTCTGTATTAAAGGCAGGACTTGAAAGCAAGGCTACATTTCTCTCCACTAAACTATGCTGCCTTTCTAGTAAATAAAATTAATTTGATATAATATCGAAATAGTGTCAATAGGAATAGAACTTTAGGAACAAGGTTGATTAGAATAAAAGAGAAAGTGATCCTTGAGTTACAAATTTGACCATGATTTAATTTCACAAATAAGGTAGTAGGTTTATCACATTGAGCCTATAAAAGCCCTCAAATTGTAATGAATATCATTTGTCCTAAAATCTGAATTTTCAGACCTATATCATTTGAGATCAGGTTATGTGGCCAGCACAATATTAGTGGCAGAGTGATTTATATATTAATGTATGTCATACTGGGGACCCATCTAGCTGGGTAACTCAGCTCCTCCTCTCCTATCTCCCCCTCCCCTTCCTTCTCCTCTCTAAAGGAAGATAAATTTGGATGACCAGAAGATGCCCAATTAACTTGGGTTTTACTGGTTAGATTCCTTAAGCTAGAGTCAGTATTTAAAACATAGATACATATTTATAGTACATAAAACTTATACTATTTGGAATCAAGGAATTACTCCAGCTTGTGAGTTCTGAATGTAGTGTTAAGTGACTCAGCTCTCTAACCATGGTAGAGGGGTCATTAAAAAATATGACTTCATTAATGAGACCAAGTCCAGACATTCACTTTGAGGGCTCTATTTTCACTTACTGCAAAAGAAGAATACAGGAAAAACTTTTCTGTCATCTGTGTTCCCACCATACTACCTCTCCTCAGTTCATCATCCTCATTCACCCCCTACCCTTCTACCTGCCCCACCAATATTGGAGTCTGCCTTTGGGTTCCATGGTGCTAACAGAGGAGCTTTTGCCTTAGCTTTCCTGGAACTATGCCTTGCTCCACTTTGTAGCCATCTCCATGCCATGCCTCAGTAGGTGCCTCCTCTGTCCAGCTCCTAGTGAAGTCTTCCTTTTACCATTAGAATGGAAGCTCCTAGAGATTAGATGCTGTCTTGCATGCTTTTGTTTCTAGCACTTAGCACAGTGCCTAACACTTAGGAAGTACTTAGTCAGTGTTCATTTTAGCTATCTGTCTCTCTGCCATCCATCTATCTGTGCTTATCATCTGTCATGTCTATATTCTATTACTTATCTATTGTGTCTATCACCTATGTGTTATCTATCATCTCTTTCTGTCTGTAGGTCTTCAATTTCTATATGGTTATATCTTTGAATTCATGATTATATATATCTTTCCAAGAACCAACCTAGCTAAGCATGGACTCACCATCAAGCTCATCATCAATAAGAATAATAATAAATAATAATAATAGTTAACATGTATATAATGCTTCTATATATCAACACTGTGTTAAGTGCTTTACAATGACTAGATTAACCACTAGGAAATAAATTCCTTGGTCATGACTGCATAAAACAAAGAAAGATATGAAATGGTGCACTATCTTTTATCCCCTTGCACTTTGTCAGTGATAGTGATAGAAAGGGGGACACAACATAATAAGGGAAAATGTTGGTTTTTAATACCCTCTCTTAAATATTAGCTCTTCTAAATAAGTTCTCGAAATGTGGTCCCCTGACTAAAAAGCAGATATGCTACTGAAGGGGCTGGATTGGATCAGTCTTAACATTCTTGCCATAAATGAAACCAGGCAACAAAAGGAGTTGCAGTTAATTGAAAGGATGGTTCGCAGGTCTTCTTTGAAGAGACAAAGAAGTTGGTGGAGTTAGTTTTATCATGCTTTCAAAGGCAACAAGAAAAATTATTTCATGGGACATTTAGTCATATATTGCAGTGCTCAGGATACTTACTTGTAAAAATACTACCGTGAAAATAATTGCAACTTCTTTTGTAACATCTATAGCAGAGGATATGGAAGTAAGTACATTTTATGAAGAGTTAGAGAAAACCTTCCAAAGTAAATAAAAATATACTTTGATAATTAGGATTCGACCACAAAGGTAAGCACAGGTGAGGAAAATTGTGTTGTGGAAAATGTGACTTGGGAGTAAGGCATTAAAAAAGTTGAAGACTTATGAAATCTACATCATGGATATTTTCTTTAAAAAAAGAATGAAAGGTTTTATATTGCTTGCCTTCTCAGTGTGTGGAAAAGGGGTGAAAGGGGGGGAAAGATTTGGAACTTAAAATTTTTAAAAAATGAATGTTATAAAATAAATAATTTTTAAGCCACGTAAAATATATGGGATTACCAAGGGGAAAAACAAGAATTAAAGAGCACTGGAACAAACCAAGCAATGCCACAAAAAATTAAATGTTTTATAATTTAACTGTAAAGAAACAAATTGCTACTGACATGCAAGGCATTCCTGAATTAGCAGTATATGTTCTCATTCTACTGACTTGTTAGAATAAAGGTCCAAATTAATAAAAGACTAGAAGAAAGAATGAAAATGAGAAAACACTTTGGCACATGCAATTAAAACAATTCTTTTTTGGACTGTATATACTAGTCATTGATGTCTAAAAATAGGATGTGGATAGAGGAATGGACATTGACAATGATTAGAACAATTTGTTACAAAAATGTAACCTACCAAATCAATTATAGCAAGAAAATCAAAAGAATCTAAAAACTGCCTCACTCAGCAAAAACTTAATTTTTAAGTGGAGAGGACAGTCAAGGGCAACATCACTTTAGAATATTAAATTGTTTGTTAAAATCTTAGGGAGAAGGATGTCGGAAGGGTATGGGCAGTATTGCTTAATAAAATATTGAGAAGTACCAGAAGAAAGAATACGTTTTAAGAAAACTTGTCAAGAGGCCCAGTGCTATCCCAAGGGTATTTAAGAATGAAAGGAGAGCAAAGAGATAAAAGAAGGAAAAGAACTGAAAAGTTTTTTTTTTTTTGTAAGACACTTTTTTCAATTTTTTAAAAAAAAGTTTAAATCCCTCCTCAGACACTTCATCTATGTGAAACTGTGTAAATAGCTAGTCTTGCTTTTGTCATCTGTAAAATGGGAACCAGTAGTAACACCTATCTCCCATGGCTGTTGTGAGGATCATAATATATGGAAAGTGCTTCACAAAGCTTAAAGCACTATGTAGATTCTAGCTGCTTTCATTATCATTTCACACTTCTGCCTGAGTATTTCCTGCTGCACCACTCTGATCTTGAAATTCTCTTGAAAGATCTTGAGTCTCCTTATTTGTAAAATGGTTTACTAATATCCACCTTGCCTATCTCACAGGGGTGATAGGAGGATAAAATGAGATGCTACATATAAAATATTTTAAAATGTTAAAGTAAAAAATAAATATCAATAATAAACATAATAATTTAACCATCATTGTAATATTATTTAATGGTGAAATGTGGTCTAATTCTAGCCAGGAATATGCTGGAATTTGTATGTTGTAAGCACTTAAACGTTCATTGGATTTAATGATTCTTGCCCTCAAAGCCATGGTCCACGAATGTAGTAGATATTCAGAAAAGTTAAGGTGCTTCTGGACCTAAACATAGAGTTTCAAACTTGTTTTGGACCCTCTGCGGAGAGGATCTTGGTATTGAAATGATCACCAGAACAATACCACCTGAAAAGTCTGGCCCTGGCAAGTAGATAAACAGCTTATTTTAAGAGCCACTGCTCTCTTAACCAGAGCCTTTGGCACCTACTGGGTTGGATTCCCTCCTTTTCATAAATGAATGAATGAAAATACCTTTAAAATGTATTAAATGGAGGACTGTTTATGACAGACTTAGCCCATCACAGCAATTCAAGGACCTAAAGCATCTCCAAAGGTCTCTTGATGCAAACTGCCTTCCACATCCAGAGAAAGAAATATGGAATTGGAATGCAGAATGAAGCAGACTATTTTCTCTTGTGCTATGTTTTGTTTTGATTTTTCTCATGGTTTCTCCCATTTGTTTTCATCTATGCAAAATGACTAGTGTGAAAATGTGTTTAATAAGAATGTATGTGTAGAACCCATGTAAGATTGCATGCCATCTCAGGGAGGAAGGGGGAAGGGAGGGAGAGAAAATATAAAACTTATGGAAGTAATTGTTGAAAACTGAAAATAAATAAGTTAATTTTAAAAAATTTATTAAATGCTCTCCTGATAGTACCAGCTACTCACAGGTTGTTGTGTTTGTCCTTTGTTCTCGAAGAGGACCATGTCATCAAGATGATGAAATGACTTTGATTTGAGTGAGGGAGGGCTGTGCAAGGTTACCAACCTTACTTTCATCTCCTGAGCCATCAGGGTCCAGTGGCCTAATATTTATCAGGATGGCTGGAGATGGCCTAGGATGCAATAGATAGAGGGAGATGGTACAGTGGATACAGTGCCAGCCTTGAGTCAGGGGGACCTGAAATTTTACCTACTTAACAGGGCTGTTTTGAGGCTAAGGCTTGTTGTGAGGATCAAATGAGATAATATTGTGAAGCACTTTGTAATCTTAAAAGTGTTATATAAATACTCTCTGTTACTACTACTACCAGAGTTTACGGTAGTTAGGTGGCACAATAGATGGGCAACTAGGAGGGGCAGTGGATAGAATCCCAGGGCTTGGAGCTGAGAAGACTTTTCTTCCTGAATTCAAACACAGCCTAGGTGATGCTGGACAAGTCACTTCGTTCTGTTTGCCTCAGTTTCCTCATCTGTAAAATGAACTAGAAAAGGAAATGGCAGACCACTTCAGTATCTTTGCCAAGAAAACCCCAAATGAGGTCACAAAGAGTCTGACACAACTGAGATGACTGAAGAACAATCGGTGTCTTTATATTGGTTTTGCCCCTTCTGCCTCTTTACATAATAATTACTGCATCCTAATTGTGCATTGGTAGAGGGGGTTTTCTTACAGGGAGTTTCCTATAATGAAATGACAGGTGTGGACCAAAACAAAATGCCATATGTAACAGATATACATGAGCTTCATATGGGTAAAGCACATTCCTGAATATCTTATGTGCTCTTGTAAAGTTACAAGTCAGTAACTGTTCTCTAAGTTTAGTTTAGAGCAATATTTTATTAGCGATCATTCCAGCACCTGCTTGATCACATCAGAAACACTCAAGCTGGAAAATTACCTATCTCATGAGCAATAAAGTTAAGGATGTGTTTTAAGTGTTATAAAGTGATATATATTACTGCAGGTGTCTAAGCAGTTGTGTTGGAAATAATTGTTTGGGGATTGGAAGAAGCAGTTTACAAAGTAAGGATGATACCTTCAAAGGAGATTCTAAGTATTGACAGGAAGATGAAACAATTGCCCAGAACATTCCATTCTGTCTCTGTCTCTCTGTCTCTGTCTCTCTCTGTCTCTGTCTCTCTCTGTCTCTCTCTCTTGCCTTTTGAAGACAATTACCCTGTTTTGTATTTCCCAATAAATATGTTTGTGTAAGCAGAGATTTCCAGATATTTTATGCTGGCTCAGTGCCTTCACACACATTTTCTCTCTCCTCTCTCTCTCTCTCTCTCTCTCTGTCTTTCTCTCTCTCTCTCTCTCTCTCTCTCTGTCTCTCTCCTTACTCTTCCTTCCTTTTCCTTCCCCTTCTCTCTTTCCTTCCTCCCTTTTCCCCTTCTCATGTCCCTTTCCTCATCAATCCTTCTAAAATTGTTTTAAAAAATAATTGTTTTAATTGATGTCTTCCGTTTCTGACATTATTGGAGTTATCCCAGATAGCCCTTCCACTCTCCTTCCAAAGGAACCATTCCATATAGCAAGTAGTACTTTTAAAGAGGGAAAAAATATCAGCACAACAGATTGCTACATTACAAATTACCAAGAATATGTGCAATGTATAATACCTGTGGACCTTCCACGTTTATGGAGGTTTGAATTGTGGGTGTCCTATTTCTTCATTTCAGTTCCCATAATTTTGCTATGTTTATTTTTTATTTTTTTTTGGTATTTCATTGTTCTTTCCGTTTATGTTGTATTTTTTTCTTGGCGTTGCTTACTTCACTTTGTATAAATTCATGCAAATTTTCCATGCTTTTCTGTAGTCACCACACACATCATTTTTTGTAGCACAGTTATATCCCATTATGTTCACATATGACAGTTTGTATAGCCATTCCCTAGCTAACCACATCAGCTCTTAAAAGAGGAACTCTCTTCTCCTTAATTATCAAGTAGACATTCTCAAAAATGTATATGAACTGCAACGAGCTGTCAGGTGATGCAGTGATAGAATATTGGACACATAGTCAGTGACAACTATGCTCAAAACACACTTTAGAAACCTCCGTGCTGTGTAACCCTAGGTAAGTCACTTACCTACTCTGAGCCTCAGTTTCCTCATCTATAAATGGGGATAATTATAACACCTACTCCCCCCAATTATTGTATGAAGATCAAATGAGGTACTTAACAAGTCTTAAAGTGATATATAAATACTATCTATTACATTATTAACCCTATTGTCTCAGGATTGGTTGGTTGTTGTCCTTTGTCTTCAAAGAAGACCAAAATGACTTCACCTTGATAAAGTGAAATTTCAGTGTGTCCGACTGTGGTTGATCAGACCAATATGAACTCAGAATGCTCTACCACAGGTTGGGCACAGATAGTCTGTGTTAATATTTGGGGGTGGATATCCCAAATTCACTCATCCTGCATTTACTCTGTGCTGTTTCAATTCTGCTTTGCTCAAAGAGCACAGCACCCTTTCTGATGTGGGCATGCCATGCTGAGCAGTCCAGTGCCAGTGTCTCCCATGTGGCACAGTCAAATCCAAAGTTCTTGACAGAGACCTTAAGAGTTTCCTTGTATGACTTCTTCTGGCCTCCATGTGATCACTTGCCCCATATGAGTTCCCATAAAGTAGTCTTTTTGGCAAGCATACATTTTGCATTCGAACAACATAGACAACCCATTGGAATTGCGCTCTCTGAAGCATAGTTTGAATACTTAGCAGTTCAGTTTGAACAGGGTGTGTCTGGTACCTTATCGTGCCAGGTGATCCTCAGAATCTTCCTAAGACAGTTCAAATGGAAGCAATTCAGTTTCCTGGCATGGTGCTGGTAGACTGTCCATGTTTCACAAGCATATAACAATGAGGTCAGCACAACAGCTCTGTAGACCTTCAGTTTGGTAGTCAGTCCAATACCTCTTCTCTCCCAAACTTTTCTTTGGAGTCTCTCAAACACTGAGCTAGCTCTGACAATGTGTGCATCAACCTCATTGTCAATATGTACATCCCTGAAAAGTACACTACCAAGGTAAGTGAACATATCCACAACATTCAAAACTTCTCCATTTGTTGTAACCGAAGGTTCCCCATATGTATGGTGGGGTGGTGGCTGCTGGAGCACCTGTGTTTTTTTGGAGTTAATTATTAGGTCAAAATTAGCACAGGCAGCAGAGAATTGATCCGTACTTTGTTGCATCTCAGCTTCAGAGGTTGCATTGAATGCACAACTACCTGCAAACAGAAAATCATGCACCAACACTCCCTCCACTTTGATCTTGTCTTGTAGCCTTTTCAGATTGAAGAACTTACCATCAGTAGGGTAGTTGACCTTGATTCCATGTTCATCTTTATTGCAAGCATTTGTCAACATGGCTGAAAACATCATGATAAAAAACATAGGAGCAAGCATGCAGCCCTGTTTCACTCCATTGGTGACTGGGAAAGCGCTGGAGCATTACCACTATCCAGAACCCGGGCAAACATGCCATCATGAAATTGATGTACAATATTGATGAACTTCTCTGGGCAACCAAATTTTGACATAATTTTCCATAAGCTCTCACGACTAACAGTGTCAGAGGCCTTGGTCAGACCTACAAACTTTGTGTACAGACCTCTGTTCTGCTCCTGGCATTTCTCGTGGAGTTGTCAGGCAACAAACACCATATTGACTGTTCCTCAGCCCTTTCTGAAGTTACACTGGCTCTCAGGTATATGACCATCTTCCAGGTGAAGGATCAGCTTATTAAGGAGGACTATAGCAAGAATTTTGCCAGCAATGACTAAGAGAAAGATCCCCTTGTGATTGCCGCAGGACAATTTATTCCCTTTACCTTTATAGAGATGGACAGTGGAGGCATCCTTGAACTCCTGGGGGATAACCTCCTCTTGCCATATAACCTGGAAAATTTTAGTCAGCTTTTGTATGAGCAATGGTCCCCCTACTTCGTAAGTCTCAGCTGGAATAGAATCAGCACCAGGTGCTTTGCCACATGAAAGGAACCTAATGGCCCTCAAAACCTCTTCTTCAGTTGGACGTTCAGCCGAGGAGGGATTGACTTCAACCTGAGGTACATGATCAATGGCCTCAGCATTGATTGATGATGGGTCTGTTGAGAACACTATGGAATTGTTCAGCCCATCTCTCTGGGATCATGTCCTTATCACTAATCAATGTGGCTAATTGTCTAAGGAACTTATATACCAAATGCAGGATGTTCCGAAAGTTACCCTGAATGAGTAAATTACAGAAAACTTGAAGAAAACAAATACTAATACAAATAGAATGCAGATTAAACAAAACCAAGAAAAGAATATGCAAAGCAGTCACAAAAATGTACAGGAAAACAGCATTGAAAGATGTTAGAATTCAGATTATGTACTGACCAATCTTCCCTCCAGAAAACCAATGACAGAATATACTTCTTTCATTTGGTAGAGAGGTATCAAAGGAAATCTGGACCATTGGACATGGTCATTGTGTGGCACTGCTTTACTTGACTTGACTACTTTGCTACAAGGGAGGATTCTGTTTGATGGTGGGGACAGAGTTGTTGGGAAGGGAACTAAAAACACCAATAAAACTAATCATCATAGTGCCTAATTTACAAGGATGGAGCTTTTATACACCTGGAAGAATCTGACTTAATGATTATAAATCTCCATGCCCATAGTGTATAATCACATTTAGATGTGTTTGATTGCTAGGATAGATTCCTGTCAGAAATGTTTAAAATGCATGGTTGGAGGCAAGGGACTGGCTGGGAATGTATTGAGAAGTTTCCTTAAATGATATCAGTCAATCAGTAAGGATTTATTAAGCATCTAATAAAAGTCATTCTACGTTCTGAGGATATGAGGACAAAGAAATAAATACTCCTTTCACTGAGTTTACTTTCAAATGGGGAGGCAACAAATACGTATAAAAATATGTACAGCACAAAATTTGTTATTATTGTAGATAAACTGAATAAATACATGGTATCCCAAAAATTTTAGGGTAGGTAGTTTTAAGCTTTGCTAGCTCAACTATGGGGCAGCTAGATGGCACAGTGGATAGAGCACTGGGCTTTGAATCAGGAAGGCTCAGCTTGGTGAGTTCAAATCTGGCCTCAGACACTTTCTAGCTGTGTGACCCTGGGTGAGTCACTTGCCTCAGTTTCCTCATCTGTAAAATAAACTGGGAAAGGAAAGGGCAAATTGCTCCAGTATCTTTGCCAAGAAAACCTCAAAATGGGATCACAAAGAATCACAATAGCAAACAAAAAGCTTAAATAGAAATTTAATAGCTTAAATATAAAGCTTTAATAGCATAAAAGTACACTAAGATTTTCAGGACATCTTGTATTAATGTAGTTAAAATAGCTAAATAAACAGTAGCTTGGGAGGAGGGAGGGGTATGACAGTTGGAGAGATCATGATCATGAACTGCATCTTAAGGGAAGAGAGGGACTGTGGAGGTAAAGAGGCGGTATACACTAAGCATATGGGGCATCCATGGCAAAGGCACAGCAATGGGTTATGGAGTATCATGGATGAGGACCAGTTTTAAGACCATTTTTCCTGGATTACAGAGTGAGGGAGGGGAGTAATGTCCCACCAGCCCTGGAAGGTAAGTTGAGGCCCCAATGTGATGAGCTTTAAAATCTAAGTAGTAGAGTTTATATTTTTGTTTTAGAAGCAAGAGTTGCTTGAGTAGAGGTGTCACATGGTCAGATTTGTGCTTCAGGAAAATTATCTTAACAGCAGTGTGTGGGATGGACTGAAGCAGTGAGAGACTTGAGGTGGAGAGATCAATCAGTAGGCTGTTGCCATAATCTAGGCAAGAGATAATGAGGGCCTGAACTAAAAGCTGTATGCTTTTAAAAGCCCAAAATAATTGTACATTTATTTTGCCTTTCCAGAAAGTATCTTTATGTTACATCTTCTTTCAAAGGAGCATCAAAAAATGAAGTGAAAAAGGCAGAGGTGGCAGTAAAAATTGGTATGTGATCATCTTTGTGATATGCCTTTTTTGTATTATTCCTTCCTCTCCCCTTTGCCCCCTCTTTTTATCTTTGATTTAGTTTAACTGTGATTTCCTGGGGCAGGGTTTCACAGCTGCAGTTTCATCAGTGCAGATTGGTAACTCATTTGTAATTTTCAGTCTTTGAATAAATGAATGGATGGATGGATGGGTGAATGAATGAATGAATGAAGGATAAATGAATGAATGAATGAATGAAGTATTTATTAGGTATTTACTATGTGCAAAGCTCTCCGCTAAGTGCTAATAAGTCAGTGCCTGCTCTCAGAGAGCAAGGGACATTGAAACTTTAAGTGACATATCTATCTATCCATCCATACACACACACACACATACGCGCACACACACACATACACACATATATACACACATACACAAATCACTTAAAGTTTATATATTTATACATACATATGTATACATATATGTGTGTACATATGTATGCATATATGTAATACAGGAGACTATCCACACATACACCTTGGACTATATACACACACACATACATATACATGACATAATATATGAGACAATATAAGTGTGTATCTATATGTGTGTATGTATACGTATATACATATGTATGTATATATCCACAGAAGGACTAAGACCCTCCATGCTCTCTTAGCTGCACGAGGCATTAAGAGCTTTAAGTGGCTTTCCCATTGTCTCAAGTAACATATACACATATATACATGCATACTATATATCTGCGTATACATATACACACATATATGTATGTATGTTTGTGTATATGTGTGTATACACACACACACACACACAAATAGTGGGTGTGCATATGTGTGTGTATCAGAGGAAGGACCTGAATCTTGAACCCAGGTCTTCCTGACTCTATTGGCCTTATATGCCAATTTTCTAAAAAATAATTTTGCTTATTTATAAATGGAGTATGATCTTGGGCATATTCAGTATCTTCATGTCTTTATTAAAAATATCTCTGTAGATATGAATCTAAATAAGGTCTTCTGCAGAAAGAGAATATAGATTTAAAAAACTTTTCATAGTCAAGTCCTGCCTCATAAGTTCATGGGTGTGGCCAACATGTCCCAACAGGGAATAATATAGAGAGATAATTTTTACCAGTTTTTCTCCCAGGGGTAGAAAAGGCCCAGTCCCATAATACAGTAGTTATGCAGATTTAGACAAGGGGTTGACCTAGTTTATTAGTATATGTACATTTCTTCCCTGTCAGCGGTCACTCCCCTACCTCCTTTCGTGCCCAAGGATGAACCTGGAAAGCATGTCTTAGGAAATGGAAACAATGAGAACTGTTAACTCTGAGATTTTGTTCCTTATGCAAATGTTATAATAACTAACCAGTTAACTTTAATGTTTACACAGTACTTTTCATACACTATCTTCTTTGATCTTCAAAATAACCCTATTAGATAGGTGCTGTTATTGTCCCCATTTTCTAGAGAAGGAAGTCAAGGCTGAGTCCCAGATCCACTAAAAATCTGGGATGATATTTAAACCCAGATTTTTCTGATTCCCAAATCCATTGTTCAATCCATTATCCCACACTCCCTCCCTGTAATCAGTAGCCCTGGGTATTGCGGAAAGTGATAGCTTTTCAAAATGTATGACATACATGATTTAAAAGAATTTCATTTTTATTAAACAGTCTTGTCTTCGTTTTCCAGCTGAACAACTGGTAAAAGAAGCAAAATTCAAAATAAACAGATCCATCCAAACTGGTTTGTCTTCTGCCAAGGTATACTATAGTAATGATAAGCCTTTCTGAATACCAGGTGTTCAGTTTGCCTTTGAATTTTCATAATTGCCTTTTCCTCCATTTCCTTCTTAAACTTTTAACTAAAGATGAGTTTGGAAGGATAGGATGATTTTGACAAAGGTAATTAGAATGGATGAGCAAAGCACAGGAAGCAGAAGAAGGGACCACAGCCAAGCAGTATGATAGAACAATGGAGAGAGAAAAGCCTTAGGACAAACTAGGGAACATCTCCACTAATGGTTTGCAAGCTGGATTCTGTGAAAGAAGATAACAAAGTACCCAGCCTGCCTGGGGAAAACCTTGAAAAGAGAAAGTCAAAATATATCTCTGCATAGATTCCAAGAAATCAGAACCTTGGAGACCTAACAAACTGTCCTTTTTTTTCCAGTGCTAGGAATTATATGCTATCAGTATAACTGTTAATAATGGCTTTACACAATTAATGAATATCTTTTCTGTAACCTGTGTACCTTGTCCATGAGGAAGGAAGGTTTTAAATTATATATAAATATTATTTCATATAGAATATTGATTTTTTTTTATTTTTTGAGACAGTCTAGATTAAGGGACTGGCCCAGGATAACAAAGCTAGTAAGTGTCCAAGGTCAGGATTTGAATGCAGGTCCTTCTGACTCCAGGGCTGGTGCTCTCCACATTTAGCTGCTCCTCATTTTTTTTTTTTTATGGGAAAATCAGGGCTGGAGAGATTACCAAAGTTGAGACCACATGAATAGTTCCTGAAAGAGCCTAGGTTGCCTGACTCCAAGATTGTGGTGAAAACACACACTCCAGACTGGCTCAAGAGGGCCAGTTGTTAAATTTTCGTTGGGAGCATGTATATTTCCAAAATCACCCAACACTACAATCAGGGCTTGATTATTATTATGTTGGTTTTCTAAACTCAAAATTTTAATAAATAAATGCTAATAATGCAGACTAAACTTAAAAATTACATATCCTATCTCCCATTGCCCTCCCCCACAGTTGTTAAACATTTAGAAACATACCCCTGTGTGAATGGGTATTGGCAAAACCATCACTAGAATGCAGGTTTGTCTGACTTCTTAGCCAGACTTCTTTTCCCACTGACACACTACTCTGCCAGAGTACTGCATAGATAATGAAAAGAATATATATATGTATATATGTAGTAATATGGCATCCAGAACACTTATCAGACCCATCTGCAGTCCTCTTTTTGGTTCTTTAAGAGAGACACTCAGAAGTATGATACAAGGACAATCTCAAGGTCTCTCAGAAGAACTTTGGAATCAGTTGTGTGACATGGGAGATGCTGGCAAAGGGCCACCTGGCCTGGCATGCCTGCATCAAAGAAGGCGCTGTGTTCTTATGAGCAAAGCAGAATTGCAGGAGTACAAAAGAAATGCAAGATGCACACATGTATAGACATCTCCACTTCAGATGTTCATATGAACTATCCATGTTCTATGGGAGAGCCTGCTGAGCTCCTATTGGTCTGATCAGCTACAGTCAGACACATTGTAACTTGACCCTGACATAGTAAGGTCATTTTGGTCCTCTTTGACAATGAAGGATGACAACCAACCAACCAAGAAAGACACTGATGAACAGTCCTAAGGTGATGGACATGGTGGGAAGGACCAAAAACCCTGTCATATAAAGAACAAGCTAGAGAAGAGAAGTCAGAGAAAACACACTCATCCTCTTCAAATATTTGAAAAGCTGTCTTGGGAAAGGAATTTGACTTTACGTAGTTCCAGAGGGCTGAACTGGAACTGATAAGTAGGCAGATTTCATCTCAGTACAAAAAACTTTTTTTTAAAAATCAGAGCTGTCGCCTTGTGAAATAGTTTGCCTCCTGATGTAGCCACCATCAAAGGACTTGAATAGAGGTTTGACAATCATGTCAGACGTGTCACGAAGGGAGTTTTTGTGTTCAGGAGGCCAGTGGCCTAGGTCACTTCTAGGGTTTTCTTACAACTCTAGTATGACTAAATCCTGACCGAGCATGTACAGTAATGCAAGGCACCAGGGTACCATGACATAGCAGTTCTGCTCTTAAAATGTGTTTGGAGAATAGATGATAAAACTATGAAGTTGCTTAGCATTACAGTGAATAGAGAACTAGCCTTGCAGTCACAAAGACATGAGTTCAAATCTAGCATCAGACACTAACCATGTGATCCTGGGCAAATGTAGTTAATTTCTATTCGCCTCAGTTTGGTTATCTGTAAAATGGAGGCAGACATAATCATAGGTACTGAAAGTGGGCAATACTACCCCCTATGGGGCACTGGAATGATCCAGAGGTAGTAGCCATGGGGGCAATTAAGGGGCATTGAATAAAAAAAAAGGGAGTGGTGGAAGCATAAGGAAAGAAGATAAGAAAATTTTGAAAAACCATTGTACATTTCATCTGTTGTAAAACAGAATTAAAATCATAGTGATTACATTGTTTTCCAAATAAACACAAAATGCAAGTTCTGACTGATCGATAGGTCTTAATAAGCAAGTGTTGGCAGGTGAGCCTGTCACTTATTGTTGGGAAGTCCAGCACGCATCGGTATGTGCATGTAACGATTTGTTTATATTACAATACTATGTGGTAACATGATGCAATAATGCATCATCAAAACTTCAATGCAGGAGAAAAAGATTACAATTTTCAAAAAATTTAATTAAATTAAAATTTAATTTAATGTCATTTTTAAAAGTATATTTTATTATTTTTTAAATGACACAAATTTAAAAAAAAACCCATTAAAGAGTTAAAGAAAGTAGATTTCAAGGGGGTCACTGAGTAATTTTCTTTTAAAGGGGATGGTAGGCCAGATAAGTTTGGGAATCTCTGGAATAGCACCTCTCTTTTAGGGGTGTGAACATCAGTGGAGACATTATTTTATAAAGCTCTTTGCAAATGTTAAAACCATATATGAATACTAGCTATGGCATTATTATCTGTTTATCCCTTTTTGCTTCCTTAAATGGACTTGCTCTTTTGTAGGATATGTTAAAGAAAGCTTTGGAAGATGCAGAAGTAAAGCAGAAGGTGCTTAAGGAGAAAGAAAAGTAAGGATCAGGCTGCCTGGAAAAGTATCTGTCTGTGCACTATTAGAAGTCATATTTTTGTTCTCTAATAAATAGACCAGGGAAGTTCTTATTGTGATGCTTTCTCCCACCTGCTGCCACTAACTCATCATATTATATGTAGCTTTGTTATATTTTCCCAATAGTATGATCACCAAAAAGCATTTACAAAATGCCTACTTACATGTGAATTCTATTTAAATGACTCATACTCTTTACCACTGTGGTGATGAGGTGAAACTGGGCTCTTAAACAGTCTGCCAGTTGGGGGTGGGGGAAACTCTGTCAAGGCCTAAAAAGCTAGAAAAGATAGAAGTATGTGTCCAGTAATGGTTGTTTCAGGGCCAACCTAGGTAAGTTCTGTCACCAGAGAATGATTTGGAGGCAAGGGGGAAGGGAATGGGGAGGATTCAGGGCACAGAAAGTCATAGAGGCATGGAGAGATTATCATTTGTATCAGTGGAAAGAGTACCTCATCACATTGATGAAGTTATGGATCTTTTCAATCAATTTAGCTTGTTGCATTATACAAGGAGAATTATACGTGTATTGTCTACATGTTAGAGAAGCCAGGCACTATGCTGACCACTTTACAATTATTGTCTCATTTGATCCTTATGACAACCCTGGAAGATGGATACTATTATGATCTCTGTTTTCCAGATGAGGAAAGTGAGGTAGGCATTGGTTAAGTGAGTTATCTAGGGTCGCACAGATAAGGGTTTGAAGTCTGATTTGGATTCAGGTCTTTTTGACTGCAGGCTCACCATTTTATTTACTGCATCACCAGCTTCCTGTGAATGGCTAAGAAGTTATTAATTTAGTTACCATCTGGATGTCTGGTCTATATAGTGATGTCCATAGATTTGCTTTTCTGCCATATCAGTGCATTGCTTCCCTTTTCTCTGGATCTTTTAGTATCATGCAAATATATCTTCTGTAGTTCTTTTTGTTTGTTTGTTTGTAGGCAGTCTGGGTTAAGTGATTTATCCAAGGGCACATAGCTAATAAGTTTGTCTGAGGCTGAATTTAAACTCAGATCCTCCTGACTCCAGGGCCAATGCTCCATCTATTGTGTCGCCTGGCTGCCCATCTATAGTTCATTTTAAAAAAATCAGTTTCTGCCCTCTAGGACCTTACAATCTTCATCAATCAGTCAATATTTATTAAGTGCCTACAGTGTTCTAGGCATTGTGCTAAGCACTTGGATGGAGTGCAGAGAGATAGTTTGATCATTATTAAGTGTTTAAGAATGTGCAACACCCCAAAATTAAAATAGCAAATCTATACTAAAGCAGGAAATTTTTGCATCTCCAAGATAGATTTGATCAATAACTTAAAGAAATGATTGCTTGATGTTATTTAAACAAAAGGAAACTCTAAAATGTAAGATACTGGAGAGACACTACAATGGCAGAACATAAGAACCATTCAATTTCAATTATGCTTTTATGAACCAGACAAGCAAAGTGATATGATTGTTGCTTTCTGCGAAACTCAGATTCAGAAATAAACTAATGTGGTAACCTATGCACACAGGGAAATAAATATTGAATAAATGCCACACAAATTTTTCTTGAAAGCAGGAGGCCTTTAAAGTCTTCATTTTGATGAATGTGAAAGAAAAATCTTGATGATGACTATTTGTGGTCTTAATGCAGGGCATAATAGATGGTATAACCTTTATTTTATTAAAGTACAGTGCCATTATATCTGAAAATGCCAGCTGACTTGAATTTGTTTCAAAAGCAAAATGCATTTTCATTTTGAAGGAAAGTTATAAACTCATAATAGATTCTACAGACATTTTGTCTACTGGTAAACTCTTTAGAATGATCATCTCCTCCCAGGTAACACAGTGTTCTATGTTACTTAATTGGTCTCTATTCTTGTGTAGTGAAAGGGTGTGATCCAGGTCAATGAAGAAGCTTGTAAGCTGAAAGTGTGGTCAGAATACCTGAAGCTCACTGTGTGCATACATTTAAAAAGTAGGCTGTTGTGAATATAAATTAATCTGTGTCTTTTTTTCCAATTCTCTCCTGAGTTGAAAGGCAGCTCAGAGGCTAATCAGTCCGGCACCCAGTTCCCAATAGGATTCTTTGATTCACTGAATGCTGTTGCTTTTATTAACCCTGGGCAAATCATTTAATCTCTTTCAGAACTCAGTTTCCTTAATGAGAAAGTAGGGGATTGGATTCATGGTCTTCCAAGGTTTATTTAAGCTCTTTAGTTATCTAGCTACTATCTATTGAAATCATATTGCTTACCTTCTCAGAGTGTTGGGAAAGGAAGGAAGAAAGGGAGGGAGGCAATTCAAAATTTTTAAAATGATTGTTTAAGTGTTTTAATATATTTTTATTTATTTCATTAAATAGTTATCAATTACATGTAAAATTTTTAAACAATCATTTTTAAAATTTTTATACGTGTGAAGCCATACAAAAAATATTTCCATATTAGCCATGTTGGAAAAGAAAACATACAAAGTCCCCCAAGAAAAATAACATTAAAAAAAGTATTCTTTAATATGCTCCCAGAATTCAGCAGTTCTCTCTCTGGAGATGGATAGTATTTTCCATATGGGTCTTCTGGAGTTGTCTTGGAACATTATCTTGGTCAGAGTGCTAGCCAACTGTGTTTATGGACAATATGCAGATACCTCAAGGATGCTATCTGAGCTTACAAGGTAGTTTTTACAAAAGGCAGGGATGTGTATTGCTTCCTGTGGGGAAGGTGGTAGGTTTTTGTTTTTTTTTTAAGATAATAATATCTTTAGTAAACAAGGATTTTTTTTAATGTCTTTGAAAATATAACTCTAGAGAACTAAGAAAACCCAAGAAGCTTTATCTAATCTTTGGAGTGAACATAGAAAACAGAAGCCAAGATGGAATGTTCATTTACAGTAACAGCCGCCTGATAAAAATGCATGAGAAAGTGGGGCCACAATTGAGACCTGCGACTTTGTGAGTATGTTTTTGTTTTCAGATGGTAAGAGTTGAGGGGAGGCAGTGGAGAACAAGGGAAGAGTCTGTGAATTAGATGAGTGATTAATCATAATTGAAGCAGGTGTCTTATTCTCTGTTCACCACCCTCAAAAGATGTATTCACCTTTCCTGTCAATGTGCAAACATAAATCTGCCTAATGTTATACTGACAGGAGTTATGGGATTATCCCAAGGGGGTTGGAGGGAGAAAAACAGACTCTTCTCTAGTCATTCTAATGAACAACTTGCTGTTGCTATTGTATCTTCTGTTTTACGGTATTGTTTGAAAAAGCCCATTTACCCCACCCCCTCTTTCTTTTTTAAATTACTAAAGGAAAATTGTGATTTTCCTATACCATTCTTCCTTTCTGTTGGCTTTTTATATTTCTTTTATGAGGGCTCCCCAAACTCATAAGTTAATTCTAGTCCTTTCTCATTGCTTTTTAATTCTTGCAGAGTTTTAACCCAACCAACAAACATTTATTAAGCATCTACTATTTACCAGGCACCACTAAGCACTGGAAATAAAATTAAAAATGAAATAGACCTTACCACTCAAGAAACCTACATTCCATAGGAGGAAATACAAATATCATAGGAGACATACATAGACATGGACATGGAAAATATACAAATATATACATGTACAGTCATGTATAAGCAAATATGTAGCAGAATTGTAAATGCTTGTATTTAAAAATAATTCCTAATTATTTAAAAAGAGGACTGTTGTCCCATGGATCTCAAGATGGCATGGTTTTACTATGATTGTATATTAAGTTCTTGGTTGTCTGTGGACATGTTAATAGATTTACATTAAGGAATTCAGCTGCAAAGTGAATTTTTCTTGAGTTTCGTCATGGATACAGATTAATGATGTGAAGTATACTGTTTTGCTTGCCACTAGAGAATTTAGATTGAAAATTATACTTCTCATTAGCTAAATTTCACAAGATTACTCAAAAATACTAATGTATCTCTTATTTCTTTTTCTAGGCTTGGTGCTGGTGTGGTTGGAATTGTTAATATACCCTTGGAAGTCATGGAACCATCTCATAATAAACAGGGATTCCTCAATGTCAAAGAATATAACCACCTACTTAAAATCATGGGGCTCTATTTGGTACAGTACTGGAAGGACACTGGATTCAGTAAGTATTTAATTATTGCATCAAGACATTCAAATTAGACTGATTCATGTCTCTATGTGTACACCTAAACACACAGACATAATTTTTTTTTAAGATTAGGTCCTCCATCTCACCTAAGCTGAAAGTGCAATGGCTGCTCACAGGCCAGTCACACAGTACTAATTGGCACAGGAACTTTGACCTCCATTTCAGCCTGTATCAGTTTGCCTTTCCTTAGGCAACCTGGTAGTCCTTTGCTTAAGGGTGTTTGCTATATTGGTGCTCGATTTAGGGTAGACAGCCAAGCAGCTTCATCTGTAACTCAGAACTCCTGAGCTCAAATGATCCACCAGTCTCACTCAACCTCCCCAGTAGCAAGAACCTCAGGTTTGCACCACCACTGTGAACTTCTTTAATCAGGTGACCATTAATTCAGTTAATCAAGATGACTTGTGACTATACTTCAACGCTTCAAAAGAAACTTCCCTTATCTATAAGAGTACAAAAAGCAGCACATTTGAAGTCAGATGGTCATACTGAAGACAGGAAGAAGTTATAGTTTTCAACTGATTGAATAATAGGAAAGTACCATAAGGAAACAAACAAGAACCATTAAAGCACTTCAATTTGGGGCCATATAAGATAAATAATAGCCTTTGAAGGCAATACTTTTTTGCAGTATAGAGCAATAGTCTATGGACTTGCTAAAAGAAAAATTAAAATGTCTAATATTAAATTTTAAAAGACAGAAAGTAAATAACTTTCAAGAAGATTTCTCTTAAAATTGTACAAAAGTAAATACAATATTTGATGCACATACAAAAGCTTCACTTACCTAGAAGGCTCATATATACAGAAAGACTTATTTCTCAGTGCTTGTACACATGCAAAACTTAAACAACACAGAAATTGAATTGTCAGGGGACTTCATTGATCCTAGGAAAGAGGCAATAGTATTTACATAAGGACACTCCTGTCCTTGAGAATTTGAAGTTAAAAATGGGATTTTTTTTATTATCACTTGAAATTGTCATTTTAAAACCTTCTTTTTCTTTATTTTTAACTATCTCTGCTTGTTCCTTGAGTATTTTCAAGAAATGAAACAGAGGAAAAGAGAACAGAAATATAAAAAGAGAAATCAGTCGCCAATTGGGGTAGGGTTTGGTCAGAGGATAGAAGGGAGGGAGAAGAAAGGGGATAAACTAATTTTACTTATTAAACTTGGAAACTCAAGACGGGAAATACAAAACATATTAGGTAGCATTTATTCACAACAGGAAAACCTTTTTTTTCTGTATTTTTTATCGTTCTGAATATTTGAAGCTATACATATAGTCCAGTTCAATCCAATAAACATTTGTTAAGCACCTTCCATGTGCCAGCTGCTGTGCTGAGCACTGGGGATACAGTTACTAAAAAAGTCCATGCCTTCAAGGAGCTTACTACCCTAAAGGAGGAGACAACACACAAAAGAAAACAGGAAAGGGGGGGTGGGGATAAGACACCAGGGGTTACCCAGAGTAGGGTCAGGCAGGGCAGCAAATGCAAGGTAAAATGGGGTGAAAGTCCAGTTTCTGCCTACATGTAAAGGAAGGCAGTGGGAGAAGTTGGATATTCTGCCCTCCAGCCCTCCAAACAGAGGGAGGTTGATGTAAGTGATGTCAACTAAGGCTTGAGTTTACAGAGAGGTGGTGAGTTTAGAAGTGATGAACTTATTCTGGGAGTGGCATTTTATTCCATGAAATTGAAATCAGGCAGGGCAGCAGATTCAGGGTGGAGAAATAGAAAATTTAGGAATAAATAAGGCACTAGAATAAACTCAACACCCACCTTTTGGCCTTTTGGCATTAGGAGGAAAGAGAAGACAAGAAAAAATAGGTAAGACTTTTTTACATGATCTTGTACCTTGTCATTTTTATATAAAGGAAGTCCTAGGAAAAATCTCAGCATCAAAAGCTCCCTGGAAACTTAATTTTTTAAAAAAATTCAACTCATTAAAATTTTCATTATCCTGTCCATACTTAATAATGTCATACACAGACTCAATCTTAACTTATAGCCACTTTCTCGAAGGATCCCTTTTTGTAACCATGTCTCTCTGCTCTTTATCTATGTCAGTCCCTTCCTAATTGACTGCTCTGCTCTGTAGGTAAGAGGCATGTCACGCAGTCATAGGAAGCTAGCCTTGGAGTCATGAATTCCTGACTCTGACACCAACTGCTTTTGGTGCCCTTTTGTAATGTCACTTAGCCCTAGGCTATTCTCTAGGACTTTAAGTTAAGCTCAAAGTGTTGATTTCCATTGGTAAAGATGATTTTTCTCCAGAACTTTCCCTGTCACCCTAGACATTTAGCCACTCTTCCATTAGTAAGTTACCATCCTAATATATGTCCTCTGTTGTAGTTTTCTTCTCACTTACCTCCCTAAAAATGTTCTTTGTGATCTTTCAAAGAACAAAAAAGTCAGTTTATATTTTTAAGCTCACTAGACAAACATAATTTTTCTTTCCACTCATCACATTCTTTTTATCTTTTTATCCTCAATCCTTAGCACAGTGCCTGGCACATAGTAGTCATTTAGTCAAAGTTTATTGATTATTTGATTAAATAAATCCACAATTAAAGGACACACCTAGCTAACATTTATATAATGCTTTAAGATTTGCAGGTGCTTTACATATATTATCTCTGAAAGGAGGGGAGAACTTTCGCCTTGCTGGATACATGCATCTTACAATGTCAGCATAGCCTTAAGACTTGAATATAAACTGAGCTACGTAGTAGAGACCTGAATGAGTGGTCTCTGGAAATAGGTGTAAGGTGATCATCCCTCAGGGTAAGGCCACAGAAACAACTAAGCATATGCAATGTGTGACTAATATTCACTGCCTGTATTATATAGGGCCCACACAATTTTAATACTGGAGATAATGAAAAGTATTTGGGTAGAATTTTTACCTTATAAATAAAAGATGCAGTCTTTGTATTTGCTGTAAGTCTGATGTTTCTGTGGAAAATTGTGTCCTGGTTTGAATCAAATCAGGAGAAAGGGAAATATAGATGTGATGACTTTGTGTCACTTGTAAAATCTACATTTACTTCTGCCACCGCTGATGCTAGGTATCTCAGAAACATTTTCTTCATCTGATCATCATTCTCTTCTCCAAGACCCCACCTCACTCCCTTTTCCTGGAATTTTTGTAGCTCTTGGTGCCACTGAAGTGAAATGAGACTATTAGGCATTGGTTTGAGGGATGGAGAGAGACCGAAGAAGGAAAGAAATACTAAATAAAATTTCAGTTTGAGCCAATATATAGGATTTCATTGTTACTGAACTGTTCCATGATAGAGCTGAATTAAGCTGGTGTACTAAGGCAAAGTTTAGGGTACAGTCAGCATTATGTTTCTCAGAGTAATCTGATATTCCAATTCAATAGTGCTTACAAATTAAAATAAATTTTGCTGATACTCAGGATTATTAATTATTCATATGTATGTGTGTATGTACTTATATATAAAACACACACATATGTATTTGTAAAACATCTTTTTAAAAGGGACATAGATCAATAACCAATTGTAGACAGTTGCTTTGGTAGTTGGTTTCTACTATTGTTTGGATTTAAGTAGTGGTCACAGTAAGGCAAATAATTAAAGTAAAAGAAGGAAGTCTAAAACCCCTCTTGCTTCTTTACTTGAGTTTTAAGTTAGATAAGCAGAACCAAGACAAAGCAGAAATGACAGAATTGAGCCTTTCTTTCTTTTTTGAATATTTGAATGAAGAAATAATTATTTTAACTTCTTGTCTGGTTTCCTCAACTAAAAAAAATTGTACCTTTTAAAAAATGCATAAAGTAGTTTATGATCAATTTAATTTCTAAAAATAAAAAGAGTTACTTTGCTAAAAAATTCAGAGACTAAAGGCTTGACTTGAGAGGACTCAAAGGGACAAGAAGACAGAAATAATTTTACTTATTTTTTTAGGCAAAAGAACATGCTGAAGAAAACACATGGGTTTTTAAAAGTTAATTGTGGGAAGGAGAAGGATTAAAGAATGAAAAGTATCTCTGTGTGAGCTAATTAGGATGATGATAAATGTCCCCAAAGAGATATTGTTTAACTTTTGTTTCTGTTTTGGCAAAAAGAATGAACAAGACAAAAATGCCCAATAGGGAATTTATAGGATCACTTGTAGAGCCCACAGGGCATCCCAGAGTTCCATCTACTCCAGCCCCTTCATTTTACAACTCAGGAAGCTGAGCCCCAGAGAAATGAAGTGACAGGTAGCAAAGCAGAGACAGGATTGGCCCCCAGGTTCTGTGACTCTGGAGCGAGGGCTCTCTTAACTACTGTGACTGGAGGGTAGTACCTGGGTGCCTTGGAGGAATTCAAGTGAGCAGGTCCAGATGAGCCCCATTTCATGGTACTCAAAAAACTGGGAAGTGTGTTTGCTGAGCCCTTGTCAGTAATACCTGGAAGATCATGATATCAGCATGGGAACAGAGAGGAACCATAAGATTGGAGCAGGGTAGATGTCCCATTATTGTCACTAAAAGAAAAAAACAAGGGTCTTCTAGTTAGAGGCCAGTGAGCTTGATTCCAATGCCTAGCAAAATTTTGGAATGTGTTATTAAAAGGATAGTTAGTGAGCATCTAGAAAATGAAGAGGTGAACAGAAAGAGTTAACACACAAGAGGGCTTCAAGCCATAACAGTTCATAACAAACTAAGCTTCATTTCCTTGTATGATGAGGTTGTTAGGATGCCAGCCGATACTGTTTACCTAGATTTTAGCAAAATCTTTGGCAGAGTCTCTCAGATTATTCTTGTGAAAAACATGAAGAGATAAAGGCTAAAAGATAATGCAATTAGATGTGTTTGAAACAGTTTGAATGACAGGACCCAAAAAGTTGTCATTAGTAATTATTATCATGTTGAATAGGTCTCCAGGGGAAGGATCCAGGGATCTGTAGTTGGCTCAGTGCTTTTAATTTTTATCAATTACTTGGATAAAGTCTTAGATAACATCTGAAAGAGATCTACAAGAAAGTGCCAAGATTGAAAAAAATCTTGAAAACTTGTAACATTAAGCTGAATCTAGTAAGATGAAATGTATGGGAATAAATGCAAAATCTTACAATTAGGTTCATAAAAAATTCATAGTGATAGAAGATATATAATTAGTCAGCAGTTTGGTTGAAAAAGCTCTTTTTTTTTAGTGGACCACAAACTCAATTTCATGTAAGAATATGATGATGAAAAAGATGAATATTATTTTATTATGCATCAGAAAGAGGGTGATCAGTATTAGGGAAAGGACAATACCACAGTACCTTGTCCTGGTCAGGAATTGTTTTCTGTTTGTGGTGTCACATTTTAAGAGGGCCATTGATAAATTGGAGAGAATCCAGAGTAAGGATATGTGAAGAGTCTGGATGTTTACCCTGGATAAAGGACTGCTACAGTACAGTAGATAGAGAACAGGGCCTTTGAGTCAGGAAGACTCCTCTCCATAAGTCCAAATCCAGTCTCATACATTTACTAGCTGTGTGACCTGGGGCAAGTCACTTAACCCTTTTGTCTCAGTTTCCCCATCTGTAAAATGAGCTGAAGAAAGAAATAGCAAACCATTCCATCATCTCTGCCAAGAAAATCCCAAAAGGGGTCACAGAAAGTCAGACACCATTGAAAAACAACTAAATAACAACCATGGATAAGAGAAAACTAGAAGTAGGGACATAATAGTTAACGCATGAGTATAAAAGGCTGACCTGTGGAATACATACTCTATTTAAGTCCCAAAAGGTGGACCTAAGGCAATATGAGTAAGCTACAAAGAAGCACATTTAGGCTGTGTCATAAAAAAAATCTCCCTAACAATTAATTGGAGCTGTTGGCTCCAATTGGTTTCTCCTTCCTTGAGATCTTCAGGCAAAGACTGGATATGTTTTACGTGGAATTCTTTAAACAGGGATTGGGCTCATTAGCTCCCGTATTTGAAGTCTACATTCTTTGACTAGTAGCTAGTTCAGACCAGCTGTCAGTTGATAATAGGGATGTTCAGGATGTCACAGGATCAAATCACAGAGAAGAACACATAGTATCTTCAGTGTATCTTTATTGTATAGAGGGTGAAATGCAAACTTTTTAACCTGACATTTTGAAGCCCTCCACAATCTGGCTTTGGCTGCTAATTTTCAGACTAATTTCATATTGCGCTATATACTTTGTATTCCAACCAAGCAGATTTTCTAGCTCTTCCCTGAATTTTACATGCCATCTCCCATTTCCATGCACTCCTCTTAGAATACCCAGCTTCATTTAAGGCTCAGCTCAGGAGCTACCTCTTACCCAAAGCCTTTCCCAACGTGCCAGATTTTTAGCGCTTTCTTGGTATTTGCTTATCTGTGTATATGCATCATGGAGTCATGGGGAAATGACTGACCTTGGAATACATGGGTTTAAGACCTACGTCTAACACAGATTAGCTGTGTGTCCCTGAGAAACCCTCCCAGTACCCTACTAAGTGTTATAGAGTTTATCAAGTTGAGTCTGTTGTGGATATTTACCTTCTGGGAGTTCTCTATAAACTCTGGGTTCTAGACTAAGCAAGTATGTTCTGTCTGCCTAGTAGAATGCAGACTTCTTAAGAAAAGAGACTACTTTTCTTTCTTTTTGTCGTATCTTAACACCTTGAACACATTAGGCACTTAATAGTTTGTTGAATGTTGAAAAACATCAATCATTGTTTTTCATACAATCTACTCTCACCAAATGATTAAAGTTAATGCTCTTAAACATGCTTTCATCTTATTGTCTGACTTCACTTCTACTCAATTTATAGAATGTTTGTATTAGCTACGGGTTGGAGGGTTGCATTCAAGATCATCTAGCTCAACCCACTTATTTAACAAATGAGGAAACTGAGGTTCCAGGAGGTCAAGTGACTTGTGTAGAGTCTTACAGCTATTGAGTGGCAGAGCTATTACTTACCCCAAGCTTATGAGGATAATATTTTTTACGTTTTCTGTGAGTTACTCTTTCTGAAGACTCATCTTTTGAGTTCAATTCTGGGCTCAGACACTTCCTATCTGTAAGACTCTTCTCAAGTCATTTAACCTGTTTGCCTTAGTTTCCTCATTTGTAAAATGAACCAGAAAAGGAAATGGAAAACCATTTCAATATCTCTGCCAAGAAAACCCCAAATAGGATCACAAAGAGTTGGGTATGACGAAAACAACTCAGCAACAACAATTCTTTCTGAAAGATCTCAAAGCACTTTACCTGCATTTAGGTGAAAATACTAAATCTTGACACCCTTACCATCTCTGAAATTCAGTAGATTTTAATTGACTTGATTGGTTTTTTCCTTTAATCAAGACACTGGGAAGAATTTGGTTGAACTAGAAAATTGGCCAGAAAACTATTAGAGGAATTAAAGGTTATGTTAAGAGCCTCAAATTTTAAATATTGCAGTAGTGCTAGAAAGGTAGCATGGAGTGATAGATTGTGAATTGGCCTTGAGCTCAGGAGGACCTGGGTTCAGGTCCTACCTTTGACACTTACTGGTTTTGTACTCATGTTGGTTCATTTTTTAATGTCAGGCAAATTACAAAACAGTTGCTGATCTACACTGGTAGAGTTTCCTCATTGGGGAGCTCTCAGTTGCAGATGAAATCACAGATCTGGGCCCCAAACCAAACAGAACCCAATGAAACATGCAAAACTTCAGTTAAAGAGAAAACCACAGTCTTGGGAAGACAATAAAATGTCATCCAGATGAGCCACACATTGATCTTTTCTGGCATGTTTAAGGATAGCTCTGAATATATTCTTGGAAGAAAAACAAAGTATCCTGACCAAAGCCAACTCTGTCTTAGAAGAATGGTAGCCAGTTATATATTGTTGTTATTTGTGGTGTTTGTTATTGTTGGGTGGATAGAGCTTGGAGCCACCTGGTTTGGGTATGACCCAGATGGAAAAACTTTGAAAAATAACCAAGAATTTGCTCAATTGCCTATAGAGGGGAAAATGTCAAAATAGTCTGAAATTTTAGTTAGAGTAGTTCACATTCATAGTTTTAAGATTTGCAAAGCACTTTACAAATATTTTCCCATTTTAATCCTGGGAGGAAAGTACTGTTATTATTCCACAGGTACAGTGCTTGGCACATAATAAACACATATAAATGTTAGCTATTTTTGTTATAATTATCATCCCCACTTTGTAAATGAGGTAACTGATTTGCCCAAGATCACACAAGTGTGTGAGACTGAATTTGAAGACAGGTCTTGATGACTGCAGGTCCAGTGCTCTGTCCATTGAACTATGTAGGTTTCCTTGTGAAAAAAAAATAACTGTTTAATATAGGATTTGAAACAAAATTCGAGATTTTTTCACTGTTATTTCTGTGCAGATGATTCCCAATCTACATGTTCAGCCCAAGTCTCTCCCCCAAGCTTCAATCCCAGATCATTAATTGCCTATTGGACGTTTCAGAATGTCCAGTGTATGTCTCAGAGACATCTTAAACTCAGCATGTCAATAATGAACTCAATATCTGTCCCCCAATCCCTAAACTTTCTCATTCCCAGACTTACCTATTTTTGTCAAAGGTACCACCATCCCTCCAGTCTCCCAGGTGCATAATCTGAGCATTATTCTGAACTCCTCCCTCTTCCTCACCACACATATCCATTTAATTGGTCATGTTCCATTACCTTATGTCAGGTTCTCATCAGTTCCAGTATGGATTATTGTAATACCCTGCTAATTGTTCTCTGAAGTGTCTCCCCATTCTTAAACTGCTTCCAAAGTAATTTCCGTTAAGTGAACATCTGACTATGAATCCCCTCCTCAGCGAACTCCAGTCTTTTTGTTGCCTCCAGGACAAAATATAAACTCCTCTCTTTAGTTTTTCAAGCTCTTTACAGTCTGGCCCCAAAGTATCATTCCACCTTCATTGGAATTACTCCCCCTCCCGCTTTCTTTTATCTAGAAACACTGACATTAACTATTCATCACTCTGGATACTCCGTTTCTTCTCTCTTGTGGTCCCTAGTGTCCATTCCTTCCTTAACTTCACTTTCAGAGTCTGTTTCTTCTCCAGGATGCAGCTCAGAGTATCATCTGCCTGAAACCTTTCCTGAATTTCCAGCCCTACCCCCTCCCTTGTCTTTCCTCCAAACTACCTTCCATATGACTACTTTGTATTTATTCTTTGTATGAATGTGTGTAAGCTTCTTACAGGTAGGGATTGTTTCATTCTTTGTACTTGTTTCCTCAGTCTCTACATGCCTAGGAAGTAGAAGGCACTTAATCCATACTTGTTGACTATCTTGTTGATTATCTTAGGAACTTCCACTAATGCCCTACTCTGATGCTCATTCCTGTGTGGAGGTGTCCTTGGGGAATTTGTAATGACTGTATCAGGAGAATACAAACTCTAGTAGGTTCTGCCAAAGTGGAATGATTCCAAATACCAGCCCCAGCAATAGATGGTATCTCTGACATTAAAGGATGAGCCTAAGGGCAAACAGGCTCATTACTAGATTGATTGTAGCATGATGAATTTTTCTGTCACAGTCACTGACACCCCATTGTAGATGACTTGTCATTTGCATCTGTGGGAAAGGAGTACCCATAATATTAAGGATCTGTTGAATCAAATGCATAGTAAGAAGACAACCTTGGAGCCAGGAGAATCCTGGGCTCAGGTTCTACCCACCTTAGACATACTCTGCTTGTATGATTCTGGGTTAGATTTAATCTTTCTTTTCTATTCTAAGCAATGAAGATGGAGATTCAGTAAGGTCCTAAATTCCAAAGGTCAATAGAGACTAACCACAGATAGGAAAAATTCTTTACTATAGGATGAGACTACAATCTTTTGGTTTGGAAACTCTGGTTCCCAAAAGGACAAGGCAGAGAAAGGGCTGCTCTGCAAGGGGGAACTTCCTCTCTGGGAAGTTCACAGTGAAATGACAAGTCCAATCTTTAGCCCTACCCCCTCCCTTGTTGACTTAGATTTATGGGAAAGGATCTTAGGATAATCTGGTTCAGAGGAGTCAAATAGAGCCTGTGGTGGGATTTATCGTGGCTCCCAGTATGACAGGAACCAGATTAAAGAGAAATTAAACCACATTAGGACATAATTTGTGGTTTTCTGAGTCAGTATGTTGACAGCAAGGATCCTTGTGTAAGATCTGGCCTATAACATCACCTTGTCATTCATTCATTTTCAGTCATGTCTACCCTTTATTACACCACTTGGGGTTTTTTTGCAGTGACACTGGAGTGGTTTGCTATGTCCGTCTCCAGCTCATTTTATAGATGTGAAAACTGAGGCAATCAGGGTTTAGTGACTTGCCCATGGTCACAGTTATGAAGTGTCTGAGACCGAATTTGAACTCAAGAAGATGAGTCTCCTGACTACAAGTCCAGCATTCTATCCAGTGTGCCACCTAGCTGCCCTCCTTGGCATCACTGCTCTAGTCCAAACATCTCATCTTAAAGATGAGTTAACTGAGACTCAGAAAAGTTTAATCACGTTACCTAGATAGATAGTAAGGTCACATAGATAGCAAATGACTAAGCTTGTATTTGAACACAAGTCTTCTTTTGAAACATATAGATGGAGCTGGATATGGGCCCTGGAGTCAGGAAGACCTGCATTCAAATCTAGTGTGAGACATTTATTAGCTCTGTGACCTAAAACAAGTTATTTAATCTCCATTGTCTCAGTTTCCTCAACTGGGGGATAATAATGGCAGTGATGTTGTGATGTCCAAATGAAAATAATGTTTATTTTAAAAAACAAAAATGCTTAGCATAGTGCATTGGACATAGTAGGTGCTTTACAGATCCTTGTTCCTGGCAAATAATAGGTGCTATACACATGCTTATTCTTTTCCCTTCTCTAGTATATGTCTTTGTCTTCAGAAAATATTTCAGGACAATCAATATTTAATTAACAAGCATTTATTAATTGACTACTAAGTACTAGGCACTCTGTATGGAAGGTGCAGGTGATACAAAGATGGAGGTAATGGCATCTACCTCACAGAATTATTGTGAGGATCAAATGAATAGTATTTGTAAAATACTTAACACTATGCCTGACATATAGCAGGTACTATATAAGTGTTAGATATTATAATAATTATTAAAATTCCTATTATGCACTGTTTGCTTTTTTAAAAAGTACATAATTTAACATATAATTTTCAAAGCTGTATTACTTGTTTGTATTTCCTTCTGCTCTCTTATGTTCACTTTAAAGATGTTTCAGTGACTCTCTTTTCTTTTTCTGGGCAACATAATCGATAGTTCCCCTCTCTCCTCCAAATTCTATCCCCTTGCTCAACATGGATTTTTTTAATAGGATTAGTTACTTCTCTAAATGTATCTCTTCCCATCAAGGAAGGGGTTTAGATGTCTCCTCCATCCTCTACTTTTTTAAAGCTGATCTGATAACCAGACTTAACTTCACAGGTTTTAATAGAGGCAGAAACCCCAGTTTTTTCCTTGCTTTTTCTAGAGTATGAGCTTGTGTATTGTTCTCTCCTTTGCTTAATTGGTTCTTTGAATTTCACCATATGATAGTTTTCAAAAGACATAATAAAACACATTTCCATATCCAATAATGAATATGTTCTTGCTTCAAAGAGAGTTCTGAGCATTTTAACAATGCTTCCTTTGTGATTATGTTTCAAAAGTTTGTACAAATGAGGCTGTGTAATTTTTCTGGAGAAGGAAATAGCAAACCATGTCAGTATCCTTGCCAAGAAAACCCCAGATCTGGTCACAAAGAGGCAGGCACAACTGAAAGTGACTAAACAACAATAACAAAATTTATCAGAAGTCCTATCTTCTGTGGAAGGAGTTTGTCAACTAGCAATGTGACCTTGGACTACTACGTAGCCTCTCTGGAAAATGAAGAGATTGGACTTGAAGAATACTCTATAATTGTGTCATACCAATTATAGACATTCAGAACATGATTTTTGTTTTTACTTTTAAGAGATTCCTGAGAACCTAATCAGATTTGTTTAGGGAATTGTGAATCTTCTTGATGAAGAGTAACTTACTCTAGTATTTTTTCCCTCATACAAACTTATATAAAAGAATGGATGACTTTAATTCTCTGTGTGTCAATCCCAAACCTTCACGTAATTTAACTGGTGATGCTGGGCTTTACTAACAAAAGTCTGGGAGTAGACTTGTTCTTGAAAATTAGATGTGTGTTCTGGGCCAATAACAATTTATAATAAGAGAGTAGTAATGAAAATGGATTTTTTTAAATGTCAGGATACATTGCAGGGGTGTAGAGTTGAGTAGTATAATATCATAAATTGACAAGACTATTGTAGTGGATATGTGGAAATCTTTGAGATTTACAAGAAGAATCTGTCTTTTCTTTCTTTTGTTCTTCAAGTTCTCAAATTTCACCATTTGCTGTTAATTCACCTCTGGGCACAAGTGCAAATTTAAAACCTTCATTAAGACACATTAACCCAAACAGCAGTGATTAAAACAGAATATTAAAAATATCCATCATAATGTATCACTCCATTAGCGAAGACATTTAAAACAATGACATTTATATAATTTCATGCCAAAACAGGACAGACAAGGTTTTCATAAATGCACCACATCCTCCATTTCCCCACATTTGGAATTTGGGAAGGATAAGCATGTGGGCATTTTCTCATTTCAGTTGTCACTGTTGTACTAGTAGACAGTTCAAAAAGTGAGAATTTTTGAGGTCCATCATTTAGAGGTTTTCGGATTCAGGTGGTGACCTTGTATTTCAGTTGAAAGAAAGTCGGTACCGATATCAGTCAATCAACAAGCATTTATTAATCCTTTATTATAGATACTGCACCAGATATTAGGGATACAAAGAAGAAGCATGAAACAATTCTGCCTCTCAAAAGAGCTTATATTCTAATGAGGGGGACAACAAGGACATATATAAATATACAGAATAAATATGGAGGGCAGCTGTGGATAGAGCTGCACAGTGGTTAGAGCACTGACCCTGGAGTCAGGAGGAACTGAGTTCAAATTTGACTGCAGTTACTTCCTAACTTTGTGACCCTGGGCAAGTCACTTAACCCTGATTGCCTCCAAAATAATTTTAAAAAAAATACATATGGAGAGAACAAAGATGCCGTTTATCACTTTTGTCATATCTGATTTGATCTCCCACTTAGAAGTATGAAGTAGTGGGCTTAATAATTTCTACCTTTGGGGTCTAGCAACCCTGTGGCATAAAGAGGGCCATTAATGTTTGCATATGTTTGTTGTGGTAGTCTCGCTGCATGAAAGGCAATGTGGCCTGTTGGATACAGAGAACTGGCCTTGAAGCCAAGAAGACCTGGGTTTAAGCCCTGCCCCTGTACATAGTGAACATACAGTCTATGCTCTAGAACAGAGGTGTCAAGCATGTAGCTAAACCAGATTAAAATGTAAATGGAAAGTGTTTAACAAAATAAATAAATGTATAATGAAACATATTGCTGATTTGTGGTTTTCTAAGTCAGTGTGCATCCTGAGGGGATCAGTTTCTATTTGAGATTGACACCACTGCTCCAGAATCCTATTCCTTAAAGAGAACCACTCAGGTTTCCCTGCTGTATTTGCATGTTGATGTAAAGTAAAGATTGAATGAAATACTTGAAACTAAAATGGAAAAGCAGTGGGACTGAAAAGAGAGGGGGGGAAATCAAGAGCATCTGGAATTATTCAGGGTAAGGAAACCTTGGCTGAGAACATGAATATAAAAATATATGAAGAAATTTAAAGGTAGTGTTTAAATGAGGAGTAACTTTTAGTAACAAAGCTCTAAATGTTTTATTGATTCAAAATGTGTTACATTGCTCATTTCCTTATCCTTGTATGACTTTTTTTAAGGTAATAGAAATCCGATACTCTTCTGGAATGAATTTGGATACCAGAGTAACAAGTGGTTGGAGAAGCCTTTAAATTCTGCTCAGTGCAGAAGAAGACAGGCCCGTGAGATCCCGTTCATCATTCAGTGTGGCAAGTGTGGTCCACATATGGTTGGTGAAGGGCAATGCAGTTTGCAGTTAGCTTTGAGTTATGCCTGGAAGTGGAGAGGACCAGTAGTGGGGGAGACAGATAATTCACCATCTAGAGATCTGCTGTTGTTCCCTCTTGAAACTTCTTAGGGTGTGTCCAACTGCTGTCATACAGCAAAAGATCAGCTGGTTAGCTGAATAAAGCTCTGGAGAGCCCTCATAACAGTCAGTAGTGAGACCAGACAGAGGAAGGAAATAGTCTTGTATGACATGGGTGATTAAGAGTTGATATATTCATGGTTCCAGTAACTACGAGTACTAAATCCACATCTCCAGTCTACATACATACTCAGCCACATCTCCATTTCTTTGCAGCCTAACCCTGTCAGCTTTTCATTCAGTCATTCTATCCTTAGAGATTCCTTTTCCAAATGACTCTTTAAGATTACATACAAAATGTAATTGGGAAATATTTATTGAAATAAATACCCATTTAAAAGAAAAGATTGTGTACACAAAAATAAATTGAAAATAACTTTTTAAAATTTTGATTCTGTTCATTTCCTTAACTGAAACATGGTATAGTGATATGTTTTCAATTCATCAGCCTCCTCTATTCTATGTACTATTCTATGTACTATTGTCCCCTGAAAATGATTGGGAGAGATCAGAACTCATACCCAGTTGGAAGAAACCATTCTTGAGCTTATACTAGATGTAGAATCTAGCACATTCCTGATCTCTAAAAAGTTTACACAGAACATTATAATGACTGCTTAAATCAGTCCATCTTTGGACAAATTAGATTGAATCCTGCATCATCATTTTATTGAAGAGAGGGCTAGTTTCCACACAAATTTGGGTACAAAATAGAAGTACTGTCCACATTAAGACTTGGTCTACATGTGCACAATTGATATTGGGGAAGAAATAGTTTAAATCTAGCCCAGCATTCACATGTTGAATTTTGTCAGTTTTCACAACAGCTGATAGTTGAAGTATTATTTCCAATTTTTTTTGTGTGTGTGCATATAGCCTTAAAAACTAGCATGGTGCTTGTAACAATTTTGAGCATATTTATTGACTAAGACAGGAGTTCTAAGTGCAATGATCTGTTTTAAAGAAAGTATACAAAAGAAATGGTGCAATCTTTCATATTGGAGGTGTTACATACATACATACATGCGTATATATATTGGCTTTCCCATCTTATTTTTCATCTCTTATTTCTCCATCCACACAATCACATACATGTTCAGCTCATAGTATTGACAAGTATTACTTTTACTAAATCATAACCTGAGGATATTTTCCCCTTGCAGACAGTTGAGGAGCTTTTCTAAGAGTGACAAAGTGAATAAAAATGACTAATTATAAAGACAACTAACATTTTGATCAACATAATATTTCCCATAACATTTATAAGGGGAAGTTTCAAGTTTTGTGATAGTATGAGTATGTCATGGCTTTCCAATGATTTTCAAAACTTTCATTTTATCTCAGATATTAGTTAAAATGTTTGTAAAAGAATTAGTCTAAATACTTTTTTGGCCTATATGGGTTTTAAAGCCTATCATTATTATTTTTATTTTAACCCTTAAAAATTCTTACATTTGTCTATAACTATTTTGAGCCAACCATCTATGAATTAGTAGATAAGTTGTTGATTAAGGACAAAGAAGCTAAATGTCTTGCTCAGTCACGCAGCAAGGAAGTGGTCAGATAAGAAATTTGAACTCAGGCTCTCCTGAAAACAAGACCATGCTTGTATTACACTGTCTTCTTTCCTAAATACAAGATGCTTCTTTGAAGAGATAACGTGTTGTAGTTCATAGGGACTAACGTTGGACTCAGGAAGATGTAAATTTAAATCCTGCCTCTGACACATACTAGTTATGTGACAGTGGGAATCTGTTTACCCTCTTGATTTTATCCAAACTGTTCTTTAAGACTCTTAAGTTGTGGAACAATTGTAGATCTGCATTGATGCAGAGAGTTTTTATATCAGGAGTTCCTTACACTGATGAAATCGTCCAGAAGGGAGAAAATATATAATTTGACCAAATATTCTCTATTTTATAGTTTCCAGGTGATTAATAACCATTCAGGATGAAGTTGGACCGACTTTTGACAAGCAGATTTTCAAATATTTCTCTTTTCTTTGCAAAATGTGGTAAATTACTTTTTTAGAAATTCCTCCACAATCTAGCAGCAGCACTGCAGTAGTACAATACATAATTAAGTGATATTTGACCACAGCTTTATCTTGCTATTAATAGATGATCCTGAGTTTCTTTACATTGACAGCACTATTCCTTATAGAATCCTCTGATTGCCTTTTTCCTCAGATCTTTGCCTTAAATGGAGAGTTTTACCTTCTGCTGATGATTATAAGAAAAGAGAAAATCTTGTCAATTGGACTTGTGCCAGTAATCCAAACCTCTTGGAAAACAGGTAGATTTTGATGGCATTTGGTCTCATGCATAGAATTATCTGCTGTTGAAATGCCCCTGTAATGCTGAAAAAAAGGATAATTTCAGTGAGTTTCTTTTTAGTAGGGCCAACTTGGGAAGTCCTATTTCCATCAACTGTTTTGTCTCATCTTGCAGGAAGCACATTAAGGGTAGAGAATTATTCCCAAAGTTGCATTAATTCTGTCTCCTTTACAAATCAAAATAGTGTCACTTGTGATGAGAGACATTAGTTAAATTTAGCAGTGTTGTCAGTTAAGTGATGGACCTTAAAAGTCTAAAATAAATTTCCTCTTGTATTTATAATTTTCTTATGAGCTGACAAAATATTGACTGTCTGTTTTCCATTGCTATCAAGAAGAGAAATACTTAAAATGGTGGCAAGAGATGTAGGAACTCTTGACCATCAAGCTAGTCAGTCAAGAGATGGTTAATACCGAGAGAGGGATTGTACCTTATTTCCTACCACTCATTATGAATAGGATAGGCAATCTGTGATGGTACCCAGAGTAAGGAAAAATAGACCTTGTAATGGAAATTTTGGTCATAAGAACTCAATCATGAGAGCATGCTCTGTATAAACATGGAAGGAAATTTATGAGTGTGCTCTAAAAATTGGGTCCTCATTGACCATCCCCCTCCCATTACAACTTAATGACCTCTCTCAGTTCTTTTCAACTCTGTTACAATAGTGAATAGTAAAGTATCCACTTTAAATGTAAACAAACCATCCTAGGACATGGTTTCTTTTTTTTTCCTTTTTCTTTACAAATTTATTTTATTTTCAGTTCGCAAATCAAAACAAGCATTTCCATAATCTGGTAGTTGATTGAACAAAACAAGCATTTCCGTAATCTGGTAGTTGACTTATAAAGGATCATTATAAAATTCAGTTTTCTCTGTAGGTACTATTGCCATCAGCTGTATGAACATAGGAGAATACCATCAAATGAGTTATAGAAGTATTTATTACATAGCATCCCAAAAAGATTTTTGCACCTTTGTAAGAACTGAAATATAACCAGACATTGTGTTAGGTAAAGTAGAATATCAATTTATCACCATTCTAGAGAACTTAAATTCATTCCAGCACTTATTAGTGAGTCAGAAGCAACCTTTCAAAGATCTTTTCCCCTTCTCTCCAACTTAGACTCATGAGTGACCCTAGTGATTAAAGTCACTGGGAGTGGTCAGCATAGTTGATACTTTGGGGAGGAAGGGGTAACTGTGATGAAGTAATAGATCCTGGATGTCAATTTAAACAAATTTAAATTATGCAATTACATGAAAAATATTATTTTTAAAAGTTGTAAATGAAGCCATTTTATGAATTTGGGGAAGGTTTGACTTCTGTTAAGATATTTTGTGTTCATGTACTTTAGGTATATCAGGAATCATGGGCTGTCAGATTAGATAGGGACCACACAGGCCATTGAGTCCAAGTCATAATTAACCAAGAATCTTTTCTACAACATTGCCAACAAGTGGTTGGCTAGTCTCTGCTTGAAGATTTCCAGTTTGGGGAAGCATACTCTCTCCTAACATACCCCATTTTCCATTTTTTGGGTACTCTATCAGGAAATTTCTCCTGTAGCAGTTCTGTATTTCTTAGTTTAAAAAAGTGTTACCAAGAGCACAATCCTTTTACTGAAGTAAAAACAAAAGCTTTTATAAATAGAGCCACTAGTTGTCTTGAAAGCAGCACTGTGGGTGTTTGTATAGTATTCCAATAATGTTTTGAATTTATTTATTCCACTCTTTTCTTGGATAATAAGCAACTCATTTTCTATGGGGGAACTTAGAGGTGGTTTTTTTTTTTCATAGCAGGATCTGAATGTGAACATAACTAGTCACTTTCATTGACAGACTGTTTTGGGGTTCTTCTTGGAAAACATGAAGAGTGGATCCTGTTTACCTTAATTTTTCCTTCCCCTAAAGGGGGAAGAAAACCCTTTCTCCAGATTTTTTGTTATATTGTCTAGGTACCTCTAGCTGTCACAAGAGATTGCTTGATTGCTATTAGAAGTCACACCTATCTAGTGCTTTAAACCTAGGTCTTTTCTGACCCAATGTTCTTTCTACCACAGAATTTAAGTTTGGAGAAGGTAGAAGCTTCTATCTATCCTGGTTTCAACCATCGCTGTGTCTAGCCACATGCTGAATATAGGGGTTGCTCAGTGGGATCTTACCATGCGGACTGTGATTAATCTAAAAGCTATAAAATTCACAAAACCAGTAATCTTATCTATCTGGAAGGTAGTCAAGATTCCAGAAGTAAAAAAAATGATTTCTAGACAATCTAGATGTCACAAAAACCATGCAATGAAGCATGTATACTTTATGCAGATTATCTCATTCCTACTACCATCTCAGAGGCATTTATCATTATTTTAGACAGAACTCACAATTCTAGCAACATTGTCTATTTGGCTTACAAGCTCAAAAATTAGAAGGTGATGAAAGTACTGCAACAAGGCACAGTGACATTTTCAGGATGTGAAAACCTGTGAATGGAGGAAGGAAACAGAAAAACTATAAAAAAGACACAAGTATTTGAAAAGCCAAATAGTCTGGGGTCATTTAAAGTTGGTAATCTCTAGAGCCATTATTAATTCATTCAAAAATATTTCTTAATAATAAAAAATTAACAGGCTTCTATTGTGTGCTAAGTACAATGAAGAACCCATAAGAGAATGAGACCTTGTCCCTGTTATTATTCAGTTCACACTAATAGGAAAGGAAGACAGCTATACAAATAACTGTGGTACAAGTTTGGTTGTGACTATGTATTAAGAAAGATGCAGAGTACTATAATAATTCACAAGGAAACATTAGTTCTAGCCTGGAAGGTTAGGGTGGGCTTTCAGAAGTGACAAAATTAGAACTTGGAAAAATAATAGAATTTGGATTGGCTGATTTGGGAATTCTGAGAAGTATAGACAAGGTAGCAGAACAAGGGTAGAAGGATGGGGAAATGGGGGGATTACAAGAAGGGTTAGTTTCATTCTTTATATCCCAAGTGCTTAGTACAGTGCCTGGCACAGAGTGGCTGTTTAATATGTGCATATTGATTAACTGATTGAGCCGTTATCTTGGTTGATTGATGGAGTTGTGAGTTGTGCTCGTTGGCTGTCCCATAAGTACAGAGAACATCCTGTCTGAGCCAAAAATGACTCATGATATGACAAAGAATATTCCTTTTGAAAAGTCTAATTAAAAGTTAACAACTTCTTGAAGTCAGAACGGCCTAGAAAACCTGGGACACACAAGCCTTAACAGTTGGAAGCATGAGGGAGCATCGTAGAAAAAAAGGGTGAAAGACTTATTAAATTCCTTCTGAATTGTGAAGGGTCTTGAATGCCAGGTAGGAGAATTTGAATTTTGTTGCATAGATAGTAGAGAGTCAGTTAGAATTTTTGGGCAGGAGGTAACCTACTCAAATTTGGGAGGCTTCATCTGACATCAGTGTGTAAGGCTTCAGGAGGGTTTTGCTTCCCTGTGTCCTATTTCTGTTTAAGACATTGATGATCACTGCTAGCCACCATGATAATGGTCAAATTGCCTGTTCCTTTTCATTGACCTTATTTCTTGTGCTCATTCATTCTGAAGTTGTCATAGACCAGAACAACTCCCTTCTTTTCCCCTGGGCACCATGAAACAACTATCATCATCAGAAGATGAGAAAGAGAAACAACTCAGAGATTCAGTGCAAAGATACCAGAATAAATTGGTAGAACAGCAGTCAAAGGTGAGTAACTAATTATTCATCATTTTCACAAAATATAATGATGCCTGTGCCATAGAGGGCAGTTTGTGGAATCTTAGAATTGCAAGGGATTGACGACATCACAAAATCTGATTTCCTCCCCAGTACAACATTTGTGACCGGTGGTCATGTAGCCCCTGTTTGAACACTTCCAACAAGAGGGACCTCACTCCCTCTTGGGATAGTCCATTTTGTTTTGAGACCGCTTTGATTATTAGGAAATGCTTTGTTATATTGAGCTAAAATTAAAATGTCTTCCTACAGTTTTCACAAACTAGTCCCACTTATGCCCTTTTAAATCACCCAGAAAAAGTTATATTCTTTTTAACTCTTCTCTTTTCAGAATATTTTCAGACCTCAGTTGCTCACCTTCCTACTTTCCTATTATCTCTTCTTCTGGCTAAAACACTGCAGTTCCTTCAACTAGTCTTTATAGAACGTTAGTTGGAATCATTGTATCAACCTGTTCACTGGAAATGATCCATTTTGTTATTGTCCTTCCTTAAAATGTTCTACTCAGAGTTAAACACACTACATAGGTGTGGTCTGGCCAGGATAAAGTTAGAGCAGCATGTTGTTTAGGGGCTTGGGTTCAAATTTTGGTCCTACAAGTTTATACCTATAGAATGTTGGGTAAATCACTTCTCTGGGCTTCAGTTTTCTCTTGAAAAGTAAGGGAGTTGGATTAGATGGATTCTTAAATTGCCTTCCATCTTCAAATCTGTGATACTTTGATGATCATCTCATACCGAGTTTACAGGCCTCTAAAATTCTTATCTCTTTTTTTAAGATGTTAATTAACTCCTATCATTTACCAGAATTTCTAAAGCCTGTTTGCACAATTCATTTTAGAGAGAATTTTTAAAAAATAAAAGATCAAATAAGGCTGGAATTGAGCTAGGCAAAAATACCATTTCCTTAAGAGCTTTATCACTATTGGTTAATTCATCTTTATAATTGCCTTATAATATAGAACATAAGCTCACAACCAGTCCTGGACCTTTCACTCTTCTTCAGCCCTTATAGCCAAAGTATATCTAAATCATGTCATTTCTACCTTCATAATACTCCTATATGTCTCCTCTTTCCACTCCCATAATCACCCTGTTGCAAATCCTTATCACCTCACTCCCAGAATATTGGCCTTCAGACTGGCCTCCCTCCCTCAATTCTGTCTCCATTCTAATCCATTCTCCACTAGCTTGCTGAAGTGATCTTCTTAAAGGTGATGTCAGACCATGGTTTTTGCATTTCTTTGTATCCTTTTGTGTTCAGTGCCTAGCATATAGTCGTTTCAATAAATGCTTGTCTGCTGACAGATTGGCTTCTTGAAGGAAGGAAACATTCAAGTTTTTTTTATCTTTGTAACTTCAGAGCCTAACAGGGTACCTTACCCATAGTAAGGGTTTGTTTGTTGACTTGGATCAAAGACTGGGAAACTGAAGCCTTGAAAAATGATATACAGTTCACACAGGAAAGGCAAATGTTTGTATAAACACACACATGTATACACGTGTGTATCTATATACATGTGTGTATATATAAATACATACGCACATATATATACATATATATGCAGCTAAGTTGCGTGGTGGATAGAGCACTGGGCTTGTGATCAGAAAGAATTATCTTCATGAGTTCAAATCCAGCCTCAGACATTTACTAATAGCGTAACCTTGGACATGTCATTTAATCCTATTTGCATCAGTCTTTATCTGTAAAATGAGCTGGAGAAGAAAATGGAGAACCACTCTAGTATCTTTGTCAATAAAATCCCAAATGAGGTCACAGAGAGTGGGATGTAACTGAAACGATTGAATGATTGAATAACAGCAATATACATATATATTCATGTGTGTGTGTGTATATATATTTCAGTAAAGGGTTTACTAATACAGAAACTCTCAAAATGACATGTTTTAGAAGAACTAAATGTTAGAAAAATAAAATATGAGAAAAATAAATGTTAGGGAAGGACAAAAGTAGTTAATATCAGGAAAATAATTTTGTATATAAAAGTAGTCTCATCTTGACATCTCCAATTAAAGGGCAAAGTATCACATTATAATATTTTTTTAAATTTGTTTTTTATTTGGACCTTTGATTTTATCAGTGTATGGATCCGAGTGAGGAAATATCCAAGAAAATGGTAGATCAGTAATTTAGACAGAGTTGCATGGGGCCTTATGAGATGGTATCTCTGTCTTTCTTACTCTGAGGGACATCCTGTGATCCAAGGACCTCTAGTAATACTAGTTTGATATTCTAACTAGTAAAGACATTAGAACTCAGGACATTTATATGTGGATTTTATCTCTTCTTTTGTTTTTTGTAGAGCTCAGAGTACCTGTTAATCTCCTTAAGATCTTCAGTTAGGAGGGGTTTTTTTTCCTATTTATTATTGGACAGATTGTGGCAGGGTTATTAGGTTACAGTCTTGGTCCCCCAAAGCCCTGGTTTCTTTTTCTTTTTTTGAGTAATTGAATTTACCATTCCAACCCAACAAGTTTTTGTTGAATGCTTACTATGTGCTAGGTACAGGGGATCCAAAAGATAAAAACCAAAGGGAACATGTCAACAGATAGATGTATACCCAGTTTTCAGGCAGTTTTTTTTTTTATCTCAATTGGTATAGTAATGCAACTTGTATATGGTGTAATTATGTTCGCCTTAAGGTAATCAATTGAGGATGCCATGAATAGATTACTGGACTGGGTGGCAGGAAGACCTGATTTCAAATATGGCCTCAGACACTTAGTAACTCTGTGACCTTAGGCAAGTCACCTCACCTCTTGCAGCCTCAGTTTTTTTATCTGTAAAATGGAGAGAATAATAGCACTTACCTCCCAGAATTGTTGTAAGGTAAGTTAACATTGATAAAGTGTTTTGCAAACCTTAAAGCACTGTGTAAATGCTGTCTGTCATTATCTGATTTCTTTTGGCTGTCCCTTAGAGGAGAGGAGGGACCAGAAGTGAGAAAGAGAAGGAAAAGTAAGCATTAGCCATGGACAAATGTAATCCACTTATGAAAAATTGAAAGTTGACTGAATTTCAAAATCCATGCTTCTTTATGGGACATGAGCATCTCTTCCTAATTAAGAGATAAGATCCATAATCATCCAACACCATTGTATCCTTCCACAGTCCCCTCTGCTCCTCCAAAGCTATCCTCTAATCTAGATGCATAGACCCTTTACCCCTAACAAGGCAAACAAGTTTGTAGCCAGTCAGGTTACTGACCCATGATACAAATGTGTGTCACCTGCAAGAGACCTGACAAAAGAACCTTCCAGTCTATGATTCTATTATCTGTATGACAGGCAGCCAGAGGGCAAAAAAGGATGAATGGTCTTCATTACTGCCAGTGTTTTGTAGCTTACCTCCTCCACACCATATTCCCTCCCCATCTCTCCTCCTTCCCCATCTTCCCAGCTTATTAATGAATAGAGAAGCAAAATTGTGACCACTCTAAGAGCCCACTTAGAGTGAGCAGGGCAGACAATAGTAATTATTGACTGTTCATTGTATTTTTTAAATATTGTGCTGGATGAGGCAATAGGGCAGGGAGAATATCCTGCCTCACCTCACCTCCTACACCTCTTAGGAGTTTACAGTCTGAGGAAGAGATGGTGTGTTTGTGTCTGTGTGTGTCTGTGTGTCTATGTGTGTCTGTGTGTGTGTAAGAATATATAACAAAGTTTACAAGTATAGCTCTGGAACAAGTTTCCTATACATAGAGATAGATAGATAGATAGATAGATAGATAGATAGATAGATAGATAGATAGATAGATAGATAGAGATACATAAAGAGATAGAGATATATCTTGATAGATAGACAGGTAGCTATAAGATATATGGTTAGAAACACATTAAATCCATAAAACGCTAAGCTGTAACTGCTATTCATTGGAATTTCTCCTAGAAACAGGTGCCTGAGCTCTACTTATGTTAACTTTGTGATACATTCCTAAGTCCTTTCTTTCTCTTCTTCCTTCCTTCCTTCCTTCCTTCCTTCCTTCCTTCCTTCCTTCCTATCTATCCATCTCTACCTAGATAGGCCCATATCTTTATCCACCAAGCTGCTACAGTCAAGTTATACAGCATACATATGCTAATAATGCAGTCAACTTGTGAAAACTGTGTGTCTATGTCTGTAATCCATGCACATACACATATATGTAATATATACATGCCTGTGTGTATATATGTATATGTGTGTATATATACATATATAGAGAAAGAGACAGACAGACAGACAATATATCAAGGGTTAGATGTAAAACTGACCCTGGAGAGAACTGAAATAGATAGATGGATGGATGGATATATATGATATATAGATACATACATATATCTATATAGAGAGATCTATAGATAGTTGATATATATAGAGAGATATGCATATGATAGATATACATATATGTATAGATAGATAAATAGCTGTAGTTCTACAGATGAAGAGATAGGAGATGGATAGGATTTAAGAATGTATAACAAAGTTAACATAACGAGTATAGCTCAGGAACCTATTTCCTCCCTGCCTAAGAGAAATTCCAATTAGTGGTAGAGTTGCATCCTACCTGTTTAAGGATTAATGTATTTCTAGCCATATATTCTGTCAAGATGTAATGAAAAGTCAGCACCTTTTTTTTTTAAGTTGTGCTCCTGTAACAAACCACCACCTCAGTTTTTCCCTATCAGATGAATAATATTTTTTTTTCTGCCCATCTCTGTTGTCTCCCTCCCCAACAAGTTACATTGCATGGCCATTTCTGTTCTCTGAAGGGCATGCACCATCTGCTGGCCACTCTTTAAAATCGTGCGTTGTTATCTTCTGGGTTTAATGTCGTCAGTGGAGTTAGTGAGCTTTTTTATTGGAGAGAGGGTTTTGCTTATATTTATACATCTGACTTAGTCCCCTCCAGAATCAATTTTCTATCTAATCCTTGATGTATTATATGTATAATAGTATGTATATATGTATACATATACACATATATTCATAAACATATATACGTATGCTATTTTGATTAGTGGATTGTGATATTAGCATGTGGATGCTATATAACTTGACTACATAACAGCTAGATGGATAGAGAAATGGGTTTGGCATCCAGAAGGCGAGAGTTCAAATCTGGCCTCAGACACTTACAGTGTGACCCTGGGCAACTCACTTAACCTCTGTTTGCCTCAGTTTCTTACTCTGTAAAATGGGGATAATAATAGCACTTACCCCCCAGGATTAGTATGAGGATCAAATAAAACAATAATTATAAAGCACTTAGCACAGTGCCCAGCATATAGTAAGTATAACATAAATTTTATTATCATCATCATTATTATTATTCAGGAATATATGACACTTATGCATATACATATTTTCAGTTCCGAATTTCCCTAATTTGTTTTTATCTTATCATTGTCACATCACCACAGTTAAGCCTAACATTGTAAGATGAGACATTTGCTCTTTTCAGTATAATTACTGTGGAATATTTATTTGTTTCATTAATATATGTATATAATGTTAACTATGCAATTTAACGAATATTTTAAAATTTGATTTATTTTTGTTTTTATATCATTTCTTTTTGTGAAAAGACCCTTCTGCTCATCTACCCTGTGAGCTATCCCTTGCAACAAAGAATAAATGGGTACAGAAAAACAAGCTCAGCAAAAATGACCCACATATCAGCTGAGTCTGACAGAGTCCAGTCTCTGCAAAGAAAAGAGGGAGTTGTATTTTCTCATCTCTTCTTTGAGATCAAACTTTTAATGATACATTGTTGCATTTAGGGTTGCTCTTGTCATTATTCTTTCAATTTACATTATTGTTGTTGGTGTGTGTGTGTGTGTGTGTGTGTGTGTGTGTGTGTGTGTGTATGTATAATTTTCCTGGTTCTGCTTTCTTCACTCTATATCTCCTCCTATCAGTCTTCCCTTTTGTGTCCTAGGCCAGGCTTGATTTCAGGTATGTCTAGTAGCTCAGTCTTCATATTGGAACAAAATGAGACATTTTTTATACCATATAACATTTAACAAAAGGAGTTTTTATCAATGGTATGAAAAGGATGTTCACCTAAGGTGGGTATATTGAGTCACAGGGCACTGAGACATTCATTAAAGTTGAGAATTCCCCAGATTTCTTGTGCATTAGGCTTTTATACTGAACTGAGCAAGGATAAACATCAATGATTTGAGCGTTAGATGCTTAGAGCTCTTCAGTCTTGAGGACAGTTTCATGACCTTTTTAGGAAAAAGAAAACAGCCTTACCTACCCAGTGTATGGAAGCAGCTAGATGGCACAGTGGACAGAGTTCTGGGCCTGGAGTCAGGAAATTGTTGTTCGTCTATTTCAGTCATATCTGACTCTTTCTGAACCCATTTGGGATTTTTGTGGCAAAGATACTATAGTAGTTTGCCATTTCTTTCTCTGGATTATTTTACAGATGAGGAAAGTGAGGCAATAGTGTCAAGTGACTTGCCAAGGTCACACAACTAGTAAGTGTCTGAGGCTGGATTTGAACTCAGGTCTTCCTAACTCAGGCCTGGTACTCTATACACTGTGCCACCTAGCTGCCATATGGAAGGAAGACCTGAGTTCAAATCCAGCCTCAGACCCTTGCCTTAATCTAGTAGAGAATGAAATGGAAAACCACATCAGTTTCTTTAACCCCTTGGACAATATTGGCATGTTATGTATGGTCCATGGAGTCACAAAGAGTTGGCCATGACTAAATAACCAAACAACTTACAACTTGGAGTCGATATTGCCTCTACCATGCCATGTGTCTCTGAACTCTTCATTTTTTCTTTTCTTACGATAGAGGAATATTCCATTCTATTCATCTACCACAATTTGTTTTGTCATTCACCAAAAAATTTGTTGCTGTTATTGATTTGCTCTCCACCAAAAGACAGTATCTACTTTTTAGCAAGCATTATCGGGAGAGCTAGGTGTCACAGTGAATGCAGCATCAGTCTTAGAGTCAGGAGGACCTGAGTTCAAATCTGACCTCAGACACTTGACAATAGCTGTGTGACCTTGGGCAAGTCATTTAACCCCAATTGCCTTGCCTTCCCTCCTCCAAATAAAAAATCATTATTAAGGACCAACTACGTTCTCATCTACATTTACTGTTCCGGATACAGAACTTAAAAAGCAAAAATGAAATAGACTATGCTCTCAGGAGCCTGTATTCTGCTAGGGTATACATTTAAAGTATAGATAAATGAGTACATAATATATGCAAGTTAAATTAAAAGTAACTTCAGGAATTCAGTGGAGCTGCTAATAACTGTGGTGTCCTGTGGTGTATATATATCTTAGAATCATGGACTCATTTGCATCAGTGTCTGGTAAAATTGATGTATGCAATTAGTCACTGTGAAACGCTATGATTAAGTAATCAACAGTATTTACCAAGTACCTCATATGTGCCAGGCACTATGCTGAGGTGCTGAAGCTACAAAGAAAGGCAAAAACTGTCCATTCTCTCAAAAAAACTTACAGTGTGATGGGGGAGAAAAAAACAAGCAAACAAACCCACACATACAAGAAAAATAGTGAATAATAAGAGAGAAGGCACTAGAATTCAGAGGGATTAGGACAGACTTTCTGTGGAAGGTGAACTTTTAGCTGGAACTTGAGGGAAGCCAGGAGACAAAGGGTAAGGTAAGAAAAAATTCCAGGCATAAAAAGGAAGCCTGTGGAAATGCAGTGCTGAGAAATGGAGTAACAAATGTGAGAAACAGCAAGGATGCAAATACAAAGACAGGAGAGAAGTGTAAGAGGACTGGAAAAATTGTAAAAGACTTTAAAAGCCAAACAGAGGATTTTATATTTGATCCTGGAGGCAATAGAGAGCTGCTGGATTTTATCAAGTAGAGGAGTGACATGGTTGGATCAGATTTAGGAAGATTACTTGTACAGCTAAGTAGAGAATGGGACAGAGACAGAGAAGAAAGGCTTGGGGCAGAGACTGCAACCCAGAGATTCTCAAACTTATTTGGTCTATTACCCCCCTTTAAAAAAATTATTCAGCACCCATGTGGAAATTTACTTTCTTTAATCTTTTAATAGTTTTTTTTTGAAATTTGCATCATTTAAAATGTAAAATATATATTTTTAAATAGCACATCTTAAATTTAATAATTTGTTGTAAATTTGTGGTTTTTTTCCTGCACTGAAATTGTGATGTTGCATTATGGCATCACAGAACTATATAGTATCATATTGTAAAGAAGTCATTACATTCACATGTTCCTGCCAATGCATACTGGACTTCCCGACACAATGCACGACATGCTCACTTGTCAACACTTGCTTGTTAAGACCTGTTGCCAGACTTGATCACCAATTAGTTATAATTTGCATTTTGTGTGTTTATTTGAAAAATAAATTAAGAACTGTGACTTTAACTCTTGTTATACAACAGATGAAATATGTAAGAACAAGTTTTCAAAATTTTCTTATCTTCTCTTCTTTCCTTATAGTTTCACCACCCCCTTATTTTTATTCAATGCCCTCCAATTACACCCGAGGCTACTACCATTCCCCTGGATCGTTCCAGTGCCCTCCACAGAGCAGTATCACTCACTTTAGAAACCTCTGCTCCAACCAGAATACTGTTGCAAAAGTCCAATCATGAGGTACAGGGCCTGCAACACATAGATGGTGTCAGTGTCAGAAAAGAGGTGGGAGAATATAATATACCAGAGACATTGAAAATACAGATTTGAAAAGACTTGCTAACCTTTTGGATATGGGGATGAGAAGGATAAGAAGACTAAGGATAGTAGTAGGGAGGATAGTAGTGCACTAGATAATAATGGAGAAGTTAAGAAGGATGTGTTTTATAGGAAACATGCTGAATTTACTTTTGGACATGTTGAGTTAAAGATGACTGTGGGACAACCAGTAAGATTTCCAGTAGGTACTCAGAGATATGTGACTGGAAATTTGGAGAGAAGTTAAGGCTGGACAAATAGATCTGAGAATCATCTTCATTGAGATGATAATTGAATCTGTGAGAGCTGATGAGGTCACCAAATGAAATAATACAGAGGAAGAAGAGAAGAAGGCCCAGGACAGAACCTCAGGAGACACTCACTGGTAACAGGCTCAGCATAGATGAAGATCTAGCAAAGAAGGCTGAAAAGAGGTCAGACAGGTTGGAGGAGAGCCGAGAAGGAAGAGGAATGAAAACCTAGAGAGAAGAGGGTGATTGACAGGGTCAGAGGACGCGTAAAGATCAAGAAGGATGAGGATTGAGAAAAGGCCATTAGATTTGGAGGTTAAGAGACTGTTAACTTTGAAAAGAGCAGTTTCAGTCAAATGTAGAAGACTGTAGAAGAGAGCAAGAAAAGAAAATGGAAAAAGTGATTGTAGAAGACCTTCTTAAGGAGTTGGGGCATTAAGGAGGACTGGCGCTTGTGGTATGATGGCTGTTGAGCTCTCTTCAGACCTTCTGATCCATTTTTGGTGTCCAAGCAGTCATCTGACTCTCCCCTATGGCTCCAAGAAGTTGTAGTATGCACAGAGGCTACACTGTGATAAACTGTTTTGGCAAACAGGCTAAATCAAGTTGAGGATAACTGATAGGTTTCAAATGGTAAGTTAGGAGGACATCTACCCCAAGCATGTGAAGATTTACCCTGGTGAAATGGATGGATGAGGATAATTTGTTCCAGTGGCCATAGAGGTGACTGAAACAGATAACTGCTTAGACCTTGGTCATCCACTGCATACTGAGCCATTGTCAATACTCTTGGCTTTTGTTTTACCACCAGACTTTGATGACTCTAGAAGAGAGAGTCAGGCTGACAACTTTTTGAAACTCTGCCTCACTTAAATCCAATTCATTTATCACCTCATGATGTCATTGGTCCTCTTCAGCAATGAAAGACAAACAATATAATAGTCTTGAAAGAGAGGGATGATGGAGGGTGGAGCCAAGGTGGCAGAGTAGCAGCACCTACTTTCTAGAGTGCTGCCCCCAAGCCCAGCCAAATATCTATAAAAAAAAATGACTCTAAACAAATTCTGGAGCTGCAGAATCCACAGAATGACAGAGTGAAGGAAACCTCCAGCCCAAGACTGCCTCGAAGGTCACTGGAGAGTATCTGTCTCACCACTTAGGGGGCAGGGAGTAGGGCACAGTCCAACGTGGGTTGCACTGGCACAAAGAGGACATGAGCAGGCCTTGGGGAGACTGAAGCTCTCGCATCTGTGGCAGTTTCCCCAGTTCACAACCCCAAAATGCCTAGGACAAATTGGAAGGTCAGTGGTAAAAGCCTATGGGACCAGTGTGGGAGAACAGAGTGGTCTGATTCCATCCCCAAGGTGGCAGAGGGGGAAAGGGGCAGAGGAACCCACAACAGCCACAACAGTAGGGCCAGAGACAAAGACTGTTTCTGGAGCTCTAGGCCCACATATTGTGGGAGAATTGAGCAGCTAACGGTACACCCCCTGACCACACTGGAAGCAGAGATCTACCTTGACAAAGAGTTCAAAAGTCAAGTAATTGCCTGGAGAAATGAGCAAAAACAACAAAAAAAATCAGACTATAGAATCTTACTTTGATGACAAGGAAGACCAAACAGAAGACAACAAAGTCAAAGCTCCTCCATTCAAAGCCTCCAAGGAAAATATGAATTTTTCTCAGGCCATGAAAGAGCTCAGAAACAGTTTTGAAAATCAAGTAAGAGAAGTAGAGCAAAAATCGGGAAGAGAAAAGAGAGTGATGCAAGAAAATTCTGAAAATCAAGTCAATTGCTTTCTCAAAGAGACCAAAAAAAAAATGCTGAAGAAAATAACACTGTAAAAAATAGACTAATCCAAATGACAAAAGAGATCCAAAAAGCCAGTGAAGAGAAGAATGTCCTAAAAAGCAGAATTGGCCAGATGGAAAAGGAGGTCCAAAAACTCACTGAAGAAAATAATTCCTTAAGAGTTAGAATGGAGCAGATGAAAGCTAATGACTTTATGAAAAATCAAGAAATTATAAAACAAATCCAAAGGAATAAAAAGCAACAATGTGAAATATCTCATTGGAAAAACAACTGATCGGGAAAATAGATCTGGGAGAGACAATTTAAAAATTATGGGACTACCTGAAAGCCATGATCCAAAAAAGAGCCCAGACATCATCTTGCAAGAAATTATCAAGGAAAACTGCCCTGAAGTTCTAGAACTAGAGGGTAAAATGTGTGTGTGTTCGTCCTTCGTTGCTGAAGAAGACCAGGCCATCAGAGAAATGATGACATGACTTGCACTTGACTTTGTTTTTTTTGAGTGAGGGAGTGCTGTGCAGGTCACCAGCCTCACTTGTCCTCCAGAGCCATCTGAATCCAGTGACCAGATATTCATCAGGATGACTGGAGATGACCAAGGATGAGGCAATTGGGATTAAGTGACTTGCCCAAGGTCACACAGCTAGTGAATGTCAAGTGTCTGAAGTGAGATTTGAACTCAAGTTCTCCTGACTCCTGCACTGGCGCTCTATCCACTGTACCACCTAGCTGCCCAGAGGGTAAAATAAATATTGAAAGAATCCACCAGTCACATCCTGAAGGATATCCCAAAAAGAAAACTCCTAGGAATATTGTAGCCAAATTCCAGAGCTCCCAGGTCAAGGAGAAAATATTGCAAGCAGCCAGAAAGAAACAATTCAAGTATTGTGGAAATACAATCAGGATAGCACAAGATCTACCAGCTTCTACAATAAGGGGTCACAGGACTTGGAATATGATATTCCAGAAGTCAGAGGAACTAGGACTAAAACCAAGAATCACCTACCCAGCAAAACTGAGTGTAATATTCAGGGGAAAAAAATAGATATTCAATGAAATAGAGGACTTTAAAGCATTCTTGATGAAAAGACCAGAGCTGAATAGAAAATTTGATTTTCAAACACAGGAGAAGCATGAAAAAAGTAAATAGGAAAGAGAAATCATAAGGGACTTACTAAAGGTGAACTGTTTACATTCCTACATGGAAAGATGATATTTATAACTCTTGAAACTTTTCTTAGTACTAGGATAATTGAAGGGATTATATACATATAGACAGAGGGCACAGGGTGAGTTGAATAGGAAGGGATGATACCTCAAAAAAATAAAATTAAGGGGTGAAAGAAGAATATATTGGGAGAGAAAGGGAAAAATAGAATGAGGCAAATTATCTTTCACGTAAAAGCGGCAAAAAAAGGCCTTTTCGATGGAAGGGAAGAGTGGGGAAGTGAGAGGGAAAAAGTGAGCCCCACTCTTGTCACATTTGACTTAAGAAGGGAATAACATGCATACTCAATTTGCTATGAAACTCTATCTTACAATGCAGGAAAGTAGGGGAGAAGTGGTGGGGTGGGGAGTTGATAGAAAGGAGGATTAGTGGGAAGAGGAGGTAATTAGAAGTTAATACTTTTGAGGAGGGATAGAGTCAACAGAGAGAATAGAATAAATGGGGGGGGGCAGGATAGGATGGAGGAAAATATAGTTAGTCTTCCACAACATGACTTTTGTGGAAGTGTTTTTGCATAGCTACACATGTATAACCTATGTTGAATTGCTTGCCTTCTCAGTGGGGATGTGTGGGAAAGGAGGAATGGAGAGGTTGGGATTTAGAGTTTTAAAAACAAATGTTAAAAATTGTTTTTACATGCAACTGGGAAATAAGATATACAGGCAGTGGGGTATAGAAATTTTTCTTGTCCTTCAAGGAAATAGAGGGGCTGGGGATAAGAGAAGGGAGGGCAGATTGGGAGAAATGGTAATCAGAATGTGCATGCTGTCTTGGGGTTGGCGGAGGGGAGAGATGGGGAGAAAAATTTGGAACTCAAAATCTTGTGGAAATGAATGTTGCAAACTAAAAGTGAATTATTTTTTTTTAAAAAAAGAAGAGACATAGGAAAATTACTATCTCTGGAGATATTTGAATCAAGTAGCACCTAATACGTGCAAGGCATTGTGGTCAGTATGGCATAGACAGGTAAATAAGACATGATTTTCATGCTCAGCACAATTTGCAAATGATTACTTACTAGTACATGTGTGGGTGTTTGTGTGTGTGTGTGTGTGTGTGTGTGTGTGTGTAAGTGATGGTCAAATCTATCAAATTCTGGACAATTATTAGGATATAATATGCTCTCTTACTTGATCCAAATGAAATATGGAAGTTGGACAGGAGTGTAGTGATTATGTGTGAATCCCATTTATCTTTTTCATAGTCTGGAGAATGAGCAAAAAAACCCTGTAAAGACTCTAGAATTTGAAATGGAGCTGAAATGTTAGCTTAACATTGTCAGCAACACTGATGTAAACGTACAAAATGAAACAGTATAATCTGGTAATTCTCAAGTAGATTGTTTGGCTGTAAAGGATAGAGAAAAAGAGTGATTTTAGTAGTATTTCCCAAATTGGAATGACATATCTGAGGCCAGCTTACTGATGAAAAAAGTGCATACATTTTCTCATTTAAGATTTAATTTTTTTTTAATGTGCGGCCATTATGCATGATTCTGAGACTTTAAATCTATAAGAAGATCTATTTCTGTATTGAATGAACTTCACAGCCTTCTTGCATACGCTGCCACGATCTAGAATTTATGACAACTAAAGGGCTGTGTGTAACAAGAGGCTATTCTGCACAGTGCAGTTGAAATATCTTGCTTTGTTACTCCTGCTACAGGAGTCCCTTTTTCCCTATAATGATGCATTGCTTCTTCAGAAGGAACTATACATAATAAATTCACACTTGTAGATATTATGCTCATAGCATATTAGAGAAAGAATAGTAGAGAAGGAAGTAGTTATTGAACGGATTATAGACTCCTTGAAGAAGGAGCATGGTAACAGCGGAAAGATCCCTGACTCGAGTCACAGGACATGCAGTCATGTCTACTCTGATAATTACATTTGCTTGAATTTGGGCAAGTCACTTAAACTTCCTGGGCATCTGAGGTCCCTTCCAGCTTTATATCTGCGTCCTATGACCTCTATGATCTCTGACAGCTCAAAATCTATGATCTAGGAAGGATGCCTTGCTTTTTACTTCTACATTCTGAACCCCTCACAATACCAAGTAAAGGACTGGGCACATACTAGATAGTTTGATAAATGCTGCTTGAATTGACTACCTAAGTTATTTTCTCATCCATCTCCTCTGGGAAGATCTGAGCTATTTGTCCAGTATTGTCTTCCTCATAATGAGGCAGCTCACCTTCCTCTCACACTCCACTCTTGTCCACTGGTTTTCTTACCCAACAAAGGAAGGAGGGAGAAGATTAGATCAAATGAAAAAATGTTTGTCAAGCATTTTAGAAACCTTAAAGGGTCATATAGACATATAAATATGTTATTACTGTTTTGTTATCTATAAACTTATGTCTAATGTGAAATTATTATTTCTTATTTCATTTCAGATACATACATATTTTCATATATACATGTACACACACATACACACACACACATACATACATACACACATACAGAAGCTCTTCAAAACCTACCCTCCTTACTACACCTTTCCTCTATTCTTCATGTATTCTGTGATGCAGTGGCACTGGTCCCTTGCTGTTCCTCAAACAAGACACTCCATCTCCCAGCCTTGGTTATTTTCACTAGCATGTCTGGAATGCTTTCCTTTATTTCCATTTCCTGGCTTCCATCTGTAGAACTACATATATAGTTATACCTATATATCCACATATGTGTTATACACACATGTATATATACACATAAATAGTTGTACATACATACATAGTCACATATATAGTAATTCACATATATGATAATTCACAACTCTGATGGGCTGGCCATGCCGTTCGAATGTAAAATGTGTGCTTGTCAAGGCGATCACATGGTGTTCACAAGAAGCGATACAAGGACATTCTCAAAGTCTCTCACAAGAACTTTGAATTTGACTGGGCAACATGGGAAGCACTGGCACAGGACCACTCAGTATGGCGTGCCCGCATCAGAAAAAGTGGTGTACTCTGTGAGCAAAGCAGAATTGAGACAGCACAAAGTAAACATAAGATGCGCAAATTTGGAGTATCCACCCCAAATATTCACTCAGACTATCTGTGCCCAACTTGTGGTGGAGCATTGCAAGCTCATACTGGTCTGATTAGCCACAGTTGGACACATTGAAATTTCACTTTATCATGGTGATGTCATTTTGGTCCTCTTTGAGAACAACCAACCAACCAACCAACTATGCACACATATGATTATATACATATGTAGGTATAATTATGCAAATTTATATAGTTATTAACAAGTATAATAATGCACACATATATAGTCATACACACTTATGTAGATAAAATTTTATACATATATAGTTCTACATATGCTCGATATTTTTCTTTGTCATGTATTTTTCCATAAGAAAAGGTTGCTGCTCTTTTTTCATTCCTAAACAGCTCTCCATGAGTTCCAAAAACAGTGATTACATGTTATGCATGTAATATACTAATACATGTTATAAATACTAAATACATGTTATACATGTTATACATGTATTATATGTTATAAATGTTAAATACATCTTTTACATCATTATACACAGTATAATACATGTTACAAATAAATAATACTTGTAAATGCTTGTGCATGTTATAAATACTAAATACATGTATTACTATACATGTTATAAATATGCATGTGATATGTACATTCATGTTTTAATACATGTCACAAATACTAAAACAGTACAACTAGGTTAGTATTATTATCCCCATTTTATAGATAAGAAACTGAAACAGAGGGTTTAAATGACTTTCTCTCAGACTCAAAACTATTTGACAGAACTTACTCTAGGGTTTAGGTTGCCTGATTCCTAATCCAAAGCTTTTTCTATAATGCCTTCCTCAGACCCTGCTTTCAATCTGAATTCTTAGTTTCAGCCTTGGGTCTCCCAAAACAACTTGGAGGACCTGGTTGGCAGGCACCAGCATGGACTTAAGAACTAAAGGGGCAGGCATGTAGACTAATTCTACAGGGTGATGAGAAGTGGGGCACTCTTCATGACCATAAAGCGTTGCACAAATTATACAAATACTATTGTTCTTTTAACAGTATTGTATACAGCAGCTAATTTATTAAACATCAAATCAGGAAGATAAGAGTTCAAATCTCTCCCCTGACACTGTATGATCTTGGACAGTTCATTTCCCTGAGACTCAATTTCCTTGTCTATAAAAAAAAAAGTTAAACTAAGAAATCATTAAGGTCAGGCTTTTTTTAATTTTGTGTGGATTGGACAGTTGAAACAAGTAACAAAACCCCCTGATCTTCGTGAGCATTGAAAAGTGGCTCTAGAAACTACTTGGAGTTCAGAATGGGAAGAACAGAGAAATTCCAGCTTAAACCTGGATATCCACAGACTAATATTGTTAGTAATAATATTGACATTAAAAATCATTAATAATAGGCAGAGATATGCTGGAGCCAGCTCTGACTGGCTCACCAAACTTGTTAGATTTTTGGTATGAGTGTTTATACCTCAATTGCTAATAACACCCTGTTAGCAGCACAGATTAAAAGTGAGTGTGGATGCACTTTCCCCCCAATAACCTACATTTACCAATCCATCTCTCATAATAGGTCACATTTATATAGCATTTTAAGATTTACAAAATATTTTTACATATGTTATCCTCCCCACAATCCTATAATCATCCCTAGGTTACAGAGGAGCAAACAGAGGCAGAAACAAATGATTTGTCCAGAGTTATACACCTAGTAAATGTCTGAGACAGGAGATCAGTCAGTATCACCTGTTCTGGGGACCTTTTGTAACCCAAATAATTATTGGATAACTGAGCTAGAACAAAACAGAGATTGTCTAGTTCAGCTGTCTCATTTACCAGAAGATAAAACCAAGGCTCTCAGAGGTTAAGGGACTTGTTTCAGGCTTTATGGGCAGCAAGTGGCAGATTCGGAATTTAAACCATCCTTTGATACCCAGCCTGTGCTCATTCCACTATGAAGATTCAGCCTATGATTTAGAGAATTTTTACAAGATGTAAAGTAATTGTAAAAAGAGTCAATGGCTAGGATCCCCAAAAGGGTGGTCAGAAGCATCAGTTGAAATAAGTAGCAAACTTGTTTTGGTGCTGACAAATCTTCTAGTGCCAGGGTGGGAAACCTGCGGCCTTGAGGCCACATGTGGCCTTCTAGGTCCTCAAGTACAACCCTTTGGACCTAGAGGGCCACATGTGTTGTTGTTAAAGTTATTTTAAGTCTTCATGATCCCATTTGCGGTTTTCTTGGCAAAGATACTGGAATGGTTTGCGATTTTCTTCTCCAGCTCATTTTACAGATGAAGAAACTGAGACAAATAGGGTTAGGTGACTTGCCAGGTCACAGCTGGTTAAGTGTCTAAGGCCAGATTTGAACTTAGGAAGATGAGTCTTCCTGACTTCAGGCCCAGCACTCTATTCACTGCACCCACTAGCTGCCCAGTGGGATAGTTCTTGGGCAAAACTGTAATTCTGACATTGATATATAAGATAAGAGACTATAAAAAGGAGAAAGGTGCAGTTTGAAGGAAAGTTGTAACCAGATTAGTAGAATAATCATAATGACCAAATCCATATTTCACAGAAAGCATAGAATCAGAGTTGAACACAAGCCTTCTGGCAAGGGCTTGCAGGTACGGAGTTCTATAGTGGGTTTTCAAAGTAGAAATTGCATGCAATGAACTTAAATAAAGGAATAACTAAAAGTAAGCTGCCATAAACTATTAACTGCTTAAAATAAGATAACAAATGGGTTGACCACAAATCCCTGCAAAGCTATGCAAAAAAAACCCAATCTATATAGGGACTTCTGACTCATTTTCTTTATGCCTGTGTTAGCAAAAATTTGCATCTCTATGGCATACATTTTTATAAACATGTTTCTGTGAGAGGAAAAGGGCCAAGCCAGATTTCTTGAGAACTGCATTCTAGGCAGAAAAAAGCCACCTCTCCATTCTGATGTGCTGTTTCTCTTAGTGGGTTAATCAGACCTGAAACTTTTGTTTGCCTTCCATCATGGAGATAAAATGTGGCTGTAGCCTGCTAGACTAATTGCTTGGGGCTATAAGAATGTATGCTAGTAGTAAATCTAGTTGATGGTTCTTTATTTTCCTATTTGTGCATAGCAGAAGAAAGACAAATCATTTTTTTTTTTTGTGAGTGGGCAAGTTTTTAGCATGACAACCTCATTTACCTTTGATATGTGTAAAATGGTTTGTCTATAAAGTGATTAAGTATGTGCACCCAAAAGAATCGCTGTGCAACAGCATGGAATGAGTTTATATAGATTGTTAGGGCTAGACAGTACCATAGTAAACATGATTTTTTTGTTGTTCACTCATTTCTGTGTTGTCTAACTACGTGACCCCATTTGGGATTTTCTTGGCAAATATCCTGGAGTGGTTTGCCATTTCCTTCTTCAGAGATACCATTTTCTTCTCCAGCTCGTTTTATAGATGAGGAAATTGAAGCAAACAGAGTTAAGTGACCTACTCAGGGTCACATAGCTAGTATGTATCTGAGGCTAGATTTGAATTCAGAGAAATGAGTCTTTCTGACTCCAGGCCTGGCACTGTATCCACTGTACCACCTAGCTGCCCCAGATATGATCTAGGACAGCAGAAAGAGCCCTAGATGTCACAAACCTCCAGGTAAAATCCCACCTCTGCCACTTTCTCCCTGTGTGACCTTGAGCAATTTAATTATCTGAACTTCCTCTTCTGAGAAGTGAGAGGGTTCAATTAAATGGACTTTAAAGCATCTTCTATCTTTAAATCTCTGCTCTAATCAGTCTCCCTTATTCTACAGATGAAAAAAAACTGAGCCTCAGATAACTTGTGATTTGCCTATGATCATACTAGTTAGAATGTAGACTCAAAACTGGGTTTCTTAATTGCTGTGGTCCAGTACCTTTTCTACTCTGTCTTGTGAAATAATGAGATAATATTTATAAAGTGCTTTTCAAACCATCAAGTGCTATATAAATTCTAGCTATTATTATTTTTGAGATAACTCGTTAGCCCTCTGACACAAAGAATGACAGAGAGAAAATGTAGTAGAGTCCATTTCTGCCTAAGAGCGCAGGTTGGGCTACATGACTTTAAAGACCTCTTCTAACTGCAAGAGTTTATAGTGTGGTGACACTCATATAAAGATTTCTTTCCTGAGCCATCTTCTGTAACCTTGCTTTCTTATTGTTTTGCTTTGGACTTGCCTTTCTTTCTTCTGTCCTCCTTGCTTTCTTCATCATTTTTTCCCCTCCTACTCAAAGCCAGAAATAGGCAAAGAAGCTTAAAACTCCTTAAGCACATCTTTACCATTACCATAGTGAAAATATTGCATTGTGGACATACACCTTTACTTGAAAAGCAGCCAGGAAAAAAAGAGAATTAAAGTAGGCTGAGGTACTATTCAAATCAGCTATCATGGGATGAGTGTGTAAAACAGAATTCTTAGGGTTCCTTCAATGACAATTTTTGTCTCTCCCATATCTGTCAATCATGTCAGGGTATGGTGCTGAACAGTGCCATATTTTCAGAGAAGTATTTGACTTATTGAGTGATTTTGCTAATACCAGAAAGAGTTTTATTTTCTTTTAAGTGTTTTTTGTAAATTTGTATGTGGTTTTTAAAAAAGGATTTATTAAAAAATTTTTTTCTATGAAAGTAACATTTCTAAAATTTAAGGGGGAGGGAAGAACAAGTTATCTATTTACTTCCTCCTCCAAACTTTTCAAATATTTCCTGATTTTCCTTATTCTTCAAGGAAAAACCACTACCTACCCAAACCCTTTACTACTTGACTCCACAGTCCCTTCAGTTTGTTATCCCTTATCTTTCCTCCATTGTACTGCCAAGTCCTGAAGTCATCTATACTTGTAATTCTCATTTCTTTACATCTCACCCAGCTTCAGATTCTTAGAGGTAGAGATGAAAAGGTTATGCCTTCCAAGCATGGGAGGATAGGTGGAATATTACGTGTGAGGGACAGCAAATAGTCTGATTTGGTCAGACTTTGGAGTGAGTGAAGGGAGATAATGTGTAATAAAAGTGAGACCAGATTATGATGGCCTTTAAATGTCAAATAGAGGAATGACATTGTCAGACTTGAACTTGAGGCATATCACTTTGGAAGCTATATGAGGTATGGATTGCAGAAATGAGAAGCTTAAGTCAGGGAAACCAATTAGGAAGTTATTGCCGTCAGTCAGGTGAGAAGTAATGAGTCAGAACTTGTGTGGTGGCCTCTTGAGAGGAGAGGAAAGAGTGACTATGAGTAGATAGTGGAGAGGTACAATCAATATGATTGGATGGGGGAGGGAAGGTGGGACAAACCAAAGTATGTGGTGAGAGAGAGTGAAGAATTCATTATGACTAGGAGGTTGTAAATCAAGGTGACTGAAAAAATGGTTACTACCCTGAACAGAAAAGCAAGTTAGGAAGAAGTGTAAATTTGGATGAAAAAATGAGTTCTCTTTTGGAAATGTTGGGTTTGAGATTCATATCCAGGACTACAGTGGTCGTCTAGTTCAAATCCCTCATTTTACAGGGGAAGAACCCAATGAGGATAAATGACTAGTCCATAGTCACTCATATAGTATGGCAGAACTGAGTTCTTCTGACTCTAAATCTGATGACGCCTTTTTCATGGCACCATGCTCCCTCCTGACATTTTACCTGGAGTAATGAAACCAATAAAAATTGGTTTCATCCATAAATACAAAAACAAATGTGGTAGATTTAAGATTAAAATAGTGGTTAGTGCCTCTGTGTTGTCTTAATAATTTCTCCATATTTTAATAGTAGAGAACATAGAAGTGCCAAAGAAAAAAGGTTATTTTCACACTTGTCCAACTGTTGGTTTTCTTATAGAACTCTTACTTTGTGCCAGCAAGCAAGACCACAGAATTCCTCCCCAGCTCCCAAGCTTCGGCTCCAAAGGTGAGCAAGTTCAGCTATGTTACTTGTATTTGCATCGTGCTTCATATATAAAGAGATCAAAACTATTATGTAACATTAAATTTAATCCTGTTTTATGAGGTTCAGCCATATCAGTAGATTTCATTGACTCACTGGAGATCACCACAGGAATCAGAAATAGAAATAGCTGCTGTTCCTATTTCCTAATTATTGCTTTTCTGAAATATACCTGAAAACTCTTGTATTGACATTTTCCTCCTAGATCATTTAGAAAGCATGTATGAAATTTTCTCTCAGTCCAAAATTATCTTCCCATCCTAAGGGAGATGGAGAAATCCAAAAGCACAGAATGCTATCCACCTCTCTCCTTTTTGTAGGACTCTTCTACTTTCTATGACAACCTCATTGTTAATCTGCCTATGTCATCTCTCTTTAATTCATCTAATTCCTCTTTTAAGAAAAGAGTGCAGATTATATGGGGCAACTAGGTGGCACAGTGGATAGAGCATCTGTGCAGGAGTCAGTAGGACCTGAGTTCAAATCTCACTTCAGACACTTGACACTCACTAGCTGTGTGACCTTGGGCAAGTCACTTAACCCCAGTTGCCTCATCTTGGGTTATCTCCAGTCATCCTGATGAATATCTGGTAACTGGATTCTGGTAACTGTCTGTGGAGGAGAAGTGAGGATGGTGACCTGCACAACTCTCCCTCCCTCAAAACAAAGTCAAGTGCAAGTCATGTCATTATTTCTCTGATGACATGGTCTTCCTCGGCAGTGAAGGACAAATACATACACACTGCAGATTGTATCTTTAAGAGAAAGTAGAATTAGAATGGCGTTATCTATTCATTGAACAAATATTCATTTAGTACCTGCTGTTATGGAGAGTGTCAGGGACACGCATATCTCAGGATCCCAGAGTTGGAAGAGATGTCAGAAATCATCTCTTCCAATCCTTTCGTGAACCAGAGTCCCTGAGAGGTATTAGCCAGGTTCAAGTTATTAGCCAGTTTTCAAGGATCAGAAACACATTTTTCTTTGCTCATCCCTCATTTGACCAGTCCTAATTGTAAGACAGTTCTTCCTTCCATCAAGCCTAAATTTGTCTCTTTTTTCTTTCCACCATTTGTTCCTAGTTCTGACATCTAGGTTCAAGTAGAACAAATCTAGTCCCTCTTCAGAATGAAAGCCCTACAGATATTTGAAGCCAGCTATGGTATCTAACCCCCCACATCCCTTCTCCAGGCTTAAAAAGCACTCCCATTTCCTTCAACCCATTCTTACTGGGTTACTATGGTACAAAGCAAAGATTCTCAACCCTGAATCATGAATTAATGATTTCCAGTGGGTTTCTCCTAACTCAATCCAACTTTTCAAATTTGAGAACCTGATATTCTCATTGTCATTTAAGGAATATGCAAAATCCAGGACAGTTGTACCTCAAAGAGATGCTTCAGAACAAGATATCTGCTCATCCTCAGTGGTTTGGGGCAAAGTTTTCAGTCAGAAGAGGAGGAGGTCAAGGTCAGGCTCAATCTCAAATCACATTTTGGAGGCCAGAATTCCAGAGACAACTGTGAGGAAGAAAGTGAAGCAGGCAAGAAGACATTTGGAAAATACCAAGATCAATGAGAACTCCCAGGTGGGATATTTTATTTCTTCATTCTTAAAATAATTTGCAAAGAGGTACTAGTCCTGAAGTAGCATTTGGGCAAGGGTTATACTTCATTTTAAGTTTTTTTTTTGGTTTTTTTCCTCCAGCTTGTTTAGCCATGGAACACAAATTACAATCTGTAATGTCTAGCTAGGGTTCTGATTTCTCTCATTTTCCGGAATTCTCACACAAAAAAAAATCCAAAACAACATTATTATTTTCAGCAGAGTAGATGGAGAGCTCACACTAGTTAAAAGATGTCCTGAATTTGGACAGGCTAGGAAATATAATATTAGTTCTAATTTAGTCAAAGAAGAAAAGTCCAGATGATTACAAATGGTAAATTTGGGGCATTACATGCTCTGTAGTTTTGCATTGAATGCTTTAGAAAAGAAGTTTGGGGCCAAATATTACAAAGTTTCCATTTATTCAAACTTAAAAGTTATAGGCAGAGGGGGATTATAATTGATAATAAGGTAGGACTAAAAAGTGATAGCACTGATTTTTTTTTTTATCACCAGAATTTGTACATTCCTATGAATGTGGTTCGTTTTAAAATAATCATTGTAGGAGAATTACAACCTATTACAACAGCACTGCCTTACTTTTTCTCTTTTAGTAATCTTTAGGAATTTTCCTGCAAAGCTAGTTTACTAGTCACACAAGGAAATCACTCAATTACCGTATTCCTTTATCTATTCAATATGGGATTGACCAGCCTAACTGATCACCCATCAGACTTCACCCCAAAGGATTTTTGCCTTTTATGCAAAAATCAAATCCACTGTAGGAGAAAGACTTACTTCCAAGTAGGCTCTTTAGAAGCATGGGCCACAGAGATTCTGCAAACAATCCATTAATTTGATAAGAAATTATTGACTGCTTGCTATGTATGCTTAGAGCAAAGATGCCTAATTCTATCCCTCAAAAACCTTATGCTCTATTAGGAGTGATCTTAGAAGCAAAAGACTTGAGTTTGAGTGCCAGCTTTGACACTTAAAGCATCATGACTTTGAACAAAACATCTACTTTCTTTGAGCCTTTGTTACCTGATCAATAAATTAGGTGTAATAAATACAGTTTTACTTTCCTCATCTCAGGGATTAGAGGTATGGCATCTTCCCTTCCTCAACCCCGCCCCCCAAAATCTGCATAAGAATTTTAGACCTTCCTTTTCTACTAGAGAAAACTTATGATTTTTTTTCTTTTATGGGGTATTTAGAGTACCTTATTGTAAAATTTGGATTAAGTGTTTGGTCATAGTCTCTATGTTGTCTACTGTCCTTCAAATGTCTTCTGCATCTTCTGCAAAACTCACCAAAAAATTCCCATTTAATTATATTTTTCCAATATGAGACATATCAAAATCATGATGGGAAAAGTCATGTTGCAGAAGGGATAACTGTACTTATGCTATTTACCCCAAGCATCTTCTCTGGGTGTTTTTTCTTTTTAGAAAAAATGCTTCATTGACCTTAAAGTGTACTGTTATTATGAGACATGTATGCTCAAGAGGGATTATAATTCCCAAAAAGGAGTTATGAAAACATTTTGAGCAATAGTATCAATGTTGGTAAAGTGTTTAATCATTCAATCAATTAAAAAGCATTATTAAGCACTTACTTTGTGCCAGGTATTGTACTTGGCAAATATAACTACACTATAACAAGGTAATTGTTTGGAAGGACAACTTCCATTTAAAGATTCTTCCTAGGAAATTGTTCCTTCCTACTCACCTGTTTCCTCAGTGGATCTCAAAATCACAGTATTTAAGAGTTGTAAGGTACTTCAGACATATACCTGGACTAAAATTCCTTCTGCATCCTCTTCCAAGAATTAGTTACCTTCCTCTGCTTGAAAACCTCTACTAAGGGAGAATCTGTGACCTTCCAAGAAAGTCCATTGCATTATTTTTTAATTATTTTTCTGTTAAAGAAAATCTAATTTCTTTCCTTCTGACTCCTTCCCTTTAAAAAAGAAATAGAAACTAAATCCTTGTAACAAATATGTATATTCAAACAATATAAATTTCTTCACTGGTCATGTCCAAATATATGTATATGTATATGTCTTGATCTACATGCTGAGTCTTTTACTTTTCTGTCAGCAGGTGAGTAACATGTTCCATCATAAGGGATCGTGATTGGACATTGCATTGGTCAGAGTTCTTAAGTCTTGGAAACATTTTTTGTCTTTACCATTTTGTTATTGCTTTCTCCTAGTCTTCTCACCCTGCTTGTTTTCTTCTATCAGTTCCTACAACTCTTCCCAGGATTCTCTGAAACCATGCCCTTCATTATTTTTTAGACCACAAAAGAATTTGCTTCTTTTAGGTCATGGACTGTAAGCTCGTTGCATTTTTAGATAGCTCTAATGGTTAGGATGTTTTCTTACACAATTTTTCCATACCATATCATTTTCCTCTTTGTGCCTTCTCCCCAATTGCTCCTACTTCTGCCTTCTGTAACCAAGCAGAATAAATCTGATCCCTCTTCCAGGTTGCAGAACTTCAAATGTGTAAGTTTAGTCATTCTTCCAAAAAATATTTATTAAACACTAACAATGGGCAAGACCTTATGTGTTTTTTCTGAAAATCAGCTGATCTCTATTATTATTATAAACACACCTGATAAAAGCCTGATTTTCAGTCAGGGATTGTTGAGATAGTAGTTGTGGTATTTTTTCTTAATTATGTCATAAGTTAGAAAGAATGAAACTCCTAAAGAAGATACATTTGCAAGGACAGTAATTAAGAATCTGGCCAAGTATTAGAACAGCTAACCCTATACTTCAGATATATAGGCTTAGATAGCATATGCCATAGAAGCAAATGTTAATAGAAGGTGAGACATATTTTCTTTTTTTTTAATCTTTATATTCCTAGTGCTTCCCACTGTGCCTGGAGTATAGTAGGTCCTTAATAAATACTTGTTGAAATAATATTGCAAAGGCAAACAATTTTAAAAGACTTAGGAATTCTGATCAATATAGTAACTAACCATAATTTTAGAGGACTGTGTTGAAACATGTTGACAGAGAGGTAATAGACTCAGAGGGTAGATAGGAACATTTTTTTAGATGTGCCATTGTGAGAATTTGGTTTGCTTGACCACTTATAATTTTAATAAAAGAGTTTTTTTTTTAATTTTTCAAAGGGAGGAGATAAGGAAAGAAATCAGATTTTCATTAATTGAAAAAAAATTTTTTTAAATGCAGTGAACTCTGTGTAGATTGAGCTATGTACATAAATGTTTGTATTATTTGGACATAGCTGCTGTAGAAATTTGTATTGTTTGATTATATAGGCTTATGATGGATTTTATTTTTCTTGCTTTCTCAGTTGGGGATGGGAAAGGCTAGGGAAGGAGTGGCAGAGATGAGAGGTAGAGGGAATGCAGACCTGAAAATAAAATAAAATTGAATTTTAAAAATCAATAAATGCTCATTGAAACATTTATCAGCAGATTTCCTCCAAAGAGATCTTTTACTTTAGAAAAATATGGAAGTGAAGTGTGACTAGTGATTGTTAGACAATTTAATGTCATTTGACAAATTGACTTAAGTTTACCCGGATCTTAATTGAAATACTGCCAATTCTTAATGACTTTTGTGCAGAGTATTTGATTTATGGAGTATCTGGTGATTTTTTTTACTTCCCTAGTCAGTGACTGTAACTCCAGGCACTCTCTTCACCACTACAGTATGTCAGAGAAATTAAAATTAATTGTGGCATTTATCTAAGCAAAGTAAAATTAGTATTAGTAGGTTGTCACGGAGCCCTCAGCCACCTTGATTTGCATACTTCCTCTAACATTTACGGGCTGGGTGACCATGGGCAAATCATCCCACTTCTTTGAATCTCAATATTCTCATTTGTCAAATGAAGATAATGATATTTACATAACCTACATCACAAGATTATTGTAAAGAATGTGATTTGTAAACTTCAAAGTGCTACATTAATGTGATTATTGTAATAGAAAGGCATATATGCTAAAAGAAAGTTATACAATGAATTCTAAAAGTCTAATGTAAATCCCTTATTATTCACTTTAGGAAATTAATTTAGTTAATCAGCTAATCTCCCTAAGACATCATCTCATCTTCCCACTCTGCTCAGAATGCTTGGCAGTTCCTTAGTATACAGGAGGACCAAGTTCCTAGTCCTGAGGTGTGAAGGTATAAGGGCTGGGCTTGGAGTAAAGAAGACCTGAGCCCAAATCCAGTCTTAAACACAAGCTGGGTAATCAGTCCTGAACTTCTCTTGGGCCCAGTTTCCTCATCTGTAAAACAGGGATAAGAATAGTTCTATCCTCACAAGGTTGTTGGAAGGATCAAATGAAATATTGTACGTGAAGTATTTTATGAATCTTAAAGCATTTTGTAAATGTTGGCTCTCTTCCTTCCTCCCCTTCTATTCTCTCCTTTTCTTCCCCTCCTCTTCCAACTCTTTTGATGCCTTGTCTTCCCTTTCTTTGTCTTTTTTCTTCCTCTTTTTCCTTTCTCCCATCTTCTTCTTCTTTTTCCTCTTTCTTTCCTCCTCCTCCACTTCTTCTTTTTCCTCTTCTTCCTCCTTCTCCATTTTCTCCTCCTCTTTTACTTCCTCTTCCTTCTCTTCATTCTCTTTCAACTTTCTCTACTCCATGACATCCGTGGTTGTAGTTACTACCTGTTTACGCCACCCCCCCAATATTCTGGGTTCATTCCTACCTCCATACCCTTTGCTTAATTATTCTTCCTGCCTGAAATGTTCTTTCCTGTTCTGTTTCTTCATCTTGCCCTCCTTTAAGGCCTTGCTCACATCCTACTTTCACCATAAAGCTTTCCTTGGTCAATCCACTGTTTACATCATCATTATCATCATCATCATCATCATCACCATCATCACCATCACCATCACCATCACCATCACCATCACCACCAACAAAGATATTTATATTACACTTTAAGGCTTGCAAAGTGCTTTACATAGTCTTTAATCTCATTTTACTGTAACAGCCATCTGTGAGGTAGGTGCCCCAAGTATTATTACCCCCATTTTATAGTTGAGAAGCCTGAGTCTGAGAAAAGGTATATGCCTTGTCCATATTCACAAAACCAGTAAGTTTTAGAGAAGGAATTCAAACATAGTTCTCTCCTGGCTTCATGTCTCATGCTTTTTCCATTAGATGCTAAAATTGAAAGGTGCCTTTAGCCATCATTTCCCTCCTCTGAATTCACAATGCTTTTCCATGCCACTCATTTTATACTTTATCATGCACTGCCATGAGACAGCTCATGTAGTATCATTTTATAATCTTACTTAATTTTTTTATGTAGTTATATCTTGTCTCCCCCAATAAGATTTTGAGCTCCTTAAGGGCAGGTATCAGATTTTCCTTCTTTACATCTAATATAGCACCGTGAATATCATATACATAAGAGACATACAATGCATACTTACTGAATGAAGAAATAAATGAGTCATTTGACAGCTGTGTAATAGGCATCTGTGCCACAGGGGAAAAGCATGAAAGCAAAAATTCTTTCATATTCATCTTAATGCATTTTGTAGGTATCTTCTTGGAAAGCAAAAAGGAAGCCCCATCAAGGTTTTGTCGAAGACTCTAAAATTATAATTGAAGATGAAGATAGCAGCAGTGGCCCAGAGTTAATTATGGTAGGTGAAATGTTTCTTTTCACCACTTAAATGGCACTGTGAAAACTATTCTATATGAGTTTTAGGATAGCATAATGTCTTTAAGTTAGAGGGTCCTTTAGAGGTCAACAACTGTCATGAAATTTTTACATTAATAAGGATCTAATCAGCCATTTATCTAAACTCATACAGAAAAAGAGGGACCCACTGTAACTCAGGGGCATCTAGGTGGTGCAGCAAATAAACTCCCAGGTTGGAGTGAGGAAGACTCATTATCCTGAGTTTAAATCTGGCCTCAGACACAATTGCCTAATGTCACCCAGGCATTTTGTGTCAGAGATGGGGACTTGAATCCAGGTGTTCCTAGCTTCAAGACCCACTTTCTCTCCCCTATATTACTGTGTCTGTCCAAAGGGACTTTATTTCTTAAAGTTGCAAACCACCCCTCTAGACTATTCCTTTAGAATGAACAAGGCTTATCTTTAACTGTCTCCAGCCATTTAGAGGTTTCTAGATTTTTTTTTGACTTTTAACATAGATATTACTTTGACACCTCTCCTAGCTATGTGTATTCAGTGGATCTCAGATGTGGTATTCATTCACCCAGTTTATTGTATTAAAATTGCCTCTATTTTTAAGCACTTTCCCTTTTTTTCATTATAATAAAGATTTATGTCCCTGCAATCAATCCTCCTTTCAGTTTGTTTCTTACACTAATGGTATCTAATTAATTTGGATGGATACACAGTATCCAAAGTCACACTTTGACTTTGGCTTTCACTACAAGAAATTCTGGCTAAAAGTAATTGCTTCTTTTTTCATTTTTATTTTTTTTTGAAAACACTTAACACTGTTTACTCTTTGCATTTCCTCTTAACCACTATACCCCTTCCTGAAAAGGGTCTTGAAACATCTTATGAAAATTAAACTTTTAGAAAATTCTGAGTTGGCACTATATGAAAGGAAATAATCACAGCATGGATTTCTTTCTATGTTTGCCTGACCATTGTAAAAAGATCAGTTATCTGGTCAAAAATTTTTTTCTTAAAAAATGATAGGGCTACACATAAAAAGAATGAAACAGTCTTTACAAAAAGTTACAGTTCAAATGGAAAAGACAAGTACATAGACAAAGAGGATGTTCCATAAGCCTGTCATCCTTGTACAAGTTTGGCCAACAAGAAATGCTTATGTCTTCTCTTCTTGACTGAGCTGTCTAATTGTACCTCCTGGCTCTGACTTTGTATTGAAGTGAATTTTTTCCCTATTATCTTCTGATGTTTCCTTCATTCCTACTCTTATTATCATTCATGCCCTAGGGGCTGAGGTCAGTATGCCAGCTTTATAAACTTCCATTTTTTCTGGTAATTGTTGATGCTAGATTTCTTTGCCCTCAGTAACCAACTGCTCTTTCTCCCAGATCCTGTTTGATGATGTTGAATTTTTGGCGTTAATTTGTGTGTGGCCTTTTGTCTAACACAGGCCATCAGTTTTCAAGAGTGCCATTACTAATGGTACCCATGTGCTCAGACCTGATATGGTGTTTGGCCTTATGTAAACTTCCTCTTAGGGATTCAGCTTCTACTCCAGACATACTGAAGAGATTAAGGAACTGTCAGGAAAGTAAAGATTTTGCAAGGAATTTTTAATCCCTTTAAGCATACTCTAAATTATTTCCACTGTGCCCTCATCAGTCCCATTTGGGACCTCAGAGACACCAAGTCTGTGTCTCTTTATCTGAAACATGATCACATGACTTCGCTTTCCTCAGAATGTCTTTTCATCATTTTTCACACCCTTATTTGGCTAGCATAGCAATAGTTCTGTCCAACTTTGCACATTTAATTATACATTTGGCCAAAGTGACCACTTAGCCTGACTGCCTTTTTCTAACTTTCTGATAATAATTCACATTTGTATATCAATCAGTCAACAGGCATTTGTTAAGCTTCTGCTAGGTGCCAGTCATTGTGTTAGGCTCTGGGGATCCTGAACATAGAAAAAAATGAAGCAATACTTGCAAGAAACTAACATTCAGTGAAAAGGACAAATTCATACATATACAGGATATTGTATAACTATGCACAAAATGAATGTAGCCATTAAATACAAGATAATTTGGGATGGAGGACACCAGCTAGAGAGGGATTCAGAAAAGTTCTGTAGGAAGTAAAACCTGAACTGGGCCTTGAGGAAAGAGACCTACCTCTCTAAGGTAGAGGTAGGGAAAAGGTGAAGGGAATATGCATTTATTTAGCAGCTCCTATCTGCCAGGCATTGTGCCAAGGGCATTATAAATGTTATCTCATTTGATCCTCAAAATAACCCTGTGATGTAGGACTTACTGTTATCCTCATTTTGTAGTTAAGAAAACTGAGTTTCTGAGACCAGATATGAATTTAGGTCTTACTGACTCCAGGCCCAGCACTATGTCTAATATTACTTGTGAAGGTAAAACAGAGAAAGGTCAATCTGACTGGATCTCAAAGAACCCAAGAGGGGGAGAGTATTGTCCAGTGAGGCAAGAAAGATTAGTTGGGAGCAGATTGCTAAGGACTTTGGCGGCCATTCAGATAATTTTTTATTTATATTGATATGTAAATATGTAATCTTGAAGAATAATGAAAGGAAGTTGATGGGGAGTCACCTGGTCATATATGCACCTAAGGAAGGTCACTTTAAGCCCCTTAAAATTTATAAAATGGCTTCCTCACAACAATTCTGTGAGATAAGGAGTATAGCTGTTTCTCAGAGCTGAGACTCAGGGATCTAACTATTCTCTCCAGTAGTACTGATAAACACACACACACACACACACACGTGTGTACGATTTCCCAGGGACTGTCTCCCACTCCCCACTGTAGAACTCTTCCTTGAGAGAACAAAGTATAGTCAAGCAAAGCAAATCAGTGCTCTGAGTGTGTCTGCCGATGTATGCCTTATTCCAGGCTTAAACAAAAGGAGGGAGATATATTTCAGCGTCAGTCCTCTGGAGTCCAGTTAGGTCATCAAATTGTTCTGAGTACAGATATCTTACAATGTAGCTTGCCTTTGAATCTTTGTCTACATGTAACTTATACTCTTGGTTCTGCCTGCTTTGCTCTGCATCAGTTCATAAAAATATTCCCCACTGTTTCTGAATTTTTCATAAGTGTTATTTTTATGGAACAAGAATGTTCCATGCTTTCTATTGCTCCAGAATTTATTTGACATTACCGAATTGATGGGTCCCCATTTTTGTTCTCAGTTTTTTGCTACCACAGAAAGCTTCTTTTATAAAAATTTTTAGTATTTACAATATAATTCCCTCTGTCTTTAACCTCCTTGGGTATAGACATTAGTAATATCACTAAGAGACAGTATGGCATAGTGGATAGAGAGCAAGCCTTGGACAGTTTTCTTAAATCTTGCCTGTATTAACATATTAGCTGCGTGACCCAGGGTAAGTTACTTGTTTACTCTGTGTCCTTGTAAGACTCTTAAGCTATATAGATGCCACTGTTCTTCTCACAGTGAATTCACAGGTCTAGCCCAAAAAGAAAGTGGTATCATTTTATACACATGTATGCACATTTAATGATTTTACACGTTGATTGCTCCAGTTCATGCCAACAGTGCATTAGTGCAGCAAACAACTTACGCCCATTTGCTCTTTTAAATTAGTCTTTGTACATAGGGTAGCTAGCAGTAGTTGTAACAGAAAAGAAAGAAAACAAGAAACAAAAGAAAATCATTGAAGCATTTTAAAAATGTACAGAAGAGAATTAGGAGGTTCAGAGAAAGACAAAGAAGCAGGACAGCTTTGAAAGTAACAGGTTGAATTATATATTATATACTTTATTAAACCAAACTATATGTAATAGAGTTTCACAGTTTTATATTTAGTTATCTTTTTCTTTTCTAATTGTAATTTGTTTTTTGTTAATTTCAAAATTTTTAAAAATGTATTTTCTTTAAATCCCCCAAGGAAAAAACAGTAAAAAATAAAAATTCACCCCTTATCCCTTCTAATCCTAAACTGAGTTCACTTCCTGTGAGTTCTCCATATTGTTTTAGGAGTGAAAACCTTTCATGGGCTCCAGGTTTACATCCTTAGCTTCAGGCAAGCCTGTGATTCATATTGCCCTTTGGAAGTTACCTCCATCACCTTTTCAGGCTCCTAGAATCCAGATGCATTGCTCTACTTAAGATTCAGTAAAATAGTAATTAAGTTAAATAAACGTTTATGAAACATCCGTGTGTACAGCATTGTACTGATCATTCCACATGCTGATGTTTCCTTGCTTCTACTTTCTGGGAAGTTCTTTTGTCGCCACTGTGTCCTATCCCTAATGCAAATAACATAGGTCCTGTTTTTTCCTTTAATATTTCTCCCTTTTGTCTCTGGCATTCTGACCCCTGATTTTACTCTCCAGACTAAAAAAGGTCACTAGATTCAGATTAAAGTCTGCTATCTTATGCTTATCGCATGCTATCTACTCTTACTTTCAAATCTTAAAACTTTGGTTTGACTTCCTTATGACCTCAGTCACCTGAATTTGAAGCATTAAGTCTAACTTTCCATATTCCATTTGGCTCAGATTTACTATTCCGATTGTTTCCATCATTCCAAGTGTTTACAGATCTCTTCCTCCCTTTGGACAATTGTGACTACATTGCATCCTGAACTCTCTTTCCTCTGGATATTCCCCCAAGTTGCCTGGAATAATATCTCTACCAGTGGAGAGTCATTTCTAAGGTCTAGCTCAGATGCTATTTCTTCCAAGAAAGCTGATAACCCTTAGTTTAAAAAAATGAATAAATGACTGAAAAAGCACTTAAGTGCCCACCGTGTGCCAGGCATTATATTAAATACTAGATAGAAAAACAAAATAAGCAAGACAGTCCTCATCCTCAAAGAGCTTGTGTTCTCCTGGGAGAAAATAACATATAAAGGGGAGCTAGAAGAAGGGACAGTATGTACAAAACAGAATGGTTTGGAAATGACAAAGAAATGACATGAAAGTCTTGTTTTGGACAAGAATGGGGAAAAAACCCCTGCCCTCAAAGAGATCACAGTCTAATGGGGAAAGCCACAGGTAAACAACTATATAGAGATATAGATGGATAAACAGACTGACATAGATATAAATATACATACAAATACAGGATAAAATGGAGATAATCTCTCAGAGGAAAGATACTGATATTAAGGAGAACTGGGAAAGGGTTTTTGTAGAAGGTGGAATTGTAACAGAGACTTGCAGGAAGCCCAGGAGGAAAGTTAAGGAATGAGAAAGCCCCAGGCATGTGGGGCAGTCGTTGAAAATTCTTGGAGTGAGAATGTCTTGTTTAAAGAATAGTAAAAAGACCAGTGTCAAGGATCCCTGAGTATGTGGGCAATAATAAGTTGTAAGAAGATTGAAAGATAGATAAGGGGGCAGGTTATAAAGTGGTTGTATGTAAAAGGTATTGTGAAGGTAGATATGACTGAATTTGACAACTGATTGGATATGGCTAGGTGGTGCAATGAATAAAGTGTCAGGCCTAGAGTGCCTAGAGTCAGGAAGGCTCTTCTTTCTGAGTTTAAATTTGACCTCAGATATTTCCTAGCTGTTTGACCTTGGGCAAGTCATTTAACCCTGTTTGCCTCAGTTTCCACATCTATAAAATGAGCTAGAGAAGGAAATGGCAAACCATTCCAGTATCTTGCCAAGAAAACCCCAAATGGCTCATGAAGAATCATGAAGAGACATGACTGAAAAATAACTGAACACACAAGAAAGAGTAAGATGTCAAAGATGACACCAAGGCTGTAAGCTTGGGTAATTTAAAGGTGATGGTTCTTTCAACAGCAGTAAGAAAGTTAGGAACAAGGGGGATTATGTGGGAAAGATGCTGAGTTCAGTATCAAATATGTTGAATATAGGATATCTACAATATATCCAATTCAGTATGTCCAGTAGGCAGTTAGAGATGTGAATCTAGATCTGTGGTGTACAGAGAGATGAAGGCTGTATGAATAATTCTGAGAATTGTCCATAAAGATGATAACTGAATCCATAGGAGCTGATGAAATCACCAAGCAAAACAGTATAGAAGTAAAAATACAAAAAGAAAAGGGCAGAGCACAGAACCATGGGAGACCCTGTGGTTAGCAAGTACAACCTGGAAGAAGCAAAGGTGATTGAGAAGGAGTGGTCAGAGAGATACGAAGAGAACTGAGAGAGCTGTGTCATGGAAACATAGAGAGAAGAGGGTATGGAGGAGGAGAAAACATTCATCAACACTATCAGCAGATAGAGAAAATCAGGAAAGGTGAGAATTGATAGAAGACCATTGGATTTAGCAGTTAAGAGATCATTGGTAACTTTGGAAAGAATAGTTTCAGTGGAATAATCAAGTCAGAAGTCAAATGACAGAGAGTTAAGAGAGTGAGGGAAAAGGAATTGGAGGCATCATTTACAGATAACCTTCCCCAAGGGGCTTGTAGGACTGTTTTCCTGGAAAGATTAATAACTCTATTGCAAATCTTAGAGCACTTTGCATCTTTCTTTTGCCCAGTAATATTCTGCCTTGAGCCATATTTATTTGTATAAATGTTTGTTGTTTTATTGTGGTGGTTCACTTGTGTCTGAATCTTCATGGAGTTTTCTTGGCAGAAATAATGGAGTGATTTGCCATTTTCATCTCCAGCTAATTTTATAGGTGAGGAAATTGAGGCAAAATTAAGTGACTTGCTGAGAGTCACATCTGAGACCAGATTTGAATTCAGGGACATGAATCTTCCTAACTCCAAGCCTGGCACTGTATTCTCCTTGCCACTTAGATGTCAGATCTCTCCTAGTAGACTGTAAGTTCTTTTGAGGGCAAAAACTGTCATTTTTCACCTTTGTTGGTCAATGCTTAGCACATACCAGGGGCTATAAAATATATGTTTAACTTGGTAGATCATTTAATTTAGTCAAGAGGAGATATGGCATCATGCAACACACAGAGCCAATCTCCAAACCAGGACAACGTAGTCTCAAGGCCCCCAAAGCCCCTTTAACCACTGGTTGTGTGGCCCTGGGCAAATCACTGAATGTCTTAGTGCCCTAAGCAACACACTAAAACTGTTTTTTTCTTTTTTTTAAATTTGTTTTCAGGGTTCTACAGTCACTTCCATATAACTTAGATTTTTTCCCCCTCCGTCCCCCCTCCCTCCCTGAGACAGCATGCAATTTTATATAGGTTCTACACATACATTCCTATTAAATACATTTTCACCTTAGTCAAGTTGCATAGAAGAATTAAAATGAATGGGAGAAATCATAAAACAAACCAAAACATAATACAGAAGAAAATTATCCACTACATTCTGCAATTGAATTCCATAGTTCTTTCTCTAGATGTGGAAGGCATTTTGCCTTAAGAGACCATTGGGAATTTTTTAAGTCCTTGCATTGCAATGAAGTTCTAAGACTACCAGAAAAAATCCTCACACACTATGGTTGTTGCTGTGTATAAAGTTCTCCTGGTTCTGCTCCTTTCACTCAGCATCGGTTCATGTAAGTCTTTCCAGCCCTCTGAAGTCTTCCTGTTCATCATTTCTTATAGCACAATAGTATTTCATTACATTCATATACCACAGTTTATTTAGTCATTCCCCAATTGATAAGCATCCCCTTGATTTCCAGTTTTTGGTCACCACAAAGAGAGCTGCTATAAATATTTTTGTACATGTGGGACCCTTTCCCATTTTTATGATCTCTTGGGGATACTATCCTAGAAGCGGTATTGCTGGGTCAAAGGGTATACATATTTTTGTAGCCCTTTGGGCATAGTCCCAAATTGCTCTCCAAAATAGTTGGATCAGCTCACAGCTCCTCCAACAATGAATTAGTGTTCCAACTCTCTCACTTCTTCTCCAACATTTATCTTCCTGTTTTGTCATGTTAGCCAGTCTGATAGGTGTGATGTGGTACTTCAGAGTTGTTTTGATTTGCATCTCTCTAGTCAATAGTGATTTAGAGCACTTTTTTTATGTGACTATAGATATCTTTGATTTCTTCCTCTGAAAACTACCTGTTCATATTCTTTGACCATTTGTCAATTGGGGAATGACTTGTATTCTTATACATTTGGCTCAATTCTCTACATATTTTAGAAATGAGGCTTTTATAACAGATACTAGTTGTAAAAATTCTTTCCCAGTTTTCTGCTTCCCTCCTCATCTTGGTTGCATTGAATTTGGTTAGTTGTGCAAAAACTTCTCAATTTAATGTAATCAAAATTATCCATTTTGCATTTCATAATGTTTTCTATCTCTTATTTAGTCAAAAATTCTTCCCTTCTCCATAATTCTGATAAATAAACTATCCCTTGCTCCACTAATTTGTTTATAGTATCAATGTTTATACCCATTTGGACTTTATTCTTGTATACGGTGTCAGGCATTGGTTTATACCTAGTTTCTGCCCTACTCTTATCCAATTTTCCCATGCAATTTTTGTCAAATAGTGAGTTTTATCCCAGAAGCTGAGGTCCTTGGGTTTATCAAACAATGTATTGCTATATTCATTGACTACTGTGTCTTGGGTACCTAACCTATTCCACTAGTCTACCCTTCTATTTCTTAGCTAGTACCAAGTGGTTTTGATAATTGCTGCTTTATAATACAATTTGAGATCTGGTAGAGCTAGGCCAACTTCCCTAGCATTTATCATTAGTTCCCTTGATATTCGGGACCTTTTGTTCTTCCATATGAATTTTGATATTATTTTTTCCAGCTGTACAAAACAATTATCTGATAGTTTGATTTGTATGGCACTGAATTACTAAATTAATTTAGGTAGAATTGTCATTTTTATTATATTGACTCGGACTACCCACGAGCAACTAATGTTTTTCCTCCTACTTAGACCTGGCTTTATTTGTGCGAAAAGTGTTTTGTAATTGTGTTCATATAGTCCCTGGGTTTGCTTTGGCAGGTAGACTCCCAAATATTTTATAGTGTCTACAATAATTTTAAATGGGATTTCTCTTTCTATCTCTTGGACTTTGTTAGTAATATACATAAATACAGGAGATTTGTGTGGATTTATTTTGTAACCTGCAACTCTGCTAAAGTTGTTTATTATTTCAAGTAGTTTTTTTACTTGATTCTCTGGGATTCTAAGTATATCATCATATCATCTGCAAGAAGTTATAACTTAGTTTCTTCTTTGCCTATTTTAATTCCTTCAATTTCTTTTTCTTATTGCTACAGCTAACATTTCTAGTACCATATTGAAGAACAGTGGTGATAACGGACATCCTTGTTTCACCCCTGATCTTATTGGAAATGCATCTAGCTTATCCCCATTGCATATAGTGCTTGCTGAATATTTTCAATAGATACTTCTTATTATTTTATGGAAAGTTCCATTTATTTCTGTGTTCTCCAGTGTTTTCAATAGGAATGGGTGTTGTATTTTGTCAAAAGCTTTTTCTGCATCTATTGAGATAATCATTTGGTTTCTGTTAGTTTTGTTGCTGATATGATCAATAATGTTAATAGTTTTCCTAATATTGAACCAACTCAGCATTCCTGGTATAAATCCTACCTGATCATAATGTATTATTCTCATGATAAGTTACTGTAATCTTTTTGCTAAAATCTTATTTAAAATTTTTGCATCTATATTCATTAGAGAAATTGGTCTATAATTTCCTTTCTCTGTTTTGGCTCTTCCTGGTTTAGGTATTAAAACCATATTTGTATGGTTTTACAAAGAATTTATGAGGACTCCTTCCCCAATTTTCCCAAATAGTCTATATAATATTGGAATTAACTGTTCTTTAAATGTTTGATGGAATTCACTTGTGAATCCATCTGACCCTGGAGATTTTTTCCTAGGGCTTGATGGCTTGTTCAGTTTCTTTTTTTGAGATGGGGTTATTTCAACTTCCTCTTCTGTTAGTCTGAGCAATTTATATCTTTTAAAATAAGCATCCATCTCATTTAGATTGTCGAATTTATGGGCATACAGTTGGGCAAAGTAATTTCTTATTATTGTTTTAATTTCCTCCTCATTGGAGGTGAGTTCACCCTTTTCATTTTTGGTGTTGGTAATTTGGTTTTCTTCTTTCTTTTTTTTAATCAAATTGACCAAAGGTTTATCAATTTTATTGGTTTTTTCATAAAACCAACTCCTAGTTTTATTTATTAGTTCAATAGTTTTCTTAATTTCCATTTTATTACTCTGTCCTTTGTTTTTCAGTATTTCTAATTTGGTATTTACTTGGGGATTTTAAATTTGTTCTTTTTTGAGCTTTTTCAGCTACATGCCCAGTTCATTGATCTCCTCTTTCTCTGTTTTATTCATGTAGGCTCTCAAAGATATAAAACTCCCCATAAGAACTGCTTTTGCAGTATCCCATAAAATTTGGTAGGTTGTCTCATTATTGTCATTCTGTTGAATGAAGTTGTTGATTGTTCCTATAATTTATTGTTTAACCCACTCATTCTTTAGGATTAGGTTGTTTAGTTTCCATTTAGTTTTTGGCTTATGTTTCCATGGCCTTTGATTACATATAAGTTTTATTGCATTATGATCTGAGAAGGATGCATTGACTGTGCCTGCCCTTCTGCACTGGATTGTGAGGTTTTTATGCCCTAGTACATGGTCAGTTTTTGTATATGTGCCATGTACCGCTGAGAAAAAGGTGTATTCCTTTCTGTCCCCATTCCGTTTTCTCCAGAGATCTATCATACCTACCTTATCCAGAATTCTATTCACCTCCTTAACTTCTTTCTTGTTTATTTTGAGGTTAGATTTATCAGGTTCAGAGAGGGGGAGGTTGAGGTCCCCCACTGTAACTCCCTTAACTTCTCCTGTAAGAATTTGGATGCTATACCACTTGTAGCATATGTGTTTAGTAATGAAATTGCTTTGTCTATGGTGCCTTTTAGCAGGATATAGATTCCTTCCTTATCTCTTTTGATTAGATCTGTTTCTGTTTTTGCTTTGTCTGAAATTAGGATTGCTATCCCTGCTTTTTTTACATCAGCTGAAGCACAAAATATTCTGCTCCAACCTTTTACCTTTATCCTATGTGTATGCCCCTGTTTCACATGTGTTTCTTGTAAACAAAATTTTGTTGGATTATGGCTTTTTATCCATTCTGCTATCAGTCTCCATTTTATGGGAGACTGATTTATCCATTCACATTCACAGTGATTAGTATTTGTGTCTTTCTCTCCATCCCCTTTCCCCTTGTTTATGCTTTAGTTTTCCCTTCTCTCTTCCCCTCCACAATAGTTTTAATTTTTGACCACTGCCTCCCTTAGTCTTCCTTCCCTTCTTTCAGCCCCCTTCCCTTTTAATCCCCTTGTCCCTTACTACTTCTTCCCTCCCTTTTAGCCTCCCCTTCCTTTTCTTTCCCCCTTCCCCTCCTACTGCCTATAGAGCTAATTGTATTTCTATACTTAACTGAGTTTGTTGTAACCTCCTTGAATTCAATCAGATGAGAGTACCTCTCAGACAATGCTCATCTCCCTCTCCTCTTTCCCTCTACTGTAATATATTTCTGTGCCTCTTTCTGTGATGGAATTTATTTTTTCCTGTCTCCTTTTCACATCTGCCATTACAATCCCTTTGCACCCTTAAATCACATTTGTTATCATCACATCATTTAATTTATACCCACTTCCTCTATCTATGTATATACCTTTTGCATTTCATAATAAATGTACAATTCTCAAGATTAAGAAGTATCATCTTCCCTTATAGAGATGTAAACAGTTTGCCCATATTGTATAATAAGTTTTGGGGTTTTTTTCCTGTTTACCTTTTTATGCCTCTCTTGAGACCTGCATTTGAAGATCAGATTTTCTATTGAGTTCTGGTCTTTTCATCAGGAAGGTCTGGAAATCCCTTATTTCATTGAATGTCCATCTCCTTGCCTAAAATATTATGCTCAACTCTGCTGGATCCTTGCAACAATCCTTGGTTTTAGTCCCGTCTCCTTTGCCTTATGGGATGTTGTATTCCAATTCCTTTGATCTTTTAATGTAGAAGCTGCAAGGTCCTATGTGATCCTGACTGTAAAGCTCCTCGATATTTGAATTGTTTCTTTCTGGATGCCTGCAGTATTTTCTCCTTCACTTGATAGTTCTGGAATTTGGCAATGATATTTCTTGATGTTTTTAGTTTGGGGTCCCTTTCAGGATGTGAATGGTGGATTGTTTCAATGACTGTTTTGCCCTCTGAGTCTAGGACTTCTGGGCAATTTTCCTTGATGATTTCTTGAATGATATTGTTCAGGCTCATTTTTTCATCATGGCTTTCTGGTAGACCAATAATCCTTAGATTTTCTTTCCTGGATCTATTTCCCAGCTCAGTTGTTTTTCCAATTAGATATTTTACATTTTCTTCTACTTTTCATTCTTTAGATTCTGTTTGACTGATTCTTGATGTCTCAGAGATTCATTAGCTTCTACTTGCCTGATTCTATTTTTTATCAAATTGTTTTCTTCAGTTAACTTTTGCATTTCCTTTTCTACCTGTCCAGTTGTTCCTTTTAAGGAGTTGTTTTCACCAGTTAGGTTTTGTACTTCCTTTTCCATTTGTCCGATTTTCCTTTTTAAGGAGCTGTTCTCTTCAGTGAATTCTTTTTTCATATTTTTAAAATCATTGGCCAGTTTTTCTTCTATTTCTCTAATTTGAGTTTTAAAATCCTTCCAAAGCTTTTCCTCGAAGGCTCTTTGTGTTTCAGACCAGTTCATATTCCCTTCTTAAGTTTCAGATGGGAGTACACTCTCAATGCTATCCTCTTTGGTATTTGTGTTTTGGTCCTTGTCCCCATGGAAAGATTCTATGATCTTTTCTGCTTTGCAGAAAAGAGTAAGAAACTCATGATAATAACCCTTTTCCTGGCTTTTGAAGTAGATCTCTATGTCTGTGGCACAGGGAGCTCTGTCCCACAATTCTTGTGCCTAAAACTTGAGGCTTTGTATGTTGTGGCCTCTGGTTCTTTCAGCTGAAACTACCATGCTTCAGCTTACCTGGTGCTGAGCTGGCTGGTGTTTGAAAGCAAAGGTCAGGTGAGGTCTTTTTGGGTTTTCCCCACAGTTACCCTGGACCTAGCTTATTAAGTGTGGAGGAGCAGTAGTCCGATCTCTGGAGGCTCCTCTGCTGGGCTAGAGCATAGCAAGCTCAGCTGTCAGGGCTAGTGTCTTCCCAGTTCCACTGGGGTGCTGAGGCACTCCTGGGGCTGGCTTCACCCCCGCTGGGGTTCAAGATCTTCTCCCAGTTTGTTGAAGTGGGACTGTCTGGGACAGCTCTGATCCTGCACTGGTCCCCTTCTGCTGCTCCCACTGTTCCATGATTTTTCCCAGGAAGATATTCTCTGGTCTTGTCAAGGTCTACAAGGGGAGGGAGATAGCAATTATCAATTACTTTGCCATCTTGGCTCCCGTAATCAGAAATCTACTCTGAAACTATTAATTGCAGAAAAAATAATGACTTGCATTAGTAAAGAGAGTTTCTATACCTGGGTTTTCCCAGTACTAAGGAAATCACTACTTAGTCTCTATCCTTACTTAATTGGATGAATACTGAGGACCTACTAGGTGTCATGGCCAATATAACTGGTGAATTGGGTATGGCTTCTACCCTTACAAGGGCAGGGGAAGGAGGGAAGAAAGGAATAAGCATTTATTAAGCACCTGCTCTGCCAGGCACTGTGCCAAGCACTTTACAGATATTATCTCATTTGATTTTCACCATAGTCCTGTGAGGTAGGAGCTATTGTTATCCCCATTTAATGGTTGAGGAAACTAAGGCAGAAAGAGGTCAAGTGACTTCCTCAGGGTCACAAAGCTAGTGTCTGAGGTCAGATTTTAACTTGGATCTTTCTGACTCTGGCCTAGCACTCTCTCCACCAAGCCTAAACAACCTGTGGCCCTCTTAAGGATTTCTGGTGCCCCATGGGTCACCGGTTGTGTAGGCCTGTTCTATACTGCACCATTATCTGCCCTTAAGAAGTTTAAAGCTTCGATTGAGGGATATAACATTTCTAAGCCTACCTGTAATTCTTATCACTGCTATTTTGGGATGCAAGGCTATACTTAGGAAGCAGACATGTACAAATGTGACCATGGACAAGTAACCTTTGATCCCTAGTTTTCTCTTCTCTAAAATAAGGGGGTTAGGGGGTTAGACTCAATAGCTGTCTCTAAATGTTTAATCCTCTGACCTCAATCCCTGTGCTTTCTTCCTTTCACATTGCCTTAGCTGGTATTCCTACCACTGACAGGGTAAAGGCCATTATATTTCTGTTTTACAGCCTCTGTTCTTATCAGAGCAGTGCCCAGTAGTGCTCCTGTAATTAAGGGTCTGTCTCCCTTTGGATTGCAAACTACTGTTTACTGACATTTAATAATGTGGCTATTAAACCTTGCTTCAGGCAACAATTTAATATTTGAGCACTATCTGTTCCAGAATTGGAAATGGGTTGGGTGCTATGAGTGCTCCCCAAATGTGGTGCAACCTGGTTACTTACCCACACCATGTCTTATAGGAACCATGAAAAGCAGACTACAGAATTTAAGAAAAATGCTCTCAAGACAGTGAGAGGTACACCAGAGAAGGAGCAGGGAGCAGCCATTTGCCTAATAGGTTATTTTTTGGGGGAGGGGAGAAACTAACCAGAAGGCTGGCTGTCTCTAAAAATTTGGTAGGCAAAGGGCAGCAGATGGTGGTGAAAGAGAACGATTAACTTGAAGAAAAGAGCTTCACAGCTGAGAGAGACTAGGGGGATGAAATCACCAGCCTGACAGTAAATTAGAAAAGTTGGCAAGAGTGGTTGCCTCATATGTCACACACAAGAAGATCCAAGTCAGAGTGATAAATGTATGATTTTTCATTGCACAAGCATTCATTCATCTTGGTAGAAGGGATGTTTAAAATTGGAATTTTACAACATCTTTCTGATGGTTATGGAGCAGCTTTTGCTGCTAGTTGATATTTCTTCTTTTTTGCATTATATTTACCCTTTTAGTTACTGGGCTTGTTGGATAGCAGATCAGATTGTTCTGGCAATGAACAAATTCCTACAATGTGCTTATTGATGTCCTCAAGACAGGATTTGGCTTAAAAACCAGTGATAATGTTTTTGTTTTTGTTTTTAATTGGGTTGACTTTAGGCCTCTTTGTTTTGTGGGGTCCTTTATTTTTCAGTGGCAGATGAACACAAGATCAGCCTTTAGGGTTGATCCTATCATTCCCTGCTCACGAAACTTTCTTCTAGAATAGTATTATAAACACTTCTTTTTGATATTTAAAATCTTTTAGACTGTGGATTTCATCTTTCAAGATTTATCTCACCTTGCTCCCTTTCACTCACCACATTTTAGCCAAATTGATCTACTTCATGGTCCCCATACCTACCATTCTTTTTCCATCTCTAGGCTTTTGATCAGAATCTTTCCTATGCTAGGCTTTTCTTCCTCCTCACTTCTACTTTTTGGAATATGTGTTGTATCCCTGTGTAAGAATTAAGATCTTTGAGGGCACAGACTACGACGATTTGTTGTTGTATTTCCAGTGCTTAGCATCGTGCCTGGCAAATAGTGAATGCTTAGTAAATGCCTTTTTTTTCATTCATCCATTCACTTCTTAAAATCTCTAACTACACTCAAGACTCCTATCTTCTATGCAAAACCTCTTCTAGTCTTCCTACTAGTTTTTATAACCCTCCCCCACCATTGCTTTATATTTCATTTATTCTGTATACATGGTGTCCCACACCACTCCTTTCCTTGAGGTAAGACAGTGTTTTAATTTTTGGAGTGATGCCCCTCATGTCTACCTACTGCAATAATTGGTAACTAGCAGATATGTTATAAATGCTTGTTGAATTGAATTGAATTGAATTAATTTTATTTTCCTTGCCTGCAGACATTTTCACAAACACATTTTCAAAAACCTCATGCCAAGACCTCAAGAAAAATGAGCAAATTACTACTGACAGATGCATTTGGGGGTCTGCTACCTATTTCACAAGCTTAATGTGAAGAAAACACTTTGTAAACTGTAAGGCACTATAGAAACAAGCCCAGCTACCCACAGAACCATCTTAGAGCCATTGTTTTCAAGCAGAATAACAAGCTTCTATTTACCCTTATACCTTCTTGATCTAATTATCCCTTTTGTTCATTCATTGGGATCACCCAAGGCTATTGTAGTGATGGGGTCATGCAATAAGGCTACGGAAAACTTGTAGCCTCCTCAGTAACTCCTTTGGGTCAATGATGTTATTGTTGAAATGGGATGTGGACCAAAAAGTAGAATTTGAAATTTTTAGGGAGTTTATGCAGAGTAAAGTTAAAGAGGATAGAGATGAAAGGAAACTGCTTTTGGCAGCAGGACTAAGGTTGTGTGTACATAGTACACACATAGTAGGACAAATAGACCCTATCAGTGCTCTAGCAGCATTGTCAGTGTTAGCCATATTTTTTTAAAAGTTTCAAATGATGACCATGCTACATGAGCAAGAAATTATGAAGCTTGAGCATTAAATGGATGCCAGAGCACAGAAAAAACTGGCTCCTTCTTGAAATATATTTGAGGATCTCTCTCTTCCTCTTCTTCCTCCTTCAACTCATCATTTTCTTCTCTCCCTCTCTCCCTTCCCTCCATCTTACTCTATATTGACCAGAATCCTGAAAAAAAAAAAGGTGTGTGATTTTCAGTGAAATAACCAAAACACTAGCAAAAGCAAGAAAAATGAATAGTCTTGGACAATTGTGTTCTTAATTCCTCACATGTTAACTATAATATGTACCTGACTTGGTAAGTAAGAGTCAGCACGTGAAAAGACCTAAATTGCTATTTCGGCAACATAATTTCAGGCTTTTAAAATTGCTTTGATTTTAGAAGCAGGCAATTTCACACTCAGTTTCTCCAGATGATGGTATCACTATGGCTGCTGCTACTTATAATCTTGCCCCATCAACATCAGGACTCCCCAAAATGCAAGAATTATTTAACTATCAGTCAGCAAACATTTATGAAGTACCTATTGTGTATCAGACACTGTGCTAAGTGCATAAAATATAAAGGCCAAAAAAGACCCCAAAACAATCCTCTCTCAAGGTGCTCATGAGCTCATGGAAGAGACCCAGGTCCGGTACTACAACTTTAGCCAGAGCTGAACCTGCCCCGAGGTTTCTTGTAGAACATCTAGCTGCTTCCACTTGCTTTGCCAACAAGTCAGCAGGTATTCGTCATAGATCAAGAAATAGAAGAGACCTTTGAGTTTACTCATTTATTCTAACCCTTTCCTTTTACAGATAAGGGAATAGTCTTAGATTAAATGATTTATTGGAGTATGGCACAGTACACCAATTACACTGACTTGGAGTCCAAAAGATGCAGTTGCCAGTCCTGCCTCCAATTCTTATTAACTCAGTGACTCTGAGCAAATCACTTAGAATCTCAAGGCCTTAGTTCTACTGTAAAATGAGGGAGTTGGACTGTATGGCTTCTAAACCTAGGCTCTGGCTCTAAATTGATGACACTGTGACTAGGGTTACAAAGTAGTAAGAGGCAGAGTGAAGATTTGAACCCAAGTCTTCTCACTCTAAATCCAGAACACTCTCCACTATGCCTAAATGCCTGTGAGTCAACTACCACACTTGACGCTGAGTAGGGATTGCCTCCATCTTGTAACTACAGCATCTAACCCACTGCTTTCCACGTGGGAAACACTTAATGGATTGTTTTTAGTTGATAGAAAATGAAAACAAGACATGACCAGCTACTAAGAGCAGAGACTGTGTAAAACTGAGTATCATTGTGCAGATAATAGCTAAACAATCCACAAATGCTTATTGAATGCCCACAGTACCCATAACTGTGCTTCTCAACTTATGCAAATTGTTCACATTATCTTATAAATGCACAGGATGCCTTCTAGATCAATTGCCATTGCATGGATACTATTGAAATATGAAGACTGCCCATCTGTTATCTCTCAGTCTCACTATGAGACTAGCCCACCTTCTTTTTCTGCCATACATCTTAATGATGATTTACTTTATACCACTTCTCTGTAAATCCTCATTGTTACATGTTACAGCCTCCCTATGCCTACCATGCACCTCTCCATTATCCTTTGATCTACAACTTCAGTTTTTTGGAGACTTGTATTCCATGACTGATATCTGTAAACATCACTAGAAGATTACTAATGTTTTTGAAAAGTGGACCTTTGTTTCTGGAAGAAACTTGGGGTCACTGAAAACACTGTACAATTTCCCATAGGCAATCTGGCCCAGAAACGTCAAACACAGGACCCATGGGCCACATTGTGGCCAGCAGTACCCCCAAATATGGCCTCAAACAGATCAAAATATAATTGAAAAATATTTAACAAAATAAATAAAAGTATAATAAAACATAGTATATAAGTATAATAAAACATAGTATAAGTATAATAAAACATAGATAGTTAGTCAGTATGAGGCTCACAGGGATTCCTATGTATGGTTTAATTAATAAAATATTTGAGTATGACATCTGACCCATTCTATTCCTATTCAATTCTAGTACCATCTCATTGTCCCTTCACAGTGCCTGATGTATATGTAAGTTTATATATATATATGTCTCTGTGTAGGTATATATCTAAATATATACATATATATGCATATGTGTACACACACTGATAAATGAGCCTTATGAGCTATTCAGCTAATTACATTTCATTGTCTGGATAATAGATATTTTTGATCCAATAGGTTTTCTCTGTGTAAATTATTAGACCAGACTCTTTTTGAGATATTATGAATATCATTTAGAAGACTTTGTGGAGTTATGAGACTTGATGTAATCAGTACAATGTCATTTGTAAACAAGAGCATTTGGTAGACTTTACCATTTATAAGGGAATTCCTCTTCTATTTGGACTCTCCAGTGATTATTCTCCTAATGGTGGAAAATATGTTTAGTGATCATATATATATATATATATATATATACACACACACACACATATATATACACACATATATACATATATGTATATATATACACACATATATGTATATATACACATATACACACATATATATGTATATATACATATATATGTATATGTATATACACACACATATATATGTATATGTATACACACACACACACACACACACACACACACATATATATATATATATATATATATATACATATATATATATATATCTCCTGGTTTTATACCTCATTTGATAATAGTAATAGCTAACATTTATATACCACTGAAGGTTTAGAAAAGTACTTTACCCATATTATCTCAGTTGATCCTTATGAGGCAAGTGTTTTTTTATTATCCTCATTTTATGGAGGGGAAAACTGAGTTAGAGCTTAAATGACTTGGTCAACAAGACAGGATTCAAATGCAGTTCTTCCTTACTCCAATTTCAAGTCTCTATCCAGTATATCACCTAACTGTACTTCAGTTAATAGCTTCATATTAATAATCTGAGGAATATCAAAGATATATTCTTTGTTGTTACTTTCTCATGGTATGTTGTATGACTTAGATATACTGAATAGAATTCCTCCTCCTTTTTCTACAGTCAGCACACAAGCACAATGAGCTCTCATTATACCTTTCATTCACTTGTATGACTATGAAGATATGAATTGCTACAGACTGTTTGTGAAAGCCTGTCCTCTGCTCATACTTTCACTGAGGATGTCTATGATAGATGTGTAGATTATTCTTAGAAAGATTTTGTAGAGATATGAAAGTAGACATATAGGTCATTGTTATTGATATTCTTTTGGTAGTTTTTTTTTTAAGTCTATTTTTTTCAAGCCTTTCGTATCCTTCCTTCTTTTATGTTCTTTGAAAATCAATACCTCAGTGCCTTCAAAATTATTCCACCTCCACTTCCTTCTCTGTGTAGAGTCTTGCTAGTCTTTCTATCTTTGTTTTCTTTTGTACTATTTCTACTTCCTCCTATGGCACATCCAGGACCATGATATTAGAATCCAAATATGGTACCTCTGCTGTTGAGGGAGAAAAAATTGGTTGTGAAGCCCCCTCTACAGCTAGATTATTTACAGATCATGCCTCTTTCTCTTCTACCCATCTTCCTTCCCATTTCATCTCTACATGTTCTTATGTGGATCTGGCTTAGTTGGGTCTCTCACCAACCTTTCTATAAACTTGTTTTCCCTCTGATGTTTTTTGCTGTTTTTCTAGGCAGTACTCTACAGATTAGTAGATAGTAAGGGCTATAATAGCAGCTTCCCATACACAAGGGAAAAATAGAATAGTTGGGCAGGGAGGGAGGCATCACGGAAGCATGTAGACATGGATTGGCCTGGAAGAGTAGTTATGATTTAGATCAATTATGGGAAATAAAGAGACTTTTTCCAGTCAGAAGAAGAACATGACAAAAATCAAGAGTTGAGAAGAAATATGATATTAATCTCTTTACTTTCTAGCCCTTACTTGTAACCCCTGATATTCTTTGGGGAAAACTGTGTTCCCTGCTCTTGATTTGTCCACAGGGCCCCAGTTTCTCAAGGAATGCATGTTCTCAAGGAACTTATCAATTATAAGACTGTAAAGTTAGAGCCACAAGGAACCTCAGAGGACATCTAGTGAAATCTTGTCATTTTTACAAATAGGAAACTGGAGTTCTGAGAGGTTAAATGATTTTTCCAAGGTTACTACATAGTAATTTGCAAAATTGGGATTTAAACTCTGGTGTTTTGACTCCAAATTCTTGTGAATAGAATCTTGTTCTGTAGGTTTTAGATTTACTTAAGAGCAGTCAAAATAACTAGGAATTATTCATGCTTATGGTTTTGTATTTTCTCTGTCCCCCAGTTTGTTTATGAATTATTTATCCTCTTAAATGTATACCTTACAAAATTAAGCAAGCAGTATTCTACTGATCCGTTGACTTCCTTGGAGAACTGGCAAATTCAGCCCTGTTTATTGTTAACATAATTTTAATTAAGGAGTCATGAACTGCTTGTTGAAATTTAACCATAATCTCATTAGTGAGTGTGAAGTTTATCTTCTGGATAACATTAAGTGAAGTCCCAGGAAAGACAGAACAAAAACTGCATGGAGAAGGAAAAACAACTGAATCTTGAATGTGAGACTGAAGAAAAAAAAATCTATCTCAAGGAATACTTTATGTATTATCATGTTGCTTGTTCTTTGAAAGCTGTTTAGACCCACAAAGTCATAACTTGATTCTATCAGAGGGCAGCAAAGGATTAAGTTGAATGTTAACATCATGTTATCAGAAAGAAGATATCTGAAGCCTACAGATGGGTCATCTGGAATATTTCAAAGGCTTTTATGATTCTTTAAGTATAAAGAAAAGAAAATAACTTCCCAAGTGCAGTACACAAAGCAAAGTTTTGTGTGAGAAGCCTATCAGATACTGATAGAAACTTCCCTACAGAAGACAGATATTGGGGCCAAGGATTAGATACAGACATGCAAAAAGTAATAATAATAACAATTCCATGAGACCGTGTTAACAGCACTAACCACAAAAGCTCTCTGCAGGGAGTTCTGTCACTCTCTTTAATCTTGAATACTTCAGTCCTAGTCCATTTTCTTCATCAGGGAGTCTTCCAAAGCAAAACATTCTGATTAGGATCCTCATGGATTATAACACAGTGGTTATAATTGAGAGTATTTAATAATTCCTTTAAAGCTTAAAAATTCATAGTTTCACATAATGTACTTGGATGTAATCCATGCTGCTTAAAAATTGGATTAAAAAACTTTAGCTGAAAGTTCATAGTACAAAGGAAACACATGTATTTTAAATGGCAGTCAGTTCTTTCCATTGCCTTGATGTCAGTTGTTTTGAAAACAGCTCCACTGACAACACAGATAGTTAGTGGTTTAACCACAGCTTTGTCCAGCTAATCCACTTCCTGCCAGAGTATCATCTTTAGACGCTGCTATTAAAATACACATTTCTTATCTTGGAGAATAAAGAGAATACCAGGCTAGTTTATTAGGCTTGCCTAGGACTGGAGAAATAGGATAATAGAAGACCAGTTTGTGAGAAGTAGGGGAAAGAAAAGCCCAGAGCTAAACTACCCAACAGCAAGATGGAGAAGGGTACTGTCTGGGCCCCAGGCAACTTGCAGGATTGAAAAACAGTAAGAGTTTTCACTTTATCTATACCTGTCTCTACCAGTCTTTCTTATTTATCTCAGTGAGACAGAGCATTATGGTAAACAGAGCACCCACATTTGGAGTCCCAAAGACCTAAATTCATATCCAACCATAGACATTTAACCTTTCTGAGACTCAGTTTCCTTCTCTGTAAAATGAAAAGATTGAACTAGATGATCTCTAAGGTCCTATCCAACTCTAAATCAATGGTCCTATAGAAATGTCTCTACTTTCATTCTCTCTCCCTCCTCCCTTTAGTTTTGTAAACTAGAGACAGGTGACATACAGCACCTTGAGACTGCTGAGAAAGTCTTCCTACCTTCCTCTACTTACCCTCTTTCTGAATCAGTCCATTCAAAGAATGCCACCATGTTCTTAAATCAAAGAAATAAATGTTACTCAAAGTGGTCAGTGTAGCTTGCATAAATTAAAGACGGATATGCCCGCTCTACATTATTTGTCTGTCATTATAGTTGTCTCTCTTAGACCTTCTATTTCTCCACATCTTCATGTGCATCCTTCCTTCCATCTCGTTTTTCCCTATTCCATCTCTTTTGGTATATTACTTTAGATGAAGGAATGAATGAATGACAAAACTTTTTGTTAAGTGTTTACTCTGTGCAAAGCACTCTGCTACATGCTAGGGATACAAATTAAAAAAAAACAAAACAGTCCCTACTTCAAAAGAGCTCATATCCTAATAAGGGGAGATAGCATATTTGTCTACTAAATTATTTCCATCACAGTATTTCAAAAGATGCATAATCTTTTGATCTATCTCACTGAGATAGATCCAGCATAGGAAATCTTTCTAAGAATTTTTTCAACCCACTCTGCATCTTAGTGGAATGTTTTCATGAGCTGCTATGGTTACTGTGGCCAAAATTATTCATTTCCTTCTGTCCAGCTTTCTTGGTGCTGAGCCTTTCCACATTTAGATGTGTTGGTTCTCAGGTGGTAGAAGCACAGTCAGGCTGGGATGACCTTCCTGATGTCAGAATGAACTCCATGCCAAGAGGAGACATCAGAAGACTTTCTCTTCTTTCACTTCTGGATTCCTTGCATTCTTGATCCTTACCTCTTTATTTGCTTGAACTTACTCTCTCAAAAGTTACCCAGGATCTTTTAATTGACTAATCTAATGACCTTTCCTCAGTTCTCATCTTTCCTAAACTCTCTCCAAGATTCAACATGGGTGACCATCCATTGCTCCCAGATACTCTCTGGGTACTATTCCCTCTTAGGTCCCTTCCTATCTGTCTGACAACTTTTCAGTCCCTTTTGCTTGATCTCCAGTCACTATTTTGCCTCCTATTTGAGTGTGTACCCTAAGGCTCTCTTCTATTTCTACACCTCTTGGTAATTCATCCAATTCCTTGGGTCCAGTTACATCTGTGTACATGACTCCCAGATCTATATATTCCACACTTTCCTGGATAGTTTGAATTAGACACTCCATAGAAATTTCAAACTCAGAATATATAAAATAGAATTCACTGTCTTTTCCACAAACAACCTATCCCTCATACTAATTTCCCCCTCAAGGTCAAGGTTACCATTCACCAAGTCATCAAGGTTTTCAAGCTCAGCTTTTTCACTTTGACTTTTCTCTCTCTCTTATCACAATCCAATCATTTGCTAAGTCTCAACAGCATTTTTTTCATCTGTCCATTTATTTCTACTCACAGCACCATAGCTCAGGCCTTCATTTCTTCTTGTCTGGACCATTGCAATAACCTCTAATTTGAGTTATCCTTCTTGGTTTTGCAATTAAAGCCCTTTGCAACTTCCCTAACGTCTCTTTCCAAGGTTATTGGACAGCCTAGGTGCATTAAACCTGATCCACTCAAACTAACAACCAAAGGATTGAGGAAGCACCCATATAGAGCTGCGCTGATCTTTGAAAGTTACTAAGGCTTTTGATGGGTCGTGATAGAAAGCAAGAGCATTCCAGGAATGATCTATGTGACCCTGTGCAAGACACATGACCTCGGTCTGCCTCAGTTTCCTCAGTCATAAAATGAAGATCAGTAACATCTACCTGAAAAAAATAATTGAGGATAAAATAGTAATAGTAAAGTTCTTTGCAAACCTTAAAGTGCCAAATGATAGTTTACCATAAAGATTAAGATAACAAGGAACAGATTGTTCAAAGGCATATAGATAGAGCGTGGAATGCTGTGTATAGAGTGGAACACAAATGTCTTTTATATTAATAATTTTTTCTTAAATAGGACAGAGAGGAAGAGGTAGGGAGTGCAAGTAATAAGGGTTCCAAAGTCTTCACCATTTTACTTAAGGCCTCAGGATTTCCAAGGGGCAAGGATTAAATCTCAGGAACTCATATCTCTGTTGGATTCTAAAATTTTGGAGCTATAGATAACTATACCAGAATTCTGTTGCAGAATTTTAGAATCCAATAGAGATATGAGTTCCTGAGATTTAATCCTTGCCCCTTGGAAATCCTAAGGCCTGGACTAGAGAGGATTTCCAGAGATAACCATGTATTTTGGTGTCCTATTGAATTCTCAGGAAGGTGCTGAGAAACTTGGTATATGGGATATAAGTAGGAGCCCATGCTGAGCAGTGCTGAGTGGTAAAATACAAACAGAAAACCTCCTCCAAATAGAGGAAAAAAAGGATTCATCTCATCCTTTATTTCCCACTCACTGGAAGAGTGAGATGTGATTCACTGTATGTTTAATTTAGTTTTGGTAACATCCCACAAAGTGTGATGCTGATTTTTCTCTTCTGCATATATTGCAGAAAATATTTAAGTATCATTTAAATCAGTGTCAGAAATAAATTTTAAAAAAATTACAAGACTCATCCTCAGGACATACGTAAGCCAATCTCATTTGTGCGACAATCTTCTTTGACGTTATTTTCTTGGAATGAGTTCAGTTTTTGTGCTTGCAGCCTACCAGGGTTTTAGACATTCAACTCAGACTCTGCTGCTCTGGGTCTGATGCCCACAATCTAATGTGCTCTTTGTTTGGGGATACCTTTAAACAAGAATTTCAGAGCTTTTTTTTTCAATTTTTAAGTTTGCAGATGAAAGCAATGCTGTCATGACCGTGAAACATGAAAAGAAGGAATCTCTGGTGAACAAAGGTAAAAAGGAGAACACAGTAGATAGAAATGTGACCAGTAGCAAAACTGATACCCTAGAGCTTAATTGACTTCACCCTGAGATTAAAAAACAAAACAAAACCATAGGCTTCATTCTTATGTTAATCACTTGGATTTTTAATATGAAATTTATTGCTCTACTAATAATAGTAGGCTAACAGCTATATAATCATCACCAACACTGTTTGTAGATGGAGAATGATGCTGACTTGTATCTTGTGATTCAAATTGCCAGAAAGGGTCCCATAGGCTTAAAATGATTTGTCCTGCACTGTAACCAGGGTGTCTGAAATTGTCCCCATTTTTTACCTTTGACTTAGGGTATTGTTTGCTAATGCATATATCATAACAGGAAAAAATAAAGTTAATTCCAGCAGAATTGAATCTCCTTGAGGGTCAGGGGTGGTTTTTCATTGAGTCTTTTTGTAGCCAGTGCTTAGCACAGCTTCTTACATGACCTGTGATTTTATTGATTTAGTTTAGTTAACTCTCAGTGAAGAAATTCCTTGATAGTTTTATAGTCTTGGAAGCATGGAGCCCTGAGAGGCTAAGTGACTTACCCAGAGTCTCACATCCAATATATTTCAAGAAGTTGGGCTTGAATCCAGATTTTTTTTTTGTCTCCAAGGATAGCTTTCTTTTCACTTAACTATGCCATTGCTGTCCCAACACTGCATGTAGTAGATACATAATAAATGTTTGTTGGCTTGGATAGGATTTAGTATTAGGTTGGATTAATAGATTTTGAGTTGTAAGGGACTTGAGAGATCATTTTGTTCGGTTCCCTCCCCCTGATTTTTTTTTGCTTTATTTTCTTTTTATTAAGTTTTACTAAACTTAATTTTAAGAAATTTACAAGCATTTCTCTCCCACTCACCTCCTCCTTGCCTAAGAGAAAACAAATAAACAAAAACACTCTTGTAACAAATGTGCATAATCAGACAAAAAAAAAAATCACACTGATCACATGTGAAATTTATGTTTCATGCTGCATGTTAAGACCCATAACTGATCTCTCAGGAGGTGGGTAGCATGTTTTATCATCTGCACTCTGGAATTTTGGTTGGAATCCTGCATTGATCAGAGACTTTAAGTCTTTCACAGTTGTCCATTTTCACAATTTAGCCTCTTTATTTGTACATATAAGGAATTGAGACCAAAGGAAGTTAATTGATATTCCCAGGATCAGATAACTAGTAAGCATGTGAAGTAGGATTTGAACTCTAATCATTCTGACTGGAGGCCCAGCATTTTGTCCATTATGTCACCTCTGTCTCATAGTAGACACTTCATAACTACTTATTGTATTCAGTTAATTATTGTATTTATTGTAATTATTATATTCACTTAATTCATTAGCATGAATTATTTTAGAATAAGAAGTCATAGCTGATAGAGAACAGATGGATTAGATAATATTCTAACAGTAAACATTTATTAGACACTTAGTATGTAGCAGGCATTGTGCTAAGTTCTGGGAATACAAAAAAAAAGGCAAAAGACTGTCCCTGCCCTCAAGGAGCTTACAGTCTAATGTGGACTCTGAGGATCAGAGGAGTGAAGTGACTTAAGCAACATCACACACTCAATAGAATTAGGATATGACCTAAAACTGAGGTCTTTCAGTGCTTTTTAAGTAGCTAGCTAAAATGTTTAGAAAGCAGGGCCCTGTTTAAAGGATACCGAAGTTTTAATTGAGGGTATTGGAGAGCATTGGAAAGGTGGAAAAGTGGATAGTAACCAGAGAGGGCATCTCCATTAGAGACTGGGGATGAAGGGAAAATCATCAAGACCTTGGATTCCTGGCAGTTTGGGACATGGTGGCGTAAGGACATCCAAAACAAATTGCTTTTGTATCATTTGATCTTCGTCCCTAACTCACATCTGTTAACCAAAGATTGCAATTCTTACTTGTGGCTAAAAGTTTCTTCCTGTTGTATTCTCTAATTATTGTGGGAAAAGTAGCTGTTAGACAGCCTAGATGGTAGAGAGTAACCAGGAAGTTACCTGAGTTCTCCCCAGTTTCCTTCAGAAATAACATTAAATCAAGCCTCTAAAAGAATTCTAGAGCAGGAGAATCCACAAAAATAGTGAACAGTTATCCAGCCCAAGATAACTTAGAAGGACTTCAGGAAAGGTCTGTCTCACTTGAGTAAAGGGGAAGCAGAGCTCTGTGCAGGCAGTGTCCAGGCAAGCCATCCAGGGGTTATTAGCCACAGCACAGATCATCACACAAGGCCCTGCAGTACTGGCTCAGTAGGCCAGTGGTACAGCAGGCCAGCCATGAGGCTTCCTCCAGCACAGAAGGCAAACTGCCAGTCACAGAACTCAGAGGACAACAGGTGCAATTAGGCTACTCTAGCACAGTGGGCAGGGCCCCAGTACAAGAAGCTTGAGACAGTGCCCCCTGTGCCCCAGAAGCAGAACTCAACTTTAAAAAAATAAAGATTCCTGACCAAAGAAAGCTGCTCTGATAACAGAGAAGATCCAAACATAAACTCAGAAGAGGATGGCAATGTCAAAATGTCTACATGTGAAGCCTCAAATGAGAATATGAATTCATCTCAAGCCCAAAAAATCCTCTTGGAACAGCTCAGAAAGGATTTTAAAAATCAAGTAAAGAAGTAGAAAAAAAATTGAGAAAAGAAATGAGAGTTATGCAAGAGAATAATGAAAAAAGTGGCAAGAGCTTGGAAAAAGAACCAGAAAAATTGGCCAAAAAAATACCAACTCCTCAAAAAATAGAATTGGCTAAATGGGAAAAAAAATCCACCGAAAAAACAACTTTAAAAGTACAATTAGCCTGATGGAAAAGAAGGTACAAATGCTAACTGAAGAAAATAATTCCGTAAAAATTAGAATTGGTCAAGTAGAACCTACTGATCCTATGAGACATCAAGAATCAGTCAAGCAATTAAAAGAATAAAACAATAGAAAAAAATGTAAAATGCCTTCTTGGAAAAACCAGCTGACTGGAACAGGAGAGATAATTTAAGAATTATTGGACTACTTCAAGACTATGATCAAAAAAAGAACCTAGATGGCATCTTTCAAGGTATTATTGAGAGAAACTGACCTGACATCCTAGACTCAGTGGGTAAAATAGTCATTGAAAGAACTCACTGATGACCTCCTGAAAGAAATCCCAAAATGAAAACTTCAAGGAATATTATAGCCAAATTCCAGAATTGCAGGTCAAGGAGAAAATGCTGCAAGTAGTCAGAATTCAAATATAAGGGAGTCACAATAAGGATTAAACAGAATTTAGCAGCTTTTTTGGAAAGCAGAGGAGACTGGATTATAACCAAGAATTAATTACCCAGCAAAAATTGAGCATAATTTTTTTAGGGGAAAAGATGGACACCCAGTGAAATTGAGGACTTTAAAACTTTACTGATGAAAAAACCAGAGCTGAACAGAAAATCTGATCAAAAGCAAGACTCAAGAGAAGCAAAGGTAAATAGGAAAGAAGAAAAAGCACACATGGTATTCAATAAGGTTAGACTGTTTACATACATGGGAAGATAATACTGATAACTTAACCACTATATCTCTATTAAGGCAGTTACAAGGAGTAAGCTTAGAAGTTGACTTTAACTTAGAGGATGTGGGTATAAGTTCACTATAATGTAGTGAAGAAAAATATTTATTAAGGGGTGAAAAAAGGATTGTACTGGGAGAAAGAGGAGGCAAAATAGAGTAAATTATATCACATGAAGAGGCATGAAAGACCTGTTACAATAGAGGGGAAGAATGGAGGGGGTGAACATTGTTTAAACCTTACTCTCATTGGACTTCTCAAAGAGGGAATAATGTAGACTCTCAGTTGGGTAAGGAAATTCCTCTTACCCTATAGTGAAGTAAGAGGGGAAGGGGAAAAGAAAGAGGAAGAAGGTGATAGAAGGGAGGGCAGATTGAAGGAGGCAGTGATTAGAGGCAAAATACTGGTGGTGAGGGACAGGGTGAAAGGAGAGAGAAGAAAAGTATAATGGAGAAAATAGGATTGTGGGAAATATTCAGTAATCATAACTGTGTATGTTAGTTGGATGAACCCTCCCATAAAAGGGAAGCAGATAGCAGAGTGGATTAAGAACCATAATCCTCCAATATGTTGTTTACAAGGAACATATTTGAAGTAGAGGGATACACACAGAGTAAGGGTAAAAGGCTGGAGCAGAATATATTATGCTTCAGTTGAAGTTAAAAAAGCAGGGGTAGCGATCTTGATATCAAACAAAACAAAAGCAAAAGTAGATCTAATTAAAAGAGGCAAGGAAGGAAACTATATCTTGCTAAAACATACCATAGATACTGAAGTAATATCAATACTAAATCAAAATGCATCAAATGGTATAGCATCCAAATTCTTACAGGAGAAATTAAGTGAGTTATCGGAAGAAATAGACAACAAAACTATACTAGTGGAGGACCTCAACCTCCCCCTCTCAGAAATAGATAAATCTAACAACAAAATAAACAAGAAAGAAGTTAAGGAACTGAGTAGAAATTTAGAAAAGTTAGATATAGTAGATCTCTGGAGAAAATTAAATGGACAGGGAAAAGAATATACCCTTTTAAAGCAATACAAGCCTACAGAGCCATAGTGCTGACCTCATTGTTGTATACCTATGAAACCTGGACAGTATACCAGCACCATGCCAGGAAACTGAATCACTTCCATTTGAATTGTCTTAGGAAGAGTCTGAAGATCACCTGGCAGGATGAAGTACCAGGTACTAGGACCTTACTCAAACTAAATTGCAAAGCATTTATACTCCACCTCAGATAGCACAACTCTAATGGGCTGGCCATGTTCTTCAAATGCAAAATGTACGCTTGCCAAAAAAGACTTTCATGAAGGACTCACACAGGGAAAGTGTTCAACATGTTGGTCAGAAGAAGTAATAGAAGGACATTCTCAAGGTCTCTCTTAAGAACTTTGGAATTGATTGTGTGACATGGGAGATACTGGCACAGGACCACTTAGGATGGTGTGCCCACATCAGAGGTGCTGTGCTCTATGAGGAAAACAAAATTGAAATAGCTGAAAGGAAACACAGAATGCCCAAGTTTAGAATATCCACCCCAAATGTTCACATGAACTATTTGTGCCCGAACTGTAGTGGAACATTTTGAGCTCATATTGGTCTGATCAGCCACAGTTAGACATATTGAAACTTGACTCTAGCATAGTGATGTCATTTTGTTCCTCTTTGAGAACGAAGGACAGCGACCAATTGACATGGCAACTATAAAGAAAATGACTACTAGGGCATAAAAATCTCACATTCAAATGCAGAAAGGCAAAAATATTAAATGCATCCTTTTCAGATCATGATACAATAAAAATTGTACATAAAAAAGTACCATGGAAATAATAGGAAAATTAAATAAAACAACAAACCAGAAAAACAATAATTTCATCAAAGAGAATGACAATAATGAGACAGTATACCAAAATTTATGGAATAAAGGCAAAGCAGTACCTAGGGGAAAGTTTATATCTCTAAATGCTTATATGAATAAAACAGAGAAAAAACAAGTCATTGAATTAGGAATGCAATTTTTAAAACCAGGAAAAAAAATTAAAAATTCTCAGTTAAATACGAAATTAGAAATTCTGAAAAATCAAAGGAGAGGTTAATAAAATTGAAAGTAAGAAACTATTGAAAACTCTTTTGTGAGGAAAAAAAAAATAAAATACATGAAACTTTGGTTAGTTTAACTTAGAAAAAAAGAACAAAACTAAATTACAAGTCTCAAAAATGAAAAGGGTGAATTCACCATCAATGAAGAGAAAATTAAGCGATAATTAGGTACTATTTTGCCCAACTCTGTGCCTATAAATCTGACACTCTAAGTGAAATGGGCAAATATTCACAAAAATATTAATTGTCCTGTTTAACAGAAGAGCAAATAAAATATTTCACCCCAGGTTTGAAAAAGAAATTGAACAAGCTATCAGTGAGCTCCCCGAGTTAAAAATCTTCAGGGCTAGATGGATTTACAAGTGAATTCTACCAGACACTTAGAGAACAATTGATTCCAGTACTGTATAAACAATTTGGGAAAATAGGAAAGAAGGAGTCCTACCAAATTCTTTTTATTACACAGATATAGTACTGATACCTAAACCAGGAAGAGCCAAAACAGAGAAAGAAAATTATAGACCAATTTCCCCAGTGAATATTGATGCAAAAATTTTTTAATAAAATATTAGCAGAGATTGTAGGAATTTATCATGAGGATAATACTCTGTGATCAGGTGAGATTTATACCAGGAATGTAGGACTGGTTCAATATTAGGAAAACTATCAGCATAATTGACCATATGAATAACAAAACCAATAGAAATCATATAATTATCTCAATAGATGCAGATAAAGCTTTTGACAAAATGTAGCACCTTTTCCTATTAAAAACACTAGACAGTGTAAGAATAAATGGAGCTTTTCTTAAAACAAGTAGTATTAGAAACCATTAGCAAGCATTCATTATCTGTAATGGGGATAAGCTAGAAGTCTTCCCAGTAAGATCAGGGATGAAACAGGGCTGCCTCTTATTACCACCATCAATTAATGTTGTACTGGAAATGTTAGCTTTAGCAATAAGAGAACACAGAAAATAGAAGGAATTAGTATAGACAATGAGGAAACTGTCACTCTTTGCAGAAGATATGGTATACTTAGAGAATCCTAGAGAATCAACTAAGAACTACTTGAAATAATAAGCAACTTTAGCAAAGTTGCATGAATAAAATAAGCTTACATAAATCATCAGAATTTCTATATATTGTCAACAAAGTGCAGCAGCAAGAGATAGAGAAATTCCATTTAAAGTTAACTGTAGACAGTATAAAATATTTGGGAGTCTTCTTACCAAGACAAACCCAGAAAATATATGAACACAATTACAAAACATTTTTCACACAAATGAAGTCAGATCTAAACAATTGGAAAAATATCAACTGTTCATGGGTAGGCTGATAATAAAAATGACAATTCTACCTAAATTAATTTACCTATTCAGTTCCATACCAAACTATGAAAAATTATTTTATAGTTATAAAAAATAATAAAATTCATCTGGAAGAACAAAGGATCAAGAATATCAAGGAAATTAATGAAAAAAATACAAAGGAAGGTGGCCTGGGTTTCCCATATCTCAAACCCTATATTAAAGTAGCAATCATCAAAACTATTTGGTACTGGCTAAAAAATAGAGTGGGTGTATCAGCTAAATAGATTAGGTACACAAGACATTGTAGTAAATGAGTATAGTATCTGCTGTTTGATACACCCAAAGACTCCAGCTTCTGAAATAAGAACTCACTATTTGACAAAAAGTGCTGGGAAAACTGGAAAATAGTTAGGGAGAAGCTAGACTTTGACCAACACCTCACATCCTATACCAAGAAAAGGTCAAAATGGATATGTGATTTAAATATAAAGGATAACACCATAAACAAATTGGGAGAACAAGGGATAGTCTGCCTCTCAGGTACGTGGAGAAGGGAAGAATTTATGAACAAACAAGAGGTAGAGAATATTATGAAATGCAAAATGAATCATTTTGATTACATTAAATTGAAAAGTTTTTGTACAAACAAAACCAACACAACCAAGATTAAAAGGAAAGCAAAAAGATGGGGAAAAATTTATATAGCCGGTGTTTCTGGTAAAGGCCTCACTTCTCAAATATATAGAGAACTGAGTCAAATTTATAAGAATACAAGTCATTGCTCATTGATAAATGGTCAAAGGATATAAACAGGCAGTTTTCAGATAAAGAAAGACATCAATGGGCATATGAAGAAGGACTGTAAATCACTTTTGATTAGAGAAAAGCAAATTAAACAATGCTGAGGTATTATTTCACACCTTTCAGATTGGCTAATGTTATAGAAAAGGAAAATGATAAATATTTGAAAAGATGTGGGGAAATTGGGGCACTAATGCATTGTTGATGGAATTCTGAATTGATCCAGTCATTCTAGAGAGTAGTTTGGAACTTTGCCCAAAGGGTAAACAAACTCTGCATACTCTTTGATCCAGCAATACCACTATTAGGTCTCTATCCCAAAGAGATCATTAAAAAGGTGAAGAGTCTACATGTACAAAAATATTTATAGCAGTTCTTTTTAAGGTGTCAAAGAACTGGAAATTGAGGGACTGCCCATTCAGTAGAAAATGGCACTGCAAGTTGTGGTATATGATTATAATGGAATATTATTGTGCTATAAGAAATGGTGAGCAGGCAGATTTCAGAAAAACCTAGAAAAACTTTTATGAACTGATGATAAATGAAGTGAACAAAACTAGGAGAATATTATATATGGTAATAGCAACATTGTGTGAAGATCAACTGTAGCTGACTTAGCTCTTCTCAGGAATACAATGGTCCACGATGATTCCAAAGGATGCATGATGGACAGTCCAGAGGAAGAACTATGGATGCTGAATGCAGATCAAATCATACTATTTTCACTTTTTTGTTCTTTGTTTTTCATGACTTCCCTTTTGTTCTGTTTCTTCTTTTTCAACATGATTAATGTGGAGATATGATTCCAAGATTATACATATGTAACCTGTACTATAATTGCTTGCCATTTTGGGGAGGGGGGAGGGAGAAAAAAATTGGAACTCAAAATTTATAAAAAATTAATGTTGAAAACTATATATGTATTTAGAAAACATAAAATGTGATTTCCAAAATAATAAATAAAATAATATAAAAGAAAAAAGAGGGGCTGTTAATACATTGTTCAGTGTTACAGACAGCTCCATTTTGAATTTATTGGCCAGTTAGGTAAAGAACATTTACTTATTATCTTAAGGGTACAAAGATCTGCAAAGGGACAAAAGGTTAACATATATAGATATAGATACAGAGGTATCCCATAGGATGCAAGGGTGACCTGCCAGAGGAGTACACTGGCTCATTCTGTTCCTCACCCAGGAGAACTGCTTGGCCTTAGTACTTGCTCTGCTGCTGCCTAACTTTATTACCCTGAGCAAGTCATTTCACTCTGGGTCCCAGTTTAATCATCTATAAAAGGAGGAGTTTCATAGAGACCTGAAAAGTACATTGTTTTACAGTGGTTGAGTCCTGTCCACTTCTTTGTGATCCTGTGGACCATTGCATACCAATACAGTCCCTGCAGTTTTCTTGGCAAGAATAACATAGTGCTTTGCCGTTTCCTTCTCTAGTTCATTTTACATGTGAGGAAACTGAGGCAAAAAGGATTAAGTGACTTGCCCATGGTCATACATACAGTAAGTGTCCAAGAGTGGATGTGAACTTGGGTCTTCTGGACTCCAGATCCAGGGCTCTATCCATGAGCCATCTAGTTGCCAGAAAAGGACATTAGAGGTCTTCTAATCCAACCCCTTCATTATACAGTGCTGACTTATCCAGGGTCATTAAGCCAATATTTTGAACTCAGATCCTTTGACTACAAATCCAGTACTCCTCTTGGTTTTCTAAAGTCATTCCTAACTCTTAACTTTCAGTAATCATGCATCCCTACAAAGGCCTCTATGCAGGATGATAAAGGTGGGGAGAGGTTTGTGGGAAAACAGGAATGAGGAATCTGACCCACTCCTGTGTAGTTATCATGTGTACTGTGAATAGCGGGTAATGAAAAACAATTACATCCAGTGTCTCTTGGATATCATCATAAAACCTTTGCAGAAAGATGGTTTTAAATCACCCTGAGAATACCTTGGTACTATTTTACGTATGGATGTTTTAACATACACAGACAAATTGTTTATGGATGGGTTGTTATTTTATTTTTTTATTGACATGCCTTTTCTTTTGGGTTATCGTATCCTCATCAAAATGTAATTGCTTTGCTTTTACAAGGTTTAGTCTCAGTGGAAGATAAACTGAAATTGTATGCTGATACTCCAGAAATAAAGCAGAACTCTTCACCACTTAATTTGGAAAGGTGAGAATACAGCAATTACAGAGACTCAAAGTAATTTTAATTATACTGTTGAAATGCAATTGTCAGTGTTGAAGTACAAGAAGAGCAAAATAATGGTAACAAACAGAGGAGATGATGAATGGGGACCAAATTACATGGAGGAAGAAACACTATGAGCATGAATTTAATAGATCTGAATCTGGATGATACCTCAGGCCAACATCCCCCAGTTTTTCAGAGGAGGAAACTGAGGCCCACAGAGGTTAAGTGACAAACCCAAATTCACTGGAATAGTGACAATCAGAAATGGGGTATGAAGCCTCTGTTTGCACAGCTTAGGCTCTTCTTGACTTCTAAATCAGGGGTTCTTAATTTGGGGGATATAGATTTCAGTGGGTTGTAAACATGCATAGGAATAATGTACATCTGTATTTTAATAGAATTGGGTTTTTTGTTATACTATGTACTTATTTTATGCATTTAAGAACCTTATTCTGAGGGTGCAGAGAGATGGTCCATAATCTTCACCAGCCTGCCAATGAGGTTAAAGACACAAAACAAGTTAAGAACTCTTCTTCTCAGTCAGTCCTTTTTTCATTTCGTATTTCCCTCAGGGGAGAGGGATCCAGAATGTTCTCCATTCTTCTTGTTCTTCTTTACCCATGTGGTAATGAAATAGGGCATATTACACTTGGTTCTCACAAGGAGTAACTAATCCAAATTATTGTAAAGCTGTCACAGAATAGAAAATGGGACCTGCCTGAGGTATGCTTATAAAGGAATGAAACTGATTTTCCAGTATGGCTTTTGGAATCAGTCTCATTACTTTGCCATCACATCTCATCTATGTAATTGTAGCCAGCTTTATAAGATAACCAGCATCTCCCTGACTTGAAACTCATGAAACTTTTTAAAAATAAAATAACCTTAAATTTTCAGATCTTTTGGATTAGAAGGCATGTGGCTAACTGAATCAAATTGGATCTTTGATTTTTTTTTTTAATTCCTGGTAGATTTTTATCCAGGGTAAAGAATGTCTTGATTGAGAAGAAAATGAATATGTATACCTGGGAAATAAATAATCTTGTATTTGGCAGAGGGGAGGTAAATGTACTCCAGCTTGATAGGAAATCACCATGGGATATGTAGGAGCAGAGGTGCCTTTTTCTTCCTCTCATATACTTGCCTTGTGGTCCTATTAGAAGCAGTTAGCCTCTCCCTGCCTCACCTTGACCAAGTGAGATTCAAAGTATTTCTCAGTTTCCTCAACAATAAAAACAAAGGGGCAAGCTAGGGTTCCTTCTGACTCTTAAGCAATTCTCTGGTTCTCTAATATGAGCAATCGCAACATTCCCCACCTGTTGTTTCCAGGCCGCTGGTTTTGTTTATGTTGAAAAAATGAAATCAAGTCTGCAGAATCTTTCAGATGCTTGGAACGGTTAATCAGGGACTATTTATTAAGCATTTACTACATGCCAGGCATTATGCTAAGTGCTGGAAATACAAAAAAAAGCAGAAACTCAGTCCCTGGCCTCAAGGAACTCACATTCTAAAGGGATAGAGTAAGTGTTCTTATAATTTATACATATATACATACATATGTATGTATTTACACATATACCTATATACACATATATAGTTATAAATCAGAAGTTTTTAGTCTGTGGGGTTTTAAAAACTGATAATTGTATTTCGATATAGTTTTCTTTGTAATCCTATATATTTTATCTTATGTATTTAAAAACATGGTTCTGAGAAGGCATGCATAGACTTCACCAGCCTGCCAAAGGGGTCCATGACACAGAAAAGGTTAAAAATCCCTAGTGTAAATGAAATAAATCTCAGTGGGAAGATACTTGGGAGTGGTAAGTAGAGTACAGAGAAACAACAGGAAAGGTCTCCCGTAGAATGTGGAAAATAATTAAATTAAGGTACCCCATCTCAATCAGCTATATATAAGCAGCAACACATTTTTTAAGGTATGCATTTTTTCATATCTTGCATTAAAGACCAAAGGATTTTTTCTTTTTCAATTTTATTTTATTCTCATTTTCAAATTCTCTTCTTCCTTCCACCTGGTTCTCTGCCCATTGAGAAGGCCAGAAATAGAAAACTTATTACAAATACCCTTCAAAGTGTTTAAGAGAGGCACTATAGTATAGGGGATAGAGAGGCAGCCCAGAAGACAGGAAGATTTTCCTTACAGACCTTCTGCTGACATTTACTGATTGTATGACCCTGGACAAGAAACTTGATCTCTTATTGTTCTAAGTAGTTTTGCAAAACTCTAAACTACAGAGTAGGTATTGCCCTCTATAACTGCCCCCCCCTTATCTTTCCAATCTTCTTACAATTTATACAGCCCTTCCCCCACTCTAAAATCCAATGACAGTGGCCTCCTTGCTCTTCCACACATAAGATACTGGGTCCCCACATTCTGGGCACTTTTCTCTGATTGTCCCTTAGACCAAGGATACTCTCCCTCCACAGCTCTGCCCCCTGGCTTCTGTCTTCCTCCAAGGCCCAGCTAAAATCTCACCTTCTACAGGAAGACTGTCTCAATTCCTTTTAATTCTAGTGCCTTTTTTTGGTTGATTATCTACAATTTTTCCTGCATATTTGTACATAATTGTTTGCCTGTTGTCTCCCCCATTAGATTGTGAGTTTCTGTGAAAGCAGGGACTGTCTTTTGTTTCTTTTTGTATCCCCAGCACTTAGCACATTGCCTGGCACATAGTAGGTACTTAATAAGTGTTAATTGATTGATTGACTGATTGGACAGAGAGAGTGGGTTTCCTCTGCCAGTGAAATCACAGGTTTAGTCCCTCTCTCCATCTAAAAAAACAAGTGGCAAGAGGCAAAAGCTTTTATTTGACTGCACCTGCATAGTGGAGAGGTGCATGCTGGGAATTCATGAAATAAACATAATTGTGTTTATGTAAATGCATGTGAATATCTTGGATCTTTGCACTTGAGTACATTGTGATAACATTGGTAGAAAAGCTTTTGCTGCAGATGTTTTTCTGATTTTTTTTTTTTTTAAAGTCCATCCTTTTGGTAAGCCTTGTTACGGACAAAGCTTCTGGGGAACCTGGAGCTGTTCATAAAATATTTAGTAAAAATTTTTTTCATTCTCCAGGAAAAATGACTTTACATAATAAATATGGCAGCTGTGGGACCTATGTCCTATGTTTGTTTTGTTTTATTTTTAAGAGATAGCTTATCTAAAATGATACTTTCAAGATTTAATGAGACTTTTTAAAAATAACTCATCCCTGATCCAAAAATGCAGTCCCCTTGTGAGAAAATGTGGCCAAGGGAACACAGAGGCTGATAGCAAAAGGACTTTCCCAACCCATGTACTTCTGTACAAAGCATTTTAATAAGTTGGCCCAATACTACTAGCGTCACTAAAAAGGCGAAACATCTTTCTAAATAAAGTTTCTGCCGTGAAGGAGGATAATTAATGAGCATTCAGACACATTGTTCAGTGTTCTTAACAGACAATTAAGCATTAGAATATGTAGTGTTCTTAATCTACACAACCACAACTGAATTTAGACAGGGTAATTAATGCCAAAGAGTTATGCTGGCAGTAGAATTTTTTATTTGATATTAAATATCTAATTTCAAGAGGAACCTGAAAGTATAAACCACTATAGCTGTTCACATGCACATCAACATGATGTGCACCTTTGTTGTTAATAAATTCACAAAGCCATAAGAAGACCACTTTATTTTATGACTTGTATATATGGGTACCATTGTGTAGGAAGTGTTCCAGGCTATATTATCTAATTAGACATTCTTTGCCAACCAGTGGCAAAATTACGAATTTCTCTGGTAATGTTTTTAGAGTGCTCTGTGTGGGCATTCTGTCTTTTTATGTCTCAAAAGGCAGCTAGGTGGCACAATGGATAAAGCACTGACCTTAGATTTAGGAAGATTCATGTTTATGAGTTCAAATCCAGCCACAGACACTTACAAGCAGTGTGACCCTGGGCAAGTTACTTAACCCTGTTTGCCTCAGTTCCTCATCTGTAAAAAAAAAAAAAAAAACTAAAGAAGGAAATGGCAAACCACTCCATGATCTTTGCCAGGAAACTCCAAAATGGAGTCAAGAAAAATTCAATACAGCCGAAACAACTAAACAGAAATGCCTTAGTTGCCCCATCTGTAAAACAAAGAACTCAGTGGTTTAAAAGGTGCATTCTAGCCTTAAATCTATGATTCAGTGACCCCATGTAATCAGAACAAGGGATAACCAATGAATAGCATATGTATTCCATTGGTACCCATACTTTATCAACACATTTAGAGGAAAATCTCTAGAATCTTAAGAGGCCTTCCTGTGGAGAATATATTGGAAGTCATGGGCAAGAGTTGCACAGGATGAGAAGGCATAATCAAGTTGTCATCTGTGTAGTTGGAAGATGTAAGTACTCCAAAGATCAGAACCAAGCAAACAACACAGGATTGTTGATTGATTGATTAGATCAGGGGTGGCAAATTGCTACTTGAGGGCCAAATCCAGCCACCTGTTTTTGTACTGACCATGAAAAAAGAATAGCTTTTATATTTTTAAATACAATGAAACTTTATTTAAAAATTTAAAAACATATTGTTAGTTGTCAAGCCATATAAAAACAAGCAGCAGGATTTGACCAGCAGACCTATAGTTTGCTGACCCCTGGCTTAAATCAATCTACACATGTATCCAAGTAGAAAAATCAGCCTTTTCCAATTTTTTCAAGAAGAAGTGGCATCATTTTTTTAGCAAATGATAATTAAAGTGGTCTAGGTAATCCTCCAACAATCTAAAAATAATTTATAGTTCAAGTGTGTTTATTGTGTTGTTGGGGATATGTTCTCTATATGCATAAGCTCTCTTATAAACATCCCCATGCTTAACTCTAAATGTGTCTGCAATTAACAGCTTGCTTACTAATAAACTTCTTTAAAGGTTGACACATCTTGTGCAGATTTCATTGAGCCCTGGAACATGCATCAATGCCTAAATGAGATTTAATGTCACTCAGGAGTTTAGTCTAGCAATTTGCATATAAAAAACTCGAAGTAAAAATTCCAGGGTATATACTGTGGTACACACTTGAATGGGCAACCTATAAAATTTATCCATCCGTGTGTGTGTGTGTGCATGTGTGTTCATGTGTGCATGTGTATGTATAGATAGACCTGTGATTTTATTGGTATAGGAATCCCCCAACCCCTCTATGATGAGTGAACTCCCTCTACTATTACAGGTATGTGCCTTCCCCACAATTTATTGTCTTAGAGAGTTGTCTCAAGCACCTGTGTGCCCAGGGTCACACAGTCAATATGTCTCAGAGATGGGACTTGAACCCAAGCCTTCCTGACTCCAAGGATGGATTTCTGTCCACTGTTCTATACCGTCCCCTGTCCCCTCTCCCCTTCTCTCTTTTGAAGCGCAACACATTGGCCTAAAATTAAATGGGGACAGAAGAAGGAAAGAAGCATTTATTTAGTGCCTACTATATGCCAAGTACTACACTAAATGCTTTGTAGATATTATCTCATTTGATCCTCAACAACAGCCCTGTAAGGTAGGTGTTATTATTATCCTGATTTTACATTTACAGTTGAGAAAACCGAAGCAAGTAGATTAAATAGCTTCCCAGGGCCATACATCTATGAAATGCCTGAGGCTGAATTTAAATCCAAAGAACAAGACGAAGGAATATCAGTGGTTTACCATTGATAAATAGCATAGTTATTTTAATGATCTCAAGCCTTTTTTCTGAAATGAAAGCCCGTATTTTTAAGACAGCAGCATTATTTTTGTTTGGGTGATGTTTGGCTGTGAATCATGGGTTGCTTCAGTCAGGATATTAGTAATGACTGAAGTTGAAGATCACCCAAAGGGCAATGGAGAGGCAAGTATACTGCCATACCACAGGCTGCCAAGATGGAACCACACAGGAGAGGATGTGTGAAAGAGGTCCTCAAAGAAACATCACCAGGAAAAACAAAGAAGGGCTGGTCACATGGGTGAGTGAAGAATAATGAATGTTCAGCCAGCATCTCCCATTATTATCCACATGCTGTGGAGGACATAAGGAGACCATAGTAAATGAGACCTCCCATTGGCAAACTTAGAGAGGGACATAGAAGAGAGTTACACCAGATAAGCAGTGGTTTGATTTGCGCTTTGGGGAGGAAATGAGAGTATAATTCCCATCAGTTATCCGTTGGAGTATTGGAGCATTTTCTGACAAAATAACAAAGCTTGTGAAGACCTGACTCAAGATGAGCTAGAATTTAAAAACCTGTTCTGTATTCCCTGACTCCCCTGCATTGTGCATATAGAGAGGATCACCTCTCAGACAAATGTCTTCTTAGCTGAACAGCTACATCATGTGTGAACTGAGGAAATATTTTACTTCAAAAGCTTTCTTTGCAAAACAGCAAAAGTAAGTAGGAAACAAAGGCATACTGTTAATAAAGGAAATTATGACATATTCCGCCCAAATTGTGTAAGGAAAAAATTGAAAGCAAGATTTGCCAGACTTTGGAATTTAACTAATCTAAAAGTAATTAGTATAACCACCCAAAAAGAGGTTTTCATCATTGCATTTCTTTGATTTCTTTCCTCTTAAAAATTATGTCCTCAAAGCTAGAAAGAACTGGGTGTAAGTCATCCCTCTGACACATACTGACTGTGACCCTAAGGAAATCATTTAACCTCCTACTACTCTGGGCTACTCTTCCCAGAGAACAAACTGACCTGTACTGGTAGAGGGAATTCCCTATACTGATGAAATCACAGTTCAAGTTCTCATCCCTACTAATTTTTTTCTTTTTAGAATTTCACCAAAGAAAACTCATATTTGCACCTGAATTGGCCCTAGATTTGAAATGATAAGCCATGCTTTATTTATGTTCAGTCCATCAACAGATGATTTAAGTCCATGTCCATGGAAGAAAGAAGAAGAATTTATGGAGGAAGATGCTACTGTTCCTTTGGTAACACCTCCTCAAAGCACCTGTGTGAAGGAAACAGTAGGAAAACTGATGGCTCAGTTAAGGTAAAGGCATCTCTGTACTGCTGTCTTGATATTACTGGTCATACATTCTAATTCTTCACATTGAGAACTTCTAAGCCTGTCTAATCCTTGCTTTTTCTTTCCACTGAATTCCATCACTGGTCAGAACATCCCATTAAGCCACATAGCAGCATGTGGCATCAATACATGAAGTCAGACATCTTTGAGGCCATCTTGCTATCATGGCCCTTGAGCAGTAGTACCAAGGAGCAGCCTATTAGAATAATAAGGTGGGAATTAGATCTATTCTGTGAGTTATTGTGGGATTTTTTTATGTGAATCTGTTTCTTTTTTTTAAAAAAAAAAAGCATGTGTATTATTTATTAATTTTTAGTATTCTTTTCTTTTAAATTTTGAGTTGCAGATTCTCTCTTTCCCTCCCACTTCTCAACCCATGAGAAAGCAAACAATATTATATCAGTTATACATTTGAAACCATGCAAAACATATTTCTTTATTTGCTGTATCACAGAACAAAAAAAGAAAGAAAATTTTACTTAGAGTTCATTATATTTCTCTCTGGAAGTGGATAACATTTTTTCATCATGAGTCTTTGCAGTTATTTTGGATCATTAAATTAATCAGGATAGGCAAGTGTTTCATAGCTGATCATCATTACGACGTTAATGTTACTGTACACAATGACCTCACTCTGCATCAGTTCATATAGATCTGAAATCTACCCCAGTGGTTGATTTCATCAACCTCATCAACCTCATCATTTCTTAGAATAGAGTAATACTCCATCACAATCATATGGCACAGCTTGTTCAGCCATTTCCCAGCTGATGAGTGTCCATCCCCTCAATTTCCAGTTCTGTGCCACCATAAAGATCCTTTTCCTTTTGTCTTTGAACTCTTTGGAGTACAGACCTACTAGTGGTATGGCTAGATCAAAAGGTATACACAGTTTTATAGCCCTTTGGGCGTAGTTCCCAGGTTGTTCTCCAAAATGGTTGTACTCCACCAACAGTTCATTAATGTACCAATTTTTCCTCATCCTATCCATTTCTAATAAGCTGAGGTGGTACCTCAGAGTTGTTTTAATTTGCATTTCTCTTATCAGTAGAGATTTAGAGCATTTTTCATATGACTGTAGATAGTTTGAGGTCCCCCACTAGTGTAGTTTTGCTGTCTATTTCTTCCTATAACTCTCTTAATTTCCCTGGTAAGAATTTGGATGCTATACCATTGGATGCATTTTGATTTAGTTATTGATATTACTTCATTGTCTATGGTACCTTTTAACAGGAAATAGTTTCCTTCTTTGTCTCTTAATTAGATCTCTTTTTGATTTTGTTTTGTCTGATATCAAGATCGCTAGCCCTGCTTTTTTACCTTTAACTGAAGCATAATATATTCTGCTCCAGCCCTTTATCTTTACTCTGTGTGTATTTCTCTGCTTCAGATGTGTTTACTGTAAACAATATATTGTAGGATTCTTTTTTTTAATCCAATCTATCTGCTTCCATTTTATGGGAGAGTTCATCCCATTCACAGTTATGATTACTGTGTATTTCCCTCCATCCTCTCTATTTGTACTTTTCTCTCTCCTTTCACCCTGCCCCTCCTCACCAGTGTTTTGCCTCTGATCACTGCTTCCCTCAATCTGCCCTCCCTTCTATCACTCCCCCATTTTTCTTTCCCCTTTCTCCTCCTGCTTCCCTATAAGGTAAGATAGATTTCTATAACCAACTGAATATGTATGTTATTCCCGCTTTGAGCAAAATCTGATCAGAGTAAGGTTCAAACAATGCTCATGCCCTCCCTCCTTTCCCTCTATTGTAATAGGTCTTTGATGCCTCTCCATGTGATATAATTTACCCCAGTCTGCCTTCCCCTTTCCTCTTCTCTTGAGTACAATCTTTTTTTTCACCCATATTTTTTTTCTATTATCACATTAAATCAACATATACTCCTTCTAACTGCCATAGTAGAGATATAGTTCTCAAGAGTTACAAGCATCATGTAGGGATGTAAAAATTTAATCTTATTGAACAGTGTATTGTGTTTTTCTTTTCTTTCCTGTTTACATTTTTATGCTTCTCTTGAATCTTGTATTTGAAGATCAAAATTTCTGTTCAGCTCCAATCTTTTTATCAGGAATTTGAAAATGCCCCATTTCGTTGCATGTCTGTCTTTTCCCCTAAAGGATTATGCTCAGTTTGGCTAGGTAGCTGATTTTTAGTTGTAATCCAGACTCCTTTACCTTTCAGAATATCATATTCCAAGCCATCAGATCCTTTAATGTAGAAGCTGCTAAGTCCTGGGTAATCCTAATTGTGGCTCTTTTATATTTGATTTGGTTTTTTGGCTGTTTACAGTATTTTCTCTTTGACCTGATAATGCTGAAATTTTACTGCAATAGTCCTTGGAGTTTTCATTTTGGGATCTCTTTCAGTAGGTCATCAGTGAATTCTTTCAATGAATATTTTACCCACTGGTTCTAGAATTTCAATGCTCTCCAGAAATTTCTTGAAAGATGCTGTCCAGACTTTTTTTTTTTAACATGGTGTTAAAGTAATCTAATAATTCTTAAATTATCTCTCCTGGATCTATTTTCCAGTCAGTTGTTTTTTCCAGTGAGTTATTTTACATTGTCTTGTATGACAATAAACATTTATCATTGCCAGATGTTAAGCTCTGGGGATACAAGACTGGCAAAAGACAGTCCTTGCCCTCAAAGAGCTTACAGCCTTTGAGGCAAAAGACTATATATAAACAAACTCTGGGTTAGATAAATTGGAAATAGAGACAGAGGAAAGGCTTTAGAATTAAGGAGGTAATTGGGTGGAAAAGGCTTCCTGCAGAAGACAGATGGAATTTTAGCTGGAACTTGAAGGAAGCCAGGAAGCAGAGATGGAAGGGGAGAGTATTCTAGGCATGGGAGAGAACCAGAGAAAATACCTAAAGTCTGGAGATGGAATATCTTAAGTGAGGAAGAGCATGACCAGTGTCATTGGATCACAAAGGTAGGAAGAGAGAGAAGACTAGAAATGTGAGGGGGAAGGCAGGTTGTGAAGTCTTTGAATGCCAGACAGAAGCTTTTATGTTTGATCCAGGAGATGGTAGAGAGTCATGAGTTTATTGAGTAGTGTGGTGACATGGACAGACCCACAACTGTAGGAAAATCACTTAGACAGCTGAATGGAAGAAAAAATGGAATAGGGAAAGATAAGGCAGGGAGAACAAATATCCAGCTATTTTTGTAGTCTGAATTTAAGATGAGAAGGGTCTGTACTAGGGTGGTAGCAGTATTTGGGGTAGCAGATAGGGGCATATGTTATTCCAAAGGTGAAAATGTAGGTCTTGACAATAAATTGGATATGGGAGGAGGGTGGGAGTGAGGAGTGGAGGATGACTCTTAGGTTGTCAGCCTGAGGGACAGGATGGGACTAAAGAGATGGTGGCTCCCTAGGTCATAATAGGAAAGTTATGAGGGTGGGAGAGGACTTGGCAGAATTCTTTTATCCATTGAATTGAGTCCATTCTGTAACTCAGCAGCAGAGAACTTTGAAATCAAACAGAAGCCATTTTCCTTAATAAAATTATAGTTCTTTTAGCACTTATAATCATCCAGCAGTGAGCAAATGAAAATTTCACATTGATAGGAAATGAGTAAGTACATCAATACTTCGCTCTACCAATTTATATCCTTAATGCAAGTTGCTTTGTAAGGAAAAGCTGGAGGAGAATATTGTAGAGAACATGAATTTTTGTGAAGTTTGAGGAACAGAGCTTACTCACCTGGAATGAAATAATTTTCTCATTTAAACCATGTTTCTGAGTTACTTTCACAGACATCTCACCAGAGGAAGATGGTTTCCTCTGCTTACATTTCACAGATTGACCCTTTCCTGCTTTGCACTGCTTTACATCTATTAAATACACACACACACACACACACATGCACACATACGCACACACACACGCACACGTGTCCTCATCCAAATTGTAAGCTCTTTGCAGACATGAAGACTGTGGCTATTTCTTTATGTAATAGGAAAACAAAATAGCACCTCGCCTCAGCCAGTCTGTTAATGTTTAATACCTTCACAATCAGTATTTGTCACTTTAGTCAAATTGTTCTCCTGAAAACATAGATCCTTAAAAGACCAGTGAGATTAATAGATCGGCTATGTGACCTTTTTAAAAAAAAATACATTTTTATTGATGTCTTTTGATATCTACATTTCTATTATAGCACCATCTCTCTCCCAGAAACACTTTATAACAAAGAATAGAGAAAAAAATTGTTCAGCAAAAATAACCAGCATATCAGAGATGTCTGACATTATATGAAGTGCTTCACCCCCTAGCACCTCACCTCTGCAAAGAAGTGGTGGAGCAGGGACAGCCATTCTCCTTATTGGTGACTACCTCACCCAGTCCATTTCCAGAGAAGCCATGTTCAGTTACTTCCTATCTTGATTCACTCTCAGGACTCCTCCTCCCCCCTCACCACTTACAATCTCACTCTAGAGAAACCTTCACCCTTTTTCCTGATTGGTAACTTCCCGGCCTGGACCAGCCTTTTCAGAGGGACCCCAGCCAGGCTCACTCACTTCCATCGTGACTCACTTAGTAAACTCCACACCTTGCTAGCCACCTTGATGTACCCTTTCCTAGTCTCCCTCCTTTCCAGCTTCCCTTCATGTGTTGTCTTTCTCCAATAGAATGCGAACTCTTTGAAGGTTGGGACTGTCACATTTGCACTTGTCTCCATAGTGCTTAACACAATGCTTGGCACACAGTGGGACCTTAATAAATGCTCTGAGAATCAAATGGAATATTTGTAAAGCGTTTATCACAGTGCCTGGCACAGAGTAAGCTTAAATGCTTATTCATTCCTTCCCTTCCTGTTTGTCTTTATCTGTCTCTCTATCTCTCTTTCTCTATCACTGTCTGACACTGTCTATGTCTATCTGTCTCCATCTCTCTATATTTTTGTCTGCCTCTGTCTCTCTCTATTTCTTTCTCTGTTTATCTGTCTCACACTATGTCTGTCTCTTTGTCTATCTCTGCATTTTCTGTCTCTTTCTATCTCTATCTGTCTAATTGTTTTCTCATATCTCTTCTTTGGGGATAAATTTGACCATTATAATTTCAAGGAATTCAATTTTAATTCTTTTGATTGTTCTTTATATCCACATTGTTTTAGCCACTATGTATTGTTCAGTTGTGTCAGACTCTTCATGACCCCATTTGAGGTTTTCTTGATGAAGATACTAGAGAGTTTTGCCACTTCCTTCTCTAGTTCATTTTACAGATGAGGAAATTGAGTCAAACAGGGTTAAGTGACTTGCCCAGTGTCAATCAGCTAGTAAGTGTCTGAGGCCAGATTTGAACTCAGGAAGGTGAGTCTTTCTCACTCCAGCTAAATATTTGTGGTTACGGTTGGGTTTTTTTTTTTTTATGCCCTCTTCCCAAAATACTAAGGTGTGACCATGCAGTTATTATGAGCATTTAATATTAATTGAATGAACAAACAGGTAGGGGTGTGTGTGTGTGTGTGTGTGTGTGTGTGTGTGTGTGTCTGTGTGTCTGTGTGTGTCTGTGTGTGTCTGTATGTGTGTCTGTGTGTGTCTGTGTGTGTCTGTGTGTGTGTCTGTGTGTGTCTGTGTGTCTGTGTGTGTGTGTGTGTGTGTGTGTGTGTGTGTCTTATTGGGTTCTTTGTTTTTTGCTAAATCCAGATTAACACTTTACTTTCTTGTCACTTAACTCTTTACTGCATGTAGAGGCAATGTGATACCATTGCAAAAGTTCAGGATTCAGTCAGAACTCCAGGGATTACATCCTAGTTCTACTGTAAGAGCAATTGGATGGCACAGTGGATAGAGTGCTGGGTCTAGAGTTATAAAGATCTGAGTTCAAATCCAATATTAGGCAATTACTAGCTGTGTGACTCTGGACAAATCCCTTAAATTCTGCCTCAGTTTACTCAACTGTAAAAAGAGGATAATAATAGCACCTACTTCACAGAGGTGTTTTGAGGATTGTATGAAACAAAATCTTTGAAGTACTTACCATAATGCCTGGCACATTGTAGGTGTTTAATAAATGCTTATTCTTTCCCATGCAACTCACTGGAAAGGTCGGTGGCACAGTGGATAAAGCTCTGGGCTTAGAATCAGGAATAAGTAAGACTCATCTTCATGACTTCAAATCTGGCCTCAGATACTTTCTAGCTGTGTGACCCTGCGCAAGTCACTTAACCCCATTTGTCTCAGTTTCTTCATCTATAAAATGCACTGGAGAGGGAAATGGCAAACCACTCTAGCATCTATGTCAAGAAAACCCCATATGGGGTCATGTAAAATTGGATATAACTGAACAATTACTTACCTTTGTGACCCTAGGCAAATCATCTCCGGGGCCTACCTTCCTTTATTTATAAGATGAAGGAATTGGACTAGATGATATCTTAACCTTTGAGCCTTTTCTTCTTTATCTGAGGGAAATCAGTGTTTACATGAATATTATGTCTTTAACATAATAAGATAGCATTATTATGTATCCTCTACAATGTTAGAAACAACGTGCTAAATAAATACTTTGAGTTGAATTGACATGAACTGCAGCAACTGAAGGATGGAAATCAGTCAACAAGCATTTATTAAGTGCTTATTGTGTGCCAGACACTGCACTAAGTGTTAGGAAAATAAATACAATAGGAAATCTGGAGTACTGCCTGAAAAGGAACAAGATAGGTCTTACATGTAACATTGTCAGTAACTTGGATTGCTCACTTTCCTGGCTCTAACTCTTAAACCTCTGACTTAAACCCCACTTTACCTCTGGGCCTTGGTTTCCTCAGCTGTAAAATGAAAAACAGTGGGATTAGGTAGGACTTCAAAGTTTCCTTCCATATGATTAGAAGAAAGGAGTTGATTGGGAGTGTTCATTTTCTGTGTTGTTTAGAGGCCCATGTAAATCTGCATTGGCACCCCCTCTGCCAGACAAATGGCAGTTCTGTCAATATTAATGTATACCTTTTGTTTCTGTGTTTCTAGGGAGATTCTTCTTTATTTCCATCCTCACTGTAAACTCTCTAAGGACCTCAACTACAAGTCTATGGAGGAACTCATGGCAATGTGTGAGGTAACATAATCCCTCCTGCACACAGTCCTCTGGGTTACCCAATGAAGACAGGCCTTTAAGGAATTATCTCTGGGTGGCTTAAATGAATAGAGTTAATGATCTTAGGGTAGTGAGCTAAGATTTGAGGTTTTTCAATTCCAAATCATCAGTCCTCTAAGAATGAAGAAAAGGCCACCCAGTTAATTTATCCTGGTGATGTTATAAGCAAAGCCAATCACAAGATCATGGGTTAAATGGGCTGGAAGACAGACTATTCCTGGACCATTAGTGAAGTCTAGATAGATACTGTGGAGAAATAGAAGATGTAGTCAGTCCCTGTCTGCATAAAATTAGGCCAGATTCCAAAGACCCAGATTCCAAAGTGGTAATGCTTTTCTGATTTGGGATGCTTATACATTATTATTCTGTTGTAAACAACTCATTCCCTAAAAGCTAAAATTCTGTTCTGTTATCATTTATGAAAACAGCTGGAGAATTGCCCTGAGCAGCTAAACAAAAAACTGCAAATGTGTTGTGACCAGGTAAGTCCCTTTTAAATGGAATCATCTAAATTCTAAAGGAATGCTTCTTCCAAACGGGAAAAAAAATAGTAATATATAGTGTTGAATGTTAGTTTTGGAAGGAAGGCAAATTTGCAGTCACTTACCAAGTCTGAGATTAATAAATTTTGCTTCATGGGTCACAAAGAGAGAATCCTTTAAAAAAAAAAGAAAAGTTATTTTTGTGGGAGAGTCTTTTTCTATGGGATAAAGTTGATGGAATACTTGAAAGAGGGTGTATAGAAGCAATACACATGCCACCATTCTGAATTAAAAAAAAAAAAATCCTTACTAAATTCTAGAGATTTAGAATTGGATATGAACTCAAACACCATTCTGTTTTAGGCAGATGCTTCACTTAAAATATTTCAAAGAGATAAGTATCTTTTTGGGGAGATAGGGCAGGGCGGAGGGCTGGGTTAAAGCTTTCCTAACAAGGAAAATCAACATAGCCTATTCTGGGAGGAATGTATTATGGCTATTGTCATTCTATTTTTATGTGTTAGTTTAAATAGCAACTTATGGATACATAGCATTGTACAGTTTCCAAAAGAAACTCTGTCATATTATCTCCATTTTGTGGGTGGAAAAACTGAGGCTCAGTGATGTGCCCAAGATCACACAGCTGGTGGGAGAACCAGAGTTCTAACCCAGGTCTTGTGACTGTAAGTCTGGTGCTCTTGTCACTGTGCCCTATTGCTTTTCAGTATTCTGCTCAAATTTTATCTAATCCATCTTCCCATAATCCTTTGGAGATCATCAGATCAAAGATTAAGTCTCTTTGCTTTGCAGTAGACAAAGGACTTGCCCAAAATGTACACCATTAACTAGTGTTGAAATGAAGACTGGAACCTGAGGTTTCTGTTTCCCCACCTGAACTGTACTACAACACTAAATATCCATGTTTTAGAATGTTCCTGAGTTTAACAACTTTATGGTGATGGGAAGTCAAGAACCTTTACTTTTTTCTGATGTTTTCTGATCAACTGCCTATAGGACCACGGAAAAAGAAGGCATGTGTGTTTCTTGATTTCCCTTTCCTATTCAACTGGGAAATTGCTTTATGTTGCTTTAATAAACAAAGCGTCACATTTTTTCCCACTTCATTATTTGTAGAAAAAATATTGATTGGGTAGATTGCAGACTCACCTGTTCACATTTCTTAACTAGAACCAGAAACAGAGTTTATTTGTTCAGTTTTTCTTGCCTTTCCTACTTGAAAATTCTAGGATCCCAGAATTTCTTCCTTCTCACTCTAACCTGTTAGAGGATATTACTCTCATGAATTTCTTTGCTCAACAATGTCAACCTTATTGCTACTATACAGGGTTAGGTGAGACGTCCCCAACATTTTCATAAAATATTTATTTTTCATTCCCCTGATAAAATTTAGAAGATGAGGGTGCTGAAGGTATTATCTCTGAGAACAAGGGAGAAACACCACTAGTAGTCACAATCATTCCCATCCTCACTAAGAACTCTAAGCAAACTGTATGGCAGTTGGTAACTATTTAGAGATCTGTCAAGTAAAATTTTAGGAACTATTGAAAGATCTCTACTTGTTGGGGACCAATCATTAGAATATTGAATACGAACTCCATGAGTGTTGGGAACTAGTTAAGAATTAGATGTTTTTGCATCCCAATTTGAATAAAGCCTTTAAAAATATTTTTTGTTTTATTTTTCTGAACTTATTTATTTTATTTTATTTATTCTGAACTTAACAAACACCAAGTAAATTAGGCATTTCTGTATAGTGAGTAGAACAGAAAAAGATTATACTATATATAATCTCCATTATGCACAGATTGATTTTCTTTTTAAGTATATAATACATTCAACTTGTCTTTTTCAGAGCTTTCCTGCTTGCCTATACTCCTTTCTGGTCTTCCTTCTGTTCCCTGAACTGCATTTTTTTTTATGATATAAGGGCCTTTCTTATTCCACCCTTAATGGTGTCTTCTCAAAGTTGTTAAGGTATAATAGGAAAACATGATAATGTTTGTGACATGATGTACTTTTTAATCATATGGAATTGCCTCTCTAACAGTATGATATAATGGAAGGAACCTTGGATTTAGCATCAGAGAGTGTGGATTCAAACTTTGACTCAGCTATTCAGGTCTTGTGTGACCTTGACCTTGAATTCACTTGTTCCTGCTTCAATTGCATCATTATCTATAAAATGAAAGTATTAGACTAGATAAACTTTAAAGCCCCTCTTAGTTCTAAATCACTAAGTCACTGTAACTTTTAGAAAGGTTGACATTTGGGGTGGAAACTTATGTATGATATTTGGATGCTTTTTTGAGTATCATTCAAAAGTCAAACTTACCCCCAATTCATAGCGGTTTATTGTAATATTGCATTTTTGTAATACTGCAATATTGTAATTTTACATTATTACAATATTGCATCTCATAAACAAATACACACAAAAAGGTACAACTCAGCCCTTAGGTAAATCATGAAAAAACCTCATTTTTGAAGTTTAAGATTTTGTGAGATAGTGGCAAAATTACTGTATTCCTAATCAGAACAAATTATTTCAAGTCCTACCTTTGATATTTACTACTGTATGATCCTACACAAGTCACTCAGCTTCCCTGGAATTCTATTTCCTTATCAGTGAAGCAAGGTTAGATAAATGCTTCCATTTTTCCTTTCTAGTACTAAGGTCTGTCTAGTGGTTTACAGCATCCTTGACTACTTACTAGAATTCTATAATTTCACATTCCTAGTTCTCTTTTTTAACTGATCTAAAGGAAAATTACTGCATTGTGTCTAAATGTCCAAAAAACTTAAGCCTATTACAAGAAAGGATACACTGTATTATTTGCAAATTTGTTGGCGTTAAGCAAATGCTAAGTGTATACTGTAGACAATGATATATCAGGTTAGCAGAGGAGAACATTGTTCAAAAGTAGGTATTTTGCTGATTTCATAGTAGTGGTCTCAGAAAAGATTAATACAGTTTTGTCCTACCATAACTGTAATTTAATTGTGAAATCTGATGATCTGACTAACTGAATACTCTTTCCTCTTTTTTTCATGATACTACTCTCTCCTGGTTCACCTTTTACCTCTTTGGTCACATGTTTTCAGTTTCCTTTATTGGTTCATCCTCCATATCACACCCCCTAATGTGGATGAGGGCAGCTATATGATTCAGTGGATAGAGTGCTGGGTCTGTAGTCAAGACTCATCTTGAGTTTAAATCTGGCCTCAGTGACTTAGTAGCTGTGTGACTCTGGGCAAGTCACTTAATCTCATTTGCCTCAGTTTCCTCATTTATAAAATGACCTGGAGAAGGAAATGGCAAACTGCTCCAGTATCTTTGCCAAGAATACCTCAAATGGGATCATGAACAGTTAGACATGACTAAAAGACAACTGAATATAGCTGTGCATGTTCTCCAGATTTTGTCTTGAGATTTCTCCTCTTTTTCCTCTGCTCTCTCTTAGTGAGGTTGTTGACTTCCATGGGGTACCTCCACTCACTTCCACTCCTGATTCAACCAACTTCCAGTCACTTTTAATCATTGCCTCTGGGATAAACCAAAAAATTTTGCTTTTAAAGTCCATCGCAACTTGATCCCAAACTATTTTTCCAGACTCACTAGATATTATTCCACTTTGAAAACTGAGATCCAGCCAAACTGGTGTTCTCTCTGTTCTTCACTGCATTTCTCTTCTCTTTGTATTTGCATTGGCCATTCTTTATACCTAGAACGTAGTTCCTTCATATCTCTGTTTCATAGAGTTCCTCACTTCCTTTAACATACAGCTTAAATCTTTCCTCTCCCTCTCAAACTACTTTCATCTCACTACTTGGTGTGCATATGTATTTATTAACTTTAGATGTGTTTTTATATGTTTGTATGTGTTTTTACATTTTTGTATATACTTTTATTTAAGTGATTAAGAGTTAAATGATTTACCCAAGGTCATATAGATTTGAAGTTTTAAAGTGGCATGATTCAAAGACCATGATTTGAACCCACTTCCTCAGATTCTAAATGCAAGGTTCTTTGCATGATGCTTCTATTTCTCCAACATCAAGCACTGTACTTTGAATATAATATATATAAATTAGAAAACTCTGGAAACAAACCTTGAAATGCCAGCAGTTCCTGTCAGTATCTGTCTACCTTTCTGATGCTAAACATTCCTTCATTAGGCTTAACCTAATCTCCACAAATGACTCATATATCCCATCCTACAACCTTTAATCTTGCTGCATCCTGGGATTAGCTGTTATGGCTTTAGCAGAAGCACATAAAAAGTCTCTTATGTGCCTTTGATGTTGCTGGTTTCAAAAAGTGTTACTTCTAGGGTTAATTGTAGAAGACGCAAAATAGCTCTCTCTCTCTTCATGCTCAGTTGACTTGAGAATATCATCTTGACTAGTCAAGAGAGCAAATTCTTCACAGTTATAAAGTTTCTTAACTTTTAGTGCTTTGTGTCACTATTCTAACTATTTACCTGGCTAATGATCCTAAGATTTGCTTTGCTCTCAAGTATTTATATGTATTACTTATATGTTTAATGCTAAGCCCAATCATATCCAGAGATCATTGTTTAAGTCTTGACTGTATGTCTAAGGTTCCCTTGATCTTTGCTCAGTGAAACATTTTTGCTTAACTGAGCTGAACTGGTATTATACTGGTTCGTAAACTATTGCTGTCTTAAAGAAATAATCTACTTCAATTTAAAAAGCAGAAGGGATGAAAGAATAGTGAAGAAAACTGAAAAATTATATCCAATGATTTTTTTTTTTAGAAAATCAGTGTAAGCAATAAATAGCAGAATAAATGAAGTTAAGAAAAGATTAATGGACAACCAAAATAACAGTGAAAGGCACTCAGAATGTAACAGATGGAAGTATTAATCAATGTATATGTAGGACAAAATAACACACAGATAGATAAATCAAGAAACAAAAGTATTTCATTAAGGGATCCCAGGAGGCACTGAATTATTTTTTAAAAGCTAGGTACTGTATCCAAGAACTTACTGAAAAAACACTTTCCAGAATGGACAAGAATAGGCAGTGTTCTGCAGCTAGAGAGGATATGTAGAATTCAGAGAAACCATAGGTTTACTTAGCTAGAAACATAATTGCTAAACTACACAGTTATAAGGACAAAAATGTTTCTGAATATTGAGAAAGGAAAGAAGATGGTAAAAAGTCTGAATAACATTGGTCCTAAATTCTTAACAAAATATTAATATATATATATACTTGTATATTTCAGTAGGTTACTAATGGTTAAGATTAAATAGCTATAAATATGTGAGACAAAAAATTGTATACACAAGGTGCTTACATTGTGTTGAGAAAAACATGCAAATAAATGTGTTTACAGAACAAATATATACAGAATGAATTATATGATGTTGAATATGGATGTTCTGTGCATTTGGGGGCTGGGGAATTAGGAAAGATTTTATGTAGAAAGTAGTGCTTGAACTATATCTCAAGCAAAGTAAAATCTTCTTTGAAGTGGACATAATGGGGAAGTACATTCCAGGAATGGAGCACAGCCAGTGCAGACATGGAAATGGAGTTCCACGTGTAAGGAACAAACAGAAGGTCACTTTGGTTGGACAATAGAATTAAGGAAAGGAATTGTATATAATGAGGCAGGAAAAGATAAACTGGGGTCAGGTTGTTAATGACTTTGAAAACCAAATGGAGGAGTTTATATATAATCATAGAGGGGCACCAAAGTTCATTAGGTAGGAGAGTGACATGGTTAGAATAAGGAAAAGCATTTGTGTAGCAATTTGGAGGATGGATTGGAATGGAGAATCATCTGAGACAGGGAACTCATTGAAGGTCATTGTAATGATAAAATACCTCAATAAAATAAAAACCATTTAACCCAAATTATGAACAGTAGTAACAAGGGGACCTGACAGTTGCAAAAGAAATCTCTTTTTCTATAATAAAAATGAATTTAAAACTCAGGAAAATATTAGAATTAATAGATGTCTTCTATTTCTTTTTAAAGAAATACAGCTTGTTTCATTTACTTTTTAGCAGTTTTTATAGAAGTAATAGATTAAAATAGGTTTTGCAACTTTCATGAAACATTAAGAACAGTAATAAAACTATAGAAGGCCAATTGAATGTATTGCTTATAACAGTATATGTGAATGGTCCGAATTTCCCCAATAAAATAAAAAGTCCCTGTGTAGACAAGAAATAAAATCCACTGATATGTTTATTGAAGGAAGAATATTTAATGCAAGAACATGTAGCTTAGATTAAAATGAACGTATCGGTCTAAAATGGATGATGAAATTTTAAGTTCAGAGAAAAGCAGAAGTAGCAATAATTCTGTCAAATTAATTGGAATTCAGAGTATAAAACATCAGAAAACAAGAAGTTATATGATGGTGAAAGGAAACATGAATAAGAAATATATAATAATTCTCAATTTTTGTGCACCAAAATTTCAGCAGTTAAATTCGTGAAAGGAAGACTAACAGTGTTACAAGTAGAAATGAAAAGATAATGCAAAGTCATTCCAAATGCGTATAAGAATAGGGAATTGCAATATTCTGTTATCAGAATATGACAAATTTGTTTAAAAATCAGAAATCTGAACAGCTTATTTAATAAAATTCAGTTGACAGATTTAATGGGAGAATCGGAATACAAATGCTTTTTGAACACACATGGAATGTTTATAAAAATAAATCACTTAGGTTATAGAGGAGTCCTACATAGATGCAAAAAAGTACTATCATATTTTAACACTCATCAAATTGGTAAAAAAAAGAAAAAGAAAGCTAAGAAACAATGCTTTCAAAACTATGAATTAATAAGTATAATTCTTCATTGCTGGTGAAATTTCACACATGTAGCATCTTTTGTAGATCAGTCTGGAAAAGCTACCCAGAAAACAATACCCTTTGGCCACTAGTTCCATTACTAGGAATGTATTATGAAAATATTTCAAAAACAAACAAAAAAAACCCCTGTCTTTTATCATTTCATAACAGTATTCTATATAATTGAAAAAGCAAAAATGTGGAAAGTAGTCCAAACATCCAGCAAGAGAGTCATGGCTAATAACTAATGATTAAATTGTGGTATATTAATGAAGTAGAACAAAAGAATGCAGCTTTTAGACTAATATAAAGAATATTAAAAGCTATTAGGAAATAAAGTGAAAAAGAATAGAGTACATGCTACCTATGACCATATTAATGGATCAAGTATTTATTAAGTTCTATATGAAAAAACAAATGGAAATGAATGGACAAAAACAGAATCTGGGTGGTGACCTAGAGGAAGGGACTGAAAAGTTATTAACGCCATTTTACACATTAAAATTCAGTTATTTAAAGAGTTAAATGAAATGTAAAACCTGTTTTGTTCTTTCACAGATCTGGAGTGTTTACATGGTCCAGTACGAAAAGAAAGTAAGAAGGAAAATGCACTCCCTAACTCAGCAGGCAAACAAGACAGCAATGAATAATGAAGCTCATCATAAACAATGTGAAAAACAAATAACAATTACTGAAAATAAACTGAAAAGCCTTCAGGCAAAAGTGGCAACATTGCTGAGTAACTGGAATCTGGTAAGTGATGCCATTTACTTTGAATCCTAGGGATGCCCATCATGAAGAGAACATGAAGTTTGTTATTTACTATTTCCAGTGTCACTGTTAATCTAATCACTATGACAAAACACTTTCCTAACTTGTGTCTCAGTTTCCACATGGAGGTTGTGAGGATTTTGTTGTTGTTGTCGTGTCTGACTTGAGGTGACCCCCATTTGTGGTTTTCTTGACAAAGATACTGGAGTGCTTTGCCTTTTCTTTCTCCAGCTCATTTTCATAGATGAGAAAACTGAGGCAAGGGTTAGGTAGCTTGCCAAGGATCACACAGCTAGTAAATATCTGACGCCAAATTTGGACTCAGGTCTTCCTGACACCACACTGCCCAGTTATAAGAACAAACTGCACTAAAAGTTGAATATACTCTAGAAAGAAATTTAATGCATCGTGAATGCTTTTTTTCCCCTTAAAATGCCAGATTGTTCATGATCTTTATTAGATCACTTCATTTTTGTGGACCTCAGTTTTCTCTTCTGTTAAAATGAAGGGATTAGAGAGCCACTAGGATGCCTCCCAACTCTGACATTCTATGATCCTAGTATGTGATCAATAGAAGTATTTTTGACTAACTTCAGTAGCAATATACATTAACATTTTTACCACAGAAAATTAGTTTCACTCATTTTCATCCAGCATCGTATTTTTATTTTCCCAAAAAAAAAAAAAAACAAAACAAACCATACGTAAAATTTGGGCAAGTAGAAGGAAATAAAAGAAGAAATCATTTCATTAAAAATTTTTTTTCTAAAAAGGACCATTATTAATGGTTCTTTTCATAAGAAAAGTGCTGTTGACAGAGATATCCTAGATAAATGTTTGACTGGTTTTCTGGAGGAAAAAAATCTTGTGCACAACATGGTTTTAATCTTAATCTGCATTATTAACATTTTCTAAGTCACTTTCGTAAGTCTAGACAATCAACAAAACAATAAATCCATCCCTAATTTGTAGTGTTTGCCTATTTCTGAAGTATAAATGGTCAAACTGAAATTTAATAATCAACTCTCAAGAACCAACATGAGCCTGCTCCATTATACCACTGAGTCTGTTCTAGTATTTTCATAATAAAATGGTTGCAGTCAACCTTTTTATCATTCACTTCCCATTTTAAAAATAAAAATAAGCTTTCATATTTATATACCATCAACATTTACAAAAGGCTTTTCTTCGCAAAACAGCTCTGGGAAGTAGGTAGTACAAATATTATTATCTCTCTGAGAGCTGAGGAAACAGAATTTAAGTCACTTGCTCAGTCACACAGCTAATAGGTATCAGAAATGGGACTCAGATTCAGAATTTCTGTCTCTGAGACCATTTCTGTTTCTATTTTATCATGTTAAGGAAAGTGAGGCATGGACATAGATAACAAGGAAGCTAGTGTGCTTAAAAATGAGTCAAATAAGATACCTTACTGAGCAGGGAGGGTAGGCCTCAAGTGATAGAACTTCTAGCCTGCGGGGGACAAAGAAAGATGATGGAAAAGGGGAATCACTGAAGATAGATTCCCTGCTTTACAGTTTTACCTACAAGCAGGGCTGTGGTTCTACATCTTGGGAGAGCCAATTGTTAAATTCTCAGCGTGAGCATTTACAACTCAGAAATTGGCAAATGCTGCAGATGAGGGCATGATTTGTTTTGTTGATTATCTAGACTTAAAAGAAAATGTTAATATTCCATATTAAACTTAAAAGTGTGTCATGCATACCTTTTTTTCCCCAAAGAGCTAGTTGCTAAACATTTATCAGAACACAAGGATACTGATTCCAGGGTTAGAAAATGTGATCTGTAAGGAAAGAATTAAAGGTCAGAAATTGACTTAAAGAAGACAGAATTCAAGAAGATTTTTCAAGTTTTTAATTCCATAATTATAAAGAGGGGGAAACCTTATGATCAAATCTTCTCAAGTAAGTCTGTGAGAGAAGAACTAGGTCATGATCCTAACAGTGCCTGCAAAGGAAGTAAGATATGTGAAGGCCCTCACACAGGAAGGGGTTAACTTCAGGGCACACAGGTGCACAGGTTAACTGAAGTAAGGAGGAAAAAAGGGGGTGAGAACAAAATAGAAAATTTTAAGGAACTGGACAAAGAGAATTAAGGAAGTTTGTCAGTAGAGTTTGAGGCAAGATCCCATTGCTGTAGCGAACCAATCAAAGATCAGTAAAAGGATTTCAGCAGAACAATGAGATCCCAATTGAAGTTAGAGAAAATGAGTGCTTAGCAGACCTAATTAGCATGGCTTCCTAAGAATTCAGCATTTCAGCAGTATAAGAAAAGGAAGCCATAGGGTTTACAATAGGTTAGGAATTAGCTGGGTGGAGACAGCAAAAAAGGCCAAGTTTTCCGAGGTAGACACTATGTCTTTCAAATAGTGAAAGACCAAGTAAGTCAGAACAGGGATGGGAAACTGATAGGATGAAGTGGGGTCCAATAAGCTCAATAGTGGTTGTTTTTTTGGGTTTCTTTTGTTGTTTTTGTTTTTTCAGAGGACTGCTTCAGATGACTTCGAGAACATTGACAGTTACATAGAAGCTTTACTGAATGAAGAAAATCTTTTTCTACCCAACACTTTAAAACTAGTGACAAGAAAGTCAAGAAAGGCTCTTCCTTTCTGTGAAGAGTAAAAGAAAACATGCCTTATACACCACCCCCTTTTTCAAAACTATTAATGAGGTGTGACTTCATAATTTTGATTTTTTAAAATTGTATAAGGATGGGTAGTTTTGACAGTGATTTTATCTCTGCTCTAAATAAAGGACAAAATTGGCTTATCATTGAGTCTAAGGAAACAAAAACAAAACAAAAAAGGAATTCCCTCTGGTAGATATTTCATACTCTCTACCTATTCAAGCATCTTTAGAAAGTGCCTTTACCGTCTTTGACTCCCATATGAGGGACAGTGAACGGTGAAAATTTAAGCAGGTTTCAGTTTTGGTTTTTGTCACAAAAAAGTAAAGACTTGAAAAGGGCAGCTTTCAAAACTAAAATTTGAAGAGCTGAACCATCCTGTTTTGTGCTTCTCCATTTGAGACTGCTGGTGGGGAATCTGACCTCCCTTCACTAAGGCCAGTTCATTTTGAAGCAGGTAATATAAATCCTAACCTTTGAGCTGTAAAATATATGCCTCTTGGTTGTATTAAGAAAAAGATTCCTTAGAGTTATGTTATAGAGAAGAGGAAGAAATAACTCAGGTAAAAATTTTATATCATACAAAGAATTATATTATTCTATTTTTATCATTAAGGTTTTTTAATATCTCTTGTTTCAAGCACATAGGGTTAATAGGGAAGCAATTTTCATATTGTTCTTGGTAACTAAAATTTGTATTTCTCTTAGCAGTGTATGTAACTTCTAATAGAAACAATAAAACTTGTGTTAGTAGTGTTTCTGTCTTTACAACTGTTACCTTTATAATTTGATTATGTTTTGGACATATTTTGTAAATTCAGTTTCTATGGGAAGAAATTCTAGACTCCACAGAAATAATTTATAAATTACACAAGCATTCATTTTGTGTAATAGATGCAGTGTCATTAGCTGGTTAGACAGCCAGCCACTTGTCCCTTTGACACATTGTCTGTGAGACCATGAACCAATGGTTTGATTTCTCCGCCCTCTCAGAGGTATTTCCTCACATGGACCTAAGGTGTTCCCTAGACTAATGTCATCTCAAGACCAACCTCTATTCCTGTTATTTTCTCAAGACTCTATTCAGTATTAATTTTTGTGCAATCCTGAGAAAATTTAAAATAGTAAAAGGAAAACTCATGTAAATTTCCCACTGCCCCTTTCAGAGTTCCCAAGAGGAAAGGCACTCAGTATAAGAGAATTAAGGCTGAAAGGGACCATAGAGGTCAGTGAGTTCAGCTGACTCATTTTACAGATAAGAAAATTGAAACTTAGAGAGAGATCTTAATTAAATGACTTGCCCAGCATCATACACCTTGTGAATGTCTGAAGCAGCAGCCACTCTCTCCAGTGCACCCCCTAGCTGTCATCATAGGCTGTCTAGCAATGAACAAAAGTTATTTAACTGTAGCACGGAAAGGATGTAGGGCAAAAATACAGCGTTATTTCATTTGGGTATTTTATTCACTTCTATATTTGCCAAGTTGGCATGCTAGTGTTCAGCCTGAGAAGGGTTAAAAGATCAAGTGACCTCCATCACCAGATTCTTCTCTGCATATTTGGACAAGTCCAGCTATTCCTTCCAGCTGCCTTTTCTCACATACTATTTCTCTTCCTCATGTAATGATTAGGTGCTGAAATGACAGAGTCCAAATAAGGTTGTCCCAACATTATCAACGATGAAAATAGACCAGCGTGGAGATAACACTAAATCCCTACCATTTCCCATTTATTTACTTTGGCCCCTGTGATTTCATTTCTAACTGTTCTAGGATAATCTGACTTAACTGGATCTGACATCAGATTCCTCCTCAGACTCTTTTTTTTTTTTTACTTTCAGCTGATTTTTGTTCTTTTGTCAGGCAGTGTTGTGCATAACACTGTGCCATTCTCTTCCAAAATATTTTGCAAGGGATCTCTGTCTTCCCTGTCACTCCATGTAACAAGAAAAGCAAACATTGGCCAACTGAGTTGATTTCTGGGAGTTTTTTTGGCCTCTTCGTTGTGGAGACAATGGTTCAAATTCTTGAAGAATGTTGACAATTAAAATCAATATCTTTCCTTTTGTCCTCTCCTCCTTTGTTTTTTTCAGAATTAGTAATATGTTTGAATAGGTCAGGTTAGAATCCAATGTCTTCTCCCCTTCCTCCTTCTAATTCATATTGACTTTGACTTTTGCTGTAACCAAACAGCCTCACACAAATAGCTGCTTCTAAAATTATTCCCATTTGTTTAATGAGATGTTTCTTCATGGTTCACATATAGCTGCTTTCATTTCATTGTGATGTTCTTTTGTGTTCACTAGCTATATCAACTTCTGAATCTCTCCAAGAAAATTCATGCTTTGTACACGTAGGGCTTCTGAGTCTCCTATAAGTCTTCAACAAATTCTTTCATTTCTTGATGCCATACCACATTTTTCAGGATGTTTTGTCTTATTCCACGCCTATTGAAGTATCCAGGTGTCCAGTATAATGCTGCCATATTTTCAAGTTGTTCAGAGCACTTCTCAGAACAGCTTTTCATCATTTATGCCATGCTTTTACTTTTGCCTCTGTTGGTCAGAGAATCAAGCTTTATAAGTTAAACATAAAGGGAAAATCATTTAATTTAACAACATTTATTGACTACCAGAAGAAGAAGTAGAATTATCATGGACAGAATGCTGGACATGGAGTCAAAAAGATATGAGTTTAAATCCTACCAAAGAATTTGCTAGCTGTGTGACTTCTGGACCTCAATTTCCTTGTCTCTGAAATGAGGGACGCTTGAGAGGTATGGTGGCATAATGGAATAAACCTCGTAAGATTTCAAGGTACAGACAGACAATTCTACCATTAACTAGCTATTTGACCTTAGGCAAGTCAATGAACACTTCTGTATCTTACATCATCTTTTTAAAAATTATTTTAAAATAATTTTGAAAATAAAATAAGGGAGCAAGACTAAATGACTTCTAAAATCCCTTCTATCCAGAGTGTGCTGGTAAATGTTTAACAACTGACTCTCCAGGAAAAAAGAAAATGTGCTCAAAACACATTTTTATGCTTAATTTGCATTAATAACATTTCTCCATCACTTTCTTAAATCTAGAAAACAGGAAAACAATAAATCTTCATTTGTACTGTCTGTCCATTTCTGAGGTGTATATTCTGATGCTGAAAATTTAGCGATGTCTCTCCAGAGCCAGCACCTCCACCTTTCACATTTGGCTCTAAATCTGTGAGCTGGTGATAAAGCTATTATATTCATTTGTACCAGGCTAGATGGTCTTGGAACTCCAGAGAAGCATCATAATCCCCAGTGTCCTCAAATCCTTTATAAGCCAGTGGGAGTGACAAGAAATACACAAGATGGAAATAACAAGGAAGGAATCACAGGGCTAAGAGGTGCTGCCAGATGGTGACAGTAAATGCCATGAGTTCATGGGAAGGAAAGAGCATTAGGGGCTAGAGTGGGGACATTGCTTGAGCTGAAGCTTTAAAAACAAGTACAGAGGAGCAGGGAGAACCCTCCAAACAGAAGTGGAGAGAGAGGAAGATGGTTAGACTATAAGGGCAAAGTGAGGCAGCCTTCTCCTCTGACCTGACTAAAGGATACCTGCAGGACAGCACAAGGGAGGGCAGGAGGGGGTTAAGTTGAGGCTCCATTGTGGAGGGCCTGAAATCTTGGCTAAGTTTAGAATTATCTTGTAGGTAATTCAGAGCTACTGAAGGTTCCTGATGAGGAAAAAGGGATTATAAGAGCAGGCTGGCTGGCTGAGAGAATAATGGCTGCATTTATAGAAATAGAGGAGTCAGAAGAAAAGAAGGCAATATTCTCTTTTAACTCATGTCTGTACTCAGGCATCAGTTTTCTGAACTTGCCAGATTCTTTTGTTGTTCAGTCATTTCAGTTGTGTGCAACTCTTTGTGACCCATTTGGGGTTTTCTTGGCAAAGATACTGAAGTGGTTTGTCATTTCCTTCTCCAGCTTATTTTACAGGTGAGAAAACTGAGGTAAACAGAGTCACACAGCCAGTAAGTGTCTGAGGCCAGATTTGAACTCAGGAAGACAAATCTTCCTGACTCCAGACCCAGGACTGAATAGAAAATTTGACTTTCAAAGACAAGAATCAAGAGAAGGTTAACAGGAAAGTGAAATCATAAGGGACTTACTAAAGTTGAACTGTTTACATTCCTACATGGAAAGATGATATTTGTAACTCTTGAGTCTTGTCAGTATTAGGTAAATTGGAGGGATTATGTTAACCTTCATCTTTATACTCATGACTCCCAGGTCTAGATATCCAGCCCCAGTCTCTGATTCATCAATTCAATCACAACTGGACTTTGCAGACTGGATTTCCCAGGGAAATCTTAAACTTAGCGTGTTTAAAACTGAGCTCATTATCATTGTCTCTTAACCTCCCCTCTTGTAAGCTTCCCTTCACATATCTAATAAGATGTCAGATCTTTCAGTTCCTGCCCATACAACATCTCTCACATCCAACCCCCATTCCAACAACCACCATCTTATTTCTGACTCCCATTACTTCTTCTTGGTTTCTCATAAAGTCATTGGCCTCCATCTATTCCATTCTAATTTTGAAAGAACTATTTTCTTCAGTGAGCTTTTGAATCTCCTTTTCCATTTGGCTAATTGTGCTTTTGAAAGCATTCTTCTCCTCATTGGCTTTTTGAACCTCTTTTGCCAATTGAGTTAGCCTATTTTTCAAGGTGTTATTTTCTTCAGCATTTTTTTGGGTCTCCTTTAGCAGGGTGTTTGCTTGTTTTTCATGCTTCGCTTGCATGTCACTCATTTCTCTTCCCAGTTTTTCCTTCACTTCTCTAACTTGATTTTCAGAATCCTTTTTGAGCTCTTCCATGGCCTGAGCCCATTGAGTGGGTTGGGATACAGAAGCCTTGACTTCTGTGTCTTTCCCTGATGGTAAGCATTGTTCTTCCTCATCAGAAAGGAAGGGAGGAAATGCCTGTTCACCAAGAAAGTAACCTTCTATAGTCTTATTTTTTTTTCCCTTTTCTAGGCATTTTCCCAGCCAGTGACTTGACTTCTGAGTGTCCTCTCCACCCCCACCTCGCCTCCAGATCCGCCCAGCCAGCACGTGGGGTCTGAGATTCAAATGCTGCTTCCCAGCCTCAGGGCTTTGGGTGGGGGCAGGGCTGCTATTCAGTGTGAGATTAAGTGTAGGTGCTCAGGTCAGGGCAGGGCTCAGTTCCCTCAGGGGGTTTATGCAGAGACCTTCAACAATGGATCCGAGCTCCTGCCTGCTTGGGGAGCCCTGGTCTGCTCCCGCCTCCGCTGCTGCCTCCCGAGGGGGCCTGAGTTATGGGGGCACCCCACACCCCTCTCGACCCACCGAAGAGACCCTCTCACCGACCCTTGTCACCTGTGGGTGGGGGACCTGCGCAGCCACAGGAGATTCTGTTCCTAAAGCCTGCTCGGATCTGCCCCTTTCCACTCTGTGCCGCCGAGGCAGGGTTGGGCTCTGCTCTGGGTCCAGGGTGCGAGGGACCTTTTATGAGAGGTTTTCAGGCTCTCTGGAGCAGAAATCTCCTCCACTCCATTGTTCTGTGGCTTCTGCTGCTCCAGAATTCGCCAGTGGTTCTTTTTTTACAGATATTTTATGGGCAGTGGGTTTGGAGGTAGCATATGTGCATCTTTCTACTCCACCATCTTGGCTCTGCCCCCTCTCATTACTTCTTGCAACATCCTTCTAATTAGTCACGTGCTTCAAGTCTCTCACCAGTCCAGCCTGTTTTATATTACTGTTGCTGTTCCCTTCCCCCCCAAGCCTGATTTAGCTATTTTTCTTCACCTCATTAAAGGGGCCATCCCCTGATTACTTCTTAAACAGGCCTATTCACTGAATGGATGTTACCTCACCCTAAGTGAGTACCTGAATAGGCCTTGACCTAAAGGAGCCAAGGTCTCCCATTGCATCCTGGGCCCTCTCTAGTCATCCTGATGAATATCTATCTGGTCACTGGATCTAGATGGCTCCAGAGGAGAAATGAGGTTGGTGACCTTGCACAGCCCTCCCTCACTCAAAACAAAGTCAAGTGCAAGTCATGTCATCATTTCTGCTGGGATGGTCTTTTTCAGCAATGAAGGATGAACACAACATCTGCATATAGGCAGAGGGCACAGGATGAGTTGAATAGGTAGGGATGATATCTAAAAACATAAAATTAAGGTCTGAGAGAGGAATGTATTGAGAGGAGAAAGGGAGAAATAGAATGGGGCAAATTATCTCACATTAAAGGCAAGAAAAAGCATTCTCAGTGGAGGGGAAGAGGGTGGTGAGAGGGAAAGAGCGAACCTTACTCTCATTGCATTTGGTTTAAGGAGGGAATAACATGCACACTCAATTTACTATGAAAAATCTATTTTATACCACAGGAAAGAAGGGGGGAAGCAGGAGGTGAGGGGAGGGCAAAGGGGAGGAGGGGGTAATTAGAAGTAGACATTTTTGAGGAAAGATAAGGTCAAAAGAGAATAGAATAAATGGGGGGGGGCAGGATAGGATGGAGGGAAATATAGTCTTTCACAATATGACTATTATGGAAATGTTTTGTATAAACTACACTATATTGAATTACTTGCCTTCTCAGTGGGGATGGGTGGGGAGGGAGGGAGAGAAGCTGGAACTCAAAGCTTTAGAAAATGAATGTTAAAATTTTTTTTTACATGCATCAGGGAAATAAGATATACAGGCAATTTATCTTGCCCTACAAGAAAGTAGAGGGGATAGGGATAAGAGTAGGGAGGGTTGTAATAGAAGGGAGGACAGATTGGGGAAAGTGGTAATCAGAATGCACACTGTCTTGGGGTTGGGTGGAGGGGAGAGAAGGGGAGAATATTTGAAACTCAAAATCTTATGGAATTGTCCTTTGAAAACTAAAAATAAATAAATTTTAAAAATTTAAAATTTTAAAATGAGCCTGTGATGTGCCAGGAACTGTCCCAAGCAAGGGGATACCCCCCCAAAAAAAAAAAGTCCCTTGTCCCAGGCTTCCTACGCTAGCTCTCCCTCCCTGGGCTTCCCTTGGAATCTTACCTCAAGATCTACATCTCTGTTGGCCTTTGGGTGTCTCTGGCCCCTCTGGTGGGGGAGGGGAATAACTAGACAGAACACCCGAGTTGGCAGCTGCACACTCTTTAATGGTTACATCCCCCCCCTTCCCTCCCCCCCCCCCCCCCCGCCCCGAACTTCCTTATGCCCTGATTTATATACCTGCCCTAGCTCCTCCCATGTTCCTCCCCGTGGGTGGAGCCAGCTCTGTTATCAAGGTGTTCCCAGTACCCTGTAGGGCAGGTTAGCACCTCCAGGCGTCTCAACTACCCCACAGGAGGCCACGGTCCAGAGCTGGGCCCCAACAGTCCCTGCATGCCAAGAATTTACATACTATTTGGGGAGACAAAATACAGTCAGTTATTCTTGGCCCTAGGATTCCTAACTCTGGAAGACATAAGAGGCTCATCCAGTGGGAAGGACTCTGAAATATTTGGCGCAGAAGTTGAATTTCAATGATTCATTTCTCCCTTGTTGCCTGCCTATTACCATCACAGTAGAAGAAGTGTCCACAAAGCATATCAGCTGTTTCTGACCATCATCGTGGGTGATAGGTTAGACCCTAAGTGGTGATAGATTAGGCCTTAAGGATTCTTCATCCTAGGTTACATCATCCACTCTCTAGCTCTGTATTGTACCAGTAAACACCACTTGGGCTCATTATCCTCCGTTCTGACAAGTAGATGGGGGCATGTAAACATGAACCCTCCTGTAAGCTTCTAGAGATGAAGGAGATAGCTCCCTAGAAAGGACCTTTAAGCAGCTGCTTAGGATTTGGGTTGAGAGGGGATGAGATGTGACAACTGTGGTGGGGGGGGGGACGACTCAGAGACTGCAGGAACAGAGAAGATGAATCGACAAATTCAGTTATTATATAGCTACAGGATACAAGCACCAACAACTCATAACAACAAAAAATAATAGAATGCACAAGCAACATTCAATAGAGAATGAATATATGTGATATTGTCTATTATTCTAGGTGGGGATTCACTGACCACTTCTTGACCAGAAATGGTACTATTAAAATCTGTTCCTCATCAGAATCCGACACCTATATTTCCAGAGATGTTTTTTGAGCCTCAGGGTGTACTCTACAGACTACCACAGTACAACATAAGATTCATACCACCTTGATGAGCATTTTCTCCAAATTTTTGGCCAACAAAATAGTGATCCCTTCCCATTTTTCCTTACTTTCTCATCTATTTTAATTACAAATGTAAATGACCGGGAATGACAAAGTAATGACTCATAGAGTATTTTGAAAATAACATTAATAGCAGTAATATAGCTAACACATAGCCTACTATGTACCAAGCACTTTACAGTCATTATCTCATTTGATCCTCATGACAGCTCTAGGAGATAGGTGCTACATTTTACAGATAAAGAAACCGAGGCAAACAGGTTGAGTTGCCTAGAGTCTCCTAGCTAATAAATGTCTGAAACCACATCTGAACTCAGGTTTTAAATGACTCCAGGTCCAATGCTCTACACTGTCATGTAGCTGAAAAAGAAGTCCAAATTCTTTCTAGAAGAATCATGGACCCATATAACAACACTCAGGAATTCCTAATCAGAGGTGACTCCCAAATGATTAGAAAGATGACTCACCTGGCCATTATAATAGTCTGAGCTTCCACCAATACTCCTCATCCTGTTTACATGCATATATATATATATAAGCTTGAATATATATATATGAGCTTGAATATATATGTATATATATGAGCTTGAATACTGGCACTTTCTACTTCCATGCCCTTAAGTAAATCACCTAAAGTCCCTGGGCCATGGGTAAAGTAAGGGACTTGGACTACATGAGCTCCAAAGTCTCTTCTAACTCTACATCTGGAATCCATTGTGGAATCCCAATATCCCTGAGAGATGATAGCGTAGTGGGGATTGTTTCATTCTTTGTTTTTGTATTCCTAGTGCTCATCACAGTAACTGGTGATTATTTAGTTCCATTATCACAGATGGATAAATTAAAAGCACAGAGAAGTCTAAGTGACCTCCCCTTAAAGAGAACATCATTTTTGCCCTTATATTCCCAACATATAGAACAATATAGCAAGCATTTGGTAATAATAACCAGTATTATGTAGTGGTTTAAGTCATGCAGATCACTTTGCAAATAGTTTCCATTTTATCCTCACAAAAAACCTTGGGAGGTTGGTGCCATTATTGTCCCCATTACATAGATGAGGAAACTGAGGCAGGCAGTGGTGATGTGACTTGCCCAAGTTCACAAGGCTAGTAAGACTAGTTTTTTCAGAGGCTGGATTTGAACTCAGGGTTTCCTGACTCCAGTTCTAGCACTCTTTCTACCATTCCACCTAGTTGCCAGTAATAAATTAATAACATCAATAACCATAGCTAACATTTATATAGCACTTACTAAGTGCCAATCACTGTGCTAAGAACTTTGTAATTATTATCTCATTTGATCCTCACAACAGTCCTAAGAGAGGTAGGTGTTATTATTATCCCTATTTTTACATATAAAAAAACTGAGACAGATAGAAACCAAGTGCTCATCAATTAGTAGAGCCAAATGAGATTAGAGCTCAAGTCTCCAGATGCCCACTTAAAGTTTACTTAAGATCATCCTGTCCCCTTCTAGGGAATCAATACAGGCAGAGTTTAGCATCCAGGGTAAGGTAAGACTTGCCCACACTAACCTGCTGGACACCCATACTGAGGATAACATCTAACTGTAGTCACTTCTTGCTTTCAGAATGAACAGTCATGGTAATCTCACCAGCTTTCTCTTCTTACTTAGCCTAAAGCTGTAAGAGGTTTACAGTGGCTGTTTAGGGGCACACTTGAGTTTCAAGTTTCATTTAGGAATCAGTACATGAATGAAAACAGCCTCAAAGAGAAAGCTGTTAAACCCGGGAATCCCAATGGGGGGCAAGGAATCAGTAGCTGGTGGTCAAACTGTTATCACTGCTACCCAGACCCATGTATGGTTTAGGAGATTTATGATTGAATGCCCATCTGGACTGCAAACACTGCATGAGTTTAAAGCGCTTCTGGGTCTTCAAGGCCTGAATCAAAGGGCGAATCAATATGCTGACCAACTGTTTAATATTTTTGACAAGAACAAGGTAAGATTTTTTTTCCTTTCATTTCATTTAGTTGTAATTTTCCATCTCCTCCTTTAAAAAACAAAAAACAAAAAAATTACCTGAATTAAAAAGTAAATCTTTCTAAATGAGGAGGTCTTCATGGAATGCACAGCTTGTAGGAGAGTGAGTCATTAAATACTGTTAGCACTGACTGTGTGAAGATAATTGGGGGTGAGGCACTGAGCACTGGGAAATGTTCTACATGTAGTGCTTTCTTTTAAAAACTAAATTAAATCTCTGTGTGGAATTCTCATGGCGTTATTTAAATAAATCCAGTAAGTGCAGATTGATTTACAAAGACTGTTTTTCAAAGTATTTTAGGCATTGGTGACATTTTCTAGAAAAGCAATTTATGGAATTCTGCTTTTAAAAGTGTGATTAGATCTAGATTTGATGAGTAAATCAATGGAAATTAACAGACAATATGCCTATGTTCCAATCAAAGCAGGAATGTTTCTTTTTTTAAAAAATGGATCTTCATAACTGATCAGTTTAATTTGAAAATTAAAATTAATTTTTACAAACTTAGGATAAGTTTTGATTTTTTTAGAAATTGCCTTTTTTCATTTTTTGTTTTGTTTTGTTTCCACACACACACATACACACACATATACACACAGTTAAATTTAGGTTTTTCCCCTAAGCTGTTTGGGTTTAGTATTGTTTGTTTGTTTTAATGTAAAATAATGTTTTAATGTAAAATTTCAAGTCAGAGCAAAGGAAAGAATGATACAAGACAGGAATAAGTCAAAGAAGGGCCTTGAACAACAACCCTAGTGAAAATGTCCAATCTAGAATTATAAAGTGAGGGATTTTGTAATAAACAAAAGACATCATCTTGGTTATGATTTTTAAGTCCCCTCCTTTTTTTTGCTTGTTATAAAACTCCACCTTACAGGTAAGATTTTTTTTTTAAATACTACTTATAAAAGTGGAAGTTTCATAATGGGGGAAAAAAGGCTTTGTCTAAAAAGAAAGGAGATGCTGTCTTCCAAGAATAAAACTAGGGAGGAACCAGAAAATTACTGGAGGAAAATTGTATATTACCTTAAAAAATTGCAGAAGTGAGAAACAGAAGGGAAAAAAAGGAAGATGGAATTAATGACATGGGTAAAATCAAAACCAATTGGTTTTCCTTTAAGATGTGAGAAAATTTATGATAGCCTCTAAGACCTGGGAATTTCCTAAATACAGAAATAGAAATAGTGACTAAACCTATGATTTCATTAAGATAGGATACTTCTGAAAAAAAAAAACCAAAACTCCCTCTACTCATGCAGGGCAGTATTTTCTCTGCAATTTATAGTCTCAGAGTGTTGCCTGGAGAACTGAGACCTTCAGTGGCTGAGGCAGGGTCAGAGGCAGGATTTGAACTGAGATCTTCTGACTTCAAGAAAGCTCTCAAGTCACTTTACCACACTACCTGTCAAAAATACAGAAATAGGAGACTTCAAAGATGAAATCTTGAAACTGGTGAAAACATATGCAAGGACTAAGACTTTTTCAATCTATTTTATTTATTCACAATTTTCACATACAAATTTAAGACAATTGATGGTAGTGGGGGAGATCTCATCTTTCCAATCATTGTTATAAAGTTCCTAACCAAAAAGAGTTTACAACCCAGTGGAAAGATTAGTTGGACTTTCCCTATATTCTTCACTTAGGAACACTGAAGCAAATTTTAGACTTAGCAGATCAGCCAATAAACATTTACCAAGTATCTACTATGTGCTAAGAACTGGGGGTACAAAAAGAGGCAAAAGACAGTTTCTGCCCTCACAGAGCTCACAATCTAACAGGGGAGACAACTTGCAAATATAAATATTTATGAAGCAAGCTATATACAGGATAAAAAGGAAATAACAGAGGGAAGGCACAATTAAAGAGGGTTAGGAAAATTTCCTCTAGAAAATGAAATTTTTTTTTTTATTTTTTTTATTTTTTTTTTATTTTTTTAATGTTTAACAATCACTGCCATACAATTGCGATTTTATCCCTCCCCACCCACCCCCCACTACCTCCCTCCCTCCCCACGACTGCATACAATTCTGTATAGATTCTACATATACTTTCCTATTGAGTATATTTTCACTATAGTCATGCTATGTAGTCAGACTAAGATAAATGAAAGAATCCGTATAACAAATCAGAACATGATACACAAACAGATACACATACACAAACATGATCTGCTACATTATGTGAGTGACTTCCATATTTCTCTCTCTGAGTGTGGAAGGCATTTTGCCTTGAGGTCCACCATTGGGATTTTTTTTTTTTCAGAAGTTCTTGTGTTATTACAAAAATCTAAGTCTACCAGAAAAAGCTCTCACACACTGTGGTTGTTGCTGTGCATAGAGTTCTCCTGGTTCTGCTCCTTTCACTCAGCATCAGGTCATATAAGTCCTTCCAGGCCTCTCTGAAGTCTTCTTGTTCATCATTTCTTATGGCACAATAGTACTCCATTACATTCATATACCATAATTTATTCAGCCATTCCCCAATTGATGGACATCCCCTTGACTTCCAGTTTTTGGCAACTACATAGAGTGCTGCTATAAATATTTTTGTACATGTGGGACCCTTTCCCATTTTTATGATCTCTTGGGGATATAGTCCTAGTAGCGATATTGCTGGGTCAAAGGGTATGCACATTTTTGTAGCCCTTTGGGCATAGTTCCAAATTGCTCTCCAGAATAGAAAATGAAATTTTAATTGGAACTTAAAAGGAAACCAGGGAGGTCACTAGGCAAAGATGGGGAGGGAAAACATTTCAGACATGTTGGACAGCCAGAGAGAATGTCCAGAACCAAGAGATGGAGAGGCTTGTTCAAGGAATAGCCAGGAGGCTGGTGTCATTGGATAGAAGAGCACTTGTTGAGGTTGTGTTTGTCTCTCATTCTCAAAGTGGATCATGACATCAAGATGATGACATGACTTGCTGTTGACTTTGATTTGAGTGAGGGAGGGCTGTGCAAGATTACCAGTCTCACTTTCTCCTCCAGAGCCATCAGGGTCCAGAGGCCAGATATTCATCAGGAAGACTGGAGTGGCCACTTGTTGGGGAGTAAGGTGAAAGAAGACTGGAAAAGTAGGAAGGAGTGAGGTTACGAAGGGCTTTGAATGCTGGAGCATTTTGTATTTGATCCTAGAAGCAATAAGGAGCCACTGGAGTTTATTGAGAAGGGGAGTGACATGATCAGATCTGCGCTTTTAGGAAAAATCACAAAGGAGTATATGGCACCTTTAAGTGTGTGTGTGTCTTTCACAAAACTTTAATGTCTTTTACGTAGGTCTTTAATGGTCCCCCTTCTGTTGTTCCTCCCATGGCCCCCACTAGCCAACCTCTTTTAATGATCCATTAGAATCTAGTTAGATAAGGAACTGAGCTACTGTAAGATTCAGCCTTTTCCCCAAAGTGTTGCTATCTTTACATGCCTGCTGCGTCTCTCTCATGTTGGCATTTTGAACCTATCATGATTGTCAGCATTCCTATGCCAGAGACAAAATTAATAAAAAAAGAAGATGGATTTGAAAGTGGGACTTGCTGTCTGAATGCTGACCACTGCTGAGGAAACACACATGCAGAGAATGTCCAAACAGGCATCTCGTGACTTACAAACCCTTTGTGTGAGAAGGAGCTCAGTTCAGGGTGTGAAAGATATAAAAATTCATACTACATTTATTATCTGTTATAGAGACTGATATCTGCTTGGGTGCAGTTTGAATCTAGGCAGGGGAAGCACGGATACTTTTGATCTGAGAGTGGATCTCAATTCAAAATGGAGTCTGTGAATATGTATGTGATTCAAAGGAAATTAAGAGAATGGTCTTGGACAACACACGGACATTTAAGTCAACACAGACAAATCAGAGTATTTTGTTGTTATATGCTGGAAAATAGGAAGAAGTGGTGATTCATTAAAATATGTAATCATAATAAAACTTAGTCTCTTTAGAACCCAGTGGAAATTAGTAGTGTAGCTGAAAGACAAGAGACTTAGGGTCTAGTTCTGATTAGGCTGTGAACTAGTTGTTTCCTCCTCCATAAAATTAGAGGAAAAAAGGAAAGAGGGAGGAAAGGAAGGAAGGAAGGACAAAGAACAAAAAAGGAAGGAGGGCGAGAAGGATAGAAGGAGGGAGAAAGTAAGGAGGGGAGAGAGGGAGGAAGGAGAGATCAAGAAAGGGAGGAAGAAAGGGAGGGAGAGAAGTGAAGGAAAGAAAGAGTGAGGAATTGCTTTGATCTGGAAAGTTACAGAGATGATGAGGTAAGTCCTGAAGAAACAGATTGATACCTCCTCCCTTCAATCCCACTAGGAGTAATAGCAGATTTAATTTGATTGTGGTTCATGGTTCTGGAACTGGAGGGGATAGGAGTGAAGCAGGGGAGTCCTGTAGAAAGAGGAACAGTGATGTCATATGGCAGCAAGATAGTTGGTGCAGAGGCTGAAGAGGTATTCTGAAAGGAAGGAATTAAGTGAAGCATGGCTGGAAGGTTTGTTATTGTTTGGCTGATTTGGATTTTGGTCTTGTTTTTTACTAAAATGGTGCTCTTGGAGAGACCATCACCAATTGGGAAAGTGGGGCTCCAGAACAGAAATTTTTCTAGAGCATAGTCTGTAATGTGGGCAGCAGGATGGTTTTGAGGAAGTTGCAGATGTGTTGGCATAGGATCTCTAATATTATGACTCCTTAATGAGTTGTTCCAAATAGCTAAGGCTTCTCCCTGAAAACCCCAGACTTACTGTCTTTTAATTTCAATGATTGTGGATGGAAATCTTGCTACCATTTTTTATATACCTCTTTATCTTCCTAAACCAAGAATGCTAAGCTTGTTACCTTTTTCTTGATGGCTGTTGCGCCAAAGCAATATTCACAGCACCTATGGTGGCACAGTTCTGAATCATGAAATACAACAGACTCTCCATATAGCAGGCAGAAGAAAAACATTTATTCAGATGCCAGAAAGCCAAATCCATCACAGCAACAAAGAAATCCATACACAATAACAATGCAGAGGGTAACACCAGCCCCAAGCCTTCCCCTGCTAGGCTTCCCACAAACCAGCTCCATTAAAGAAATCACAAACAGGCTTTCTCACTCACAGTCAGCTGCCTGCTTTCTCTCTCTCCCTCAGCTCTAACTGTTCTGCTGTAGCTCCACCTCTTCCTGTTTCACCTGTTCAGCAGGCTTCATGTCACACACTCATGTGACTTAGGCTTCCATGTGGCTCAAGCAGGTCATATAGGTCTATTAACAGATGGGAAAGATCTTCCCATTATGCAAAAATATATCAATTCCTTTAAAAATACACTCACAGTAAAAATGGCTAAAGGTCATAAATATAACCACTAATTTTCATACTGTGATATGATACAATGGTACATTCAGGGACTATTGGTGAGGGAATTTGCATTAATCAAATTCCTACTATGTACGAGGTACCCGTGCTAACTGCTTTACACATATTATTCTTATGATGATTCTCACAACAACCCTGGGAGGTGGATGTTATTATAATAGCCATTTAGTGTTGAGAAAACTGAGGCAGATGGAGGTTAAGTGATTTTCTCAGAGCTAATAAGTATCTGAGGTCAGATTTGAGCTCAGGTTTTTATGATTCCAGGAGCAGCACTCTAATCCACTGTGACAAGTAGCTGTCTGAGCTGGCATTATTCACCTAAGTGCCCCAGCCCTACCTGCATTTGCTTTTGTACTTTTTCTCTCTCCTGAAATGCCTGTCTTTACAATCTCCTTTCCCTTTTCTCAAATTTGGTGTTTCATTACTTCATTTCGGGACTGAGAAATCACTTTCTTAAAATTATGTAAAAAATATTCTAAAGAGGTTTTGAGTGAGAACTTCAGGAACTGGACTATGGGTCAAGCACCATGGCTTTTGTTCATGGATTTTGTGGCATCTTCTTTGGCTACTTGAAGTCATTCCTTTGTTTCCTTCCTGGTTCTCAGCTGGGTTTAAGATAGGTGAGGCTTCTGGATAACTGAGTATCACTGAGGGTAGGAGAGGAGGGAGTCCTCTTTTACTCATAGAAAATGCTTAAAAATCAAAATATCTCATATTTATAACTGGAAATTATTTTCCATTTTCAAACTAAGCCTATCAATTATGAAAGAATGTATTATAGGAGATATTCCTTCTTTGGTTTTTATAAAGGTGCATTTTTCTTTTCAGCAACCGATCTGTGGTGTGTGTGTGTGTGTGTGTGTGTGTGTGTGTGTGTGTGTGTGTGTATACCCTTGTTCTTTGTGCTTTTGAAACTCTCAGTAAATTTGGTGTTAGAAGTCTTGAATAGATTTCAGCTAATTCATTCTCTGTCAATGGCAGGTTAAGAGAAAGAATTTTAAAATGTCTCCCATATAATGCCACCAGTTAGGATTTTGCATTTCCCAGGTTTGCCCAGAGGGCAAAACAAAACCAAATCAAAGAATGATTTGGGTCATCACTGTATGATCTGGACACCCCAGCTATCCTATACTTTCCTTATTGAAATGAGTAGTGATAAATTATAGCATGATTACATTATTTCACTCCTTTATTAATAAACAAAGTAAACTTTTTAAAATTTAGAAAGGAGTTCAGTTGTAGCAATTTGGGGACAAAAAAAGAATGTTTTGCATCTTTGTATACACCTTCTGGTTCAGAAGAAAGTACATGTAGCTCAGGGTCAGACCAGTTAAGTTTAATTAATAGTTAGTGAATTTAATTGAAATGCCCCACCTTTGCTACTTCTTAGTAGTATGACATTTAGGCAAATCATCCAAACTCTCAGTAGTCTTTAGCCATTTTCTATGTATCATGGTTGCTTCTAGCAGTCTGATGAAATCTATGTTTCATCATAATGAAATATGATTCAACTGATTCAATATGAATAAACATTCAGAATAATGTTTATAAATGCATATAATAAAATATATGAGTACAAAGGAAATGATCATGAGCTACAGTTATCTATCTCTCTATATTGTATGTATGTGGGTGTGTACCTTTATATAGCTATAAAAAGTTCACAGACCCCAGGTTAAGAAGGTTTGATCTCTCTCAGTCTTAATTTCTTCAGTTGTAAACTTGGGATAATAATTCCTATTCTACCTACTTCACAAGGTTGTGTAAGGATCAAATGAGAGTGTGTATATAAAATGCCTTATAAGCTATAAAGCACTGAAAAAAAAAACCAAAACAAAACTATGTATATGACACAGTACCCGGATTGGTACAAAAGCAAATTTCTTGCAACTGGGTCTCAACATCCCCCCCCCACCCCCCAGTGTCTGCAAGTACATTATCTCTAGAAGGGATAAGAAAGAAAGAGACCTCAATTTTAAAATTCATAATAACTAGTAAGCTATGAGGTAAGAATATGACCACCTAGGGACATTATGATCAAACAATCAATAAAAAAAAAATTTATTAACTTCCCACTAGGAACCAGGCACTGTGCTAAGGCTAGGGATACAAAAGGAGGCAAAAGATAGCCCTGCACTCAAGGATTTTATAAATCTGATAGGTATTAGAAAAATTTACTGTACTTCTTAGTCAGTACCCTAAGGGCAGCTCACTCCTCCCCTTAGGTTAATTAATACCAGATTCTGTCTGAAGCAGGACTTCTTAACCTTTTTTTGCACCAGATATCAGTCACTAGATGTTGGCAATCCAAGGAAGCCTCTGGACTTCTCTGAATAATGTTTCTAAATGCATAAAATAAAATACACAGTATTACAAAGGAAAATAAAAACAAGTTTGCAGACCCCAGGTTACAAAGGATATGCAGAGAGAGAGAGAGAAAGAGAGACAGAGAGAGAAATAGATGATAGATTGATAGACGTAGATATACCTGCATGTACATATACATACATGAGGTGTATATATATACATATATATATACATGTGTATGTGTATATTTGTGTCTGTGTATATTTGTGTATGTATTTGTGTGTATATACTCATTGAAATGACCCACTCTTACCACTTATTAGCTATAGGACTTTTAGGGAAATCATTTGCCCTAGATAATTCTGTGTGTGTCATGGCAGTCTGATGAAACCTATGGACCTTTCTCAGAATAATCTTTATAAATACCAAAAATTATAAATATAATATTGAAAAGGAAGCCAATTATATTGAAATATAATGATCAAAATATGTATTTTGCCATCTATATCATATATAAAATACTGATTTTTTAAAATGTATAACTATTTGTCATATTACCTATGTTGCCAATGTCTCAGGGAATCCCAGGACTCTAGGTTTCTATGTCCTAAGCTTAATCCTTTGGGGTCTTTTTCTCTTTTTGGCTCACTGCCTCCATGTGGAGTTGCTTCAAGAAAATTTAATATATTCAAGGTGTAGCTCATGTGTAGGTATCTGAAAAGGTAGATACAAGGACTCCCTTAGCACTGATGTTAACAAATGCATATTTATGACTATATCCCATAACCAGATTTTAAAAATAAATTAAACACCTATCACTTCTCCGTGGAATGAAATTGAATTTGGAATACCATTGGGCAATTGTTTAGCATTCTGGTGAGTCCCTCTATCCCAGAAAGTATCCAAATATAGTCTCCTCAAAACTCATGGTACCACTGTGTGGTTTAAACTTCCCCTGGAAGGCAAACGTACTTGGAGTTGGGGAGGAGGTGGCAGAGAGGCTGCCAAACCTCTTCTCTCATTTTATCTACCCAGTCTAAATCATCCACTGGCTTTGCTCTCCAAGTAGCCAATCCCCCTCTCCTCCAAAGAACACACCTCATCAGGAAAGCTTTTGTTCTTTTTACAAGATCCATTACCCCAAATATACTATTCAGGAACTGCTGAACTTGAGGATACCCAAAAACAATACCCAAGATTAGATTCCTCTCTCAGCCTCAGTAGCCAGACCTTTAATTTTTGCTGCCATGTATTCTTGCAGGAAGTCTTTCAGTGCCAGTTACTCCCAAGACTTTTTAGCTGGGAAAGGCTACTCTCAGCTATATAGTCTCTGACTTGTGCTCAGAAAAGGTAAGAAAAAGGTAGAAGGCAATTAGTAACCCCAGGTTCAAGAATCCCTTTCTTAGACAATCTGATCAGCATATACTCTCAAGAGAGGCTTCTTTTTGGACCGAGTATAAACACGTGCCTAACTTTGAAACTATTTTCTCCCACAACTGCTCCAACAAGGATCAAGGAAGTGTACCAGACTGAGTAGTGATCAGAACATAATCTGGGGGCATAGATAGAAGACTACACAAAGAGGAAGAGGTGGAGGGAATGGTCTTCCCTTTGAACCTCTCTTTCACCTGAACTCAGGGATAACACACACACACACACACACACACACACACATGCACGCACGCACGCACACACAGGAATCAGAAGAGGGAGGAATAAGATTTCAAAGGGATTATACTCATGGACAAAACTTTAATGTTTATTGTTAGAGGTTGTATTGTGAAGAGGGAATTAAAAGAAAGAACCTGTAATTGGGGTTTAGATAATGGGAAAGAGAAGAGAGAGAGGAGTGGCAGTAGTCTGCATCAAGCATAAGGTAACTCATGCTTTGTGTATTTCTCTCTCACCACCATCTTCTACTTTGGAAAGAATGGGACAGGTGGAAAGAGAAGAAAAAGATTAAGAGAATAGGAAGGGGGAAAATAATAAATTAATGATCATAACTATGAATGTAAATGGGTTAAACTCATCCACAAAATGGAAGGGGATAGTAGAATAGAAAGAAGAATACAATAATATGTTAATTACAAGAAACACTCTTGAAACATAGATTCATTCACATAGTGTTCAAGTAAAAGTTTGGAACAAGAATCTATTAAACTCCAGCAGGACTCAAAAAAACAGAGGTAACAACCATGAAGCAAAAATAGATGGTGAAAAGAAATGAAAAGGGAAAGCACATTATACTTAAAGATTCCATAGACAATGACATAATGCGCACCAAAAAGACACAGTGTCTAAATACTTAAAGGAGATGTTTAAGTTCTAGGGAGAACTACAGTAAAACCGTGGCATTGAGGACATCAGTGTACCTCTTTCAGAACTAGACAAATCTGGCCCCCTAAAAAGTTCAACACCTGAATAAAATTTTAGAAAAGTGACTGGGGAGTACATCAAATAGATTGTGGACTTACACACACACACACACACACACACACACACACACACACACACACACACACACACGCTTTCCTTTTCCTTACATGTATAATGTTGTTCTAAAGTGTTATTATGCAAGCAGCATCACCTACACCCTGAAGTATACCAAAAAAGTGTAAGCAATCTATTACCCAGTGAGTGACACTGGCCTCCTTGCTGTTTCTCAAACAAGATACCCCATGTCTTCACTCCCTGATTTTTCGCTGGCATTCCCGCTGGCATTCGCTGGAACTGTCCTCCTTCCTTTTCTCCTTTCCTTTTCTTCTCTGACTTTCTTCAAATCTCAGTTAAAATCCTACCTCCAAGAGTCCTTTCCCAATCGTTGTAATTGGTATTTCCTTCCCTCTAAGATTGCTTTCACTTCTCCTGCATATATCTTGTTTGTGTATAATTGTTTGCATGTTGCCTCTCTAGGTAGATTGTGAGCTCAAGGAAAGGGACTATTTTTTTTACCTTTCTTTGTATCCCTAGCCTCACTCAGTGCCGTAGAAACTGCTTACTAAGTAGTTGACTTGTTGACTTTAAGTATTCACTCAGCAATCACTTGTTAAATAGCTACTGTGTGGAATGCACATGATAAGTGCCTCTTCACTTAACTGAGCTAGTCATTTCCCTTTTGGAGACTTCAATTCCTTCATCAGATTTAAGAATATGAACTCTATGGTCCCTTCTTGATCTAAATCCTGTGATACATTTTATCCTTAGTAAAGGTTTCAAAAGTTTCTTCTAGTTCTAAGAATCTGACTCTGACATGAAAGAATATGATAGAGGAGTTTTATCTGGATGGAATATCGCAAAATTGTCATAAAAACTCCATTATTGGAAATGTTCAAAATGAGATTGGATAATGCTCTATTAGGTCTAGTGTAGAGAAAATTCTGTCATGGAGTAGGAGGCTGCATTTGGTAGCCTCCAAGATTATGTCCTAGGTGTGTACAAATTGAAAATATTAGAATGCCCCACAATAATACTTTGAGATCATAAAGTATTAGGTACACTTGCCATTGTACTAGTTCCATTTAAATAATTTAATTTGGTGTTTGAAGAACTAGCTTGAATAACTAGTTATTACATACTATCTGTGCTATTTTGGCCAGATCACTTCATCTCTCTGGGGCCTGGTCTTCTCATGTGAAAAATGAGGAAGAAAGGCTTTGTTACAGTAGTTCAGTCATTTTTCAGTTGTGTCTGATTCCTTGTGACCCTATTTGGGGTTTTCTTGGCAAAGATACTGGAGTGGTTTGCCATTTCCTTCTCCAGCTCATTTTACAGGTGAGAAAACTGAGGCAAACAGGGTTAAGTAAGTGACTTGCCCAGAGCCACACACCTAATAAGTGTCTGAGAGCAGATTTGAACTTAGGGAAATGAATCTTCTTGACTCCAAGCCTGGTGCTCTGTCCATTGTCCTAGCTGCCCCAGGAAGATAGATAATCTCTAAGGTCCCTTCCAGTTATAAATCCTGATACAGCCAAATCAGAGAAAGCCATAACTTCGCATACAGTTCTCATCCACCTTTTAGCTTTTCAGCTATTATCTACCCTTTTTTCACTGAGAAACACAAAATTCAAGGCTTCTTACCTCCACAAAATAATCTTTCCTTAGCAACAGTCTCCTGCCATATACCACTAAAATCATAGACTCTTAGGGTTGACAGAAGCATTACGGGTAATTTAGGCCAAACTTTATCAAAAGCATGAATCTTCCATATACCATTCCCACATCGTCTATAGCATGCAGCCTCTGCTTGAATAGCTCAGTAACAGAAGTGCTCTCTACATCACAAACAAGTGCATTCCATTTTGGAAACATTGTAATTAGATCTATAAGTAGAATTCTTTCATGCGAGTGTAATCCCTGCTTCTAATGCATCTCTCATACAAACAATAGATACTGTTACTATAGCTTTAAGGGTCAGATAAAATGTTGAGAAGAGTAGATTTTCCAGGCAGTTTAGAAGTGTCAGTTGAGAAAATGACTTCCTGCAAAATGTTTCTTCATCATGAAATCAAGGAGAAAGTAAGTGTTTTATCTGTGATCTACAAAGATCCATAAGAAATATGTGGACAGATAAGGAGCTGATGTAAAACTTCTTCCTAATTAGACCTGTCATAAATGATGACTTCAAAGAAACACCTGATAGAGAATTATAGGAGGAATTTGTGAGGATGTGAAAAGTATGATGTATTTTGGAAAGACTTGTTTCCTGTGCAGCATGGTTTTTCTGGCTCCACCTGAAGGCTAGGCTTGTTACATTTTGCCCCTATAGGGTTCTCTGGTATCACAAAAGCATTGGAAAAATCACTTTTCTCTTCCATTGACTTGGGTCCCCACTAATTATGTTTTCTCCATTTTAGGGACCTAGTGACTACTATCACAATTACATTTAACCATTTAACACAGAATTATCTTTCACAAAGGGATATTTCCGTCAAAGATAAAACAAGAACAAAATAAAAACAGTCCTCTTCACTCTTAATGCCTTAGGAACATAATCTTTCCCCTGACACCACCTCAGTCTTTGGGAGGGGAGGAGGAATTAGGATCATAGTTTAGTTCAGTTCCTACATTAGTTCCACCGAGTTCAAGAAGAATGTTCATACCCCCCAAGAGGCAAGTGTAGCCCCTGGCATGTTGACATCGTGGGGCAAAATTCCACTTGCCCTTGTATTAGTTACAACTCTGTTTCTGATTGTTAGAAAGTTTTTATTTTGAGCTCACATATGCCTCATTGTGACTTTCACCTTTTGGTCTTAGTGCTGCCATCGGGAGTCATAGAAAATAAATCTGAATCCTTGGCTAAATTATCACCCTTCAAATACCTGTGGAATTTGAAAATTATTTATTATTTAACATGTAATTATTATTAAAAAGTATTATAAGAATCAAATGAAAGAATGGATGTAAATTAATTTTGTTCTTGTTGTTATCATCATTATTATTAAAGCTATATTTTAATCCTGGTCTTGTTTGCTACCTATGTGACTTTGGCAAGCCATTTCTCTTCTAAGACCTCAGATCTCTCATTTATATGCATCACTTATGGACACCCTAATATTCCCATGGGGATCCCTACACACACATGCACGCATGCATGCATGCATACACACACACACACACACACACAGAAATTCTACTCCTGTCATAAAGGTACTCTGTGGTTCTACACCAACTCAAAAGTATAACACATAAGTCCCCACCAATATGCTTAGTTTTATTAGTCATTCAGAAGATGTAGTTAATTTGAAATGAAGACATTTAATGAAAAAGAATAGTAAGAAAACTAACAGAACATTTCCCAAAAAGTCCTGGGGCCAGTCTTCAATAAATACATATACCAACAGTGGGAAAAGTAGACACAACTATGGAACTTGTGTGGAAGTATAAGAAGGGAATGTATTTGACCCAGCCCACATATGTGGAGGGTCTGGGGAATACATGTGACAATATTAGGTGCACAAACAGACATCTCACAGCTCTAATGTTACAGGGCCACTGATTTATTCAGGGGCCATCATACTGGTTCACTGGGCATTTCTCTGTTCTGAGCCTGTTCCCCACTAGTTTTATCAAATGAGATTGTATTTATAAAGTGTTTAGCACAGTGCCTGGCACATAGTAGGCACTTAATAAATGCTTATTCCTTTTCCTTCCCTTTCTCCCCCACCCCCTAGTCATTATTAGGCATTGTTCTGCTAGATACATGGATGTGGAAATTTCCCCTTGGTACCATGTTCTGGGTTTTAGCTAACGCTTCAGCTTGAGGGATTACCTCTTTCTCATAAGAGAAGGAATAGTCTCTGTCATCATTCATTTATCTTAGAGCCCTGAGACTTAAGCTTGTGGTATTTTCAAGGAGAAGGCAGACCAGACCCTTCCACATATCTAGTATTCAGACCAGGAAGAAATTTATGGAAAGTCATCCATTTTCTACAAGATGAATAATACCAGGTTCTAGAGCCTTAGATGGTTGTGGCTTTTTCCTATGGAAGCAAAGTCTCAATCGCCAGAGGGCAACTTTTTTGGGGAACATAGACTAGCTATCTAAAACTCATGGGCCTTATGGGCTTTTCTTTCTGCTCACCATGAATATCGTCTGTGTGCCAAGCCTCTACCTCCAGACTTCCACTTTAACTTTCAATCAGTTTCTGATGACTAACTTTCATCCCTTAAAATCATTTCAGGAACAGCCTTTCAACAAACATTCAAGGGCTACCTGGGTTTAAGGCTCCATGCTTTTTCTTGGTCCTCAAAAATGCTTTGGTACATCATGTAGATAAAGCACAGAAAAAGAAAGAACAAAAACAAAAATGGTGGACATGATAAGGCTTTGTTCTACACTGCAAATTTTTTGTCCAAACTCCTACTCTTACTATGTATATGTGACTAGGAAAACAATATACAATATTATACAATATTACAATATACAATATTATACAACAGCGACACTGTAAAAGACAAACTTGGAAAGTTTTAAGAACTTTGATCAATGTGATCACTGTCCATGATACCAGAGGACCAATGAGAAAACATGCTATCCTTTTGACATAGAGTTGATGAATTTAGCATGCAGAATGAGACATATATGTATGTATGTGTGTGTGTGTGTGTGCATATATATATATATATATATATATATATATATATATATATATATATATATATATATATATACACACATATATAAACCTAGTCAATAAGAGAATTAGTTTTGCTTGAGTATACATATTTGTTCTAAGGACTTTGTTTTTTTTCCTCTTTTTATCATTAGGGAGAAGGTGGGAGTGAGAAAAAATATATTTCTGTTAATTAAAAATACTTTTTAAAAAGTAGAAAAGTAGAGTATTGTTTACAAGTATGGAATGCTGCATTTAGTTTCAGATACAGTCACTGCATTGTTAGTTTTGCTTAGTTGTTTATACTGTATTATAAAAGATCTCTCCCTGGGTAGTGGTAATTTGTAAGGTAAAAACAAAATGCATTAATAAAACTTTTAAAAAAATAAGGTGATATGTTATAAAAATATATTGATTGCTTTCCTATTGTTTTCCTTTTTTTATTTCACTCCTATGCTTCAGATTTTCATTTTTGCTGTATTTTTGAGATCCTGCTTCCCCTCCATCTCACTCCACCCCGACCTTGTAAACTGTCCCAGGAAAAGGGGAAAATTAATTGAATGGAAATCTCCAAGATCTGGTTACCACAGGATTATGACATAGGGCACAATTGGCAATGAACTTAGATTACATTTTTAATTCAGAAAATGACCTCTCTAGTGTGATGCTGAGGAATCTCTCTGTGAACCAGACTTTAAATTATTTTAACAGAAAATCTGGCCTGTAAATTCTGTCATAATTGCTGATTTTCATTAACCTAGTTGGTGCCCTCCAATCTAGACTTTTTCTACTTTTGTTGCCTGGCCTATAAAGTGACTTTAATTATTATTACTGTTAATAAGACATTTACTGGGACACATTAGTGTTCTGGTAATAAGACATATTACTGTACACAGTCTAACTAAGCCTCCATTAAAATGTAAACCATTGTGCTGTGATCTTTTAAGGGCAATGACCTAGAGCTTCTAGTCCAGTAGGCTCTTGATAAATTCTCATGTGATGATGGTGATTATGATGTTAAGGAAATAGCCCCAGCATTCAACGCACTTCGCTTTCTAGAAATGTAACAAGACAGAGACTGCCATTAAAATTTTTATGGATTGTCCATTGAATGCAGAGCTTTGTTCCAAGGTAGAAAGGAGAAGATAAAGAAGATGGAATTTTGTGCTGAAAGTGCTTAGAGATTGTCTTGTCCCAGTCCCTTATTTTTCATATGAGGAAACTAAGGTTTAAAGCTAGAGTTGTAAATAGCACAAGATGAACAGGAGATTCGTCTTGCTCCAGGGTCCCCAGAGGTGAATGTGCTATCCTTATCGAATATACCGCTACCCAGGCAATTGTGAATCTAGCAGATGTTACTAGAGAATTGTAGCAGGCTGTTGGTACAGATGTAACCACTATCTTGTTATTTTATTAGTTCATTATTAATTTATATAAAACAGAGATACCCTCTTACCAAGAGTTCTGTTGTTTCTCCAGACTCTCTTCCCTTTTCCAGGCTTATACTGTATTTCTTGTCCTTCTTTTATTTATGAGAACAAAGGGATAGGTGTTTACATGGAATGTACAAATTTTCAAATGAAAGTAACTCAACCAAGAGTGATGCTGATTTTTCATCCATCATTCCTATTGTAATTTAAGAGGACCCAACTGCATAAAGGAAAAGTCACATTTTGACTACCTGCTACTATTATATCAAATGATCTTTTTTCGGGGGGGGGGGAGTGTAGGATTTTGTTTCATTTTGGACCAGACTCAGTTTTTCCCCAAAGGAGGAAATTCCCTCTACCAGTGTTGATCAGATTCTGCTCAGCAGGTTATATAACCTTATGTGGTCTCCCGACTGCAGAGTTGCTTGTGGCATTGAAAGATTCATTGACTTGTCTAGGGTCACACAGTAAGTATATATCAGAGTTGGGATTTGAATCAAGTCTTCCAAACTACAAAGATGCCTCTCTTCATCCGTGGTTCAGTTGTAATAGTATCCATAGGCTGGATAAGCTGGGGTCCTCTCTGCTGGCTACACTTAATTTAGATCACTATAATCTCATCTCCAGTAGCCTACAGGCTGAACAATAAAACATCGAATCAGTCAGTGAGTGTTCATTAAGTACCTACTATTTCCCAGGCACTGTGCAGGTATAAAGTATATGATGCAAGTACAAAGAATGAAACAATCCCCACTCACAAGGAACTTAGTCAGTCAACAGCACTTATTATTTACTATGTGCCAAGGTGCTGAGCTAAGCAATGGGGATATAAATACAAGCAAGAAGAAAGATAGTCTCCAACCTCAAGAAGTTCCCATTCTAATGGGGGAAAGAAATATATTTAAAAGGGAACTGAGAAGGGAGTAGGGGAGGAGATAACCAAGCAGGAGCATGGTGGTGTAGTTTAGGGAATCAGAGAAGGTTGGTTGGGGTCGGGGGTGGGGGTTGGGGGGGGGAGAAGGGAGCTTGTCCCAAAACAGAGATTCCAGGAAGAACCCACCAATGGGAGAAGGGGCCCACAAGAGCAGAGTCAGGAGGTAGCTGAGACATGGTGATAAAGGCCTGAGGATTAAGGATAGCTGGTCTACAGACCTTACCCAAAATAAAAATTCCTGGAAGAATTTAACAATGGGAAAAGAGGCCTTCAGGAGCACAGTCAGGAGATTAATGTGTGTGCATATGTGTGTGTGTTTGTATTTGTGTGCATGCGTGTATATTTATATACTATAAAGTGAACAAATACAAATATGCACAAAGTAGTTAAATACAAGATGATTTGGGAGGGAACAGTCTAGCAGCTGGCTGAAACAAAAAGGTTTTCATGCAAAAGAAGGTACTTGAACTGCTTTGTAACAGCAGATGGCATCTAGATGGCACATTGGATAGATCATAAACCTGAAGTTAGGAAGTGCTGAGTTAAATCCAGCCCCAACCCCTTACTATCTGTGTGATCCCAGGCAAGTTGCTTAACCTCTGTCTGCCTCAGTTTCCTTATCAGTAAATGGGACCTAATGGCACCTACCTTCCAAGGCTGTTGTGAAGATCAGATAAAATAACTGTAAAGCATTTAGTCCAGTGCCTGGCACATAGCAAGCACTATGGAAATGTTATTTTATTTTTATTATTATTTATTATCTATGAGGCAGAGAGGAGAGAAGACATTGTAGGCATGTAGGATGTACAGATCTCTTGGCTGATGAACCTGGCAGACAGGTTTGGATGCTCTGTATTCAATTCAGTTAGTATTGATTAGGACCTTAGAAAGCTTGCCTCTGTTTACTGAGACTGGATCTTAAATTGCAAGTTTGCAGATCATAATATTACAGAGGAAAGAAAGTTTAATTTAAAAGAAGGAAAACAGAAGAGAAATCAGAGAATGAACAGAAACCTGGGAAGACATCTACAAAATGATGCAAAATGAAGAGAGCAGAACCAGGAGAACAAGTCATAAATGACTACAATTATGTAAAGGAACATAACTTGGGAAGATGTAGGAATTCTGATCAATGCAATGACAAATCATGATTCTAGAATATAATAGCAAAGAATACTACTCTCCTCTTAGCAGAGAGATAGTAGATTAAAGATTCAGAAAGAGGCATATCTGTTCAGACTTGCCAATGTATGACTCTGCTTTGATCAACTATACATTTAGTACAAGGTAGGGGCTTTTATTTTGGAGGAGAGTTGTGGGAAAGGAAATAGGTGGGTAGTGAGAGTGATGGAAAAAATTATATAAATGAAACATTCCAAAATACATATAAGGGAGGTGGAGAAGAAGGATTGGCAGTGTGACATATCTATTAGTTCTGCCTGACAAACAGCTTTTGACTGAAAGCACCACCTATCCCTATGTCACTGCCCCCAATAAGGGGTCAGAGCATTTTCTTGGAGAGAAAGACTAGCATGACAACTACCATCTTTAGTGATTTACAAGGAGTTTGATATTACAAGGGTCTCACAGAATCTCCAAATTGGAAGACACCTCAGAAACCAGCTAGTATGGCCAAGTTTTACACATACACATATGTGTGTGTATATAAATACATACATACACACACATACATATATGTGTGTATATGTGTCTGTATACATGTATATGTATGTTTGTGTATGTATATGTGTATTGATAATCATTTAATATAAATTTTGCACTTTAATAAGAGCCCAAACCTGAACTAATCAATCACACTGCTTTGTTTTGCTCTAAAAATGCTCTTTCCTGTGTCAGCAGTTTCAAAGACCTATTTATGACAGGATGCCTGCAACCAGAGGGGTGGAATTTTTCCTTATCTTATATCACAGAGACACATGCTATATAGAGGAAAGTCAGATATCCTGGAATCATAAGGTCCAACTGACACTACTTTGTTAATTGTCTTGTCTCACTAAATTTACAACTTATTCAACTAAGAAAGTTCCTTTCTCATGGTAAAGTATATTTAAACCTGGTCATTCTTCCATCAAGCAGTCAGAAGTTTTCTGGCTCTGTGATCACATAATCACTAGCTTTAAGGGAATAAACTACATGTGTGTAGCCTGTTTGCCTTTTCTTAACCAAACTTTCAGGTTGACAGTATATACATACACACACGGCCAAGAATTTCTGACAAGGAGTCATCCAGTCTTTGCTTGAATTCAGGCATAGGTGTGCTTGTAAATGCTTAACTGATTCACTGAAAAAAATGTAGGTATGTCATTTGTAAGATTAATATGCATTGTTAGCATTTTCTTTCTTAAATCTAGACAATTGACAAAATAATGAATCAGACTCTGATGTATAGCCGTTATCCAAAGTGGAAAGGCTCACCCTGAAAATTTCACAATGAAGAGTAGTCTGAGATGCCTTTAGCACAGTCCAGTGAAAAATCTCTAATGATGTAGAACCCACTATCTTTCCACCGCTTTTTTGCTTTAAATAGACCTAGGTGTTAGAGGGTTTTCCTCACATTGAGACTAATCCTACTTCTCTGTTTCTTCCAATAACTGATTCTACCTCTGCCCTGTGGGGTCAAAGAGAAAAGGGCTGATCTCTTTTTGATGAGACACTCTTTCAACAACATGAAGACAGCCATCATTCCCCACAAAGTCTTGCCTTCTGGAGGTCAAACTCCTTTGCTTCTTTGGATCAGTCCTCACCTGCCCTGATTCTAAGGCCCTTCAAAGTCCTGGTTGCTCTCCTCTTAATGGCTTCCACTTTACTAAAGGTCTTTCAAAAATGTGATATGAAGAACTAAATACAATGATCCAAATACGGTCTGAATGATGCAGAGTACACTAGGACTCTCCTCTTCACGTTCCTGGATATTTTGCACCTATAAGTACAGCCTAAAATGCCATTTGCTTTCTTGTTTACCATATCATAATTTGCTCATATGGAGTTTGACGTTCACTAAAATGCACAAACTTCTGTCTAGCAAGGCCTCCTGTCATCTTCTATTTGTGGAATTCATTATTAAACCTATGAGCAAAACATTTACATTATTAAGTTCCATTTTATTACATTTCAGCCCAATATTATACCATGACAAGGTCTTTTTGGATCCTGATTCTGTTGCACAGTTCTTCCTCCCAAGTCTGTGTCACTTGCACACTTGACAAACTTATATGCCTGTATACATGTCACTATTTAAAAATGTTAAGCACTTCCGCATCCAGAGAAACAACTACAGAGTCTGAATGCAAATCCAAGCCTACTGTTTGCTCTCTCTCTCTTTTGTTTTGTTTCTTCTTTCTCATAGTTCATTCCATTGGTTCTAATTCTTTGCAACATGACTAAGGTGAAAATAAAAAAAAATGCTAAGTGCCGCAGGGTCAAGCACAGATCCCTGGAGGCCTCCGTCAGAGACTTTTATGCAAGTTAACATTAAATCATTAATCACTACTCTTTGGGTTTGGCCATTCAACCAGGTCTGAAGTTTACTGTATTGTGCTATCAGCTAGCACTCAATTCTCCACCTTTCCCACAAAAAATAACATAAGTACCCTTAAAAAATGATTTTCCTGATTCTAAAATATGGTTATAGCATGCCCTAATCTACCACTTTTATAATTCTATTTAAAAAAAGAAAATAAGCTTAGCTTGACATAAGAACAATTCTTATTGAAGTCATGAAGAAACCTAGATGAGAAGCAGAATAGACTCAGCAAATTCATGTAATTGGAACATATTAGAAAATGAAAGAAAAGATTAAAAGTATTCTCCATAATTATCCTACAAATCAGTAAATTCCCATTTTTATCTATCCCATCATAGTTCAGAGAAGAAGCTTCCTCTGTTTCTTCCCACCTGCAAACCGGTAAAAACAGCATAACCTCCTGGAAGTTATGAGGCTCATTTCTCATAGCTTTAGGGCATCATTTATGCTTGGCTACAGAGATGGCCATCGTACCTCTTCTGCTGCTTCATAACTGAGAAATGTCCCCACTGTTAATTCATTCTTTTGCTCCAGCTCTGGATATGGTCAAATTCATGAATTAGGACCTCTCAATATTTCTGCCATGTGGCTTGGCTTCTGATCAGTCCTCTCAACTCTCTTTTTTTCCTTTATGTTATTATGAATGTGAAAACATCAAGAAACATTAACTAAATATCAGTATAGAAGATAGAACAAGAAAATAAGACTTCTTATGGAACCATGAATCTCAACTTTGTACAGCTTGAATTTTTTAAATATCTTTTTTTTCAGATCTAACATGTTAGACTACTGCCCTGTTTATATCCTTTTCTGAATTTTCAACTGATTTTTCTTATGCATTTTAAATGTTGTATTGACATTTTTCTTTTTTTGCATCAACATCACTGAGTCCCTTGCCTCCCACCTCTACTTCTATGACCCCACTACTATGAAAAAGATTCTTTTTAATAATAAATATATAATTAAACAAAAAATGCACACATTGACCATATCTAAAAATAAAAGAAATCATTCTATTCCTCTGCCAAGAAGTGTTAAGCATGATTCACCATCAGTTTTCTAGAGTTGTGATTGGTCATTGTATTTTTCCTAGCTATTAGCACGAGTATCTCATCACATTCATATTCCATAATTTGATCATTTCCCAATTTATGAGCAGTCACATCATTCCCAATTCTTTGCTATAACAAAGACAGCTTCTATAAATATTTTGGTATATATGAGTACTTTCCCTCTGTCTTTGGTCTTATTTTTGTATGTACTTACAAGCAGTATTGCTAGGTCAAATAGCATGGCCAATTTAGTGACTTTTGAATATAGTTCCAACTGCTTTCTAAAATGGTTAGATCAACAGTGCATTAGTGTGCCTACCTTCTGGCAGGCCCTCCAACAACCGCCATTTTTCTTCTTCATCATCTTTACCAATATGATGGGTATGAGGTAGAACTTTTAAGTTATTTTAATTTGTATTTAGCTTACTAGCTATGAAATAATTTTATGTGACTATTATTCGTTTTCCTTTTTTCTTTTAAAAACTTCTTTTTCATATGCTCGACCAATTTTTTATTTGGGAATGGTTCTCATTCTATATTTGTGTCAATGTCATATATGTATATATAATGCTATATGTATTATTTAATGCTATATATATACATACACATACACACATATGTATAGCATTAGACTTTTGTCAGAGAAATAAATTTTCTATGAAGATTTTCCACAGTTAATTGTGTCTCTTCTAATTCTAACCTAATTGCATTTGTTCAAATCTTTTCACTTTCATACAATCAAAATTTTCCATTTTATCCCTTGTGTGATCTTCTCTGTCTCTCATTTGATCAGGAACTCATTCTCTACACATAGTTGTGAAAGATATCTCCTTCAGTACTTCTTTAATATGTCCATGATACTATATCCAGGTCATATAATCTATTTAGAGATTATTCTGGTAGAAGGTGTCAACCATTTTTCTTCACAGTGACCAGCAGTAGGGGCTATCACAGAAATTCAAAGTGTTGTCCCCATCAGATCTGACCCTTGAAACTTGAACTCTCAACAGGAGTATAGTTCTTGATGAAATGGATATTCCATTGTACCTCTCTTTGAGGTATAGGGGTATAGGGCTTTCCTTCTCATCCTTTTACATAAAAGGGAAATCCTTTGGAGGATCCCAAAAAGTTGTACTGATCTAGATTTGTATTTCACAAGAACCTCTCCTCTCACCATAGCAAGTAGAGTGACTATTGGATTAGTGTAGCATAGTGGCACATATCTGAAATCCCTACTAGCTGAGGCTGTTTGGTGGATCACCTGAGCTCAGAAATTCTGAGATGCAGTAGAGCAAAAGGCAATCAGGTGTTTGTATAGAGTCTGATACCAATATGGTGGGACCCTAAAACCAGGGCCACACTAGGCTACCAAGGGAGAGACAAACTGACTCAGGTCAGAAAATGGAACAGGTCAAGAGTCTGTGCTCATCAATGGTATCAGGCTCATGAGTAGCTGCGGCTCTTCCAACCTGCTGGGTTAGATAAGGAGTCCTGGTTCCCACTCCCTTCTAACCTACCCTCCCCTCAAAAAATCACTTAGAAGTTAGGAAATACAGGTTCTCACTCTTACTGTTTCACCAACTAGCTGTTGGGTCTTGGATAAGTCACTAAGCCTCTGCAGGTTTTGTTTTTCTCTGCCATAAAATAAAGACTTGGGATTAATTAATTTCTAAAATAGTTTCCAGATTCAAAATTCTGTGATTCTATTCTGTCCCCTCTCTTGTCCTTAATTTCAGTAGACAAATAATGATCTGTCATAAGCCAAGTCATCTGTATATCCCACGTGATGCAAACTCCTATGAAAACTTAATAAAAGAAAAAGATAATAGGCAATGGAAATCAGTAAGATCTAGCCCTATAGCCTAGTACTAGTTTGTCTGATTACATAACAGGATAATGGTAACCCCAGTGAAAACAGGATATATCTCCCAGTGAGCCTTTGTTTTCTAGGGAGGCTGTGGATTGTTGAACTACGTACACATGGCTTTGTCCACAGTTGGCCTTGGCTGCCCCAGAGGTCCCTGTATAGACTAGTGGGGCTGCCTGTTTTAGAACAACAAAACAGGAATGGCCATGCTCCTCTCCAGGTTATGTTTGCACAGGTCTGGTAGGTTGGAATGAAATGTAAGTACAAAACTGTGGTTACCCACAGTGCCTCATCATAAAATGTCAAGCGTTCTTACTGAAATGCTGCCTTGTGTTGCCTACTGCAATTCATCATTCTGATGACATTTTAAATGTGATGATTGAAATGAAACTCATAAAGTGAAACAAACCATTGTTGAATGAAAGGTTGTTATGGAAACCTGGAAAGAACAGTCCATAATAGGTTTGCTAAAGCTCCCCAGGAATCATGCACCTGAGTTACATATGCAAACTAACACAAGTATCTTGTACATATCAGACTTTTGCGGATGATTTTCCAGTTAGCAGCCATGAGAAATGGTCCTGGAAATGCTTAAGAAAGGGGCTGTGCATGGGTCATTCCTTGGGAGTCACAATGTAGCCTTCTGTTTCTGGGAAGGGTGAGTCAAATGTGTTCAGGAATTGCTGAAAGGCTTGTGATGGGGATTCTAGACTAGGTGGTGAATGGGAAAACCATTTGTTAAGTACTTTCTCTGTGTATACACTGTACTAAACACTGGGGGTAAGGGGGATACAAATATAAAAGCAACAGTCCTTGACTTCAAGAAGCTTGCATTTTAGCGAGGGAAGATGTCACATCTAGAGAAATTGTGGCCAGGGGAATTGGTTTTTGGGTTAAGGAGTTACAGGAATTGTGAGTGAGCAGAGAGCCAAATTGTCATGCTCATTCTAATTGGTTTCATTATTGTTCCCAAAACAAGAGGTGAACAGAGATCATGGTAGGTCTTCCCTGATTTCCTTGTGCATGTACTAAATAGGAAACATATTCCTGAGTAGTCTAGATATAATGGTTTAGGTGAGTCTACCCCTACTCACCCACTGAACAGGATAGCTCAACTCTAGAATAAGTTCCAAAACTGAGTTTATGCTAACTTGATCTTCAGAGGTCAGGTAGGGAGACTGCTTTTCTAGGCATGAAGATATAGGTAGAAGCAGCATAGATGGCAAGGGGCCTAGATGGGTTCTGGTGTCCTAGTGGAGGGCTGAATGGGATGTGAAATACAGTCTAGGACTGCTGTATGTAGAGGCAATGCCCTCCCTTGAGCAAAATCATCCTCACCAGGTCTTGAGCTTTGTGAAGCATCTCTTGGAAGATTGCCAAGAAAATAGCCTGGCAAGTGGATATTTGGCTAAGCTTACATTTTGAGAGACATAGATTCAACTCCTGCCTCTGAGACTTAGCAGTTTTATAGTCATAGGCATGTCACTTAATCCCTCTGATCCTCCCTTGCCACGTCTGTAAAAAGGGGGAAGATAGTACTTATAGCAACTGCCTCTGAGGGTTGTTAGAAGAAAGAATCAATCAATCGATAAAGGTTATCTATAGCACACATTCAGCTATAGGAATCTCTCTTGCCCAAAAGGGAAATGGAGAGAAGAAGATAAGAAAAAAGAGAGATGGGGAAGTGATAAAAAGGAGGGTGAATTAAGGGAGGCAAAAAAAAGGATAAAGAGAGAAGGATAAACAGAAGAAAATAGGCTGAAGGGAAATAAAATCATAACTGTGACTGTAAATGCAATAGACCCATCCATAAATTGGAAGCAGATAGCAGAATGGATTAGAAACCAGAATCCAACAAGGTTTGGGTACAAGAGACATACCTGAAATAGAAAGACACGTGTACAGAGTCAAAATAAGGGGCTGGAGCAGAATGTATTATCCCTTCAGCTGAAGTAAAAAAAGCAAAAGTAGCAATCATGATTTCAGAGAAAGGAAAAATAAAAAAAAATAGACTAACATATAAGAAGAGAAACTGAATTCTACTAGAAAGTGCCATAGACAATGAAGCCGTATCAAAAAAAAAATTTACATTTTTTAAGTAAAAAAGGCCTCATTTCTCAAGTAATAGGAAACTGAGTCAAATTTATAAAAATAAGAGTTATTCCCCAATTGACAAATGGTCACAAGAAGTGAGCAGACAGTTTTCAGAAGAAGAAATCAAAGCGATCTATAGTCATATAAAAAATGCTTTACATCTCTGTTGATTAGGGAAATGCAAATTAAAGCAGCTCACACCTATCAGAAAAGATAAATGCCGGAGGAGATGAGGTAAAATAAGCACAGTAAATGAGCTGCTGGTAGAGTTGTGAACTGGTTCAACCATTCTGGAGAACAACCTCAAACTATGCTGAAAGGAATATAAAACTGTTCATACCCTTTGATGCAGGAATACTACTGGTAGGTCTGTACCTCAAAGAGATCAAAGGAAAAGGACTTATATATACAAAAATATTCATAGCAGCCCTTTTTGCTATGGCAAAGAATTAGAAATTGAGGGGATGCTTAACTGGGGAATGACTGAACAAACTGTGGCACAAGATTATGGTGGGAATACTGTTGTGCTATAAGAAATGATGGGGGCACGGCTTCAGAAAAAACATGGGAAAATGTATATGATATGATGCAAAGTGAAGTGAGAAGAACTGTGTTTTGCACAGTAAAAGAAAAATTGTAATGATCATGAGCTATGAAAAACTTGGCTATTCTGATCAATACAATGATCCAAGATAATTCCAAAGGACTCATGATGAAAAAAATGTTATCCGCCTCCAGAGAGAACACTGATGAACTCTGAGTGCAAAATAAGTGTGATTTTCTCACTTTATTTTTCTTGCTTTTATTTTTCAATGTGGCTATCATGAAAATATGTTTTGCATGGTTTCGCATATATAATTGATATCATATAGCTTGCCTTCTCAGTGAGGGTGGAGTGAAAGGAAGGCAGAGTTTTTATAACACATTTTTTAAAAGAATGTTAAAAACAAATAAATTAAAAAAACCCACCAATCTAATCAGTGCAACTACAGACAATAATATATACAAATCCAGTGATGTACAGGATAAATAGGAATCAAATTAGATATGTATGCAAAGTGTTTTTTTTTATATTTTAAAGGACTACATACTTGTTGACTATTATTATCATCCCCCTATTAGGGGGTAAGTAGTAACTGGAGTGAGGAAGGGAGAAAGGAGTAGCTGGTAATGAAAGAAAAAAAAAGGCATCAAAGTCCATATGCATGCAATCGTCTTGATTCCCAGACACACATCCAGAGTCAGGTGTCACTTTTTAATTTCTTTTTCCTTCAGTCACATATACATAGGTGTCACTTTTTAAGTTCTTTTTTCTTCAATGCTGCCTCGGATATTAATTTTAGCATCATTTCAAGGTATACAAATATTAGATATGAAGAAGTCATCCTGTGTTTTGCCTTTAGGGTTCAAACAGCCCCAGGGTAGCCCTACTTGGTAGTGAGGGACAAAGATTAAGGAGAAAGAGCCAGGAGAAATCCAGGGAGGGCCCTAGTGTGAGGACAGAATGCCAAAGTGGGAAAAGTCACCTCCAAGAAAAACATTGCCCATCTCCTAATCTTATCGGAGGTCAACCTTGTTCTAGAAAACATTCTTCCATGACTTTATAAAAACAGTCTGTGATCTATGCGTCAGAGGTATAAGCCAGAAGTAAGGCTTATTATCAATAAAGGTCTCCAGCAGTAATTTTTAATTTATTGAGAGGATGAGCTAGGGCTGATAAATCAAGGCACATAAAAACCCAACACTGAATGTGTATTGCATTTCAGAGATGAGACTATGGAGAAACAGCATCTCAGTCAGCCTCAGAAGTCCGAGATGCTGCGATTGTCTAACATTGTCATCACAACTGGTGGTGAATTTCACAGGTTCCTATTTACAGGTGTCTGAGCCAGACACACACATCATTGCATTTTCTGGGAAGCCCTGGAATGTGGCTTTGCAGTGCAGAGCACTTTATTCCCAAAGTGGAAGAATCCACAATTGGATTTCACAAGGTAGGACTGGGCAGCCTTTATGCTCCCAAGAAAATGCTTTAACAGGCATCTTGCTATATGGAATTCAGAGGTGATGCTGCACATTTCAGAGTCACATACCATACCCTTCCTCCACACTGCTCCTCACCCTCCAGTATTCTTAATCGATCCAGTTTCATTATTTGTAAAAGTGATCCAGCTAACACACCTGCCTTAAAAATGTATACTTAGATATCAATGAGTACTGGGCCAAAATATTTATAGGGTTAGGGACCATGGGTCAGGAAGCCTACTTAGAGAAATATGATAAAAAAGAATTAGTTTTAGCAAATCTGCAGTGTATTCATGTATAAACTATGCCTTAGGTCTTTAAAAAATAATTCAACTCACCTCTACTTCTAAAGAATATTAAGCAAAATAACTGCATCTAGCAGATTTTTTATCAAGGAATAAGAAGGGACAGATCTTAATCTGCTTTTCAATGCTCAGACCCCTAAAAAATAACTAAAACTCAAACAAGGTGGTTAAAAAAAACATAACTTCTGAGAGGGAGTGTATTGTAATAGAGATGACACTGGACTTGGAAGTGCTGGACTTGGGTTCAAATTCCACCCAGACATTTAACTTGACCTAAAGCAAGTGGGGCAGGAGGGTTGGAGAAAAGGCAGTGACAGAACATTTCTTAAGTACCTACTATGTGCCAAGCACTCCAATCAGTCTTTTTTTTTTCTTTTACAAATATCTTATTTGATCCTCTGAACAAGCTTGCAAGGGAGGTGCTACTATCGTTCTTATTTTGCAGTTAAAGAAACTGAGGTCATCAAAAGTTAAGTGACTTGCTTAGGGTCACACATCTAATAAATGTCTGAGGTTGGATTTGAACTCAGGTCTTCCTCACTGCAGGGCTGGGTCTCTATCCACTGCTGGATCAGCAGCGTGAGTTTTAGTTTAACTCAGTTTAATTTCTACAGTAGGTGGCTCTTGATTGGAACATCAAAGTGATCTGAGAGTTCTGAGAGGCAGAAGGGAGGAAAGAAGATTTAAGGAAGAGAGAGACACAACGTACAAAGGCATGTTTTGGAGATGAAATGTTATGGCCCAGTAAATGGAAGAAGTTGACTACCTACAGTATAGAGTGTATGGGGCAAAGTAATGTGGAAATCCGTGTGGAAAGATAAATTGGAATGAGACTGTGAAGGGCTTTAAATGCCAGAGGAATTTTATATTTTTATCATAGCGGCAATAAGGTTTTTTCTTTCCATGCTTCTTTCAAAGGAACATAGGGTACCTCTCATTTAAAGAGTTAAATCCTAAGGAAAACTGGCATGCTGGGTTCTTTACGGGATTGTATAGTGTTGTGTTAAAGGTCCTGCTTATGAAAGATTATTATCCAAATAAAAACTGACTGCTCTGGTTAAATATCCATTTCCTTTTTCACCCCTCCCTTTCTTTAGGATGGATTTATTGACTTTTTAGAGTTTATTGCTGCCGTAAATTTGGTTATACAAAGGAAAATGGACCAGAAATTGAAGTGGTATTTTAAGCTCTATGATGCCGATGGAAATGGATCTATTGACAGAAAGGAACTACTGAACATCTTCATGGTAAGGCTGTAAATGCTCTGTATTCTGGTGGTATGGGACATTATATAGCAAGTCTGATTTTCCTACTCAGTGAAATCAATGACTTTTCAGAGAGTTCTCCCAGGCAGTTTGGTCTTGCATGAATGAATATTGTGGGTTGAGGGAGAAAGTGCTTGCCATGGCCACCAGAGGGTACCAGGCATTTGCAATTGCAAATCTGCATTTTAACACTGGAGTCCATTCTAACCTTCACTAATAGAGCATAGAATTTTCATCAACATCAAATAAATGAGCTGGCTGGAATTAACATTGGAGGGAGTCCCTTGGACTGACATAAATGAAGACAGAGTGGGCAGTTGCCTTTATAGATGAATTAGAAGAATACCCAGAAAAGATTTCCCTGCTCCAAAATACCTTCCTCTTGAACATGCCTCAGTGCTTGAAATAGCTCTCCTCAGGACTGCTGCATTAAAGACAGTTTTTATAATTCAATTAAGCAAACATTTATGAAATGTCTTATATTTGCAAAGTACATTTTAATTAAATCTTAATTAAATTTTACTCTTCCAATTAATAAAAATCTATTTTTTCTCCTTCCCCGGTAGGAGAAAAATTAAAGATAGAGAAAACAAACCCCCTGTAACAAATATGGAGAGTCAAGCAAAACATGTCTCATTCTGTGCCCTGAGTCCATCAGCTCTCGGTCAGGAGGGAGGTGAAATTCTCCATCATTATTCCTCTGGAATCATATTTGATTATTGCATCGATCAGTTCTTAAGTCTTTCAGAGTTGTTTGTCCTTACAATGTTGCTCTTATTATACACATTTTTCTCCTGATTCTACTCACTCTGCAACATGAGTCTTACCAGGTTTCTCTGAAACTGTACCTTGCATCATTTCTTATAACCCAATAGTATTTCTTTACATCCATATACCATAATTTGTTCAGCCACTCCCTAATTGACAGACACTTTTCCCTTCTTATTTTCAAATTCCTTCAAAGAACAGCCTAAGATACTTGGGTTACAGTGACAAAAGCTAAAAATTTCTTCTCTTAAGAGGTTATGGATGTAGGATCTTATTAGTGTAGGGCAGAGGTGTCAAGCAAACACTTTCAAGTTAAGTCCAAACCAGATTAAATGGCTTAAAGTGGGAAATATTTAACTAAGTAAAATTGCAATATTACATAGACAATACTATTATGTCATTTTCTAAGTTAATAGGTTGACTGCATAGATCTTTATGTATGATTTACTGCCACTACCACCCCCATCTCCATTTCTATTGGATTTTTACACCACTCAGGTAGGGAACTCCCAGAAAGGAAAGCCGCTCTACCAACACAGATAGACAACTGTTCTGCAATTTATAGTCTTAGGGTATTGAGAGGCTATTGTCTTGACCCAGCAAATATGTGGTAGACTTGAGTCAGAAATTTTAAGCCCATATTTTCCTGGTTCCCAGGCCAGTTCTCTCTATCGGATACTCACTGCTACCATCATTTAAATATATTTTAAAGTCACTGATATATAAATATATATATACATATGTGTATGTACATGTATATGTATATATATGTGTGTGCATATAGACATATATGTATTATATGTATTTGTGTGCATGTATGTATGTGTGTATATCTTTCCCAAACCAAAGTTGATACCTGGAAATATCTCTAGCTAAAGGCACTCTAGAATTTTATCATCAGGTGTATTGGTTTGAAATGTTTGTCAACTTCAACTCTAACTCTGACCTTAAATATCTCTGACTCTGATTCTAATCTTCTGACCCTAACCTTAACCCTAAATGTGTGTATCCAATTCTATCTGCCTCCAATCCTCCAACTCTAACCCTAACCTGACTCTAAGAAGCATGTTTTTATTTTTGAAGTGTACTTTCTATTTGAAATATTCTGCCAGCAACATTTCAAAGGATTCCTATATGTTCAATAAGTGCCATATAAATATGAAATATATTGCTGGCAACCCTAATTAAAATTATCATATTTTTACAAAGACATAAGCATAAGATCATAGGATCCTACATCTGGAAAGAAGTTCAAATGTCATTAGTGCAACTGCTTCATTTGATAAATGAAGAAACAAAGGTCCAGGGAGTGTAAATTACTTGCCCATGTGTCATTTAATGAGGTTATGTGACAGGGGTGAAATCTGAACCCAGATCCTCTGAGTTTGAGAAACACTCTTTCTGCCATACCACAGTGTTTCCCTATAGAATATGGATAATCATAATTCCAATTTTCCTCTTGCCCATTGATTTTTCCTTCCCTGTCCTAAAGACCTATTATCTAGTAGACATGGCATTGGGAAAGTAGAACATGTCACACACATCTTGCAATATCTGGACAACAGATGGAGGAAACAAGGTCTTGTTCCCATATCTCACAAAATCTCCTTCTCATCTCTTTTCCCTCCTATACTCCCTACTACCAAACTCAGTGACAAGAGGCAGATGGAGGTTTTGAGTCATGTTGATTTATTACCAGAACTCTAGGATGCCTAGCAACTATTTTTTTTTTTTGGTTAGTGGATATTTAGGCTCCTAGGCAGGCTATACTCCACTCTTTGTCAACCAGAACACAGAGGCAATTTGAGTCCCTCTTATCATTTGTCATTTTAACATGGTTTTTCTATGTTTTGGGGACCTTGACTGTAATGCTCCAATGAAACAACACTGAACAGGATCTAAATTCAGGTTATACCTATACCTCCATCAATGCTTTTCAGCATTTCTCATTCTTCAGCATCACAGTAAAATTTTCAGAAGAGGTAATTCTTGGTCTGAGCCAAGGGAACAAGGTCCAGAAAAAATGAAGTTAATAGTAAGTACTTAATATCAGGGGAACAGCCAACGACCAAAATCAGAAGTCATAGTTATAAGTAAAAAGATAATGTTAAGGAGGAGTTGAGAAACACAAAAAATACTTGAATATAAGTCTAAGCTCTTCTAGTGACTATGTGAATTTGAACAATTCAGTTAATTTCTTCAGGTGTCAGTTTCTTCATATGCAAAATGAATTGATTGGACCAGAATGTTAGAGCTAGAAGTGACTTACTTCCTTCCAGCTAATACTATATGATATTCTTAACTATTTTTTTGAAATCACCTACTCCTTTCAAGTAATCATAGACCAATAACTGGGTGTGTTGAGTGTGCTCCATCCAAGAGACCTACATATGTAGATTCTTCCAATTGAATTCTTACTTCACAGAGTAGTGTCTTACTTCTCAAAGTTGTTATGAAGTTTGAATGAGGAAATCTACATAAAATGCTTTATAAAGTATAGGTACAATATTTTATTGTTGTTATTATTCACTCTTTAAAGTCAGTTTCAAACACTGTCTCTCCCATGAAGTTTTCCTGGTTACCTCAAGGTGGCAATGACTTATCCAGTTATTATTTTTTAAACTCTCTAATGCATTTTTCATGTGATATGCATTACTGTTATCTGTGTTAGTGTCAATTAAATGGTAAATTCTAGAAAAGGAAGGAATTGTATCTTTTCTTGAAAGGTAGCATGGTTCAATGGAAAAATCTGAATTTGGAGTTGATGGGCTTGGCTTGGAGTTTCAGCTTCACAAATTACTACCTGTATGATTTCAGATGAGTCATTTAATCTCTCTGGGTAGCATTTTATTCTCCTATGAAATGGGGAAGTTGGATTCAGTGGATCTCTGAGATCAATTCCAAGTCTAGATCTACAAGCTGCACTTAGTATTTTTCCTAATAGCCTGATGAAGGTGGGACTGACACTAGGCTGGGGTGTTATAAGACATTTCCTTCCCACAGCAGTCTAAGTATCCCTATCATCAAGCTTTAAACTTCAAGGTGACCTTATTACCTTGCTTGGTCCGCTTTCAGGAGACAGGAGAGAAATTCCAACTCCCACAAAGGCTGATCTCTGGGCATCACTGAACTCACAATTGGACTGCCCTCTGTACCAGTGTTGACCCACCCCGACTTTATGTTTTTTTGCAACAAGTGAAATGTTTTTTAGTGATGACTTTGATACAAATATTTATTAATTAATTAAACTCCACCATCTTTAAGAATAGTAGGGGAAACAGGGAGAATTCCAATAGGAAGATCCTTGACAGATCAATCACATATAATTGAGTATTAATCAGTGTAAACAAAGTTGAAGGGGATGCTAAAGATGGGACGAAAGCAATATTTTACTGAGAGTAAAGTCAGCAATGATTCAGATTCCTTAATATCAAAGGTGACATATTAGAATATCTAACAAATGTATATATAACAGCTCTTCCCTCTTTGTGTTAATTGGCCAGAAACAGGAAGACTTTGGAAGCTATTGATATATACGGGAAGCCAGCTGTTCAATAGGTTTCTGAATTCCTGCTTGCCTCCCTAGGGACTTTTGAAAGAGAATTTTCCTTTGACCAATATTGGAGTCTCTTTCTCTTGCTTTATGTTCTTATTTTGCTCCCAGATATAGAGCTCATTCACATGTGTATATTTTTTGGAATAGTGTAATCTTAAGAATTTCTCCATTTTATAAATGGATTTCCTCTCTAAGAATCTTTTACCATATATGATATTATTTTCTACAAATTGATGTATAGTGGTATGGGATAAAACCAGCTGCCACAAACTGAGAGCTATTCTTTCCCCCTACAGTCTAGTGACCAGGGAAGCAACTTTAGTTTTGAATCTATTGTATGGCTAGATCAACAATATTTAGGGGGGACAGAGAAATCTCATTCTAGTCCAGAATCCCTCTTAGAAGATGAAGAGAAGAGTGTCCAGCCATGTTCCTTCTCATGTACCTCTCAAAGCAAGAATCACAGTCTCTCTTGGAGAGGAATGAGTTAGATTCTAGATATATCTCTTCATGCCACTTGAGCTACATTGGAGACAATCCCTAATTCCATTTCAAGAGACAGCCAGGTGACGCAGTGGATAGAGTGCCAAGCCTAGAGTCCAGAAGACTCATTTTTCTGAGTTCAAATCTGGTCTCAGACACTCACTAGCTGTATCACCCTGGACAAATCACTTAACCCTCTTTGTCTCAGTTTCCTCATCTGTAAAATGAGCAAGAGAAGGAAAGGGCAAACCATTCCAGTATCTTTTCCAGGAAAACCCCAAATGGGCTCATGAAAGGTCAGACACGACTGAAAAACAACTGAACAACACAATTCCATTTCCAATCCTAACCCTAACTTTAATCTTAATTTCATTTATAACTTTCACTCTCTGAGTGTATATTTGAATTGATCATATTTATTTCTATTTACAGGCAATACAAGCCATCAATGGCCAAAACACCTTGAATGCTCAGGAATTTACCAATTTGGTATTTGAAAAGATTGATGTAAACTCTGATGGTAAGTCAGTTGCTAGCCCTGGGATCATTTTTCTAAGGGTCCATAAATGAGGGGTTTTGGGGATAGGAAATGATATATGTATTTTTTCAATTGGATGGTGCTGAAAAGGGCAGATGTATTATATGCAATTCAGTATTGATCACAGAACCACAGAATTTAAGAGTTGGAGAGTCAGAAAGCAATCGTTTAGTCCATCCCATAGGTGAAAGAATCCTCTCTGTAACGTATCTGATAGTTAACCTCTGTTTAAAAACTTCCAATGAGAAGAACCTTTATTCTACTTTGTGTCAGCTCTAATTTTTGAGAAATTTTTCCTAACCTCAAGCCTTAGTTTGTCTTTTTGAAGCTTTTTACATTGCTCCTGGCTCTAACTTCTAGGGTCAAACAAATCTAATCCGTATTCCACGTAATAGTCCTTAAAAATTTTGAAGACAGCTATCACACTTCCTAGGGCCAGCAAGGTGGTACAGTGGATAGAGTGTTGGGTCGGGAATCAGGATAGATCTGATTTCAAATCTGGCCTTCGACACTCCCTAGCTGTGTGACCCTGGGCAAGTTGCTTAATCTTGTTTGCCTCACTTTCTTCATCTGTAAAATGAACTAGAGAAGGAAATGGCAAACCACTCCAGTATCTTTGCCAAGCAACTCCAAATGGGATCCCAAAGAGTCAGATACCCCTGAAACACCTCAACAAAAACCACAACATCACATCTCCTTAAGTCTACTCTGTTCAGGCTAAATATTACTAGTTCCTTCACAGATCCTCATATGACATTGAACTCAAGAACTAAATATAATATTCCAGTGCGATCTATCACTGGAGGAAGTATCACTTCCTTATGTCTAAAAGTCATGCCTCTCAAGCCAGCCCACATTCTTTTTTTTTTAAATGACTGCCATTTCATACAGTTGACTCACATTGGTTTGCAGTCCACTAAGACCCCCCAGATATTTTTAAATCAGATTTTATATTAGTTGATCTTTTATCAGGTTCCTGTTATATGAAAAGTCCTAAGCTAATGTGCTAAAAGAAATACAAAGTTTAGATAAATTAGACAATATTTGCCTATATATTCTCAGTTACCCACCCAAAGGGTTATAATACAAAATATCTGATTAGTGAATTAAAAAGATACCCAAGGTGGGGGGCAAGCAGAGAAAAAAGTCCTAATAAACCAGGGGGGAATCGAGAGGAGGAAGAGGTATTTGTGTGGACCTGTAAGGACTAAATAGGATTCCACAGCAGCAGGTAGAGAGGGATGATATGCCAGGCACAGAGAACACTATAATACAGCACTTCACAGTGTATGAACCCCAAGATCCTTTCAGGAGATCAACAAGTCAAATCTATTCTCATGATAATATGAAAACATTATTTGCCTATTAAAATAGTCATCATTTTTCCAGCTGCACATTTGTGTGAGGCAAGATTTTCTTCACACACTTGAATCAAACCAATATATCGCACAGACTAAATGCATAAACAGATGTGAGAATCCAACTATTTTTATGAAACTGACAATGAGCTTTGTCAAAATATGTAAAAAAAAAATCCTACTCTTCTCACTATTTTTGAAATTATAGTTATTTTTCATTTAAAATTATTAATAACATATAATGGGTTTGTTATTTTAATACAATAAAAAATAAATATTTTAAAATTTATCAGTTTTGATAATGTTACAAATGTAACTCATATAAACAAAAGCTCTTTGAGGCACTCAATAATTTGGAACAGTGTTAGGAATTCCTGAGGCCAGAAAGTTTGAGAACCTCTGGTATGAAGATAGATGTTACAAGGGAAAGGGTGTGTTCAGGAGAAAGGGTCCAATTTAACTGGAATATAGGTTACGTGTGTGGTAGGAGGAGTGGGATGGAAGCCCTATATTTTCCCATTCTTCACAAGGGTAATGCGTCTTAGAATAAGTTTGAATTTTAGTACAATGGGTATGCTATTTGTTTTTAAAATTAAATTTTATTTTTAATTAATAAAAAATCTATTTTATCTTCCTTCCACCACCCGTCCTTTGAGAGACTCTATGACACTACAAGGTCACTGTTGTGGGAGGTTGAGGCAGGAGAAAAAAGATGCCAAGCAATTACCAATAAAAGGCTTATGGAGGGGTGAGGTAATGAGAAGAGCAGATTTCCATTCTAACTCTTTATGTTCATTAAGTAGGTGCTAAGCTCTCATGTTCCTGTGCTCAGAACTGAAGGGCTGGAGGTTCTGACAGCACCCCCTGTAATTCTCATCACCCTTGGAAAAGTATTGGCTTCCCTCCTTAGTTGCATCTTTATTAACACCCTCAGAATTCCTGGCAAGATAATGGGTAATAGGATTTATATAGTTGAGGTCATTGTATTCAAATAATTAATAATCTTTGGAGTTTACAATCCAGACTTTCAGAGTCTTAAGATTTTGTTTATTCAGCAATTGACTGGCTTCTCTAATAGAACTTAGTTACTCATAAACACACATATCTAGAAATATCTTTTAAAAATATTTTTGGAGCAAGGAAATTCTGATCTTTTCTCTCTCATGAGCTATATAACAACAGTTTCTGCACCAAAGGATTGTTGTGAGGATCTGTAGACTTTGTCAACCTATATACATGTTTGACTAGTATTGTCTGTTATTTCCTACTCCAGTCTTTGTCCATGGATAACCAAAAGACAAAGTCTATCTGTACCTTTGCAGTTTTCAAAATGGAATCTTTATTTTCAGTTAATTCTGCTAGTGAAATTGTCTTCCATTAGGTTAATATGTCCTTAGACCCCTAATGCTTGCCTTTGAAATTCTTGTCCCCAAAAACCACACAGAGAAAGAGCATGACAAGCATGAAAATGGTATGACCTACCATTTATCATCTATAAGATCACTTGATTCCATTCAGATAAAGGCCAAAGCAATCATTAAATGAAGTAAGTCATAATTCATAAATGTTCATGTCTGATGTAAATATTTACCATGAAGAAACAAAGCAAATTCCATTGACCTATATGGAATGAAATCAGATGAACTGGTTGCACTTTGAAATTAAAGTGATCAATGATTCCCGAGTAAAGCCAAGAACAACAGACCTAGAGTAGAACTGACAGTGTTGGATTTTCTCCCGGGGGGAGGGGAAGAGGATCTGAATGTCAATCAAGAATTATGACATCATTTTAGAGAGCTGAACTTGGAATCAGGAACACTTTGAGTTCAAATCCAGCCTCAAATACTTACCAGTCATGTGACTCTGGGTATGTTGCTTCATCTCTGCCTCAGTTTCCTCATCTCTAAGCTAGGGATAATGATTATAAACCTTACCTCTCAGAGTTGTTGCAAGGATAAAACGAGATGATTTTTGTAGAGCTCTTTGAAAACCTTAAAGTGATTTTTTTTTGCCAGCTATAACTGTGTAGGATCATAGGATTTAAACACAGAGTGGAATTTAGAGATCATCTAATACAATCTGCTCATTTTGCAGATGAACGAACTATGACCCAAAGGGGGTGAAATAACTTGCCTAAAGTCACATAGATAGTAATTGGAAAAATCAATGTTTTAATCTCATATTCTTTCCACTTCATCATGCTTCCTTTCAGACTCAGTCTATTTAGCCCTGGAGAATGCATGCTAAACATAATGCAAATGAGTCATCTGATGCAATAGTCAAAGGAAATAGTTTATGAAGAATTGAAAGAAGCATTATAGAAAAGGTCACTGCATTACAGCAGTATACGGGGATTTCATGGTTGGTGGGCTGAAAGAAAGTAATCAAGAAATCTTCATTGGCAAATGTGGAAGATGACAGAAAGGAGTGAGATTGTTTAATGCCTTTGGGGGATTCAATGGTAAATGCTGAAACCTTAATACACTTATCTCTGATTTCTGACTTTTCAAGCTATAGATACTATAGATTTGAGAGGGAAATTTTGGTTTACCATTTAATTTAGGTTTATTCTGCTAGCTAGGAAATTCAAAGGCACCTTCAAATTTACAGTTTACAACTTCACATTTAAAATAGATTTTTAAAAGATTTTATTAATATCTTTCATTTTTATAGCATCATTTCCCATTTTGTGCTTTCCTTTCCCTTCTCTCCTCTCAGAGAACCATTCCTTATAACAGAGGATTTTTAAAATGAGAAGATCTATCAAAGATGATCAGTATATCAAAAAAGAAAAACCAACCTAATGTTATGTATGCAATATTCCACAGGAAACTTGACCTCTGCAAAAAATAAAGGAAGATGTCTTCTCATATCCTGTTTTATTTTCAAATAAGTACCTGCCAACCTCTTGGATATATTTTATTTCAATAAATATTTATTAATTTTTTTAAAAGCCAATAATACTATATGTCTTAGAAAGATAATATTTACAAAGGAGCTGTAATGCTTGTGACTGTGGAGAACTCCAGATGGTTGCCCCAAGACAGATTGATATGAGGCTGACAGAAATAACAAAAGTTTTGTTGGGGATCATTGCCACCAGATCGGATCACTGAACACTGAGGTCAGAGATATGAATTATGAGAGTCTACAAAAATACAGTTAGAGTTCAGAGACAAGAACAGATGCAACCATTCAATAAGGAGTTGTTTTTGTAACTAAAGACATCAAAGGTAGAGCCCTAGCTGAACAGGAAAATAGATGACAATTATGGACTTTTCCTTCTTCAAGCTATCTTGGTAGACAGAGAATCAGTTGAAGAAGATTCATTAGGAAAAAGTTATAGACTAAGGAAAAGAAGGTGAAAATAACAATAAAAAGTAGCATTGGTGTGAGTACCCAGGAAAGAAATTAAGAAGAATAAGAAATGTTGTGAAAAGCCAGAAGAGGATAAAAGAATTCTCCAAGGAAATAGAATAAAAATGTTATGAGAAATGGCAGAAAGTAAGGCGAGCTGGATGGAAATCCAAAAAGATTTAATGCTGAAGCAAAGTTAACCAGAAGCATTGAAAAATAAAAACTGAGAGAGGGCAACCCAGAGAAACAGAATAAATGAGATAATTGTGAAATTCCATATCTAGTTCTTGCCTAAAGTGTTGGCAAAGTATACTCCCCATGAACAAATTCAAAACTGGTCCCTGGAGTGATTTGAGGAAGAAGTGATAAATACTATCTTCAGTGTGAAAAGTGCAAAATATTCAAGTCTAGATGACATTTGACTGAATATCTTGAGTCTGATATCTCAGAGCTACACATAGGGCTCTAAATCAAAGGTTCTATATTATAAACAACTGTCCCCAAAAGAGAGTAGGAAAAGACTCAAGATGACCCTTTCAATGAAGATAGACTTTGAAGATATGCAAACATTCCTCTTAAAACTCTACAGTGCCCCTGCTAGAGAATACTAAAATGGATACCAAGACACATATCAGCAAGGAACCCCCTTGGCTTCCACTCAGGGTGTTTAATTAGTGGGATAGGATTCTGGGCTTAATGTTAGAAAGACCTGGATGTAATTTTGCCTGTGACACTTACTAGCCATGTAATCCTTTCTCAAGCCACAACATCTCTTAGCTCCAGTTTTCTCATCTATAAAATGGGGACAATAATGTCTCTGATACCTACTCCACAAGTTTTTTGTGAGGTTCAAATGAGATAATTATGTAAAATCTTGTGCAAAGCTTAAAGGGATTTATAAATGCCATGTTAATTGGCATTATCACTATCATCATTTTATTCAATCCCACTTGAAAGAAAAAAAGTTGAAATATTAAAAAGCAATCCTCTTTGTATTTGACAACAAGAAAATTTTGCACTTAATAGAATATGCGAATCAACAAACATTTATTAAGAGCCTCCTGTGCTCTGGGAACTTTACTGGGTGCTAGGAGAAATACAATAGGACCTCTACGTGTCACAGAAGATAGAGCACCAGGCCTGGAGTCAGGAAGACTCCATCATCCTGAGTTCAAATCTGGCCTCAGACATTTACTAGCTGTGTGAGACCCTGAGCAGGTCACTTACCCCTGTCTGCCTCAGTTTCCTCATCTGTAAAAGGCAACCACTGCCCAAGAAAACCCCAAATGAGATCCCGAGGAGTCAGACGTAAGACTGAACAATAACAAGGGGAAACATAAAGCTTAGATAATAAGTTTCCTGCCTTTATGGGGCTTACACTGTAGTGGGGAGAAGACAAGACACCAAAGGGAAACTATTCTGTACAATAATACATAAGTCCATTTGAGAAGTATAAAGTGAAACACTTTATGAGAGGTTAAGAATGAAGGAAGACTTCATGGAGGAGGCAGCCTGATCAAAGGCAAGGAGGTAGGAAACCACGGCATGTACATTGGGGCACACTTTTTAAATATAAGGAGTTATGTAAATTGGGCTTTAATGTAAAGTACACACATGAAGAGTGAAAATGCATGTTGAAGAAAGCTTCAATCCAACAAGGAAGAGAAAGGTAGAGCTCAGATCTGCTTGGCTTATTCTTAATTTGAGGTCAGCTAGCTACAATCAAAATTGATCCAGCAAGCAAGCAAAAAGAAGTGTTTATTAAGCACCTACTATGTGCCAGGCACTGGAGATACTAGTACAAGAAAAAGAAACAACCCCTGCTCTCAAGGAGCTTACAACATATGCAAATGTAGGTATATACCAAATAAACAAAAGGTTGTTAGGGAAAGAAGACCCCAGAATTTAAGAGTAGACCAGGAAATATTTCATACATAAGGCTGTCCTTGAGCTATATCTTAAAGGAGGTGGGGCAAAAGTACATTACAGGTATGGGGGTTGCAGGGTGGCCAACGTAAAGGCATAGGTGGGGGACCATGTATGAGGAATGTAGATAAGGCTGGTTTAGAGGGACCAAAGAGTGTGGGAAGGGGAGTGAGGCTGATAAGATAGTTTGGGAACAGTTTGGGAAGGACTCGAAAAGTCATAGGAGTTTGCGTAGTAAAGCATAGTAGTTTATTGAATAGGGGAATGATGTGGTCAGATCTCCATTTAAATGACATAATAAAAGTGCTTAGGACAGTGCCTGGAACATAATAGGGGCTTAGTAAGTATTTCCTGCTTTCCTTCCTCTTCTCTTCCTTATTTGTTCTCTTCTTCTTTCCCTTCCTTACTTCATGCTTGTCTGCCTTCCTCTTAATGAAAATTGTATTGGCAGCTACAGGGAAGCTGGATTGGAATGGAGAGAGATGCTGCAGGAAGAGAATAGTCAAAGTTATCTAGGTGAGAGGTGTTGAGGGCCTGAATTAAGGTAGCAGCTGTGTGAATAGGGAGAAAGGGACAAATGTAAGAAATTGTAGAAGTTGAAAAGGCAAAAATTATGAATCTGGATGACTATTGGTGTCCTCAAGAGAGCTGGTAAGAAATTTAGAGATTATTTAGTCCAAATGACTCATTTTACAGATGAAAAAACTGAGGTCCAGAAGAGTTTTGTGATTTATCCAAGTAGTAGTGTCAGGATTCAAACCCTGGTCCTTTCACTCCAAGTGCCCTTTTTTGAAGGCTGCAAGACTAGAGCTAATTGGCAATTGTGTGCAGGGAAAGATCTCAGTTGATGAATTGTGGTGTGTCTGTGTGTGTGTGTGTGTGTGTGTGTGTGTGTGTGTGTGTGTATGGTGGGTGCTGTTTGTAAGATACCCTATTAGTGAAGAATGTTGAGTAGAGACAATGATAAAAAATAAAACAAATAAAATTTAAAAAGACTTCAACATCACCTGTTGGAACCTACTAGTAAGGATGTTACAAAGTATGGGGAGCATGGGAAGTCCTGATGGGAGATCCTGGTGGAGAGTCGTAAATGGGGGCTTATTATTGATGAAGGGAGGGAAGGATATTTTGTGATTAGTTCATAGGAAAAAAGGAGGCTGGCTTTTGTAAGAGTAAGATGCTGCTAAGGAGAATACAAGATGAGGCTGAGACTCCTTTAGCAAGGAGTCTGGTGGAAGGGAGGAGCAACATTTTTTACCTCTACTGACCTTTTGAGGAACACTTTCTTGATGTTATGGTAAACCATTGTCCTTGAGAGATATTATTTAACTGCACACCTAAAATAGGTTGGACCTGAGCTTATCAAGTCTCTTTCCCAACATCGTGACTGATGATATGGAGTTACCAAGTTTTTTATTAATGATAATCTACATTTCACTTATATTATACATTTTGAAGTAGAGTCTGTAGTAGTAGATGTTGTTTTTCTTTGTTAGTGCCAACCTTTGCTAGTGCATGCTTTTCCACTAACAATAATAATCTCTATGAAATCAGAGGCATCGTTTTAATCATCTTTGTTTCCCCCATAATGCCTTGCATGCCATATGGGCATAAGGAATACTTGTTGAATGAATATCAGCGAAGTCCAGAGCCAGCCTTTCTTTTCTTTTCTTTTTTTAAAGAGGTTATCTTAATAACTTGCCATTTCAGCCAAATAAATATAAAATGTGCGTATAACAAACTCATTTTTGTCTTTTTTCTATTTGCTTCCATTTCATTCATGTCATGAATTCACTTTTGTCTATTTCCATGTTCATAAGGTTTTTGAGTGCATCCTACTTGCTTCTCCTTTATGTATAAGTAATTGTTCATGTCCCCATACAGCCAGATCCTATCCCTTTACACACTTTTTCCCAGTACCTTCCTAGTTTAGAATCCCTAGCTTCCTTCAGGGCTTAATATGTGACACAAGGCCTTTCCTGATTCCCTTCAGTTTCTAACCTTTTCTTTCCCTCCTCCCTGTCTCCCTCTCCACAAATTACCATCTATATATTTTATTATTACTTTTATGTATCCATATTGTCTTTTCACAATAGTATGTAAGCTCCTTGAGGACAAGGGTTATTCATAACTGTAGCCTTAGCACATGGTAGGTCTTTAATAATTGCTAGTGGAATTTAATTAAATTTGTAACTAGGGCTATTTGATAAGAATTGCTGTGAGAAATAGTAATGGGGTTCCTAAAATGGAAGAAACAAAAGGAAAGGCTCTTGAGGCTGGGATGATTTATCAGTGGGGACATTTTCCTCAATGTCCCAATTCAGTCATAGGTTTATTGATATCTGTTCTGCAGCAATTAGCATATTCTGTCTTGGTGGCACAGTGAATATAGTTCTAGACTTGAAGGCAGAAAGACCTGAATTTAAATCCTGACTCAGACACTTCAGTCATTGATTTGGTTGATAAACATTCATTAAGCACTTACTATATATCAGGCTCTGTGCTAAATACTGGGGATACAAAGAAAATCAAAAGGTGATTCCTGCCTTCAAGGAATTTATAGTCTAACAGGGGAGACAACAAGCAAACAAATACGTGCAGACAAGCTATAGATAGGATAAATCAGAAATAATAATCACTAGAAGGAAGGTACAAGAATTAGGACAGGTGTAATGGTAATTTAAATGGGAAGATCTTTCCCATTCATTAATAGGTCCATGTGACCTACTTGGTTCACATGGAAGTCTGAGTCTTTGGTGGGAGGAGTTTACTGAACAGGTGGAACAGGAAGAGGTAAAGCTGGAGCAGAGCTGAGAGGAAGTTAGTCATGACAGCAGTCAGAGCTGAAGGACGCAGGAAAGCAGGCAGCTGGCTGTGAGTGAGAGAAGGGCATTTTGTTTAAAGGAGACTGTGATTTGCTTAATGGAATTAGTTTCTGAGAAGTCTAGTGAGGGAAAGGCTTGGGATGGTTTTGTTCTCTGCGTTGTTATTGTGTATAGATTTTTGTTACTATGATGGATTTGGCTTTCTGGTGTCTGAATAAATGTTTTGATTCTGTCTTCCATATGGAGAGTCTGTTGTATTTCATGATTCAGAATTGCACTAGTATATTCATGGTCTGTATAGGTGCTGTGAATATTGCATTGGCTCTATAAGAAGTTGGGACAGGCATCCTGTAGAAGATGGGGTTTTATCTGGGACTTGAAGAAAACTAGTAAAGAGAGATGAAGAGGGAAAGCATTTCAAGCATGGTGGATAACCAGAAAAAATGCCTAGAGCCTAGAGGTAGAATATCTTGTTCATGGATCAGTAAGTAGCCAAGTGTCTCTGCATCAATAAGTATATGGGGAGGGGGAATGTAAGGTGTGAGAAGACTAAAAAGGTAGGAAGGATCTAGCTTACAAAGGGCCTTGAATGCCAAACAAAGAATTTTGTATTTGATCTTGAAGTGATAGATAGGCACTGGAATTTATTGAATAGTAGGAAGTGACATGGTCAGAGACAGACTTTAAGAAAATCACTTTGGTGAGTAGATGAAGGATGAACTGGAGTGGGAAGAGACTTCTGGCAGGCAGACCAGTATGCAGACAATAGCCCTTATCCAGGCATGAGACGATGAGGGCCTGCACCAAAGTGATGGTAGTGTCTAAGGAGAGAAGGGGGCATATATTAGAAATATTGCAAAGGTAGAATGGACAGGTCTTGACAACAGATTGGATGTGGAGAGTGAGAAATAGTGAGGAGTCAAGGATGAGTCCTAGGTTGTGAACCTGAGAGACTGGGAGGATGTTGGTGTCTTCTTAAGTAATAGGGAAGTCTGAAAGTTGGGGGAAGATTTAGGGAGTAAGAAAATTAGTTTAGTTTTGAACATATTGAGTTTAAGGTGTCTACTGGACATCCAGTTTGAGATGTCTGATAAACAGAGAGATAAGAATAGAAGTCAGCAGAGAGGTAAGGGATAAGTACAATTGAAAATCATCAACACAGGGGTGATAATTGAATCTATGGGAGCTGAGGAGATCATCAAGTGAAGTAGTATATAGAGAGAAGAGAAGAAGGCCTAGATGCAGGGAATGATCTTCATGATCTGGATCCAGAAAAGGAGACTGAGAAAGAATAGTCAAACATGTCGGAGAAGAACCAAGACAGTGGTATCCCCAAAACCCAGAGAGATAAGAATATCAAGAAGAGAGTGATGAACAGTGTTAAAGGTCAAGGAGAGGTCAAGAACGGTGAGGATTGAGAATAGGTCCCTGAATTTGGCAATTAAGAGATGATTGGTAGCAAAAAAATGATGAAAAGAAGGAGGAATGGGGAATAGCACTTCCAGACTTCAAATTATATTATAAAAGCAGCAGTCATCAAAACCACCTGCTATTTTTTAAAAAATAGAAATAGATAACGGAACAGACTAGACAAGGAAGAGTCAGGAATAATCGAACTCAATAACCTAGAGTTTGATAAAGTAAAAAAAAAAAATAAGTTATGTAGGGACAACTCCCTGTTTGATAAAAACTTCTATGAAAGCTAGAAAGCAGTTTGGCAGAAGTTAGGCCTTAGACCAAAACTTTTACCACACTCCACAATACATTCCAAATGGATACATGATCTTAATATTAAAGATCACACTATTAAAAAAATTAGAAGAGAAACAGCTCCTGTACCTCTTACAGCTATAGATAAGAGATGTATTCTTAATTAGAGATAGAATAGATTAGATAGATTAGAAAAGATAAAATAGATAACTTTGATAACTTGAAATTGAAAAGCTTCTGCTTCGACATTAATTAAATGTTGTTAAAAATTAATTAAATTAAATTAATTAAGAATAAGAAGGGAAGTAGATCATATGTGTGATAAATACAGAGAAGTGTGGGGAATCTATATGAATTGAAGCAGAGTGAAGTAAGCAGAACCAATAAAACAATATACACAGTAACTAGAATAATCTAAATGGGAAAAAAGCCACATCAAAATATAAAAAGTAAATGTAACACAATTATAAGAATCAAGCAGGATTCAAATGAAGAAATATGAGAAGACATCCCCCAACCTACCTGTGGGTGGAGTCAGGAAGTCTGCAACTATTTTATATTACACGTCTGCAGGCTTTCTCACTGAAATCAATCAATTATGCTGACTTCTTCTTTAAAACATAAACAACAAAGCCCCACTACTATTTGTCCTGTGGGATAGTGCTGGGAATGGGGAGGAGGAAGGATACCATGGTGATGTAAAAAACAGAAAACATCAAAAAAAGTTATTCAAAAAAAAGAGAAATCATTGGTAATTTTGGAGAAATTTTTAGTGAAATTATGAGGTCAGAAGCCATATTGTAAAGACTTGAGAAAAGAGTGAGAAAATCGCCTCTTGTGGACAACCTTCTCAGGTTTAGCCAAAGACTTCCCCTCAGTGACCTCAGCCTGTATCTACTCATCTGTTAAAGGGGATTATAACAACACCTACCTCACAGGAGTGTTACAAAGATCAAATGAGATAATGTATGTAAAATGAATAGCAAAACTTAAAGAACTGTGTAATTGTTGACTCTCTAAACTGTAAAGTCCTTTGAGAGCAGAGACTATATCTTACATTGCTTTTTTTTATCCAGAACCTTGTATAGTGCCTTGCATATAATAGAGTCTCAATAAATTTTCACTGAATGAATGAATGAATTGATCTGACAGCTCCACAGAATCAGAAGCCTTCATTATTGTACTGTCTCCTTCTCCCTTTCTCCTAAATGGATATTTAAAGAGGTAAAAGAAAGCTATTGCAAGTTCATTTTTCAAGCAGAATGTGCCATTTAGGGCCAGCTTTCCAAATATTGGCAGAATAACCAGGCCTCTAAGTAGTGTCATTTAATATCTACCCTCCCCTACAGCCAGTGGTTTGTCAAGGGCACTGTTCTTCCTCATTAAAATTCCCACCATTGGAGTCACTAATGGGTTAGATTACAAAGGCCCTGGAGCCCTGAGGGGAAGATATTAAGTAGGAAGGCAGTTTTCTAGTGAGGAAGAAAGCCTGTCAACCACACGACTTGAGTATAAGGGGTTTATATTATATCCCTGGACCAGTGAGGGTAGTCCTAAAGTAATGAAGCATGGGAATGGAAATGAAAAAGAACAGAATATTATAGACCAATAAATATTTAATGAATGCTTAGCTAACTTTCCAATTCTGCCTAGGACTGGTCTTGATACCATATTTAAAAAAGAGATGACATTGAATCATTCTTACAAACAGGATTTATTAGGAAACTAGTATTGTAGATAGAGTACTGCACTTGTATTTAGATGACCTAGGTTCAATTCTTAACTCTGACTAGCTCCTTGATGCTGGGTCATTCTCATTACTCCTCTGAGTTTATTCATCTGTCAAATGATAAACCTCATTACAACCTCACCCGGTTATATGTAAGGCTCCTTTTAAATAATCTATGTAAAGTGTTACCTTAATGTCAGATATTATGGGCTTCCCCTGACCTTGATGATCAAGAATTAATCATATCTTCATCTAAAATTGGTCACATCTTCAAATACACTCACATTTCTCTGGGACTTCAGAATTTATAAAGTACTATTAAGTAGGCACTTAATAAATGCTTTTTAACTTGACTTTTCTCACAACAACCCTGTGGAGTAAGTTGTGAAAACATTAGAAATGGCATTTAGTAGGTAAGAAAAATGATCTCTAGGGAGTTTAAATCTAAGTTTAAGTCTAAGATTTGCCCAAAGTCACACAGCTAGTAGATATTTGAGGTAGTATTATATGACCCCCCCCCCCCCCAAGGTTACTTTTAGCTTTAAATTTGTGATCCTGTGATTTGAGTCTAAATGACTTATCCAAATGACCATCTAAATGACAGATCCAAAAATGTAGATTATTAGATGATAGAATTAGACCTCTATGGGACCTTATAGATCATCCAGTTCAATCTTCTCATTTTACAGCTGAGAAAACTGAGACCCAGAGAGATTAAATTATTTTCTCATAGTTTCACAGGTATAATAGTTAACATTATTTGAAAAAAATTTTAAGTTATCAAAGTGCTTTTAAACACATTTCATTTGGTGTTCTTATCATCCCTATGTGACAGATGTTATCATGACCTCACTTTACAGATGAGGACCCTGAGATTGAGAGAAGTTGGAACTTACCCTTGGTCATCATAGGCATGCATGGACCATGGTCCTCAGAGGAAGGATCAGTGGTAATACTTGGTCGAGGAGGGTCAGAACATTATGTATGCCTAATTAATGTCAGAGGTAGGATATGATATCCAGGTCTTCCTGACTCTAAGCCCAACACTTTTTCTATTCTACCTGTCAGCAGATAGCAGAGAGTATGGCAGGCAAATTCTGAAAGAAATATAGTTTAAGAACATAAATTGCCCTGTCCTGAGGAAAATATAATTTCTAACTGACTAAAAAAGGTTGAATTAATCACCAAAACAATCATCTCTACCCTTGTCTGCAACACTTCTTGGGTATCTTTGTATGTCAGGCATTGAGCAAGAAGGGAAGTGTTTTATATCCTAACCATCCAGCACAGTGCCATAATGAGTTAATAATTAATAAATGCCTCAGTAAGTACTTAATTAATGCTTGCTGGTTGACTAGTGGATTGATTGAGAAGGACTTACAGTCCAGTTGGAGAGCCAAGATACATAGACAACATAGACAACAAAACAGGGATGGAGTCAAGATGGCAGAGTAGAAAGACACACATACTCTTCCCCTACAGCCCATAAAACACCTGTAAAAAAAAGACTCAACAAATTCTGGAGCAGCAGAAGCCACAGAACGATGGAGTGGAGGAGATTTCCAGTCTGGGGTGACCTGGAAGGCCTACTGGAAAGGTCTGTGGCACCAGACACAGAGCAGATGGCAGCCCTCCCTTGACCACTCACCAGGAGATGCAGGACTCAGGGGTGAAATCTCTGGTAGCAGCAGCAGTGGAGGGGTTCCCAGACTCTCCAACCCATAAAAGCCAGAGGCAGCTTCAAAGTTCAGTAAGAGGGCTTTTTCACCTCCATGAAAAGGGAGCAGGGTCTTCCCCTAGCCCTGGCCCCAGGTGACAGCAGCAGCAGCAGCAGCAGCAGCAGGTAGCCTGGCCATGGCAGGCAGCAAACTGCGTCCATTGTTCCATTGTTGGAGCGCTCAGCTTAAAGCCCCTGGGGGAATTGAGCAGATGATCTGAATCTCTGCTGCCAGCCAGGCCAGGGAGTAAACTCTTCTTTCTGGATTGTGCCACCATGGAGGAACTGAAACTTACAAGTCTCCAGAGTGTACCCTACACTTGACAAAGGACCCAAAAGTCAAGTAACTGGTTGGGAAAATGCCAAAAAAGGGGGAAAAAAATAACCCTATAGAAGGTTACTTTTCTGGTGAACAGATATCTCCTCTTATCCTTTTGGTCAAGGAAGAACAATGCTTACCATCAGGGAAAGACATAAAAGTCAAAGCTTCTGTATCCCAAACACGCAAAATAAATATTCAGTGGTCTCAGGCCATTGAAGAGCTCAAAAAGGATTTTGAAAATCAAGTAAGAGAGGTGGAGGAAAAACTGGGAAGAGAAATGAGAGAGATGCAAGAAAAGCATAAAAAGTGGGTCAACACCTTGCTAAAGGAGACCCAAAAAAATGCTGAAGAAAATAACACCTTGAAAAATAGGCTAACTCAATTGGCAAAAGAGGTTCAAAAAGCCAATGAGGAGAAGAATGCTTTCAAAAGCAGAATTAGCCAAATGGAAAAGGAGATTCAAAAGCTCACTGAAGAAAATAGTTCTTTAAAAATTAGAATGGAACAGATGGAGGCTAATGACTTTATGAGAAGCCAAGAAATCACAGAACAAAACCAAAAGAATGAAAAAATGGAAGATAATGTGAAATATCTCATTGGAAAAACAACTGACCTGGAGAATAGATCCAGGAGAGACAATTTAAAAATTATGGGACTACCTGAAATCTATGATAAAAAAAGAGCTTAGACATCATCCTTCATGAAATTGTCCAGGAAAACTGCCATGATATTCTAGAACCAGAGGGCAAAATAAATATTGAAAGAATCCATCAATCCCCTCCTGAAAGAGATCCAAAAAGAGAAACTCCCAGGAATATTGTAGCCAAATTCCAGAGTTCCCAGGTCAAGGAGAAAATATTGCAAGCATCTAGAAAGAAAGAATTTGAGTATTACGGAAATACAATCAGGATAACACAGGATCTGGCAGCTTTTACCTTAAGGGATTGAAGGCCTTGGAATATGATATTCCAGAAGTCAGAGGAATTAGGATGAAAACCAAGAATCACCTACCCACAAAACTGAGTATAATACTTCAGGGGAAAAAATGGTAATTCAATGAAATAGAGAACTTTCAAGTATTCTTGATGAAAAGACCAGAGCTGAAAAGAAAATTTGACGTTCAAACACAACAGTCAAGGGGAGCATGAAAAGGTAAACAGGAAAGAGAAATCACAAGGGACTTACTAAATTTGAACTGTTTACATTCCTACATGGAAAGATAATATTTGTAACTCTTGAAACTTTTCTCAATATCCGGGCAGTTGGAGGGATTACACACACACACACACACACACACACACACACACACACACACACAGAGAGAGAGAGAGCACAGGGTGAGTTGAATAGGAAGGGATTATATCTTAAAAAACCTAACATATTAATAAAAATATTTAAAGCAATAACTATAATAAAATTGGCTTCTTCATTGTAATACAAAAAATTGATAGGGAAATAACTGCCCATTAAATAGGGAATCACCTAACGAACTGTGTTACAAAAATGTAATGAAATATTATCAAACTAGAAAAAATTTTAGGGACTAAGAGTGGCACCAATAATAAATGATTCATTATTTTCTCTAACTGCTCATATATTTATTATATTCTAGGAGAGTTGACTTTAGAGGAATTCATCAGTGGCTTAGAAAAAGACCCAAATCTTTTGGAGATGATTACCAAGAGTTTTGACCTCTCCCACGTATTGAAGGTAATTCAGAGCGGGAGGAAGCAAGACACCTTGTCCTAGACCAGGGCCAAGGACAAAGACCTTTAAGACAACAAGAAACTTCAGCTGTGGAGACTTTATTTTGCCCAAATGTCTTTCAGTGAACACTATAGCTCCTGTAGCAAGAAAGAATTCTTCTCTTGTGTATAATATTCTTGGGTACAGATGTAACATTCTTGAATCAGACTAATAAATAAAACTGTGATATTCAACCCTGAGAAACCTTCCATAAAGTTATGAGGCAAACACACTGTTGTTTTCTGTTTAAATATTAGTTGTTCTGTCCTGTAGACTAGAATGTGGTAATAAAGTTGAAGGATAGATTTCTGGATCCCATCACTTAAGAACAGAATGATTACTTCCATTAACATGCTTGCACCAACTAATCACATCTTAAAAGAGAATTGGATTATTTGGTAAACACTTTCTCTCTTCACTATTTGTTTCAAAAAAATAACAACTTGGTAAAAAGGTTTTTATAACTCCTAGATCTTATTGAAACCATATATTATAGATGACCAGGTTCTTGGCTAGTCTTTTCTCTCCTCTTCTTTTATTTCCTATCCTGAGTGCCATCATGAATTAATGAACGTTCTGTTCTAAAGGATCATCCCAGACAAAATGAGAAGTTGTGTTATAGTAAAAAGAGCTAAATGTTTGCTAGATAACCTCAGTTCTTCCACTAACTATCTCTGTGACTGTGCAAGTGACTTAAATTCTGAGCCTCAGTTTCACCATTTGTAAAATGAGAGCATTGCCTTTCCCCATTCACCTTGTGGGCTCAAGTTAAATAATGTGGCACCTTGGAAAATGTACAGAATTTGGAGTTAAACTCAGCTCAAATCCCAGTTCTATCACATTACTTTTATAACATTGTTAAGTCACTTAAATTGTCTCAGCCTCAGTTTGTCATCTATAAATAAAGGGGTTGGACAAGATAACTAAGGTCCCTATCTGTTCTAGATTGATGATCCGATGAATATATGTGAAAGCCCTTGGGAAAGGATGATACCTATTCAAGGTATTATTATCAAAGGGAAAGGAGCTTTGAGTTAAGTATTGAGAATGTTTTCTTTCAATTTGATATAAATTTGTGTCTGGTTACACATGAAACTGTGATACTGCATTTGTAATTACTATGCCAGTTGTTGTTTTGATGAGTTCAACAGACAGCCAAGCTATGCAGCAACAAGCACTTGACATTTTAAATGCTCCTGACATTATAACTCTGGCATTTCATGTCTTTTTTTAATATCCCTTCCAAGAGAAAATGTAATGATGAATGGGATTTCTTGATTGGTTATAACTTTTAAGTTTGGGGTTTCTATAACCCAGGTGCATTAGTGTGTCCATCAGTGTTAGGCTTTCTTACAGAAACAAAGTACAGACTGAAGAGCAGACATGATGTGTCTTCACATTTAAAATGTTATAATTATACTTTAACACATTGGTTGCAATATATACTCTTTTAAAACAATTTAAACAAACCTCAAGGTTAGACTACTCCTACCACTTCAAAGAGTTGTTGTGAGGATGAAATGAGATAATGTAGAGGACTGGGGTTGCATTTTTAACTCTTCCATCTAAATAGGTGTGTGACCATTACCTTTATGTAAGCTTTGTTGTTGAAGGAGGGCTAAATACTATGTCTTAAAGTAACAGTCGATTGGGTTGGTACTAAGAGAAGAACTGTGGAAAATTCCCACAACTAGGCTGAATGAAGTTACTTTTATGCTAATAAAGGCAGAATTAGTCTAGGAAATTTAGAAGAAGGAAGAGCTATCCTGGTAGCTGCTGGGTAATAATAAATGCTATTAAATGGCTTACCCATTGCACTAAAATTCAAACTTATTCTAAAATGACAATTACCTTTGTCAAGAATGGGAAAATATAGGGCTTCTATGACCATTTCTGTATATTAACAACAATGTCCAGCAAAAAGAGATAGAAAGAGAAATTTTATTCAAAATATCTGCAGACAATTTAAAAAATTCTTGAGAGTCTATCTGTCAAGACATCCTGGACTGTCTCCAGTAATCCTGATGAATATCTGGTCACTGGATCCAGATGGCTCAGGTCCTCTTCAAAAATAAAGGTCGAACACAACCTGTGAGTAGACAGAGCTGCCTAAACAGGGACTCAGATAGCTGAGTTACTCAGCTCATCCATCCTCTTTCTCAATTTAGCCCTCTTCCTTTCCTTCTCCTCTCCAAAAGAAGGTAAATTTTGATGGCCAGAAGCTGCCCAGTTAATTTGGAGTACATTGGCTAGATTGCCTTCCTTTCCTCTCCTCTCCTCTTCTCTCCTCTCCTCTCCTCTCCTCTTCTCTCCTCTCCTCTCCTCTCCTCTCCTCTCCTCTCCTCTCCTCTCCTCTCCTCTCCTCTCCTCTCCTCTCCTTTCCTCTTCTCTCCTCTCCTCTCCTCCCCTCCCTTCCCCTCCCCCCCCTCTCCTAAAAGGCCTTGGTCTCCCATTGCATCCTGGCCTGTCTCCAGTCATCCTGATGAATATCTGGTCACTGGATCCAGATGGCTTTGGAGAAGAAAGTGAGGCTGGCAACCTTGCATGCCCTCCTTCACTCAAAAAAAGGTCGAGTGCAAGTCATGTCATCATTTATCTGATGCCATGGTCCTCTTCACAAACGAACGATGAACACAGCACAAGCCAAGACAAACCCAGGAACTATATGAACACAATTACAAAATACTTTTCACAAAAATAGAAACAGATCTAAACAACTAGGCTTGCTTGAAGGCAAGACCAAGCCAATATAATAAAAATGACAATTCTACTTAAATTAATTTAGTTATTCAGTGCCATACCAATCAAGCTACCAAAGAATTATTTTGTAGAACTAGAAAAAACAATAACAAAATTCAGATTGAAGAATAAAAGGTGAAAAATATCTATGGAATCAATGAAGAAAAATGTGAAAGAAGGCCAGCTAGAAGAATCAGCATTTAATCTATAGTACAAAGAGGTAATCATCAAAACAGTAGTACTGGCTAAGAAATAGAATGGTGGATAAATGGAATAGATTAGGTAACAATACAAAGTACTAAGTAACCACAATAATCTTGTGTTTGATAAACTCAAAGATTCAAGCTTTTAGGACAATAACTCACTATTTGACAAAAATTGCTTGGAAATCTGGAAAGCAATTTGACAGAAACTAGGTATAGGCCAGTATTTCATACTGTATGCCAAGATAAGGACAAAGCATGTACATTATTTAGAGACATAAAGAATGGTTTAAGTAAATTAGAGGGACGCAGGAAAATGTAACTGTCAGATCCATAGATAAGGGAAGAATTTATGACCAAAGAAGAGATAGAGATAATCATAGGAAGTAAAATTAATAATTTTAATTACATTAAATTAAAAAGATTTTTCACAAAGAAAACCAATGTAGCCGAAATTATAAGGAAAGCAGGAAATTGGTTGGTGAGGATCTGGGGTGCAGTTATAGCATTTCTCTGATAAGGTCCTCTTTTGTCAGACCCAGGAAGTGGGTCAAATTAACAAATGACCTTTCCCCAATTGATGAATAGCCAAAAGATATGACCAGGCAGTTTTCAGCACAAGAAATCAGAGCTATCTATAGTTACGTGAAAAAATATTCTAAGGATTAAAGAAATACAAAATAAAGTAACTCTGTGGTACCTGCTCACAGTTTGATTAACATGATAAAAAAAGAAAAGGACAAATGTTGGAGAGGATATGGAAAAATTGAGGCATTAATGCACTGCTGGTGGAGTTGTGAACTGGTCCAAACATTCTGGAAAGCAATTTGGAACTATGCCCAAAGGGCTATAAACTGTGCATTCTCTTTGACCAAGGAATACCACTACTCATCCAGCATCCCAAAGAGATCAAAGGAAAAGGGAAAAGGACCTATATGTACAAAAATATTTATAGTTGAGGTTTTTTTGTTTTTGTTGTGGCAAAGAATTGGAAATTGAGGCAATGCCTGCCAATTGGGGAATGGCTGAATGGTTGTGGTATATGATTGTGATGGTGTTCTTATTGTGCTATAAGAAATGACAAGTGGGATGGTTTTGAGAAAAACCTGAGAAAACTTATATGAAGTGAAAAGAGCAGAACCAGGAGAACATTCTACGTAGTAGCAGCAATATGATAAGGATGATCAACTGTGAAACACATAACTATTCTGAGCAATGATCCAGAACAATTCCCAAGGATTCATCATGAAAAATGCTATTCACCTCTAGTGAGAGAACTAATGAAATCTGGGTGCAGATTGAAGAATTTTTTTTCATTTTTTTAAAAAATAATTTGGCTAATATGGAAATGTTTTGCTTGATTTCTTAATTTCACTTGTATAATTGATAAGTTATCATTTGCCTCCTCAGTGGGTGAGGGAAGGACAAGATGGAAGAAAAGAATTTGGAATTCAAAAAAAATCTTTAACAAATGCTCGAATAAATAAATAAAATTTAAAATGCAAACCTGGTCAAATGGTGGGAGGAAAGGCACAAGACATTGCTGAAGAAAAGAATTCCTTGAAAATTCTAGTTGTTTCAAATGGAAACTCACAACTTCATGAGACATGAAAAATTATTAAGCAAAATCAACAGACCCCACAAAAATAGAAGGAAATGTTAAATACCTTATAGAAAAACAACTGACATGGAAAATATATTGAAGAAAGATAAAAGAATTATTGGACTACCAAAAGTCTTGATTTTATAAAAAGCCTAGATATCATATTTCAAGATGTCATAAAGGAAAAGCTGTCTAGAAATTTTACAGCTATAAGTCAAAAGAAAATGAAAGAGTCCACTTGTAACTTCCTGAAATAGATCCCAAAATTAAAACCCCCATGAATATTAGAGCCAGAATCTAGAGTTCACAGGTTAAGGAGAAAATACTATAAACAGTCAGAAAGAAAGATTTCAAATGTAATGGAGCCATAGTCAGGATCACACAAGATTTAGCACCAGAGGAGCAGAGGATTTAGAATATGTAATACAAAGAAGCTGAGAGTGTAACCAGAATAACCTAGCTTGTAACCTAGCTAGCAAAACTCAGTATAATACTGCAGGGAAGGAAAGGAACATTTAATTAAATAAAGGAATTTCAAGCATTCCTGATGAAACCAAACAGAATTTAATAGAAAATTTGGCACTTAAACACCATACAAAAGGAGGAGGAAAAAGGCAAACATGAATGAGAAATCATAAGGGGCTTTAAAAAAATTTAAATTATTCATATTCCTATATGAAAAGATGATATATTTAACCACTAAGGATTTTATCATAATTAGGGCTTTTTGATTTTACTTATAGGGCATAGGTGTGAATCTATTGTGCTTGAATGATCTCAAAAGAAGACTAGAAAAGTGATATAGAGGAATGCACAGAGAAAAGGGGGGAGGGAGGAGGAAGAATGAGGGAAATTATCTCACATATCAGAGGCACACAAGGAAGATTTTTATAATGGAAAGAAAAGTGAGAGCAGGGAGAGAGTAACACCCCAACATCACTCTCATCTGAACTGGTTCAAGAAGGAAAGAACACACACACACACACAAACAAACACACACACACACACACACACACACACACACACACACTTGGATATAGACATTTATCTTTCTCAACCTGGAAGTAAGATGGAAAGGATCAAAAAAGGGGATGGGGTGGTACCTGTAGTAACTGTAGGTGGTAAAATGGAGGCGTATTAAAGGATGTAATGATCAGACTTTTAAGGAGGGACAAAGGAAAAAAGAGAAGGATACATAAAAGGGAATAGAATGGAAGGGAATAAAGAGCAATCATAACTGTAAATGGGAATAGGATGAACCCATTCATAAAACAGAAAAAGGCAGGAGAATGAATTAGACACCAGAATCCAGAAACGTTGTTTATAAGAGACATGCTCGTAAGAGAAAGATACACATAGATTTAAAATAAAGACTGGAGCAGAATTCATTATGTTTCAGCTGAAGTAAAACAAAAAAAGACAGATAACAATCATGATCTCAAATTAAAAATAAAAAAGCAAAAATAGACCTAATTAAAAGAGATAATCAGGGAAACTACGTTTTGTTAATATGTACCAAATGTCGGAGCACACAAATTATTGAAGAAAAATTTAAATTAATTATGGGAGGAAATAAATTATAAAACTATTCTTACAGAGGACCTCTCTTTACCCCTCTCAGACCTAGATAAATCTAACCATAAAATAAATAAGAAAGAGGTTAAGGAGATGAATAGAATCTTAGAAAAGTTTTTTTTATGATAGAATTCTGGAGAATAGTGAATGGGAATAGAAAGGAGTAAAGCTGTTCTCAGCCATACCTTCACAAAAATTGGTCATGTATTAGGGCATAAAAACCTCACAAATGAATGCAGAAAACCAGAAATATTAAATATGCCTTTTTAGACCTTCATGCAATAAAAATTATATTAAAGAAAGGGACTTAGAAGCATAGATTAAAAATCAATCAAAAACTAAATAATCTAATCCTAAAGAATGTCTGGATTAAAGAACATTTCATAGAAATAATAATTTTATTAAAGATAATTATAACAATGAGACAATATGCCAAGATTTGTGGGTTGCAACCAAAGCAGCACTTAGGGGGAAAATTATATCTCTAAATTCTTACATTAGTAAAAGAGAGAAAGAACAAATGAATTAATTTGACATGCAACTTAAAAAAAGCAAATTGAAAATCCCTAATTAAACTCCAAAGAAATTCTGAAAATCCAAGGAAAGGTTAATAAAATTGAAATTAAAAAAAAACATTGAACTAAAATATAACTTGGAGCATGTTTTATTAAAAAAAGAAATCATTGGCTAATTATATTTAAAAGAAGAAAATCAAACTACCAGTATCAAAAATGGAAAGGATGACTTTACAATCAGTGAAGATGAAAGTAAAGCTATTATTAGGAGATATTTTGTTCAGGTGTATGCCAATAAAATTGCCAAACTAAGTGAAAATGATGAATATTTGCAAAAATATAAATTTCAGCTTAACAGTAAAGAAAGTAGAATACTTATGTAACCCTATCTTAGTAAAAGAAATTAAGCAAGCCATCAATGAATTTGCTAAGGAAAAAAATCAGGACCAGATGAATTTACAAGCAAATTCTTCCAAACTTTTAAAGAATGATTAATGCCAATACTATCTAAACTTTAAAAAAAATAGGTAAAGAAGAAATCCTACCAAATATGATATGGCTTTGATACCTAAAACAGGGATTTCAAAAACAGAGAAAGAAAACTATAGAACATTTCCCCTAATGAATCTTGATGTAAAAATTTTAAGTAAAATATCAACAATGAGATCATACCAATATATCACAAAGATAATATACTATGACCAGGCTGGATTTATACCAGGAATGCAGGGCTGGTTCAATATTAGGAAAACTATAAGTACAATTGACCATATAATTTTTTTTTTAAAAAAAGCAAAAACCACATGATTATATCAATAGGTGCATAGACACCAGACAGCAATAGATACCAGTAAAAGTTTTTTGACAAAACACTACACTCATTTCTTTTAAGAACAATAGAAATCACAAGAATAAATGGAACTTTTCTTAAAATGATAAATAATATGTAAAACTAAGAGTAAATATTATTGCAATGAAGACAAACTAGAAGCATTTCCAATAAGACCAAAGGTGAATCAAGGATGTCCATTGTCACAATTATTCAAAACTGAACTTGAAATGCTAATTATAGCTATAAGGCCAGAAAAATAAATAGAAATAATGACCAAGTGTCAATCCTTCCAAACAAAGGAATTCTTCAACAATTTAAACTCACATCTTTCCAGCTCCAAGTGCAGCCTTCTATTCACCATGTCACATAGCTGCCAAATAAATCTACAAGTCACCACTATAATCTGTATCAGCATCTTTGTTCCTTTTCCATCACCATAACAACTTTGCCCATTCTGTTATAGGGTACTTCTGTAGAGCAATAACCTCTGACACAGGCACGGTCACAAAAATGAAGATCTTAAATGCTGTCATCAAGGACAAAGCCACTGTTGACTGCTCTAACACAGTTTGTTACGATGTTATACTTTGTCCAGATGTTACACTTTAATTCCCAAGAATCTTGGCGTACAGTCCAGCAAATCTTCCTCTGGGATATATAGACATATAACACAGATGAACACAAAACTCAACCAGACAGTGGAAAGCCACTAAAGAAACCACAACCCTGGATCTATGCTGCTTTGCTATGATGAGTTCTCACTCAGTTCTTTTGCTTTCAGCTAAATATCAGCCTAGCAGTTCTTGCATTCTTTGCTTTTGTCTTCTACATACAAACTAAGAGCAAGTGAGCAGCTGGAATCCTCATCAGTATTATTAGCAACAGGTACTACTTTCCCATCCTCATAAACCAATTATCTGTCTCCCCATTTGTGGCAAAAGCATTTCTTCTGTGCCTCAAATCACCCTGTCTGGCCCAGTTTCCACCCCCTCCAACAACTCTCTCATCACCTGAAAAGGTCTCCATGGCTTATAAATGTTCCCTCTTTATTCTTGCCTTACCATATATACACACACACACATATGCACATGCATAAATGCACCCACACGAGATATTAGACATTTGGCTTGTTTTTTATGCTGAAATATCTTTTCCTCCCCCTTTCCTCCTTTTCTTAATGCTTTATTAAAGAGATTAATGCCTGGGAGGGAGAGGAAGGATAGATTGGGAAAAGTAGATGATATACAAGTAAATATTATCAATAAAAATAAAATATATACCTGGGAAGGGAGATTCAGGAAACCAGCTCTCTCCCATTAACACTCCAGTTTCCATAAATATATTGACGTAAATTTTGTGATCATATTAGTTGTCATTATCTTCTAAAGCATAGACTTATTAATAATATTTGCAGGGTCCTTGTAGAGGCTAGTAAAGAGAATATGAAAGGTGGAGGTGTGGAAGGGGTGGAGCTGGTGCATGTTAATCTATAATGGGTGAAAGGTAGGGGTGGTTGGTTGGAAATGAACCCCAAGAATAGCTACTACTATTGTGAATAGGGTATAATCTATCTCACCATCCTCTGGTTGGTCACTTACTCCTTGTGTCAAACCATGGACCCAATCTGATGACCCTGGATTAGACTATGTAAATGTTAGCTTATTAGAACTGTATGGATTCTAATTAATAGAAGCAAAGGTAGGTAACTGAGGATAAATTTTTTTTAACGTGACTTGGTCTTGTTCAGGTCCAAATGGATCTGAGTTTTGTGATATGCTAAGGAGATCAAAAGACCTTTGAATAAATCTATTACTAACAAAATAGTTTTAGCACAGTTCTTGAGAGGAGTGATAGGATAATAGACAATGAAGAGAAGGCATAACTAACTATTCAACTCTTTCTGTGCTTATATTTTCTCTACAAAGGAAAGCAATATTCAGACACAGAGTAGTAAAACACAAATGGTTAGGAGCTGATATGGCAAAGTGAAAGGAACACTGTTTTTGAGCCCAGAGGACTGGAGTTCAAGTGGCAGCCCGCCATTCATGATCCATATGACTTCAGCTATGCTGTCTTACCTTTCTTGCCCTCAGTTTCTTCACCTACAAAATTAGGGACTGGAATAGATGATGCCTCCCAGGCCTTTTCCAGATATGACCTCTTCTCCCACTGAAATCAATGACAACTATCCATTTCTTCAATTAACTCTTTATCTACCCCAGAAAGAAAAGAGTATGTCTTGCTTAAAGAACTATCAGATAAAGTCCTATTTCACATCAGAAAATGAAGCCAGATGTTGGGGTGGCTTCTGTGGAGCTTATATAGTGGGGGACAAAAAAAGTTTTCTTAAGTTTCTTCATAAAGTGTATGTTTATGTAAAATCACAGGAAAGATAATATATGATTCAGTAATATGCCATTAAAAGAAAAAATATTGTGTGATATTTTACATCACTCCATAGTTCTGTGAGTTAAATTAAAAGCCCTAAAGGAACTGTAACTCCATTAAAGAAACAGCATATGATGTTAGAAAAATGGTATTTTTTCATTTTCTTTATATTGGCCTAACCTTTAAAAATAAAAATGAAAAATAAAATAAGTCCTAACATTTAAAACCAAGTTTAAACACTGTCCTTGCTAAAGATACACAAATCATTCAGAATTGCGGGAACAAGGGATGAATTTTTGGTGAGTCAGTGGGAGTTTGTACCTAAGAACAATCTACTCCCGGGTGGAACTGGACAGTTAAATAGCTCCTTGGGAACATAATGGCTAAGGGACTTTTGTAGCATGAATACCAACCTTAGGAGGTATTCAAATATGGGGAGAGACTATGTAGCTCCCATTCCAGCTCCTGCCCCACATCATTTAGCCAGATTTTCAGACTCTGTCATGCTGATAACCATAGTGAACCTTTTTTGCACTTTTCAGGACAAAGCCTTGACCATAGAGAATACAAAAACAGTCCTATACTAGAACTTAGACAAATCCTTTCTAAAAGGTGAGCAAACATGCAAGTGCCTAGTATGTGCCAGATGCTGATGCTACTTAGACAAATGAAAATGAAACACGACTTGCTCTTAGTAGAGTTTCAATAACTCAGTAGAGTTATTCAACTAGGCTAGGCACATTTTACTTTTGGGTACAGATCTGTAACTTCATTGGTCCAACAATGAAGATCAACAGCTCATTTTTTAACTGAGCAGCCTCACAGGATTTCACTGAGAGGTTACGTAAGTGAGACTTGAGCCCAGGTCTTTCCTGCCTTCAAGGCCAGACCTATTCATACTATACCTAGGGCTACCTCTTCTGATAATATCTTATACTTTTGCTTTGAGAAATTTTCCCTCTCTTTTCTTTTAAATTTACAAAATTTTATTTTCTCTCCTTCCCAGCTTCCCCCATCACCTAACTGGCGAAGAATCATTTGTATAATCAATGCATAATCAAGCAAAGCGAATCCCTCTCCTCACCATTGGCATGGCCAAAAAGTGTGCTTCATCATTAATCCTCTAGAACTATGGTTGCTTATTGCAAACATTGTCATTAGTTTCATCCTGCCTCGCAGTTCCTCCATCAGTGCTGGGGACCAATAATAGCTTCTCAGGTGCCTTTTCCCCTTTATTTCTGTGCTGCAGTAATTTAGAATAAAGTTAACCTAAGTTAGCCTGGAGTAATACAGGATTGTTTGTTACGTTTAAAGAACGTAAATTCCTGTCTTGTTTTGTCTGATTCTCGACACAATAGTGTTTTGTCTGCTTTCCTTTTCAGTTTATCCTATATACAACAGCCTATGTTATCACAAAATATTAAATGTCTCAATCTAAGATTGCTGTGAAAAATTACTGCAGACAGTAGAATACCCTAAAGGCTATGAGTCAGAAATAAATAACGCATTTTAATATTAGATGAATATTTTATCTCCTAGGTTAAATTAAAAATTAAAATTAAAAGTCTGTCAGGGATTAAAAATAACTATATTCAAGTTAGTGGTATGAAAGCTAGGGATAGGGTCAGCTGCCAAACTTTATTCAACATCCTGTCCTGCTAAAAGAGTGACTAAGGACAAATTTGTGGCAGACATAGAGGAAAAGCCTGTGTAGACTACCACCTAGTGGTTAAGTCAGGTATTACCCTCTGAGATTATTTAAATTTATTTGCCTGAATAGTTACCCAAATGATAATGGTCTCTCCATCCAAATAAAGAAGATAATATTAAACTGAGTGTCAAATAAATTTTTTTTGTGGTTTTCTATTTTCCTCTGAATTAAGTATAAACTTTATCATCCATAATTTGGCCCAAACCTATTTCTCGTAACACTGAGCAAGAACTCCCTGGTACTATCTTATAGGCCCAAAGAGAAGCAAAAACTTAATTTTATTTGACCTCTTAATTCAATTAAATAGCGAGAATGAAGAAGGGTTAAGCTCTCTTTTGTAGGTTTTGGAAGTACACAACAAAGAGCAGGACTTCATAGGCAGGAAACAAGTTGATTGGTTAAAAGAGTTTGGCACCATGAATGGTAAAATCCATATGATTGATTACAGAGCTAAGACAATAGGATTGATGGAAATTGGGAATGAGGGGATACCAATAACTCCCACCTTTGACTAAGAAATGTTCATTATTTGAGTCCACCTGCAAGGTTAGAAATAGTGGACCGAACTTCTTTGGATAATAAACCAGACATACTTGCTTGGTGGTGTAAAGATACCAAACCAGGCTCCTGGGTGTCCATCTGACTCCCTTGAGGATAACAGAGTTCCTTGAGGCAAGAATACAACAGTGATTAACAGGAAGACTGGATTTCTTAACTCAGCTTATTCCAGGTCAGATGAATTCTGAACTAAGTTCAAAGACAAAGAACCATGACTTAAACAGTTACAAGACAAAATCATTTAACTGTAAATAGGATCAATTAAAAGATGACACGGGAAAAATCTGATTTTTTCAGTAACAAGCATTTATTGAGCACCTACTATATGCCAAGGATTAGATGTTGGGAATTCAAAGACAGTGATCAAACAGTTCATGTCCTCAAGGAGATTGTATTTTACTGGAGAGAAATAAAAATATACAAAATATGTGGAAAGTAAATTTTAAAAAAAACAATTTTGGGGTGGAAGAAAGCACGAAAACTCGGAAAAATTTTCCTTGTCAGACCTGACCATGTGAGCTCTGCTTTGTAGGAAACTAGGAATTCTAAGAGTTGGCTGGGATAGTCCTCTGCATACAAGAAGTACTTAATAAATGATAGTTATATTTGGACCTGCTCTAGAATCATAGATTTAAAGCCAAAAGGGATCTTAGAAATGAATCTTCTTGTATAAGTGTTCAAATGTCTTTGCAGATGAAGAAACAAAGACTGTAAGGTGTAGTGACTTGTACCTACTCAGGTCAGTTTCATTGTCTCGAGGACACACTATGCGCATTCTTACCCCTGTACCATTATTCATGTTATTTCTGCTTATAGTATCCTCTCCCGCATTTCGCATATTTCAGTGCTACACACCCTAGTAAGTTAACTCACGCACCATCCTCTTCCAGAAGCCTTTCATAACTATTTCAGCTCTCACTGATCTCTATATCAATTCCTTCTACATTTATGGCCCATACTATAAAATTTAGTACTTGGCACATATTGTTATGGTTTCAGGTACAGGCTATTCTTTTTTTTCACTTTTTTATAAAGTAATTTTATTTATTGTATTATAGTAAAGACCCTAAGTATAGAAGCAACTCATAAAAAAGGAGATCATTGGGAGCTCATATAGCCATAGAAGATTTCTTAGAAGCAGAAACTACATGAATGAAGGCACACTCATCAATAATGTCTCTTTCTCCCACTCCTCCTCTTGCTGCTTCCCCACTTCCAAATCCCAGAGTACCTATATAAGTGGGGAAATTCCTTCCCCTTTTTCTATTTCCCAGAAAATGCATCCAAACCTAGTAAACAAAAAAATGAAAAATGAGTGAAGGACAGAGTGGATAGACTATCTGGTCTCTGGCTAAAGGAAAGCAGGGGAAATGAGCTGGCCCCTGGCTCATCATCTGGTTGAGAGGAGGGTTCAAAGTTCTTTGGATTCCTTATCAGATCCTAAGTAGCACTCCACTCCAGAAGAGGTGGTCTCATCTGTGCTGAAAGGTGAAGGGGGTGGGGGCAGAACAGCCTTCCTCAGCCCACAACTCCTACTGCACCACAAGATATATGATATTTCACCTTAAAAAAAACATGCAGTCTGCTTGTAGAAGTGGGATTTGGAAGGGGGAAGCTTGTAAATTGTGGTAAAGAGGTGCAGTTTTCTGTTTTCTCTTGCTATCAAGAGCAAACACAAAATTTGTGTTATTCTCAAAGTGATCACTAATATGTCAATTACATTGGAACACATTCACATTTTCAAAGCAACCACTATAATAGAACTGAATGTATATTCTTTGGGGACTAGAGAAGATTCAGAAATGGCATGTTTCCTGAGTAGAAGAAGAGACAGAGAAGGAATTTACATGGTTAATAATAAACATATAGGTTTTACTTTCTCTCAATTTTTGTGATCAAAATGCTTGGTTCTTGAAAAGGCAGGAAGCCCCAAGAACAATTGAGGAGAGAGGAAAGTGTAGGGCTCAGAATTCTGGCTGGTTTAAAAAAGTAGTGAGAATAAGGCAAAGTTGTCCATTTGGGTAAGTTGGTCTGGCAGCATTATGCAAGATAGATGGTTGTGATAGATGATTAATTGGACCTCTATTTCCTTCCAATCAGTATTAATCAGTGTGATGTGTTTCCATAGGGAAAATGATTACATTCTGCATATTAGACTCCAAAGCTGTGAACTATAGATAGCAAATTCACTTGCTTAATAAGAAACTGGCTAGAGGACCTCCACCCTTTTTTTCCTCTTTATGGCGACCAAGCCCAGTGTGACAGAGGTGACTCAACTACATGGAGAGTTCCCCAGCTATTTTGTTATCCCCCTGCTGCCCTGTGGCCCTGGTTGCTGGATTGTAGCCTGCCCATCTACCAGCCCATTTGCCCATGTAGATATTGTGACATTTGCTTATCAGCCTAACCCCCAGCATGTTCATCTACTTTGGTAGAACCTCCTGGAAAATCAAGATAGGTTTGTTAAGGGCTACTCAGTAGACCATTGGTCAACCAATGTGATTCTGTATTTTATATAGATGCTCCCAGAGGATCAATGGCAAGATATATCCACCAATCAGACTCTGTATTTTTGTCCTGTTCCATTTGTATTTTCTGGGTATCAAGCACTATAAAACTAAGGCCTTGGAGGAAATGGGCATCTCAGATCATGACGAAGATCTGAGGTCTGCTTCATTAAAGGGGACTACAGACCCTTTGATAAAGTACAGTTGGCTCAGAGCTCTCTTCCTCAGTTGGGTTTTTTTTCTTGCAGATTGGACAATTTTGAAAATTCCCACATTGTGAAGAAAAGAGTTTATAAGTGCTCTCCTGTTTCCCTAAAACAAGGATAAGTTTTTCCTAAAAGGAAACAAAGCTGTTAGAAGGACTTGATTTTCATTGCCTCTCTTGATGCATATTCCTGGTTACTTAAGGATATAAATCTGATCCACATGGAGTTGGGAACCCTGAAACTGGACAGACCTTTGAGGACTATCCCAAGAACCAGAACCACCAAAAACCTTTCAGTGTGGAGATGAAATGACAGGCAGGGAAGGTGCATTCAGAGAAGCTATATGTCATTATATCCTTACTACAAAAGTCCTTACTGTATTAGGATAAAGCAAAACTCCTTTTATTTATTTATTTGTTTGTTTTTTTATTTATTCTTAGTTTACAACATTCAGTTCCACAAGCTTTTGAGTTTCAAATTTTTCCCCTTCCCTCCCCTCCTCCCTCTACTTCTCCCCAAGACAGCATGCAATCCGATACAGGATCTCTCTCTCTCTCTCTCTCTCTCTCTCTCTCTCTCTCTCTTTCTCCCCTTATATATTATATATACCTTATAAATTTGTGCTTCTCTCTCTCTTTCCCTTTATATATACCTTATATATAATATAATATAACATAATACATACAAGGCATATTATAATATATATGTAGAGAGAAAGCACAAAAAGAGCTGCTATAAATATTTTTGTACATGTAGGTCCTTTTCCCATTTGTATAATCTCTTTGAGACATATCCCTAGAAGTGGTATTAATGGGTAAAACTTTAAATGGGCACAAAATAGATAGAGCATACAGCTTGGAATCAGGAAGATATAAGTTCAAATCCAACCTCAAATACTTACTAGCTGTGTGACCTTGGACATTAACCTGTTTACCCCAGTTTGCTCAGCTATAAAATGGGGATAATAATAGCACCTAACCAGCTGATTAGTTATAAGAATCAAATAAGATCATATTTGCAAAGTGCTTAGAGCATAGTACATAGCAGATACTATGAAGATGCTGTTATTATTATGAATTGTTTAATGATTGACAATCACCTCACTTCATTCCAATTGAAGCTGAACTAACAGAAGGGTGGTGTTAGACCTTTTCCAAACAAAAACTAACTGCATTTTCTAGGCAGTATGTAGCTCACAGCTATGAGCCAAGATGGGGAAAAGACTATGGGACTGAGTCAAAAGATTCAAGTTCAAGTCCCAATTGCATCACTTTCAATTTGTGTGACTGTGAACAAGTCACATCTGCTTTCTGGTCCTCCTTTCAGTCTTGCCCCATGATCATTTATTTTCCTCCTAAATAAAACATATTTTTTATTACAGCATCTAATTACAGGCTTCTAGCTATAGAACCTTACTTGATCAACTTTTGAATGAAATGGGGCTCAAGATTCCACCTCTTGCTTCTCACTGAATAGCTTTGCTGTCCCTTAGGCTTAGATTTCTAGCAGACCTTTTTACCCTTGGTTCGGACATTCTGTTGCCAGTTCCTTGATGATGACCAATTGTTTTTTCATCCAGGGTACCAGGGGTGTGGGACCTGGTTAAAGCATGATCCTGGGACCTCCCCTTGACCCTGAGTAGACCAAGTGTAACACAATCTTAAGAGGCTATGGCACTCAGTCAAACCTGAGGTATTAAGAGCTTGATCTAAGTGGTGACAGGAGGGACAGAGATAAAGAGAAATGAGAGAGACAGACAGACAGAGACACAGAGAGAGAGAGAGAGAGACAGAGACAGAGACAGAGACAAAGAGACAGAGAGGAAGAGATGGTCTCTGGTCCTGCCTCTTCCACCCAATCCTTGGATCACCATCTATATAGAAAGATCTGACATGGGGAAATCCCCACTTCATCTTCCCCTCAGTTGAGAAATCTCCAGGTTGAGGGGAGGAGAGAGTCAACCTTTACAAAAAAATTTATAAAAGTTTTTATAAGTAATATGGAAGTAATTTGGGAGGAGTGGGTACCATATTTGATTTTATTGGTATGAAGAATTCTTGGTGAGAAAACCTCTTGGTCAAAACGTATTAGCTTCTTTTCTGCAGTTTATAGTCTTAGAGAGTTTCCTAGAAAGATTAAGTGACTTACCTAGAGTGAAACAGCCAGTAGGTTTCTAAAACAAGACTGAATTCAGGTTTTCTTCACTCCAAGACTAGTTTATCTAAACCCTAATCCTAATCTGGTCTGGAGAAGTAAGTGGATGATTAAACAGAATAATACTATTTTTGGTGAAAGTATTAAGAACAAAAATTAAAAAGTGACTATAAAGGACTGATTATAAACTAGGAAATAGAGTTTTGTTATGTGACTATATATACAGGCATTGAAAGCAATTCCAAAATATCTTAAGGGCAGTATCTTTGAAACTGGGGTATGGTCCCCCAGGAGACTAGTTTGAAGGATGACATTCATATGGAAATGCAAATTCAAGTACATTGGCAAGAAAATTAGTCTCATTACTTTGTAGTCACACTTACAATACTTGCAACCCTGTGATTTTTTTGTTTTTTTCTAACTAGAAAAGTAGATACATAAATAAAAAGACAAACAGACAGAGAGTAAGAGACAGAGACAAGAGACAAGATAGGAAGGACAGGAAAGAGAGAGAGCTTCTATCTCTTCTTCACAACCTCAGGCTGAGAATTCACCACCACTCAAATACTGAAAAACTGTAGAAAACTCCCAAGATGCTTTAAGCAATGACTGTAAATTTGGAATCTACATATCATTTCTCTACATCGTAAGGGACACTATTCATTTGTTTATTAGCTCTTGTATGTTTGTGTACAAATCAGCACTATGAAGGCAGCATTTAATTCTATCAAAAGTAAAGAACAAGCCAAGCTCAGAGAGATGCAGGATTCCTGACTCAGTAAGAAGGCAGATGAAATTCAGTTTGATGCTGATAGTAACAATCCAAAGCACTTTTGTGATTCCCTGAAAGCTATTTATGGATCAAAAACCTATGATGCCTCACCAACTACTCAGTGCTGATGGAGCCACATTGATTAGTGATAAGGACATGATCCCAGAGAGATGGGCTGAACACTTCCATAGTGTTCTCAACAGACCATCATCAATCAATGGTGAGGCCATTGATCATGTACCTCAGGTTGAAGTCAATCCCTCCTCGGCTGAACGTCCAACTGAAGAAGAGGTTTTGAGGGCCATTAGGTTCCTTTCATGTGGCAAAGCACCTGGTGCTGATTCTATTCCAGCTGAGATTTACGAAGTAGGGGGACCATTGCTCATACAAAAGCTGACTAAAATTTTCCAGGTTGTATGGCAAAAGGAGATTATCCCCCAGGAGTTCAAGGACGCCTCCATTGTCCATCTCTATAAAGGTAAAGGGAATAGATTGTCCTGTGACAGTCACTGAGGAGTTGGGGGGAGGGGCTCTCTGTCTTAGTCACTGCTGGCAAAATTCTTGCTAGAATCTTCCTTAATAGGTTGATCCTTCACCTGGAAGATGGCCATAGGAGTTAGTCAGAGCATGGGAGTTAACAATGTGGAAGTAGGGTTTTTTCCCTAAATCATAGTACATATGGATTCAAATGTAGTAGAATCTTTTTAGAAGGAATCTGACAGAATACAGTAAATATTATTTTAAAAAATTATACCCTTTTAATCAATAAGTATGTTGGTTGGAATTATGCTATTTGGAATAATTCAGAGTAATCAAAATTTTCCATTTTATCTTCTATGATCCTCTCTATCCCTTGTTTGTTTATTAACTCTTTCCCATGCACAGATCAGAAACATTTCTCATTTCTGTAATTTGTTTGTGTCATAACTGTTATATTTAGGTCATGTATCCATGGAGAGTTTATTTTGATATGTGGTATGAGGTTTAGGTGAAAATATAATTTCTACCACACTGCTCTCCAGTTTTCCCAATAGTTTTTGTCCCAGCTGTGGGATCTTAGGACTTATTGAACATTGGATTGTTAGGTTTATTTGTTTCGTGTGTTGTATATCTAATCAGTTTCACTTTATTTTTTAATTAATGCCAAACAGTTTTCATGATTATTTCTTTGTAATATAGTTTGAGATCTGATACTAGTAGTCTACACTTTCTTCCTTCTCACTTTTTTTCATTATTGTTCTTGTGATTCTTGAACTTTTGTGCCTTTGATTTTTATCGCTTTTCTAGTTCTATAAAGTAAGTTCTCCAATTTGGGATTGCTATTTTAATAAGGCACTGAATAAGTAAATTAATTCAGTCAGTATTGTCATTTTTATTATATTAAACCAACCTACGCATGAGCAATGAATGTTTTTTTTCAGATTATTTAGTTTTCTATTTTCATAAATGTTGTCTTGTAATTGTATTCATAGACATCTGTGTGTCCAGGCAGGGTAACTTCAAAGTATTTTATACATTTGATAATTATTTTAAATGATATTTCTTTTTCTATCTGTTCCTGCTGGGCTTTATTGGTAATATAAAGAAATACTGCTGATTTATGTGGATTTATTTTATTTTGTGCAACTTTGCTGAAGTTATTAATTGCTTCAATTAATTTTAATTGACTCTCTAAGGTTCTCTAAGTACACATAGTATTGTATCATGTGCAAAAAGAGATAATTTTATTTCTTCTTTGTCTATGTTTATTCGCTTAATTTTTTTTTTGTCTTATTACAACAGCTAGCACCATATCAAGTAGAAGTGGTAACGAAGGATGTGCTTTATTCGTCACTGATCTCATTGGAAAAGACTCAATCATAAAATGCTGGTTCTTGGTTTTGAATATATACTATTAACAATGTTAAGGAAAGAATCATTTGTTCCTTTGTTTTCTAATGTTTTTGACTGAAATGGATACTGTATTTTGTCAAAAGTTCTTTCGGTATCCACTGACATAAATACATTAATTTTGTCCTCATTCATGTGATAAATTATGGTCATAGTTTTTCTTTTATTAAGCCAACTTTTCATAGCTAGTATAAATCCGACCTGATCACAATGTGTAATCTTTATAGCAAATTGCTGTAGACTCTGATAATATTGTATTTTAATTTTTTTCAGCAGTGTTCATTAGGGATATTAGTTTAGAGTCTGCTTTCTTTGCCTTGACTCTCTCTGGATTAGGTTCAAGATCATAGTTTCCCATAGAAGAAAATTGGCAGTATTCCTTCCTTTGCTTTTTTTTTTTTTTTTTTTTAACAATCAGTCTGTGTGATGTTGAAATTCATTTTTCTTTGAGTATTCAAAAGAGTTTTCTTGGGACTCTATGTAATCCCAGGGACTTTTCCCTTGGGAGTTCACTTATGGCTTCTTTAATTTATTTTTCTGAGGTAGAATTACTTAAGTCCCTTATTTTTATTCTGTTAACCGAGGCATTTAATTTTATTTTTTAATATTCATCTAGTCATTTAAGTGTTTTTTGACATATAGTTAAGCAAAATAGATCCTAATAATATCCTTTGTTTCTTCATTTGTTGTGAGTTCTCTTTTTTCTTTTAGATATTCACTAGTTTTTCTTTCTTATTTTTAATTAAATTAACAAATGGATTATTTTTATATTTTAAAAAAGAGCTCCTTGTCTTGTTTATTAATTCAATGATTTTTCTTTCATTTTGGTTCATTTTGTTTATTTTCTGCATTTCTATTTTGGTATTTAATTGGACATTTTAACATGTTGGTTTTGTTATTGTTGTTGATGTTGTTGCTGTTTGCATGTCCAGTTCACTGATCTGTTCTTTCCCTCTTTTCTTGATAAAACTGTTTAGAAATATACATTTTTCCTTAAGATCTGCTTTTACTACATCCCCAAATTTTGGGTACTTTTTTGTTATTGTGATTAGCTTTGATTAAATTATCTATCATTTCTATGATTTGTTCTTTGACCCACCAATTTTTTGAGAATTGTTTCTTAGTTTCTAATTAATTATTAGTCTTTTCTTCTCCCACCTTTTACTGAATATAACTTCTATTTAATTGTAGGTAATAAACTATGCATTTATTATTACTGCTTTTCTGAATTTCTTCTGTGAGGTTAATTAAAATATTAAATATTTTTATTTTTACTTATTAAATATAAATAATATAAACAGATATTTGTTAAAATATAGGACACAAATAGAATAAATTATATATAGAATATATAAATGTCATAGAATATAAATAGAATTTTAAAGTATTCTAGTTCACAATTTTATATAGGTAACATGCACAGCTAATAAATATATATATTTCTTTCTATACTCTTTCAGTAGTCATCAGAGGCCTATCATATCTAGGTTTTTTAAAATCTAAAGTCCTTCACTTCTTTGTTTATTTTTGTTAGATTTGTCTAAGTCTGAAGGGGGCATATTGAGGTTTTCCATGATTATAGTTTAACAATTTCTCCCTGTAACTCATTTAGCTTTTTCATTAAATATTTAGATTACGCCATCCACCACATAATTGTTAAGTGTTGAAATTAATCCATTCTTCCTGGTACTTTTCAGTAAAATGTCATTCATCTATTTATCTCTTTTTAAGACTATTTTTGCTGTTGCCTTTTCTGAAATACTTTCCTATTCCTGTGTTTTAATTTAACTAAGGCACAATATATTTATCTCCAGTCCCTTATTTTAGTTTTGTGTGACTCTTTATGCTTTAAGTATATCATAAATAACCTATTGTTAGATATTGCTTCCTAATCCATTCTGCTGGCATCTTCTGTTTTGTGGTGAGTTCATCAAACTCACATTCACAGTTAAGACAGGTAATTATTTCCCTCCATCTTGTTCTACCCATTGGTAGAACTATATGTAGTACCATATAGTTCTTTCTTTCTTTCAAATTGTTACCTTTTCTCTTTTTTTCATTTTTACCTACTCCACTATCATTTTTTTATGACTAGTTCTTTTCTAAAGATACCTTCCCTTTGATTCCTCTTATTTCCCTCTCCCTGACGCATCTGGCTTCTCTGTTGAATTAACTAAAGAGCTACGTTGAACTCTGTGTGTTGGAGAATGAGGGGATTTCTGCCATCCTTTGAAAAGTTGTGTTTTCCTTTGAGGCCTTGCTTGTAGACACTTTGGATGTAATTCTCCTCCTCTATATCTGTGTTTTGGGCAGGAGAATGCTAGAGCCAGCTTGACTTGACCTGATAGTTAAATTTTCAAGGCAATCTTTTATACCTCAGAAATTAGCAATCACTACAAAACAGGCTTGATGTATTATTTTGTTGATTATCTACATTTCAACAAAGTGATGGAGAAAATGCTCATAATCCTATATCTCTTTAGAGATCTAATTGCTAAACATTTACCAGTACATTTCCAGCCTGGAACATCACTTTAATTATAATAACTTTTTATCTTTTTGTTTGTTTACTCAGTCCTGGGGAGGGGAGCAACAGCCCTGAGGTCCTGTTCTTCACAGGGGGTTTGAGTCTGAGGTCCCACCTCCTCTCATAGATCTGTGCCCCTTGTGCCTAGGGACTGAGTCCTGAGGTTCAGATTCCCATATTGGGATTGAGATTGGAGGAACAATGCTGAGATCCTCCTGAGGGGATAGGTCTTGGATCCCTCTTGTACAAATTGGAATCAGAGAACAAAGCTTTAACCATGCTCCTCTCATGGAGGTCATGTCAGACCCTCATTCTGGAAACTGGATTCAAAGCAACAGAACCATAGCTCTACAAATGACCCAGAAAGTGAGTCTCAGATTTCCACCTCATCCAGGGATCAGGATCAGAATGACATGCTGAAGTCTTTTTCTCCTTCCTGAGGACTGAGGTCCAAGTTTCCTCTTCCTCCAGAGGTTGTGATTGGAACTACAGAACTGTGGTTTCTGTATCCTTTAGCTGAGTCATCATGAGCATTTAGCTGCAGTATTTCTTTCTATTCCATTATGTTGGTTGGCCTCCACAGACTGAGGAATAGGACTGATTGATTTTCTCAGAGCACTCAAAAAACAGACAAGGGAAAAAAATTCCTCTAGAAATGATTTTGGAGTAGACAGTACTTCACAGAGATCAGCTTGCATCCCACCATGTATTCAGTTACAAACAAGAGTCATTTTTATCCACTGGTGCAATTATCCACCAAATATTAAATATAAAAGAATATTGGTAAGGTAGTGACTTGAGCCAGAACTATAACTTCCATGCTATTTTCACCTTATATTATATCCAATCCAGCCATCATCCCCATTTCTTTGCCTCAGGCATCTTAGAGTTCACCCTTGGAACCACCCTGGGCTCTGAGAAGTGAATGTTTATCTTATTTTGCCCAGAATGAGACGTCTATGATATTTTCCTTCCATCTCTATGCCTCCCACTCCATTTATGTGCTGGTAAATGTTTAGACCTATGCCTCCCACTCCATCATCCCAGGCTCCTCTAGGAAAGACTTTGGACTCTGCCCCATGAACCATTTCAAACTCTTCTAGGTGACTTTTTGCCTTGCCTTGCAGGAAACCAAATCTCCATGCCACTTCTAGGCCATCACCATATCCTGCTGCATGTACTCTCAAGTGGCCCCTCCAACATCAGCCCCCACGTAGGCTCGTTGAGAGCAGGGACTGTGTTGTTTACTTGCATTTGTATCAAAAGGCTTAACACAGTTCCTTTGTACATAGTAAATTCTTAATAAATGATCTCTCTCTCTCTTTCTTTCTCTCTCTCTCTTCCTCTCCCTCTCTCTCCTCCTTCAATATAATACAAGAAAACTAGTAACAAAAGCTACGACGTCAGTGATAAACAACGTGCATGTTGGATAATTACTTTATCTAAGGTTTAGAAAGACAAATTCAAGTCCTGACTCAAACCATACTGACTCTGTGACCCCAGGAAGACGACTTAGCCTCTCAGTGCCCTAGGTGAATCTCTAATAGCTGCCAACCTGAATAGGTTTAATAGGTTTCCTCACTGGGACTTCCCTATCCCACAGGGATGCTCTAGGTCCTGACCAAAAAAATCACCAGTGGCTTCTACCACTTTGACATTCTCAGTTGTTCAGCTGCTTTTCAGGTGTGTCTGACTTTCTGTGGCCCCATTTAGGGGTCTTCTTGGCAAAGATACTGGAATGGTTTACCATTTCCAGATCATTTTATAGATGATGAAACTGAAGCCAACAGGGTTAATGACTTGTGTCTGAAGTCATATTTGAGCTCAGGATTTTCTGACTTCTGGCCCAGCACTCTATCCCTGTACCAACTAGCTGCCCACTCTGACATTTATGTAGCACTTCCAAGTCAGCCAGATGCTTTCTAATTTCTAGTCTTATTTGCATCCACTAGAAACAAAGTGATGTGGGAAATGATGCCTACTATGTCTCAATACTACCACCTATCGCTCCTTCAAGCCCAGATTTCAACATCCCAGAATGGTTTTCAGGACGTAGAACAAAGTTATCCCAGACACCTCCTGGTATGAACCAGTTAAGAAAAGGGAGGCAGTGCAACTAAAGGCCACAAAAGAACTGGAGGATTGTGAGTACAGGCTCTTATGCATCTAAGTTTATTCTCCTCTGGGACTGAGGTTTTCAAGTTGGCAAAGTAAAACATCTTTTCCAGACCTTGAAGGAAACAAAAATACACTGAACCTGAGCCAATTTTAAGCACATTCTAAAAATACCGCAGAAGCATTTTTCTCTTCAAGGTTTTATTCTGCACCATTCCTTCCAGTTAGCTCCCCAGGGGAAGAAGAAAACAAAAACACCTACAGAATTGCAGAGGTAAAAACAAAACAGAAACAAAAACACCACTTCTCTCTTCTCCTGTTCAAACTTACCCAGTGCCTGTTCAGTAATTCCTCACCCAGTTTTCAGTGAACAAGAGTTTTGTGAGCCTCTAGTGATGGGGGTTATCTCCCATGACTGGAATGCACTGCTAAAATGATAGAATTATTCATTTAGAATGAAAAAGAACCTTAGAGAACCTTGACCACAATCCCATTTTACAGATAAGGAAACTGAGGCTGACAGAAGTTAAATAACTTGCCTAGATCAGTTAGTAAGTGCCTTAGGTAGGATTTGAATTCAAGTTTCCCTGATTCCAAGCCCACTACAGTACTTAAGGCACTTCTGCCTCATCCATCTTGCCTCTACCTCTTAAAATTGCTAACTTCCTTCAAAACTTATCTTAAGTACCACTTCCTACAAGAAGACAGTCTGGATTCCTCCCCCTCCACAAGGTGCTGAAGCTGCTTTGTATGTATTATATTTGGTATTTACTTTTCTAGGTACATGCTATTTTCTCCTCCTTTCACAGACCACTTGCTTACCTGTAGAAAGTAGGCTTCATAAGGCAGGAACAATTTTGTATTCTTTATGTTCTCAGAGTTTAGCGTAGTTGTTGTTTAGTCTTTTTTCAGTTGTGTCTGACTTTTTACCACCCTGTTTGGTTTGTTTGTTTGTTTTTATTTTGTTGGCAAACAAATAGGAGTGGTTTTCCATTTCCTTCTCCAGTCCATTTTAGAGATGAGGAAACTAAGGCAAACAATGTTAAGTGACTTGCCCAGGGTCACACAGTTAGTAAATGTCTGAGGCCAGATTTGAACTCAGAAAGATGAGTCCTCCTGACTCTAAACCTAGGACTCTATCCACTGTGACACCTAGCTGTCCTACCTGTCACTGTATTCAGCATGTGTGTGTGTTCATCCTTCATTGACAATGAAGACCATCCCATCAGAGAGAAATAATGACATGACTTGCACTTGACTTTGTTTTGAGTGAGGGAGGGCTGTGCAGGTCACCAGCCTCACTTCTCCTCCAGAGCCATCTGAATCCAGTGACCAGATATTCATCAGGATGACTGGAGATGATCCAGGATGAGGCAATTGAGGTTAAGTGACTTGTCCAAGGTCACACAGCTAGCGAGTGTCAAGTATCTGAGGTGAGATTTGAACTCAGGGCCTTCTGACCCCTGCACTGGTACTCTATCCCCTGTACCACCTAGATAGTTGCTTAATAAATGCTTCTTGAATGAATGTATGATACATAGCTGAACGAATGAATGAATGGATGGATGAATGAGTGAATGAATGAATGAAATAAAGTCAACAGCTTAAGTGTAACACAATGAGAATCATGAACAAAGGGGCATTTTTCTTTTCATTTTCTTCTTAGCTTGCACCTCCATTCTCTTTTTTTTTTGCAATACGTTTATTTGCAATGTATTTTCTATTTTGGGAAACTTTTGCTATTTCCACAGAAGCAAGCATCTACTTCAAATTTAAAACCTTATGACTCATCAGATATTTTTCTTCGTTTTGACAGAGATCTAGGTTTGTTGAGAGGATCAAATGACATAATACATGCAAAGTACTTCAGAAACCTTGAAACCTTAGATAAATGTTACTGCTATTCTTGTAAATATTCAAATATATGTTCAAAAGCAGAGTCTAGACCAGATGTTGCTCAGAGCTGACCATTGTCCTTCTAGTGCTCAAAAACCTTCTGAGACTCCCCATGGCACAGTTACCCTTTAGCCTGGCATTAGTCCACCATAATATGCCTCATTTGCCTTTCTAACCTTGTTTCACTATATTTTCTATTTCTTGAGGCAACTGGTGGCTCAGTGGATAGAATGCTTGGCCCGAAGTCAGGAAAACCTGAGTTCCAATGTGACCGCAGATACTTATTAGCTGTGAGACCTTGAGGAAGTCATTTGACCTAACTTTACTTGTTCAACTATAAAATGGAAATGATAGTAATAGCACCTACCTTGCTGAGGTGTTTTGAGGATTAAATGAGATAATAATTGCAAAGCACTTAGCACAGTGCCTGCTGCTTTGTAGGTGCTGTATAGACACTTATTCTCTCCCTCCCCCTCCCATGCTTTATATTCTAACAAAACTAGACAGATCATTGAAAATCTAGAGCTGGCTAAGTTGCTACAATATTTCTTTCCCCGATGTGGTTGCATAGAGAAACAAAAATGAAGAATAGCAGTAAGAAAATGCAATAATAACCAACCAAAAGGTTGGCCAATATTATCTCACTTAAAGTGACTATAGCTATTAAAAGAAAAAAAAATTTCCAAACACTGTTCTACTTGGGTGAGCAGACCACAAAGTCTGTGAGAATTTTGCTATGGCTTCTCTTCTGTGGGAGGATTGTTCAAGACCTTTGACTCCACAAGTTCCCAGAAGAATGAATAAAATGATTGGGATCCTTTTAACCTGCATAATAGGGCTGGTTGATGGTTTGATGTCTTGGCCTTTTATATCTACCTTTTTTTTTTTTTAATCATTTTAAGTATATTTTGCTTCAAGATAGGAAATTGTCACTTTCTATTTTAGGCAGAAAAGTACTGGTTTAGGGATTATCTTTTCCAAAGGGAACATACTTTTTTTAGACAGGTTTGTGAGGAACTTCTGGTTAGAAAGATAGTGCAGATCAGCATTGCCATAATGTAGGAACTTAAATCCTTCGAGATTTGGCTGAGAGGTTATAAGTGACCGGTCCAGTACCACGCAGACAGTATGTGCCAAAGACATTGTCATTGTTGTAGCACCACAGATTTAGAGCTAGATGAGACCTTGGAGACCAATGAAGTCCAAGCTTATCATTTTTGAGATGAGGAAACTCCAAGAACTTAAGTGACTCGCCTCAGGTCACGTAGCTAGTAAGCAATTGATACAGGATTCAGAACTGAGTCTCTCTGCCTTCAAGGCCAGCTCTAGCCATTTCTCTAAACTGCCTCTAAGAAAAGATATCCCCTTCAAAATGTACCATATTGACTTGACCAGTGGTTTAGGGGAAGAAGAGGGCCACAAGGTCTATTGTTGTCTAAAACCACAAATCCAGCATCTCTCTGACTTTCTATAGTCTGTAATCACCACTCCTATACCAAAGGGAGACTGCATACTTGGCAACATTCAAATAACTAACCTTTCCAGCAGGAAAAGTGAAGCTGTAGAATGAGAGAGCTGGATCAGGCTTAGGGGGAGCAGGGAATGGGTCGTAGTCACAGTGTCACTAAGAAGAGAAGAGATCACTGAGAAAGGGACAGTGGGGGGAGGGCGGGGCTGGTAGCCAGACACCCCAGCCCCGCCCTGTTTAGCAGAACTACTGAGAATGAGATAAAGGATTCCAGCTAGAACTGTTCCAGTTATTGATTAACTCTTTTGAAACCATGGCAACTTCAATATTTCCATGAAAAGCTTAGATATGTGCTTTAGAGCAGAAACACAGTAAACTTGGAGTCAGAAAGCCCAGAGTATGAATCCCAGCACCACTTATTAACTAGGAGATTTAGAGCAAATTATTTAACCTCTGCATTTGCTACTGAAATCCATCCCGCTCAACTTCTCCAATACATTGTCCCCACTACCATCTCCATTCTCTCTATTTTAAATCTCTCCTTATCTACAAACTTGTGACTCCCGTATCTATAATAAATAAATAAATAGAGATAGAGAGATAGATAAATGGATGAATGAATGAATGAATGAATGAATGAATGAATGAAAAGATGAAATCTTCATTTTATCCAACCATGTTCACTATGCTTCCATTTCTCACTCCCACTTAGTGGTCAAACTCCCAACTACATATAGTAGGTGCTTCCACTTTTTCTCCTCTCATTCTTTTCTAATCCCTGGCTCTTTTCTCAGTCTGGTTTCTGACTCTGTCATTCAACTGACCCTGCTCTCCCTGAAGCTACCAATGATGTGTTGATAGTCAAAACCAGTGGTGTTTTCTCAGTCTTGATCCTATTTGACCTCTGCAGTATTTGACACTATTGATTACCTTCCCCTTCTGGATGTTGTCTCCTGATTAGGGCTTTCCTAACACTGATCTCTCCTGATTCTCCCCATCTCTCTGACCATTCTTTCTCATTCAGTTTTGGGAGTTCTTCATCCATGCTATTCCCACCAATCACATCTGTCTTCCAAGGCTCTGCCCAGGGCCCAATTCTCTTCTCCCTCTATACTTTGTCACCAAGTGATCCAGTCAGTTTCCATAGGCTCAATTATCATCTCTATCTTACCCATTGCCAAATTTTATTTCTACCTTTGCAATATCTCTTATACATGTCTCATTCTTTCTACTACACAGCTAAACCCTACTTTATTCCCTCATTCTTTTACAATCACCTTCTAATTAGTCTCCCTACCTCAAGTCCCACCTTATTCCAGTCCATCCCATACTCAGCTGCCAAGGTCTGTTTCCTAAAACATATATCTTACTATGTCACCACTACTCAATGACCTTCAGCGACTCCATATTACCTCTAGGATCAAATATAAAATCTTCTGTTTGGCATTTGAAGTTCTTTGTAACCTGACCCCATCCTATCTTTCTGGTCATCTTAGAATTTACTCTCTTCCCTCTTTCCTAGGTTTCAACAATACTGACCTAAGCACAATTCCTCAAACATGATTCTACCATTTCTGTGGTTTAGTTCTGGCTGCCCACTGCCTAGAACATTTTGTTGCTCACCTCTACCTCTTAGGTTCCCTGACTTCCTTCGAGATTCAACTCAAATCCCAGCTACATCATGATGCCTTTCCCAGTCCCTGCAAATATCTCTTCCCTTCGCTTTCAGATTCCTTCTATCTACTGAGTATATATCTTGGGGGCATGTACCTAGTTATTTTGTATGCTTCATTTAAATATGAGTTCCTCAAGTGCAAGGATTGTTTTCTAGCCTGTGTTTGCATCCCCAGTGCTTGTAATCCTAGATTTCACCACTGTGACTTTATTTATGCAAAGCCCATAACCCCTGAGCATTAAACATCTTGGAAGGAAAGGATGAATGGACGTGTAGCACAAGACTGCCAGAAAGTCTCAATATTCCTGCCAATGTCTGACTTACAGGTGTGATTCAGCTTGTATTCCTTGTGGCAGGTGAGAAATGAAATGACTGAGAAAACAAAGGTTCAAGCTTCCCTGTATATTGATTTATTAAGCAATGTATGCCCACTGTATAACAAACCAGTTCTAGACCCCTCAGCTTTGTCACTGGACCCCAAATACAGAGGAAAATAGATTTTTATACTTAAAAACAATTATTCAAATAAGACCAATTAATTAAAAGAAAAAAATAATTATTGATTAAATTAATTTAAAAAAGTAATTAACCAGGATACAAAATTAAGTAATTTGATTTCTAACTGGAGGAAAGATTAGAGACTTTCCAAGTTGGGAGGGGGAGAGTAAATAGGTATAGTTCTCTGAAATCAGAAAAAGAAGGGTACCTGTCCCGGGTCTGTCCCCGGGACCTTCGAGTGAGAATCTCCCTTCGGTGGGCACCGCTTCGGACGTCTCCGGACCTACCCCGGGGGACACGGCGGCAGGCAATAATCAGGCAATGCGCAGAAGGTTCATAGCTTTATTGCATGGAGGAGTCCCACGAGCAGTTCAGGGCGTTGTCTTATATAGGGAGGTTCTTCCGGGCTGCCATCCTAACCCGCCCCGAGGGCGAGGCCTACCACCCGATTGGATCCAGCCCACCCGACCAATCCCGTGGGCTCACAACTCCTCTATGGGAGCCGTGTCTCCCTCGGATTGGTGGGCTGCCACTCCCGGGGAGGCCCCTATCCACCCAGGCGCCTAGGACCGACCCCGGTCAGGTACCATTCCCCCAAAGAAACATGGAAATAATAACTGAGTGATCAGTATGAGGCCAGTTTTCAGAAATGACATGAATTACTTGAGATGCGTAATTCTGAAAAAACTCCTGGCATCAATCTGTATCCAACCTGCTTTTCTGATCAGCATAACCTGTGGTGGTTGGATGTGGCTTATTCTTCATTCTTTTTTTTTCCTGATTATGGTTTTCAACCACTCCGCCATCCACTTCCGTTTTAGAGAGAGCTCATCCCCTTCACATTAACAACTATGATTACTAACTGCATTTCACCCAGTCCTATTTTTTTTCCTATTTGTCCTCTCTCTTCTTTTTTTAAATTAATTTATTTGTTTTCAGTTTTTAACAGTCACTTCCATAAGTCTTAAATTTTCTCCCCTTCCCTCCCTGAGAGGGAATGCAATCTTATATAGGTTCTACACATACATTCTTTTTAAATACATTTTCACATTAGTCATGTTGCATAGATGAATTAAAACAAATGGGAGAAACCAGAGGAAACAACAACACAAAACATAACACAAGAGAAAATAGTCTGCTTCATTCTGCATTCCAGTTTCATAATTCTTTCTCTGGATGTGGAAGGCATCTTTTGGGAATGTTTTAGGTCCTTGCATTGCTGAGTCTATCAGAAACAGTCCTCACATACTGTGACTGCTACTGTGTATAAGGTTCTCCTGGTTCTGCTCATTTCACTCAGCATCAGTTCATATAAGTCTTTCCAGGCTTTTCTGAAGTTTGCCTGTTCATCATTTCTTATAGCACAATAGTATTCCATTACATTCATATACCACAACTTGTTTAGCCATTCCCCAATTGATGGGCTCCCTTGAATTGAAGAGAATTTATGATTCCCTGGATTTCCAGTTCTTGGCTACCACAAATAGAGTTGATATAAATATTTTTGTACATGTAGGACTTTTCCCATTTTTATGATCCGTTTGGAATACAGGCCTAGAAGCAACATTGCTCATCTCACAGCTCCATCAACAATGAATTAGTGTTCCAACTCTCCCACATCTTCTCCAACATTTATCATCTTCCCGTTTTGTCATGTTGACCAATCTGATGGGTGTGATGTGGTACCTCAGAGTGGTTTTGATTTGCATCTCTCTAATCAATAGTGATTTAAAGAATTTTTTTCATATGACTATAGATAACTTTGATTTCTTCCTCTGAAAAGTGCCTGTTCCTATCCTTTGACCATTTAGCAATTGGGAAATTACTTGTATTCATGTAAATCTGTTTGTTCTTCATTCTTAAAGAGGACCATGACATCAGGAAGATGATTATATGACTTGACCCTTTTAAGCTAAGGTTTTTCCAAGTTCTCACTTTGACTGAGGCAACACACATTCAGTGACTGGGCCTATTTAAGAAGTGAGTCAAGTATGGCCCCTTTAATTAAAAAAAAATCAAACTAGGAGGGGAAGACCCTCAGGGTTTCTGGCCAAAGTAGAAGCATTTACTATTTGCATTAACTCTGAGCCATCAGGGTCCTAAAAATAACCATTAAGTGGTGCTTGGACTGGGCCCTATTGTTGTCCAATCCCTGATATCCATAGTGAATTGAATTTAATACACTATCTTTAAGAAAGAAATCTAGCCAGTAAACCCCCAGACAACTAGGTAGGTTCCAGCCATCAAAATTTACCTTCCTTTGTGCAGAACACCCTCAGGCAGTTCATGATACCCTATGCTGGGGAGGGGAAGCAGGGAGAGAAAGGCAGGAAAGGAGAGGAGATAAGAGCAGAGAAGCTGGTGGACCAGAACTGGCCAGCTGAGGCAGCAGGGACTACTGTGCCTCCTTTTATTAATGGTATTTGTTCTGTGAAGTTTGGATTCAGTCAAAGGACTACATTTGAGAACCTAGAGGGCCACAAGTGGCCTCAAGGCCACATGTTTCCCACCTCTGACTAGACCCATATTTTAATAGAAAGCAAACTGAGCTAGCTCTAAAATTGAGCCACAAGATGGCGTAAGGATGGTTCACTCACTTCTCTCAATTAACCACTTGCTGTTCTAATCCCCTCATCCTCCATACTGTGAATAGATCATACCTCAATAAGAGAACAGAGTCCCATGAGCTAGTGGGGGAATACTGGACATGGAAAGAAGAAGATCTAGGCTTGAATCACACCTTAGTCACTTACTATTTGCCCTGTGACCCTGGGCAAGTCACCCTCTTTGTACTTCAGTTTATCTGTAAAATGAACAGACATGGTTTCTAAGGTCTCTTCCAGCTTTAAAGCTAATTCTATGATTCCTGCCACTATTTTCCAATTGTGAAGACTTTCATTTCCTTTGATACTATTGGTTACTATTCCAAATTATCTACTTTTCCTAGGTCACACTTGGGACTAGGACCAAGTTATAGAACAACCTGCTTCACCATCTTCCATCCCTGAGTGTGGGAGAAGATGATGGGGTTTGCTCAGACCATAGATGCTAGGAGCACTCGCTGCTCATCTGTTCTTAGGATTTTACAGTGCTCTAATTTAAATGAATGGGCTTTGCTTTTAAACTACTAAGATGAAGTCCAAATGATTTCTTATGAGCTGCTAATGTTTAAGAAAAAAAGCACAAGGTGGGCTATGGTAGATAGCAAAACAATGATTACCCCTAGTCTGAAAGCTAGGGGTAATTGAAACTACAAATCCATGTTGCACTTGTGGTGAGCTCCTAATTTCAGGCTATTTCATGGGGGAAGAGAGGGAGAGAGAGGGGGAATCAGCAAAAATTCTAAAAATCTAAGTCAATAAGTATCCACTAAGTGCTTACTACATGCAAGGCAACGTGCTAAGCTCTCAGACGTCTAGGTAGGATCCTAGGCAAAAGAGTGAAGAAGACAAAATTATATCATCACCTCCCTTTTCTTCCCCTCTTCAGGAACCTGTCTGTTCCCAAAGTACTCAGGGATCTTTTGCCCAAGATGTTTTCTGTTACAGAAAACCAACTCATGCTAAGTTCTTAATACTTAGTGCACTATTCTCCCCAGCATTTTTAAACTATTTTCAGAAAATGCATATGGGCACCCCTGACTCAAATAGTCAACTGAAAATTATGGAATTTCAGACATGTAAGCACCTGGAGAAGAAAGATTTTTTTTCTTTACTTGTGCTCAGGGTGCATGCAAGATCAGCCTGTAACATCACAACTTCTCCTCAGTGTCTCTGTCCTAACATTTACATTTCTCTATACAAAAGTTTAGCCATCTATCTGGGAAGTTTCAGTTTTCACCTAATAGTAATATGGTGGCAGTAATAGTTTTGGGTGATTATTTTTCTCTTGATGTTAATGATGGGCTGTGTTGATGAAAACAATATGATCATCCACTTAATATGTGCATAATTCACTAGAATATAAGCTCATTTTGAACAGAGATGGCTTCATTCTTTGTACTTGTACCCCTGGTGCCTAACATAGTACCTGACACATAGTAGGCACACAACATTTGTTGAATAATTGATCGATCCATGTCAAACATCTTAACCTCTTTGGACCTATTCCTTCAACTTGAAAACGAAGGAATTAGATTAGATGACCTAAGGTACTTTCTAAGAGACAGCATAGTGGCCAGGGATGTGACCTCAGAATCAAAAAAACCTAGGTTCAGATATCTCTTCTAATGCACACAGGTTCTGGAACTTTGGACAAGTCCTTTAACTTGGTCTACTTATTACTCAGACGTGCCATTTCATCTGCCATTTTCATGCCTTAAAAATGGCTGCCCCACAAGCCAAGATGATATCTCCACCTGTGCCTCTAAGTTTCTCTGGCTTCTCACACAGTTCATCTCCAACTCCACTTTCTGCAGAAGACCTTTCCTCACTTTCCCAGCAAATAGTTTCTTTTTCTGTGAGATCAATTCCTGTCTAAGACAGACAGACAGACAGATAGATAAATGGATATAACTATAGATATACATATAGATATATGTGTATGTATATATGTATATTTAATGTATGTACCTAGTTATTTCCATTCTTTTTTTCCTTCATTAGAATAAAGCTAGGTGGTTAGCTAAAGTGCCGGGCCTGAAGTCAGGAAGACTTATTTTCCTGAGTTCACATCTGGCCTCAAACACATACTAGCTGTATGAGCTTGGGCAAGTCACTTAACCTTGTTTGCTTCAGTTTTCTCATCTGTAAAATGAACTGGAGAAGAAAATGTCAAACCTCTCCAGTATCTTTGCCCCCGCATAAAAGCCCTAAATGGGATCACAAAGAGTCAGACATGACTGAAATGACTGAACAACAAAGACTTAGAATTCCTTGAAGACAGGAACAGGTTCAACCTTTTTTTGTACCTCTAGGGCTTAACAGAGTGTTTACCTATAATCTATGCTGGAAGTGAACTTGCGTGGAGAGACAGCCTCAGGAGTCTAGAAGAGTACTGTTCATCAAACCTCAAAGCTCATCAGAGAGAAACCTTCATGATGACTCCACCAAAAAACTGTGAATTGCCCCTTTAGTCTCCAAGCTTACACTCGCTCTGAGAGACTTATGAGTATAAGAGAAGAATATCACAGAACTTAGGGGAAGGGATATTTTTGTTATCAACTTTTCTTGCTCTACAACCACAGTAAATAAGAGTTTCTAAAAGCCAATTAATTCTAGCTGACTAAGTGATAGTTGGTGAGGGCCACACTAGATGGTGGCTTGTAAGCAACAGCACTAAGAAAATAATCCAGCCTTCATGCTTTCCCCCAGAGCCTTGAGGGAAGAAGTAATAAACTGCCCTTCTAGGGACACTCTCCCAGTGTGCTAGTATATGAGTTGGGAAAGTAGCTGCAGAAGAGTTATAACACTATGAGTCCCCATCTAAGAAATACTCCACAGGTCATTACTAAAGCAAGAGACAACATAGCATCTATAGTTCTAGAGTCAGTCTTCAAGTCAGGAAGATTCAAGTTTAAGTTTTACTTTTGACACATATTGGCTATGACCCTGTGCAAGTCCCTTAAATTCCCAGTCCCCTAAGAAGCTCTTTCAGACTAAATTGAAGAATAGTTTTGATCTTCACTGGCAGAGGGAATTTCCTCGCTATGAACTTCCTACACTAATAAATGACAAATACAACCCCTACGCTACTAGCACTACATAAGCTAGGTAATGACATATTTGTAGGGAATCATGCTTAACTAACCTAAACCAGAGTCAAATGCCAATGATCGTAATAAAACTTGTATTGCAGATACACAGTTCCTCCAAAATGCATCATACAGAGAGTAAATAAGGCAATGTGGGGTGGGGATGAGGATTGGGGGAGAGAAGTTGGATATGGAGCTAAGAACCTGAGCTTTGCAGCTTTCTGCCTATGTGACCTTGGGCAAGTCATTTCAAGAGGAATTGTATGTGATAGTCTGAACCCTATGCTTCCTTCTTCCTTCTTCCCCTTTCACAGCATGGAAAAGCAGTGATGAGAGGTTTATCAATGAGAAGTATCCTTGTATCACTTATCTGAATGATGGTTTTTTATATTTCCCTGGTTCATTTTGGAAAGAAAAGTGGATGGCAAGGGAAGGGGGATAGAGGAGGAGACCAAAACAGGGAAACCTTAGGTCATAGGCATGTATGACTGTGACAGCTTATAAAATACCATAGATATGAGGCAAGGAAGTCCACCCTCCAACCTTGGGGAGGAGAATTGTGCGAGACAAAAAACAAACCCAAAAGCTCCATCTGATCTCCTGCCTGTTCCAATCATGATTTTTAATACTTTATTAGACATTATAACATTATAATTTCATTGTTATATATTATTATTTATATACTGTATTATATATAGTAATTATATTATTTCTAATTATATAATTATAATACATTATATTATATATTAATTAAATTGCTAATCAATTATTCTTAATATTATCAAAATATATTTAATTAAACATTATTTACTCTCCTTACAATATTTCCCATCTTCCCCTAGAATTAGGCCAACAACAGATAAAACAGCACAGTATTTTAGGGAGGTGGTGTGGAGCAGTGAAAGGAGTTCTGGATCTGGAATCAGAAAATAGGGTTTCAAATCTGCTGCTGACAAATATCATCTGAGTGACGTTGGCCAAGTAACCTGACCTCTCTGGGTTTCAGTTTCCTCATGTATACAATGAAGAGCTTGGATTAGATGACCTTTGAGACCCTTTCTAGCTCTATGTCTATAATCGTGCCCCACATTCTTTCCTAATCAGTAACAAAAATAACTGGATGGGTATAGAATTGAATGAGAACTTTATAACTATTTCCTCTTATACACATGCAGAGTATAAAATGTGACATGTCTTTAGATAGCATGCCATTATAAATGCTTTGACATATACCTTCTTGTAGAGAAACATCCTACTAAATTGCACAGGACATTATAGAAATTCATCTTCAGTCCTCATGGGAAAAAGGGATGCTCACTTGGGCATGGAAGGTAAGCTGGAATGAATGTCTGATTAAATTTTTATAACCGGACGATGTTTTCTCAACTCAATTTCTTTTCAACAATTGTTTTAGAGATCTCATGAAGAGCTGATGCTGTGGGAATGTTTTTCATTCTCACTATTTTTCTCCCTAGAAGGTTAACAGGAACTACTGTGGATGATTCAATTGAAAATTATATTCTTATTTTGCCATCCACAAAAGTGCCATTTCTGAAAACAATCCTCAAAATTTCCACCATGTGGATAGTGTTCTGGGCATTTCATACACAGATTACTGGGAATGTAGATTATTACTGAACCAAGCAAAACAAGGCCACATTTGTAGGGAAATGAGGGTTTGGTTTTGTTTGTTTGTTTGTTTCTGGCAACATAAACATTACTTAGAAATTTATATGTAAAAGATGGTAATTTTAAAATATATAAAATGTAAAAAATAAAGCAAACCAATAAATAAAGTTATAAACATATAGTCCCTCAAAAATATATCATGTATAAAAAGTCAGAGGATATACAGAAGGAAAGTTCTGAAGATAAGAAATCCAAGTTATCTACAACCTACATGAATAAATGCTTCAAATTATTAATTATAGAAATGCAAAGTAAAATAACGCAGAGGTTCCACTTCACAATCATCAGACTGGCAAATTTGGCAAAAGAGGAAACTAATTAATTTTGAAGGGGCTTACCCGTGGGTCCATCTATCTCACTCCTAGGTCTACAACTAAAAGAGATTAAAAAAAAAAAAAAAAAAAAGGAAAAGGGTTCAACTGCCCAGGAGTACTTATGGCTTGTTTTTTTGTTTTGGCAATGAAATGGAAACCACCGTGGTACCCTTCAACTGGGGAGTATCTTGAATAAATTGTGGCATATGAATGAATAGAATTCTATTGGTCAAGAAAAACTATTGAAGGGAAGGGCTCCAGAGTAACCTGGAAAGATTTGTATGAATTGATAGAGTGAGACAAACAGAAGCAGAAAAATTTATATAATAACAACTTCATAAAAATAAGCAATTTTAAAAGCCTTAAGAACTTTGATCAACAGATTTACCATGACTGTGGAGGACCAATGATGAAGAACACTGCCCATTTTCGAACAGAGAAGTGTTGGACTAAATGTGCACCATAAGACACATTTTTGGATGTCTAATATGGAAATTTGTTTTGATTGACTGTGCTTATTTGTTACAGGGGCTTTAATTATTTTTTTTCTTTTTTGCCAGTGTGGAGAAAAGCAGGAGGCAGAGAAATAAAGGCTGAAAACCTATAAGAACTGATTCAAGGAAATGCATTCCATAGGTAGTAACAGGTAGTTAGGGGAAACATTCCCAAATCTAGACTTAGGTTACCTGAATTCAACCTTGCCTGTGCTGTTGATTACTTATCTGATTTTGAGAAAGTCCTTTCACCTCTGGACATTTTCCATAACAGGAAAATGAGGGTTGTGGTCTAGATGACCTGTAAGACCCTTTCCAGCTCTAAATGGATTCTTCTATGATCCCAATTACCTGTGGCAAAGATTCTTAATCTTTTTTGTCTTATAAACCTCTTTAGTATTCTGGTGAAGAACATGAACCCCTTCTCAGAGTTTTTAAATGTATAAAATTAAATGCATAGGGTTACCACAGAAACTAATTAATAGAAATCACTATGTCATTTTTTTCCCCATTCAAGTTCACAGAGCCCTTGAAATGAATCACCAATAAAAACACCTGATCTATGGCATATCCTTGAGTGACATCATGTCATAGTGGAGAGAGAGTGAATCTCAAAGCCCAGAAAAACTTAGATTCAAACCCTGCCTCTAGAATATACTGGCCATGTGTAGTGCCAGTATGATATTCACAGCGTCTGTGGTGGCCGTGATGGCCATGATGTCCAGTTGATGGACATCTCCTCAATTTCCTATTTGTTGCCACCCTAAAAAGAGATATTTTAAATTTTTTTTATATATAGATCCTTTTCTCTTTTTATGATATTTTTGTCATATAGACCTACTAATGATATTTCTGGATCATAGGGTATATTCATAGTTTGTTTGCCCTTTGAGCATAGTTCCAAATTGCTCTCCAAAATGATTGGATCAGTTCATAACTCCACCAACAATGCATTAGTGTCCCAATTTTCCTAGATCATCTTCACCAATTATCACTTTTCTGGCACATTAGACAATCTGATGGGTATGGGGTAGTATCTCAGAATTATTTTTAATTTGCATTTATCTAATCAATAGTGATTTTGAGTATTTTTCAATGTGACAGTAGATAACTTTAATTTCTTCATCTGAAAACTAACTGTTCATATCCTTTGACCATTTATCAACTGGGGAATGATTTATATTCTTATAAATCTGACTTAGCGCAGAGGATGTTTTCTAATGAAATAATAGGCCCATTCCCTATCCTTACCTCTGGGATGGAGAGTTATGCCCAGTAAGAATAGTCCAGGCTAGGTTTAATAACTCTAGCAGATGATGTAGCAGAATTTCCTGCTGTATTATTCTGTACAGTCTTGATTTGTTGAGCTATTTAATTAGCAATAGAAAATGCCAGGAATGTTAATTTATGCCAATTTCAAAAAATAATTTGCTAAGATTTACTGATTTCTACTATCTGTGCAAATCTACTTTAAATATAATTACAGGCAGATATTATAATTTTACTTTGAAATAATATTTTTTCATCCTACTATCTCTTCTTTCCTTTGCCCTACAAATTTAAAACAAAATATACCATATCAGTTGATACAATTTGCTGTTCCTTCAAGGATTCATAAATTTCAGTCCTCTTAGTGGACCAGAATATGGAATGGTTGAGGAAGATTACCAAACTCTAGGAGAGCAGGGGCTGGTTATATCTGAAGGGAGACTAGTTGAGAGGAGTCCTACAGGTTTTGTGGACAGGCAGTTTTCAGAGCTGATCTTTGCAAAGCGCTTGACAGATAGTAGGTACTTAATAAATGCTTGTTCCTTCTCTTGTCTTTCTACTAAGAATCTTCTAAGGATATGGATATTCAGGTGACAAATAGATTGATTAATCAATTTGTTGTCATTAGGTTGTTTCAGCTCTGCTCAAATCTTCATGACCCCATTTTCTGTTTACTTGACAAAAATACTAGAGTGGTTTGCCATTTCCTCCTTCAGCTCATTTTACAGATGAGGAAAGTGAGACAAACAGAGTTAAGTGACAAACAGGGTCATACAACTAGTGAGTGTCTGAGACAAGACTTGAACTCATGAAGATGAGTCATCATGACTCCAGGCCTTTCATTCCATCCACCTAGCTGCCCAATAAACATTTATTAAGCACCAAGTACTGTGCTAAGTTCTAGGGATACAAAAAGAAGCAAAAAATTATCCCCAGTCTCAAGGAACTCACAGTTGAATGGGTTAAATAAGGATGGGTGCCATTCAGTCACTGCTTTGGGCCTGGGGCAGCTAGGTGGTACAGTGGATAGAGTACTAATGCAGGAGTCAGGAGGACCTGAGTTCAAATCTCACCTCACACACTTGACATTAACTAGCTGTGTGACCTTGGGCAAGTCACTTAACCCCTATTGCCTCATCCTGGGTCATCTCCAGTCATCCTGATGAATATCTGGTCTCTGGATTCAGAAGGCTCTGGAGGAGAAGTGAGGCTGGTGACCTGCACAGCCCTCCCTCACTCAAAACAAAGTCAAGTGCAAGTCATGTCATCATTTCTCTGATGGCATGGTCTTCTTCGGCAACGAAGGACAAACACACACACGTGGTTTGGGCCTAAATGCTTGCTAAGTCATCTTTTACACATCCCTGTCCCACTCCCACAAAATATTCTTGCCCACCATCTCTGATGCCTCTGCCTTTTTCTCGTCACCAGATGGGTGCTCAGGTTTGAAATGGGTAGTGGTAGATAGTCAGAATCAGTCCCAGGTACAGGGGAAGGGGCATAGTGTCCTGAAGTGGTTAGTGAAGTTTCAGAAGGATTGTGATTCTTGCCCAGAACACTCCTGTTTCCTTTTTTCCCTGGTGACAGCTGCTCCAAGATCCCAGCTTCAAAAAATTTTAAATTTTGATGTGCATTGTCAGCATCTGTCCAAGATAATGAACATCTACAGGTCTGTCAGTGACCACTATGAGATAATTGGTGACCGCCAAGTGAGAACGTCTAGTTTCTCTCTGATGCCCTCTGATCTGATAAAAATTAGCAAATGGATTTTTTTTTCAGAAATAGGTGAGGCAATCCATTACCTCAGATTTTACCTGCTTTATTTCCACTTTGAAGGCTGGTCAGTAAATTTCAAAGCACATTAGTTTAGACAGAAATATGCTCCTGACAAATCTACTCGGTAAAATACACACCAGCTTCTAAGGAGCCATTTCAAATTCTGTGATCAATACCAGGTGAAGACCTTGAGAAAAAGTGTGGACTCATCTCAATTCATGAAGCATTAAAGTACAGTTACTGAACAATGTTTAGTCTTCTTTCTTTGATTTGATTTATTGAAATTTTGACTGAAAATGTCATATAGAAAACTGGACTTTGAGCATTTTCAAACCAAATGAAAAGAGGAGAGGAAACTGGGTGGGCAAATGAGGACTTTAATCAGGAGGAGCTGGTGTGAATCCCTCTTCTGACACTTTGTAGTTGGTAGCACCGGTCAAGCCTCCTCCGGAGCCTCAATTTCCCTAATTATATAAACTAATGTTAGTGACCTACTTAATAATATCTACCTCAAAGGACTATTGTAAAGAAAGTGTTTTTAAAACTGTGCTGTTTTTATTGTCATTTTCAATTGTGTCTCACTCTTTGTGACCCCTTTTGGGGTTTTTCTGGCAAAGACACTAGAATGATTTGCCATATCCTTTTTCAAGTCATTTTAGATATGGGAAAATTAAGGCAAACAGGGTTAAGTGACTTGCCCAGGGTCACACAGCTAGTAAGTATCTGAAGCCAGATTTGAACTCAGAAAGACTCATCTTCTTGATTGTAGGCCCAGTACACTCTCTATTGTGCCACTAACTATAGGTCAGTATGAGAGTCTCCACCACCAAAGCTATAGAATCCTTAAGATGAATGGAGGCAGGGATGGTTCAATCAAAATCATGGCATTTACAATCTTTGCTGACATGTTTTGAAACACAGATTGAGGCTACTATGGTGGCCACTAAATGATCCATATTAAACTCCTGGCAATAGTGTATCTGAAATATACAGAATTTAGCATGAAATGGTAGAAGGAGCACTGAAGTTAAAAGAAAGAATACTAGATTCAAATGACCATTCTGATATTTAAAATCTTGGGCAACTCTCAGGTTCTTCATTTATAAAGTGAGAGGGTTATTCTAGATGACCAATAAGGATCCATCTTACTTTAGATCTATGATCCTATAAAACATTTTCTTCTGCTTTATGAGCAATTTGGAAAAGAATAATGCTTCTACCCACTGCTCATCTTTGGCAAGTTATATTTTGGGTTTTTTTTTCCACCAGGTCTATAAAACATTTACTACCAAAATCCCTCAGTTCTAGAAATGTATGATCTTTAAAAACCGAACTCTTTTCCTCTTTATCTTTGGATCTCTGTTTCTATAGTCCCTTTCTCTTTAGTTGTCTTTCTCCTCCCCTGGAGCTGAATGAAACCATGTGCTGAAGCTACAGAGAATGGAAGAAACCATGGTAGAGAATTTAGATTTTTTTTTTTCAGTCCACAATATTCCTTGGGTTGGAAAACAATGGGCCAAATGGTCTATAAGGTCCATTCCAGTTTTTAAGTTCTGCAGTTCTCTATGGGGGACACTGGGTTAGGCACCATTTGTTTAAAGATGACAATATTAAGTGGGGGTTAAAAATAAAATGTAAAAAAATCATGCTTTTTAATTTATCTAATTCCAAAGCACTCGATTGATGGAAACAGAGATACAAAAATGTAATATCACATTTGCACATATGACTACTGAGTTGTCACATTCCAATCAATATCTAATTATGGGGGGCTACTCATTCTTACTTCTCTATAAAACATAAAGGCTTCTTCACTAAGGAACAAATTATTTATTGCCAGAGTTTATTTTAGAAAATTGAATTTTCAAGCAGTCTGCCTGTAACAGTCAGTGTGGTATATGGAAAGAATGTTGGACTTGGAGGCAGGAGACCTATGCTTGAATCCCAGCTCAAATATTTCTCAACTGTAAATGACAAAGTGGATCGGTCACTGTCTTAGGAATCAGGGGAACCTGGGGTTCCAGTGTCCTCATTGCATTTATCAGAAATGTGACCGTATACAAGTTACATACACCCCACCACCCAGGTACAAACAAAAGGGGTTGCATCCAATTAGAAATCTGACCCAAAAAGGAAAAACAACAAATATTGGAGGGGTTATGAAAAAGCAGGCACATTGATAGAGCTGTGAATTGATTTAGCCCTTCTAAAGCAATTTGGAATTAAGGCCTAAAAGGTACCAAATGGTATATCTCTATACTTTTATTTAAGGAAAACTCTCTCTCTCTCTCTCTCTCTCTCTCTCTCTCTCTCTCTCTCTCTCTTTCTCTCTCTCTCTCTCTCTCTCTGTCTGTCTGTCTCTCTGTCTCTCTCTCTCCTATACTGAGGACAGAAAGAAGTGGAATGGAAAAAGAAACTCTGAACTCAGCAAGAGCGTATGCAGAATATCCTGGGAGTTAGCATATACTTAATAGTCACCAAAATTTGGACTAGGTAAAAAATTTGGATAGAATGAACCTTAGGAGGAAATTTACTGAGTAATAGCAGTAGAGGAAGAGTCTCAAAACAGTAATGGGAATCAAGGAGTATTCCCACTTCACCATCCCCCACCTCCCTGACCCCTAAATCAGGCATAAGAGAAAGTACAATTAGTACTAGATGCGATAGCCAAGGATCATTCCAGGGGGAGCTGCATCCCAGGACCCAGGACCGAGAGAAGAATTCTGAAATGAAAGGAAGCTTGTCAACCTCCATTACCCTCCATTTGTGCATGTATACATACATATTTGTGCATGTCTGCATATATATGTATATACACACAGAGATGAATAATGTACATAATTATTTTCATGTTCTTTCCTCATTAGAATGTGAGGGACTTGAGGGTCTCTCTTTTATAGGTCCAGAGCTTAGCATAGCTGTGAAAGCATTGATTAAATGCTTGTTGACTGTCTGACTGACAAAGGCTGACAAAGAAGGCATAGTTACTCTGCCCTGGTGTGGAGCACAGGCTTTGCTCTAAGCAGCAATCTCTGATTTGCTGTTACTTCCCTCCACACCTGAGGAAATCATGTTTTCTGCTCCCAGGGGGATAATCAGACCCAATGTCCTATGTCTCACTTGTCTTTTTCTGTAACACAATAAGTGCAATATCAACAATCATGCAGTAAAAAGCAACCCTCAGAACAAGAACCATGATAAGAGAAAGAGCACATTAAATGCGTTTATTCCCCAGGAAATTTCTGTCAGACTCAACAGATGTTTGTTGTTATGTTGTGATATTTTTTTCCTCATATCCTGGGGCTGAAAGGAAGAGGTTGTTATTAATTCCCCTGTGGTGAAATTACCAAGGCCCATGAAACCAATGGAACCGCAGACTGTCAAAATATTAGATTGGAGAGAAATGAAACCAATTTTAACATTTCAAAATTCATTTTCCTTTGGTTTTTCTTCGCTCTCACTTTCTTTTCTGTGGTATTTGTCTAAGCTCATTTCCCTGGAGCAAAAGATTATGTATTATTAAGCAAATACTCATTTACCTTCTGATGGACAATTTTCCTAGTCCTGAGGTAATTTTGGTTGGTTTACATATTAGCAGACAATTTCACCTCCCCACCCAAAATGTTATCTCCTTTCTCAGTTTTTCCTAGCACTTTGCCTAGGCCCCTCTTTTTTCCAAATCATATTCTACCTTGTATTATAAACCTAGTTGTTCACATCTCAACATCAGGGACGAAAGAATTCTTCATTTTTATATCCCCAATGATCCTGCCTAGAATCTAGTAGATTCTTAATAAACATTTACCAAATGGATGGCAACTTGGTACCATGGAGAAAGTATCAGATTTGGTATCAGAGAACCTAGATTCAAATCCTAGATCTGCCCGGTGATACTTGTGTGATCTTAAGCAAATAAGTTGCTTCTGAGGCCTTCTTTAGGCCTCAGTTTCTTCATCTGTAAATAAGGGGGTTAAACCAGAATGTTCTTTCTGGTTCTAATTCTATGATCCTATGAACTGAATTGATATCTGCCAAAAAATGCTCACAAAATACAGCCAAACTTTTTCATGCTCTATTCTTGAAAAGAAAAGTCCTCTATAAATGTGTAAGCGTATAATTTCCCTAAATAAGGCAAACAGTACATAATTTCAAAGCAGGTAAAATTAAACAGTGGCATTTCTGAGATGAATTATCTACTGATGAGAATAAAATGACAAAGAGATTACCATATTTCTTTCATCTACATTCTCTTAATTATCTTCACTTTCCTAATTATCTTCACTAGAAAAAATGAAGCCAATGAAATTTCAAAAAAAATGTGTATAATTTGGTAGCTTGTATTGATGAGCAATGTCTGGATAAAATAATCAGAATACAGCGTTTTCTTTTTTTAAATAAAATTGTGCATCACTTTTATCATATTGCTTAGTTAATATTTAGTGGTTTTATATGCACATAATATATATAAAGACTATATATACATATATATGTACATATAGTCTTTTTCAAGGCAAATTCTGAATCTGAGTAGACAGCTCTACCCCTTCCCACTCCTCCCCAAGCTATTGGTTTATGGCTTATGTCAGAAAGTGGTATCTATCTGGAGCATTTGTTAAGCACCTACGATGTAAGAAGCTCTGTACAGGAGTGCTATGGATGTAAAAACAAAATATCAAAGGATTCCTAGATCATTGATTCCTCTGTCAAAATAATTAATTAAAAAATCTAGAAAAGGAAGGTCTAATAGGGTTACATCTTAAACTGTATAAGGTGGTAATTATCAAAACGTCTGGTACTAGCTAAGAAATAAAAAGGTAAATCAATGAAGCAGAGTAGACCTACAATACACAGTAGCAAATGATTATAGTAACCTTGTGTTTAACAAATGTAAAGATTTAAGGTTTTGGTATAAGAATTCACTATTTGGCAAAAAGTTGTTGGGAAAACTAGGAAACAGTGTGGCAGAAACTAGGTACAGATTGATATCATACACCATTTACCAAGATAAGGTCAAAATGGATCCTAGATAGAAAGGGAACTACAAGTAAATTAGAAAAACATGGAACATATTACCTATTAAACTTATGGATAAGAGAAGAATTTATGAATAAAAAATCGATAGAGAACATTGTGAGACATAAAATGGATAATTTTGATTTCATTAAATTAAAAGGTTTTGTACAAAGTAGTCAATGCAGTCAAAATCGGAAGGAAAGTAGAAAATTGGGGGGAAATTTTGTAGACAATTTCCTAGATAAAGGTCTCATATCTCAAATGTATTAAGAACTTTGTCAAATTTATAGTAATGAGTCATTGCTCAGTTGATAAGTGGTCAAAAGATTTGAATAGGCAATTTCAATGAAGAAATCAAAGATATATATAGTCATATGAAAAAAATTCTCTAAATCATTATTCATTAGAAAAACCTAAATTAAAACAACTTTGAGATATTTCATGCCTATAAGACTGGCTAAAATGATAGAAGGGGAAAATGACAACTGTTAGAGGGAATGTGGGAAAATTAATTAGTACATTGTTGGTGGAACTGTGAACTGTTCCAGCCATTTTGGAGAGCAATTTGGAATTATGCCCAAAGAAATATAAAATTATGTATACCCTTTGACCCAGCCATATTAGTAGTAGGTCTTCTCCCCAAGGCTATCAGGGAAAAAGAAAAAGACTCTGCATGTTCTGAAATATTTATAGCTGCTCTCTTTGTGGTAACAAAAAACTGGAAATTGAGGGGATGCCCATTAATTGGGGAATGGCCAAATGAGCTGTGGTATATGATTGTGATGGAATACTATTGTGCTGTGAGAAATGGTAATCAGGTTGATTTTAGAAAAACATGGAAAGATTTGCATGAAATAATAAAGAATGAAATAAGTAGAATCAAGAGAATAGTCTGTGCAATAACAGCATTATTGTTCAAAGAATAACCGTGAATGACTAAGGTATTCTGAATAATTTAAATACTAAATCAACTTCAAAGGACCTATGAAGGAAGACACTATCCACCTTAGGAGAAAGAACTGATAAATAGAAGTTTTACCTACATCTGTGTCAAACGGTGGCCTTCTTTAAAATGCACTAGAGAGGAAGGGAAGGGGGAGACTATTTGTAACTTAAAATGTAACAAAAAATTAAATTAAATTTTGAAAAAAGAATACAAAAGAGTCTTTTCTCTCAAGAAGCTTACATTTTATAGAATAGGAGGTACATTTCTCGGCAGGTACAAAAAAATTGTCCCCCTCTTACTTACCTCCCTCCAAAAAATAATCTGGGGTATATATTTCAAATGAGATGGTACCTGAATATAAATAAATATAAGGTTCTCGCTGCCCTTCAGTAATCTATAATATAGTTTAAAAAATGGAATTCAATAAATATTTATTAAGGCCTACTAAAGAACCTTCTAAGTGTCAAATGAATAATAAAGATTTTTAAATGCTTAAGGTGTTCAAAAGGAAGAGATCTGACTCTAACCTAGCTTCCCTCTTCATCTCAAAATAATTTCCCAAAGTTCACGCCTTCCCTCCTTAAGGTTAACATTTAGATGTATGTGTGTTTTTAAATCAGGTAGTTCATTGTTTATGAAGTATTTTCCGACAACTTTGTGGGTCAGGCATTGGCAGCATTGGGCCTACTTTTTCCTGTTCTACAGATGAAGAAGTAGAGACTTAGGATATTTAATCACCTGTTCATAGTCACAAAGCTGGGGTGCTTCAGAGCCTGAATTTGACACTCCCTTCCACCTGCCCCATCCATCTCCTACCATGGCCTTCTTGAATCCTCTCTATATTCTATGGGTTGCTTAGATGCTGCTTCCTCTAAACAGAAGTGACATGTTTGTCCCTTAATTTCTTGTAATATTTCTTTGTACCACCCTCTGGCACTGACCAAATTGTTTTGTGTATCACACATGCATAAATGAACCTTACATTATTCATTGGCTTCATAAAAATTCAACAATAGGTGAAGATGTTGAGAAATACAAATGAAAATGTTGGGTACAATAATATTACAGTCAGCAAATAATTCTACAGTGTCAGAAGAGTTATACACCCATATGGCCAGCATCTAAGCTGATGGAAGTCATGGTAAACTAGAACTGAATTAAATACCCTACTAAACCCTGGAGCAGTAACCAAGAACAAACTAGAAACTTCTTCTCCCAGATGGATGAACTGGGGGACAGGAGAAGCCTCTGACATGGGAAGTCTTGTAGAAAGGAGGGGCAGTTCAGAAATATGTACGGGACTGTCTGCCCTCCTTGCAACTAAGAAAAGATAGAAGGAATTTTTAAGCCTTGCAGCTCATTCCACCAAACTCATTACATATCTTTGTGCTACCCCTTAAACGGAGGAACTATTTATTCTTATAAATGTTTTATTCTGTCAGAATAATCCGAATATAATAGATTCTAGTCTCAGTCAGAGGCAATGGGCCCTGTTTAACAGGATCAAGCCTCAAGTTTCAGAAGAGGCTGGATAAAGCAAGGAGGGACCACACTCCTCTATAGGCAACAAACCAAGTGTTACTGTGTTGGGGTTGGAAGCTCAATTCCGTGTGGACAGTCTCGGGCGGGTAAAGGTAGGAACTTCTAAATCTTAGAGCTCTCACGAGATCCCCCCAGGAAACGGCTGGGAATCGAGGTGAACTGAGCTATCTCGTGTATTTCCGCCTCTTCCCGTGAGAAACGTGATGGGAGAGAGATCTCCCCGCCCTCGAGATTGTCCCGGATCTGGGCACACTATTGTTATCTAACAGCACGGTATTCAGATGCAAACTATGCGACTGGAGAGTTAAGTAGGATCAGGGAAGCCTGAAAGCTCTCTTAGCACGTGAGGAGCCAAAGAGGACACAAGGCTCCGCTTTTCCTCTTCTCCTTCTCTCCCCTCCCCCTCTCTCCCCGCTTGTACTTCTACTTCCAATCTCTTATTGTAAGATCTTTGCCTCCTTGGGAGATTCTTCTATCCCTCCTAAGGAAGAATTCCCCTGCACTTGTAACTAGACCCTGAAATAAAGCTCAACCCTTGTTCGACTCTGGAACGTCCTTTCTCTCATACGAGCATCCTGTTTGGCCAACTGAAGACCTCGGGAGGTGAGGTAAGAAGACTAGGGTAGCCCACAGGCCTCTAGGCCTGGCAGTTGGTGCCCCAACAGAGGACTGGGAGTGCAGATAATCCTGGGTGCTTTGGGAACACCCGGAAGGGGCTGTGAAAGACGCGAGTCCCGAATCCTAGATTCGGAAGGAGAGAAAGAGTGAGAGTAGCTTCCCACACCCATGGGAAAAGGGCAGGGATGGGGAATCAATTGCCAGTAATAAAGCCAGAGGAACAGGAGGTCTGGGCTGAGATACTTTACAGGGAATGCAGGGAGGCGGGGGTCACTATAGAGTTAAACGACCTCCTAGAATTTTGTAAAAGGATTTGGAAAGTTTCTCCTTGGCTCAAGCGGACAGGAATATCAAGAGAAAGATGGGGAGTGGTTGGAGAACAAATGGCCACTTATGAGCAACAATGCCCTGGGGAGCTGGAGGATTTAGATTTCCTGATATTCAGTGTAATTAAGAGCCTTTTAGAAGGGCCGGAGAGGCCAGGGCGGGATTGGAATGAGAGTGGAAGTGGAGAGAGGGGAGGGGAGAACCCTGGTAAGCAGAAAGTTAAGGAGTGTAGAGAAAAAATAGGTTCGGAGCTCCCTCTAGCAGATGGAAAAGGCGAGGCAGGGGAGAGTATGCCGTGTCTTCCCTCTGCGCCTCCTTATAGCATGCTCCATTGGTCAGACAGTCCAGGGCCACAGTCCAGTTTGGAAAAGGGAATACGAAAGGCTATAGAGAATGGAGAAGATGTAGGGACATTTCCTGTGCTAGAAATAGCGGACTCCAGTATCCCCGGTGGGGTTCGGAGGAGCCACATACCTATAGAGTGGAAGAGAGTAGTGACTCTCAAAGAGGCTTGTACCAAGCACGGCCCTAATTCACCCTTTGTCATAGCCATGCTTGAGACTCTCAGTGGTCAGTTTGTTCTGACTCCTAATGACTGGAAGAGCTTAGCTAGGGCCTGCCTTACCCCTGGGCAGAATGTGATTTGGGTATCAGAATTTTCTCAGAGGGTAAAGAGCACTACCAGTGGTCTAGAGGCTCAGGCCCCCCAGGCTTATCAGCAATTTACAGGAACAGGGCAGTTTGAGGCTACAGGAAATCAATTACAGTACTCAGCCTCCGATTATGTCTTGATTGCTGGAATGGCTATTGCCGCCTGGAAGGTTATAGCCTCTAAGAAAGAGAGAGAGTTTCCCATGACTAGGATTACGCAAGGAAACAATGAGCCATTTACTAATTTTGTGGCCAGGCTGCAGGAGGCAGTAGGTCGAGATATGGGAGAGGAAAACCAAGGGACAGAGATAGTGTTGAGGACATTGCTGCAGCAGAATTGTAATCATGACTGCAAAAAGGCAATGCTGGGACTGCCAAAGAATGCATCTGTTGAAGAAATGATACAAAGATGTGACAGGGTAGGAAGTCAGGTCTACTTGGCACAGGTGCAAGGGAAGTACCTGGCCGCAGCCTTAAGTAATATCTCTTTGGAGAAAAAATGTTTTAACTGTGGAAAACCGGGACACCTTAAGAAAGAGTGTAGGAAAGAAATAAGTACAGGGAGGGGCCAGGACCCTTGTTTTTCATGTGGAAAGCCAGGTCACTTAGCTAAACAATGTAGGAAGTCGGGAAATGGGGTGAGGGGCCCCTCGAGGGCCCCGAAAGTGTACCCTTTGGCAGAGAATTGGGACGGCCCCTTGGAGGGAGAATACAGGAGATTATGGGGCCAGAGGAAGGAATGCAACACCTTTACAGCTTAGAGAAGTGCCAGCTTGCAGCTCATCAGTTTACCATGATTCCCCTGAGAGACCCCATACAGGAGGAATCCCTGATATTACAGAACCCCTCTCATGCACCCGTAGTTATATATACAGGAGTTTATCCCACCGGCACCACAGCACTTCCATGCTCCAATGTGGTAGCCGAGCCAGCTCATATAGACAATCAGCTTCCCATAGCTATTGCCCTTCCCTTAAAGCACTCAGTTCAAATCCAGTTACTAAAGGAAATAGGACAGAATAGATCTGAGTGTACAATCTGGCTCAATGGAATTCCCATGACTGGCCTCCTTGATACTGGAGCGGATAGGACCTGCCTTAGCGGTCGCTCAGTACCCCGGCACCGGAAGCTTAAAGAAAGCCAGAGACCAGTGTGGGGAATAGGAGGGTGCCAAAATACCTTAGAGACAATGCACCCAGTAAAGTGGGAGGCAGAGGATCGCCAAGGGACCGTATGGCCGTTGGTGATTCCAGGACTTAGTTTTAACATCTGGGGCAGAGACATCATGAGCCGCCTGGGGATGAAGCTATCAAATTTTTAGTAAGGGCCATTGCTGTTTTACTGGAGTCCCCACCCTTGAATTGGAAGTCAGACACCCCGATTTGGGTGGAGCAATGGCCCCTGACTCCAGAAAAACTCCAGGCACTACAACTATTGGTTAAGGAGCAATTAGAAAAAGGAAATATAGAGCCATCAAAGTCACCCTGGAGTGCTCCTGTGTTTGTTATAAAGAAAAAATTCGGGAAATTCAGGTTCCTTACAGATCTAAGGAAGGTAAATCAGTCTCTCATGCCTATGGGAGCCCTGCAACCAGGTCTCCCTTCTCCTAATGCCATCCCGGATGGTTGGTCACTTATAATCATTGACATTCAGGATTGTTTTTTTTTCCATTCCTTTAAACAAAGTAGATTGTCCTCCGTTTGCTTTTACAATACCTCACCCCAATAATGAAGGACCTGCAAAGAGGTATCAGTGGAAGGTATTGCTCCAAGGTATGAGTTGCAGCCCCAACATCTGCCAGTGGTATGTTAATCAAGCCTTAGAAAGCCCCAGACAGCAATACCAATGCAAAATCATCCATTATATGGATGACATCCTTATAGCTGCACCTCAGCTCAAGGAACTGGAGAAGTGTTTCCAAGCAGTAGAAAGGAACCTTTTAGGACTAGGATTAGTTATTGCTCCTGAAAAGATACAGAGAGGACCCAGTTACAAATATTTGGGATATCAGATACAGGGCACCATCATTCGGCCGGAACCCCCAAAATGGGATATAAAGATCCAAACACTCAATGATGCTCAGAAACTAGTAGGAGCTATCCAATGGATAAGATCAAAGGTGCCTATACCTCTACCTCTCATGCAACCTTTATATTCACTATTGACAGGAGACTCTGCTTTAAATTCCCCACGAACATTGACTCCTGAAGCAGCCAAGGCCATAGAGGCAATAAAAAACCAATTTTTAGAGTCCACCACATTCCGGTGGGATCCAGGAGGAGATGTGGAGGTATCTATTATCTCCACCACACCTCCCTATGCCGTCATACACCAGAAAGAGAAGCCCCTAGAGTGGGTGTATTTAAGTAAAACAGGAAGCAGTTTACTAAACAAGTGGGAATTTCTAGGACGGTTAGCACTAGAGGCAGTAAAAAGAGCTACCCACATGTACCAAAAACAGCCAATTCTTTATGCTACACTCACCACTAAGGATGTAGAAGAGTTAGCTCAGAATCATGTTTCTTGGGCCACTATACTCCACTGGGCCCAGGTGAAACCAAATTCGACTTTCCTATTCAAAGAGTTATTACAGTGGGCCCCAGCACCAGTGAAAAGGTACTCACCAAACCCAGTAGAGGGGCCTAACATTTTTACAGATGCCACAAAACATCACAAGGCATCTATTTATAATTCGGCTTCCCAAGAGATACATATAGTTAACACACCCTACACCTCTACTCAACAGAATGAGTTGGAAGCTATAATCCAAGCTCTCCAAATATATAATGACATACCAATTAACATTATTACTGATAGTCAGTATGCATCTTTATTAATTTCACAGATTGAGGACTCTATTGTAGATTATCGGTCCAATATTTTTTCACAGTGTGAGCGGCTATTGACCACCATTAATAACAGAACACACCCTTTTTATGTTTTACATGTGCGCTCACATACTAATGGCACAGGACCAATTTTTGAAGGAAATCAAATAGCAGACAATTCACTATACCTTGTAGGGCACACTGTGGAACCACAGGAAAGGGCCCAAAAGGCTCATGATAGGTTCCACCTAGCCACAGAAGCCCTCTGCAAATTATAAGGGATAACTCAGGAACAGGCCAGAAAAATTGTTAAGAGCTGTCTCCAATGTATCCCATTCCACCCATCTCTAGACCAGGGTGTCAATCCTCGTGGCTTGGCACCCAATGAAATTTGGCAAATGGATGTCACCCATCTTAAGGGCCAGTGCATACATGTGACAGTGGACACATGGTCCGGATTCCTTATGGTGACTTTACAGCCAGGTGAATCAAGTGCTAAAGTAATTCAACATCTTTGGCACTGTTTTTCTGTTTCAGGCTTACCCTTAGAAATAAAGACAGATAACAGTCCTGCCTATACTTCTCAAACCCTTACACACTTCCTCCGCGATCTAGGGATTCGACATGTTACAGGAATCCCTTATAATCCACAAGGCCAGGCCATAGTGGAAAGGGCCAATCTCACCTTGAAGGCAATCCTCGCTAAACAAAGAAGGGGAAAAGGTCGCCTAACACAATCAGAGCTTGATACAGCTGTGTATACACACAATTTTTTGCATATCTCAAAAAACTCACATACTACACCAGCTATGAGACATTTTGTGAATATTCCAAGACAACCCCGCAAGGAAAGTAATACCCAGGCTGGAAATAAGGACACATGGGCCATGGTAAAGGATATGGCCTCAGGGAAATGGAAAGGTCAGTATAAGATGCTAATATGGGGTCCAGGGTATGTTTGTGTCTCCACAGGAAAAGGTGATGCGTGGATTCCCATTAGAAGGATCTGTAGGTGGGAACCGATGTCGGAGACGGTGGAGATGCAGGAGGCGGAGACCCCGGAGACCCCGGAGAAGGATCATGCACCACCTGAGTCTGCTGCTGACAGCTTTAACCCTGCTGCCCAGAGAGGAAGCAGCACTCATCCCAACATAGCTGACCACTCCATCTAGGCATCTCTTTCCAGCGGCTGAAGGAGGACTTTGATATCACAAACCCAGGACATTGGGGGGGGGAAGGGGTGACCAACTTTTCGGGAGATGACCAACTTTTTGCCTGAACCACAGGCTTGGCCATTCAGGCTTGGCCGTTGAGATCCATTTGCATGACTGAGGGGGTGGTGATGTGTAAGGCGCCAGCACTAGCTGCTTCTCTTAGAATATGCTTTGGAATTAGTGATTGCCCTTTCTCTTGCTGTAACTCAGCCATTTAGCTTCATCTTTGTTTTGTCTGATGCCTCTCTTTGTCAGTTGTGCTAGCTGCAGATTTCTGTGTAAATGAAGTCTTGTTGTAGGGTACTCATATGCTAAAGGCCTTCCTAATCCACTCAGCCTCCAGCTACTGTTTGCTCTAGAGCCATGTGCCCGCCGCGCAAAACAAAAAAGGGGAGATGCTGGGGATGGAAGCTCAATTCCGTGTGGACAGTCTCGGGCGGGTAAAGGTGGGAACTTCTAAATCTTAGAGCTCTCACGAGACCCCCCCCAGGAAATGGCTGGGAATCGAGGTGAACCGAGCTATCTCGTGTATTTCCGCCTCTTCCCGTGAGAAACGTGATGGGAGAGAGATCTCCCCGCCCTCAAGATTGTCCCGGATCTGGGCACACTATTGTTATCTAACAGCACGGTATTCAGATGCAAACTATGCGACTGGAGAGTTAAGTAGGATCAGGGAAGCCTGAAAGCTCTCTTAGCACGTGAGGAGCCAAAGAGGACACAAGGCTCCGCTTTTCCTCTTCTCCTTCTCTCCCCTCCCCCTCTCTCCCCGCTTGTACTTCTACTTCCAATCTCTTATTGTAAGATCTTTGCCTCCTTGGGAGATTCTTCTATCCCTCCTAAGGAAGAATTCCCCTGCACTTGTAACTAGACCCTGAAATAAAGCTCAACCCTTGTTCGACTCTGGAACGTCCTTTCTCTCATACGAGCATCCTGTTTGGCCAACTGAAGACCTCGGGAGGTGAGGTAAGAAGACTAGGGTAGCCCACAGGCCTCTAGGCCTGGCATTACTGTATATAACCTAGAACTGAAAACTGATTATGTACTAGCCTGGAAATGAATTTTTAAAAAATTTTAAAAGTTTTTTATAAAGGTTTTAAGAATAATGGGTGGAAGAGATTGCATGACAAACAATAGGCAGCTAACTCTGAACTTAAAGACAAGGAGAGCTGGGTTTGAATCTTTCCTCAGAACTGTATACTTTAGGCAAGTCACTTAAGCTCTCTTGATCCTAATTTCCTCATCTGTAAAATAAAGTGTTAGAATCAATGTCTCCTAAAGGTCCATTTGAGCAATAAATCTTTGATTCTATTCTCAGGGGAAGGGGAAGGGAATTAACTTGTCATGGGGTTGAGATTTTTTAATCTCATCTTGGGGTGCCAGCTCTTAGTACTTCATGATCATTTGTGGAAGTAAGTAGCCATGGCCACCCAGGTTTGGGGAGGTCAGAAGGCAGTCTGTGATTAATGTGACATGCACAGATAAGAACTGAGAAGAAAGAATTTTCCTTACAGAAAGATAATCTAGGGATGCAGATCTTTCATTGGGCAGGTGTCTAAAGGGGACAGGTCTTTCAGAGAAGTATATAATTTGACCTCCTTGTGCCTCAGGGCCTCTCAGACCTCAGGAACTGGCCTTACTCATGATGTCTATTTATGCGACTGCTTTGATTGATCCTATCCTCAGACCCTGAATGATTTATCGCCGTGATAGCAGATATTCTGATGTTGTTCAACACTCCATTTGCTCAGGGAGTAAGGAGAAAGGGCAGTAGGACAATTTAAGATAGATGGAGGACTAGGGCATGGAGAAAGAACCACCAAATTACTGGGTAGACAAGCCAATGAACTAGAAAGAGACAGAGGTTGGTGTTAGAGATGAAACCTACGTCAAAGCAAAAAATTCATAGTATGGTCCAGTAGAGGTGCTGGAAAGAGACAAGGTCCTGGTTTCAGGCTAGAAGAGTGCAGCATTAGAAAAGAGAAGAGCTTAGTAAGGTAAAGAACTTGCATTCAATTGATTTCACTCAAATCTCAAATAGGTTCATGAGAGTTTTAAGGTCACCTATGTGCTGGTGGGATGTTCTCCTGACTTGTCCTTCCCTGTCAGCTGGAGGGAGAACACTGTGCTACTTTTACCTTCATTATCTTTCAAAGAATCAATGAAGGCAGACAGACGTGGGGAACTTGTGGCCTTAAGGCCATCTGTGGTCTTCTAGGTCCTTAAGTGCTGCTTTTTGACTAAATCTAAATTTTACAGCAAATTTGTAGTAATTTTTCAATAAAATTTGGAGTCAAAAGACCACACTTAAAACCTAGAAGGCCACAGGTGTCCCTAAGGCTGCAGAATCCCCACCCCTGAAGTAGAATAATACCTGGGTTATCATTAGAACATTTTGCATCAATTTATTGGGTATGCTTATGAAACATTATTATAATTATGAAAATACACTCTTTAGGGAAGAGATTACATTGTACATGCCTGTAATTGCTTATGTTCAATTTTATTCACATAATATTTACTAAGTGACCCCCAGGTAGGATCACAGAAGCATAGACTTAGACATGTATGGGACATTGAAGACCAATTTCCTCCTTTTACTGTGAGAGAAAACTGAGTTACAGAGAAAGTAGATATCTAACCCAAGTTCATGCTGCTAGTTAAGTATCTAAGGCAGAATTTGGACAGATTTTCCTGACTTTATTTTCCTAACACTCTATTCACTACACCTCATAGCTTTCTCTCAAAGGCTAAAGAGAAAAGTGGAAGCTTTTGCTCTTGAGGAAGGGACATTATCATGGAATGCAACAGGTACACATTTTAGGAGTTCCATTAAATATACTGGCACCAAATAAACCAACTCAGGGAAAGACCTACACTACTCCTTCCTTAATCCCACAATCTAGCTTAATGTCAAACTTCTGATGAAATATTGAAGTTGGGGGGAAGGGAAAGTTATAATGGTGTCAACATAAAACTTGACCCAGATTCCTGGGCCCCAGCAAACCAGGAGCAGGCCTTGGGAGTGACTGAATCAGAAGTAGCAGGGGCTATTTCCACAGCTCTCAGCTCACAGAGGGTAAGGAGAGCAAACAACTGATCAGAAGGAGATTACAGGGGTCTCTTTGCTGGCACTAAGGCAGGACTCTGTTGCTTTGCCCATACCTGGATCTGGGTCACAGTCCTGGGTGGCAGCACTGCTGAACTTGCAGCCACAGCAGAGCAGGAACCATCCTCAAAGTTCCAGGGCAGAAAAGAGTGCTTGTGGTCAGTCACAGACCAGAGCACAGGCCAGGAGAGTAGTAAACATACCTCTCCTTAGATCATAGTGCCTTGGAAGAACTGAAAACTTACAAGTCCCTAAAAATATCTCTGACAACATCTGCACAAAACCCCAAAGCTTGGGACAGTGTGCCTTCAATGCCAGAATTAGAGCCCCACTTTAGTAAAGAATTAAAAGTCAAGAAATAGGCTGGGAACATGAGAAAACAACAGAAAAACATCTGACCATGGAAAGCTATTATGGCGACAAAGAAGATCAAAACACACATTCAGAAGAAGGAACCAAAGTCAAAGCTCCTACATCCAAAGCCTCTAAGAAAAATATGAATTGGTCTCAGGCCATGGAAAATTTCAAAAAGAATTTTGAAAATCAAGTAAGAGAGGTAGAGGAAAAATTGGGAATAGAAGTGAGAGTAAAGCAAGAAAATCATGGAAAATAGATCAATAGACTGGTAAAGGAGACAGAAAAAATGCTGAAGAAAATAACACCTTAAAAAACAAAACTAGGCCAAATGGTAAAAGAGGTACAAAAACCAATGAGGAGAAGTATGTCTTAAAAAGAAGAATTGGCCAAATTGGAAAAAGAAGAAAGACACAAAAATTCAATGAAGAAAAATCCTCCTTAAGAGTAGGATTGGTCAAATGGGAAAGAAGGTACAAAAGCTCACTGAAGAATACAATTCCTTAAAAATTAGAATTGAACAAATGGCAGCTAACAGCTTTACGAGAAACCAAGAAACAATAAAATAAAACAAAAGAAGGAAAAAAGTAGAAGACAATGTAAAATATCTCATTGGAAAAAGAACTAACTTGGAAAATAGATCTGGAAGAGATAATTTTAAAATTATTGAACTCCCTGAAAGCTATGATCATAAAAAGAACCTAGACATCATCTTTCCAGAAATTATCAAGAAAAACTGCTCTGATATTCTAGAACCAGAGAAGAAAATAGAAATGGAAAGAATCCACCAATTACCTCCCAAAAGACATCCCAAAATGAATACTCCCAGGAATATTATAGCCAAATTCCAGAGCACCCAAGTAAAGGAGACAATATTTCAAGTAGCCAGAAAGAAATAATTCAAGTATGGTGGAGCCATAGTCAAGACAATTTCAGATTTATTACCTTCTACATTAAAGGATTGGAGAACTTGGAATATGGCATTCCAGAGGACAAAAGAGCTAGGGTTACAAACAAGAATCACCTACTCAACAAAAATGAGTATAATTCTTCAGGGGGTTAGGGAGATGGGGAGAGTGAATATTCAAAGAAATAGAGGACTTCCAAGCATTCTTATTGAAAAGATCAGAGCTGAATAGACAATTTGACTTTCAAATACTAAATTCAAGAGAAGCATAAAAAGGTAAACAGGAAAGGAAAATCATAAGGGACTTGATAAAGTTAAACTGTTTACATCCTACATGTGAAGATGATAGTTGTAATTCCTAAGATCTTTCTCATTATTAGGGAGTTACAAGGAGTTAGAAGTTAGAAGGAGTATATATAGGCAAAGGCACAGAAGTGAGTGAAATATGAAAGGCTTATATACAAAAAAAAATAAAATTAAGGGGGTAAAAAAAAGAATGTACTGGGAGAACGAAGGAAAAAAAGGCAAGAAAAAATTTTTACACTAAAAGGGAAGAGGGGAAAGGGGAAGGAAGTGTGTGAACCTTACCCTCATCAAAGTTGGCTGAAAGAGGGAATAATATACCCACTCCATTGGGCATATAAATCTATATTACCCTATAGGAAAGTAGGAAAGGAAAAGAAGAGAAGGAGGAGTGATAGAAGGGAGGCAGATTGGGGGAGGGGGTGGTCAGAAACAAAACTCTTTTGAAGAGGGACAGGGTAAATGGAAAGAGAGGATAGAATAAATGAGGGAAATAGGGTGGAGGGAAATACAGTTAGCAGTAGTAATTGTGAAAAAAAATTAAAGCAAGTTTCTCTGATAAAGGCCTCATTTCTCAAACTATAGAGAGCTGTCAAATTTATAAAAATGAAAGCTATCCCCCAACTGATAAATGATCGATATGAACAATTTTCAGATGAAGTAATCAAAGATATCTATAGCCATATGAAAAAATGCTTTCACTATTGAATGCAGAAATGCAAATTAAAACAATTCTGAGGTACTACCTCATACCTATTAGATTGGCTAATAGGGTAGAAAAAGAAAATGACAAATGTTGGAGGGGATGTAGGAAAAATGAGGCATTAATACACTATGGGTGGAGTTGTGAACTGATTCAACTATTTTATAGAGCAATTTGGAAGTATGACCAAAACTGGTCATAAAATGAACCATACCCTTTGACCTAGCAGTACTAGATCTGTGTCTCAAAAGAGAGTTTTAAAAAAAGGAAAAGGACCTATATATACAAAAATATTTACAGCATCTCTTTTCTGGTGTAAAAGAATTGGAAATCAAGGGGATATCTATCAGTTGGGCAATGGCTGCATAATTTGTGATATGTGATTATGATGGAATACTATTGTGCTATAAGAAATGATGAGCAGGATGATCAAAAAAACCTGGAAAGACTTACATGAGCTGACACAAAGCAAAATGTCCTGTGCATAAAGTAACAGCAATATTGTAAGATGATCAGCTGTGAATGACTTAACTATTCTCAGCAATACCACGATCCAAGACAACTCTAAAAGACTTATGATGAAAACTGCTATCCTTCCTTAAAGAAAGAACTGATGGTATCTGAATATAGATTGAAGCATACTTTTTAACTTTATTTTTCCTGAGGGGCTTTTTTTGGTCTATGCTTTCTTTCACAACATGATCAATATGGAAATATTTTGCATGACTACACATGTATAATCTGTATCAAATTGTTTGTCTTCAAGGGCCGGGTTGGGGTGATGGGGAGGGATGAAGGGAGAGAAGTTGGAACTCAGCTTTTAAAATGAATGCTTAAAATTGTTTTTACATGCAATTGGGGGAAAATAAAATACTATTTTCTTAAATTCCAATCCTTGGAGTTTTAACTTTTGTTCTAAAGGTAATAGGGAGTCACTGTCTTTGGATAAAGAAATGGTCAGCTTTCTTCATTGGGGATATCATGAACCAATTAATACATACTAAGTGCTAATTATGTGCTTTGTTGTTTCTCAATCATGTCTGACTCTTCATGACCCAGTTTGGGGTTTTCTTGCCAAAGACAGCAGAGTGATTTGGCATTTCGTTCTCCAGATGAGGAAACTGGGACAAACAAGGTTAAGTGACTTGCCCACTGTCACACAGTAAGTGTCTAAGGACAGATTCAAACTCAGGAAGACTCATCTTCCTGACTCTAGGTTCAGAAATCTATCCACTGTACCATCAAACTGTCCCTTTCTATGTGCTAGCCTCAGGGCTAAGCTCTTTACTCATCCACCTTTGGTGTCCACCTGTCATCCAACTCTTACCTGTGGCTCCAAGAAGTTGCAGAATACACTACAGCATACAAAACTGTCTTAGCAAATGGACTAAACCAGTTTGAGGGTAATCAACAGGTCTCAAACCCATTGGTGGGGTAGGGGGATATCTACCCCAAGCATGGAAAGATTTCCCTCAGTGGAATGGGTGGATGAGAGCAATTTGTTCCAGCAGCCATGAAAGCTGCAGAAGATGTACTATGGAGTACTTAGAATTTGGTCAGACATGAAAGACGCCAAGTTCACCAACTACATACCAGGCCATCTTCAGTCATCCTATTTTTTGTCTTGCCACTGGATTTAGATGACTAGAAGAAAGGGTGAGGCTTTTTGCAACTCTGCCTCATTTAAATCCAATTCACCAGCAAGTGAAGGCATCATTCTTCCAAAACAAGGATAAATAACAACAAATCCCTACCCTCAAAGGGCTCATATTGTAATGGAGGATTCAACATGTACATAAGCACTTACATAAGATAATGTAATTAACACAAGATAGTTTGGGAAAGGAATGACCTGGCTGCTGAGGAGAGGGGAAAATCAAGAAGGCCCGGGAGACTTGAATCAACAAACATTTATAAAAACTCTATGCCTCCTCCAAGGCAAGAAGAGGACACTGAGTGATTTAGGAAAATGGAGGATGACAATAGAGGGAACCTATATCTAAGACTGAGGGACAGTATAAGCCCTCTGAAAATCATTCTCACTAGGAATACAACTTAAATTTCTCCTTTACAAATACATGCATATAAGTAAGCTCCTTACCAAGACTGAAATAAGTGTATCCTTCTTTAAAAATCAAAACTTCAGAAAAGCTCTCACCTATGTCTTTGCAACTTTTGATGAGAAATAAATCTCCAGCCAGTTAGTCACAGGTCTTACTGGAAGGCAGGCTTATCGGTCTGCCCTAATGTGGACTTGGCCAGTAGTCCACTAAAATACTTGTGTCTTTTTTGTGCAATCCAGTTTCAACATCTAGACAGTCCTGTAGTGTTTTAATAGCCATCCAATTTAATTTAAATTTAATAGCCATCTAAATTATGGTGAGGGATAAAAATAGCAAAATCATGCAGTCTTGCTGATTTGAATATATTTATAAACAATTTAAGGTTGTTTTTCTTTCCCCCACAGTAAAATCAACTCCTTGAAAATAAAATAGTTAGGTCTCTTTTAATTTTGATTATCAGTACACCTGCTGATAGTTAAGTTACACTTGAAAGCTTGTTTTGTTTTCTGTTAAAAATGATAAAGTGACTTAAAAGAAAAGGCCTTGGAAGAAATTCTATTGTATGAACCATAGCAAAAATTGGTATTTAATGACAAAACCCAGATATTCCAATAATAATAAAGCACTGAACTAGTATTTAGAATACTTGCTGCTACCAGCTCTGCTAATTAGTTAGTATGACTTAGGGCAAGGTATTTAGTTTTTTTTTCAAACTTGGTTTCCTTATCAACATTAGGGTGTTTTAATAAGATCAATTGTTCCTAACAATTTTTTTTTGCTCCCTGAACAAATTCCTTTTGTCAACAATAACTTCTTTTTTATTCACTGCTTGCCATTTTTAAATAATTAGTTGTTTAAGAGAATTTCAGAATTTGGGGCAATTTTTTTATACCAATATTTGCTTTTCTCATCTCTCTGACTTTATTTTCTGAATTTGGGCTTTGCCTCTTGCAGTGATTTGGGAAGAGGTGGTTGGCCCTGCTTGGTCTTGCCCTGGAGCTCCCTGGGTTCATGCTCTAACCTCCTACGCCTGAGGTTAGGCTCTGTGGATCTCTGGGGCACTGAGCCCTGGAACCTCAGGGCCTTTTATGGCAAGAGTTCCTAGCCTTTTTTTTTAAATATCATGAACCAATTCACTTATAGCTTATTCAATTTCTTTTTTTGAAATTTGTATTACTTAAGCTCTTCATTTCTTTTTGTTGTTAATCTAGAGGAGTTCATCCCATTCACATTTACTACTGTAATTGTTAATTGTGTTTTTCCTTCCATCATGTCTCCTTATACTTTTCTTTGCCACCCCCCACACTTTTACAAAGAAGAAAGTGAAAGTGAAATAAAATGATTAACCCTAATATCTTATAATTGTAGCAATTTTCTCACTTTCCACTGTCCTTCTTTTATTTCTCTCAAAATCCTGCCCCTGATTCTTAGACTTTTTAAAATCCTCTTTTATCATCACCTCTCCAAAGCTGAAGTTGTTTCCTTTTGTATCTGTTTCCTCCCCAATTCTATCTTCCATACTAAATTTCTTCCCTTTCTCTCTTTCCCTGAATGTTTCCCTATTTACTTACATGGATTTCTCTATATGGGCCTGCATATGTTTCCTTTTCTGTCTAACTCAGGTAAGAATGAGGATCATGTCATGCCTATGCTTCTCACCCTTTCAATCATGTTACTACACTTAGCCTTTCTTCTCATGTGTCCTGCTTATCTCCTTTCTTCACTGTTGCTTACTATATTGTTAGTACCACCTTTTAAATCTCTTTCTTTCCTCTCTTAACATTATCAGAACAAAACAAAAGAAAAAAGACAGTAATCTCCTGTATTTTCTTTCTTAATTCTTCATGAGACTCTTGAGGATGATGGGGTTCAGAAAGGACACTTGAATAAAAGTACTTCATCATTTAACCTCTTCTAATTGCTAAAACATATTTGCCATCTTTGCTTTCTTTCGCTGTTTAAGTTTGTGCTTAAAAGTTTCTGCTCTTATCTTTCTTTCATCAAGAATGCATGAAAGTCATATATTCTATTGAAAATCTACTTCTTACAATGTAATTTTATGCTCAGTTTTGCAGGATAAGTTATTCTTCATTGTAAACTTTCTTTTCTTTTTGCTTTTTTTTGTCTTTGAGAATATTGTATTCCAAAATTTTTCTCTCTTTTGAAATACTTGAAGTAATCATGTATGATCCTGACATTTTCATAACAATTTTTGCCTACTGGATTTTTATTTCTGCTTTTATCTCTTGCTTAATTTTTTAAAGGTACTCTTGTTCTCTTTGGAGTCAAAATATTTTTTCCTCAGAGGCTATGCAGTAGAATTACATGAATTTTCTGTATTCACCTCTTGAGTTTCTCTTAATCCATAGTATTTCTTGTGTGTGTGTGTGTGTGTGTGTGTGTGTGTGTGTGTGTGTGTATGTGTGTGTTCTTTGTACTCCTATCTTCAAGCTCATATCCTGGCTTGAGGCTCTGTGTCAGGGCTAATCTCTGGTGACACTCTTAGATAGGTTGATCTGTTCCTATCCCCAGTTTCCAGAGTTCCTGCCCCTAAATTTTCCCTCCTCTGGTTTTTCTGTACTCACCTTGCTGGTAGGATTCAAGTCCCCTTGCAGCACCTCTCCAGAATCTGCTCTGGACTTCTAGCCCCTCATAGCATCTCTGGTCAGATTGCTGCAGTCCTCAACTATCCCAGACCTTCCTAAATTAGAGCATTTCAAGTCTTTCCTATCAGAGTGTGCTGCAGAATGCCCCTGGACCATTCCTTAGTTTGTTGGCTTATAATCATAGCAACTCTACAGTTTTTGATAGAATGATATCTCATTGCACTAACAATTCTGATTAAATGAGTGATCATCAAGGAAAATACTTTTATTTCAATCCTTGCTACAAACTCTTTCCAAAAATGTTCTCTAATAACTTTACTTAGAAGTGGATTATGTTGATTTTGGGGGAGGATGGCATTCAAAGAATCTAAGTATTGGAAGAGATCTCAGAGTTAATTGTCTAACCTGTACCTAAATAAGAATCCACATTGTGACATTTCTGACAACAATCATCTAGTCTTTACCTAAAGATCTATAGGGAGGTAGAGAGATGGAAGGAGAAGAGGAGGAAGAGAAAAAAGCATTTATTAAGTACCTACTGTGTGCCAGGCACTGTGCTAAGTACTTTACAAATATTATCTCATTTGATCCTTAAAACAACCCTGGGAGGTAGTGTTATTATAATACCCATTTCATGGCTGAAGAAACTGAGACCGAGGCACTTGCCCAAGATCATACAATTAGTAACTAACTGAAGCCAGCTTTGAATTCAGATCTTTCTGACTCCAAGTCCAGCACTCAATCTACTACGCCACCTACACACCTTGAAGGTTTGATGGGGAGAACAAACCACCCCCTCAAGGCACTTTTTAATGGTTCTAATTCTCAAAAGGCTTTCCTTGTATCAAATTAAAATCCTCCTCTGTGTCTTCCATCCATTGCCCCATTTTGCTAGATGAAGCCAAACAGAAAAAAATCTAATCCCTCTTCTCTGATTTCTTTTTTGTATACTTTCAGATAACCAACTCCCAAGTCTTCTCTTCTGTAGGGTCCATCCCCAATGCCTTCAACCAGCCCTCAGATGACATGCTTTCTCATGATAATGCCACCCTTAGTGATTTAATTTATACTTTCAAGATTAAGGATTTTGCATTGCTGTAGGCTTATAATTATGACCACAATAGATTGTATTTGTATTGTGTTTGCTTTCACAATTTGGTTAACTGATTTGATACTTACTCTACCCCATATGAGATAAATTCGGACAGATATTACCAATTCACAAATAAGAGACATCGATTATGATCTACTGAACCATAGATGGAGAAGATATAAAAGACTGGCTTGACTCCAAGAGCTGCCCTGGAAGCACTTTGGAAAACTTACAATCTGATAACTACTTGCTTACTTCTGATTTGCTTTCCTCCTAAAAATAGCTAGTTCTAAAAAATTCAGGTTATTTAAGAGTCTTGACAAATCAAGCTTTTGCAGTTTTTGAAATATATGCTGGCAAATCTTTTTCAACTGAAAATGTTTCTTTCAACAATTTTTGGAAAACAAAGCTTATGAACAAGCAAAGTGGTCAATGTAGCGAGTACTTAGGACCAGCTTAATAACTTCATTCTCTTCCCTGATGAAGTGTCCCATTGATTAGGAACTTTCATGAAAGTCTGTCTGATTTTTTAAAAAGAAAAAATATACTTGAGATAATCTAAATATTATACGGACAATTCAATAATCTATATTCTAGATTAGTATGTAAGCTCCTTGTGGAAATGTATTGTTTTGGGTCCTCAGCCCTTAGTACAGTAAGTATATGGAGGTGGTTTAGTGGCACAGTGGATAGCGCACTGAGTCTGGAGTCAGGAAGAACTCAAGTGTCTTAGGCACTTTTCAGCTGTGTGACCCTGGGCAAGTCACTAAAGCCCATTTGCCTCACTTACCTCATCTGTGAAATGAATCTGTAAAATGACCTGGAGAAGGAAGTGGCAAACCAATTCAGAATCTCTGACAAAAAGACTGGAGACACAAAGAGTCAGACACAGTTGAAAAACAACAATAACACAGAGGCAGCTAAAGATTTCAGTGGATAGAGAGCTGTGCTTGAAGTCAGGATTACCTGAGTTCAAATCTGGCCTCAGATACTTACTATTTGTGTAACTTGAGCTAATGAGAGTCTGCACTAGGGTGATAGCCATGGGAATGAAGAGGAGAAATACAAGAGATGTTGTGAAAGTACAAACAACATGCCATATCTACATATTACATATGTAAAATGGACATGAGTAAAGAATCAAGGAGGATGCCAGGGTTGCAAGCCTGGGTAACTAGAAGGGTGGCAGCGTGATTAAAGTAATAGAAATGATAAGAGGCAGACAGAGTGTGAGGGGCAAAAACGATGAGTTCTATTTTAGACATGTTGAGTTTGAGATATCCATAAAAATATTTAATAGGCATTTGGACATGTGAGAGTGGAGGGAGGTCAGGAGATGGAAAACACCTGCACATATAGGTTAGAAAATCATCTTCATAGAGATGATAGTTGAACTCATAGATTGATGAGATCACCAAGCAAGACAGGTAAGAGGAAGAAGAGAAGAGAACCAAGGCTAGCTCCTGGGGGAAATATATGGGTGTGACCTGCTGGTCCAGCAAAGAAGAGGTACTGAGAATGAGTGGTCAGATGGATAGAAAGAGAGCCAGGAAAGAACACTGTCCCAAAAACCTGGACAGGAGAGACTAGAAGGGTAGAAGAGGCTAATAGTGTCAAAGGTATAGAGAAATTTAGTTTTTTCCAGGATTTTCCAGGATACAGTAATATGAGGATTTTTAAAAGGTTATTAGATTTGTCATTTAAAAGGCATTGGTAACTTTTGAGAGAGCAGTTTCCGTTGAAGATGAGGTCAAAAGCCAGATTGTAAAGGATTTAAAGGAAGTGAAAAGAAAATAGTAGTAGATAGTTTTTTCATGAAGTTTGTGTAGCCATGAAAGGGAGAGAAGAAATGGGGCAATGATTTGTTGGAAGGAGGGAGGATGGTAAGATCAGTTCTCTTTAACAGAAGAGTATTTTCCCCCTTAGGCAGAGTACAATCTGAGACTGAGCTGCTTTTACTTAATTAGAGAATCCACTTCTTATGTAGTTTATCCATAAAATGTCATCTTTAATCTGATGCTGAAGATTTCAAGAGTGTTAATTGGTCAGGGTACATATGGCTGAGTTCATGGGCAGTCTTTCTAAATTAATGATTGGTCCTTTGGGAAGTTCAGCGTTGACACACCACCCTTAGTGACCTTAGACACAGATGACTACTTTCAGGATGGGATGCCTGTACTGGCCAGTTTCTTTCAATTAGTTTAAGAATGACATATATTCAATAACCTTGGATTGTAGATGTTGTTTCAAGGTAGGTGGGTTGCATAGTATAGCTGCTAATAATGATTTATCTTGACAATGATCTACAGACCACCCTCCTCTTAGAGTGCAGGTGTCCAAGTCTTCACTGAGCTATAAAGGGAATGATATATATTAAAGAAAACTGTTGACTCCTAATACTCAAAGTTATTCACTATATGTAATATGTGTTTTTTCGGCTCAGAAAGTTAATGTCCTAGAGCTAGAGTTTCACTGCTGGTTTAAGCATACAAACAAAAATTAATTAATAGATGAATGAATGCATGCATGAAAGAATAATGAATGAACAAATAGATAAGTAAGCAAATGAAGGAATAAACAGATAGAAAAATGAATGAATAATCCAAAATGGATCCACTTAAAATGGATCCAAGCCTATGCACAAGTGTCATCCATTATTTAGCTTTTCTTCTGTGAGTGGAAGTACAGTCATCAAGACAACCTCAGAATTGTGAGATGTGTCAAAGCAGACACAAAAGGCACTTACTGAGAAAGATAATGCCTGTACAATTCTAGATCTCTCATTTTTCTTCTAAAATGGGATGTTCCATTTTATAGGCAGGGGACCAAGGGCATGGCTCATATCTACAACAGTCATGACCTAATCAATCATCCTCAATGTGGTATTAATGAGTCAACAAGTATCCAGGCCAAGGGTATTCTCCATACTCTGAGAACGCAAGGGGAATAATAACTGTAATGTGGTTTCATTCATGGAAGATGTCCACACCACTCAAAACAACATTTTTAAGGTAAGAACAAAGGTTGTATCCTTTAACCTTCTTAGTTTGACAAGGGGAGCTCTGGTCATAACTCCTAAATTTTAAATGGACATTCCCAATGGTATAGGAATTCAGAATACCTGCACAGAATAATTAAACTCTATTGTAAATGTTTTAGAATTCAGAATAACTTCAACAGAATATTTAATCATACTGTGTTGACTGACTTTCTTTACCCATTATGGTGCAGATATATGTATACCTGTATATGTGTGTATACATTCATAAACACACATATGCACATTGTACTTGTCCTTTTTTTAAAGAGGACCATGATATCAGGGAATGATGACATCACTTGCAGTTGACTTTGATCTGAGTGAGGAAAGGCTCACTAGTGCAAGGTCACTAGTCTCACTTTCTCCTCCAGAGCCACCTCTGTCCAGTGGCCAGATATGGAGATGGTCCAGGATGCAATGGGAGACCCTGACCCTTTTAGGCTAAGGTCTTTTCAGGTTCTCACTTTGAGTGAGGTAATGCCCATTCAGAGAATAGTTCTCTTTAAGAAGTGAGTCTAGGGATGATCCCTTTAATTTAAAAAAAAAATACACATCACCCACACATATATATCTATGTATCTATCTTACTATTTATATTATATATCTATATATACATATATGTATATGTATATATGTGTGTATACATGCATATGTATGTATTAAGTTTGACCTTACTATCCAAACAGGAAAATCCTTGCGGATAAAGAATGGCCACTGTGTGGACTATGGTAGACAGTTAGACAGACAGTAAATACAGATAACGTGGTTGATTAGTACATAAACCTTGTATGGACAGTAAACTAAGATGTCAATAAATCTTTATATTTTTGTCAAATGGACCACTTTACTTCCACTAAAATCCTACTTTAATGACACATGTGAATTTATAAGTACTTTTTAAGATCCACATATTTGCTTTTCTGTCTCTTTTTTTAATGAACTTATTCTGAACATAAATAAAGCAAATGAATTCCACGTAACATTTGCATCCTGCTCTCATTCTTATGCAGATTATTCTGAATTGGAAAGAAAGTTCTTTTTAATGAATTTGTGTTAGAGAAGTAGGTATTTATAAATAATCCTAATGTCTATGTTTAAGTGAAGCCTTTATTTGATTTTTACATGTAAAGATGCTCCTTAGTAGCACAGAGTAAGGCTGGGTCTAAGCGAAATTTGCAAAGCAGAATGGTTTATTTGGGAGATGAAAGTGCCTCTTTTTTTCCCTTCTGGTCTTCTGTACTTTAAATTGATTCCACCTACCCTTTTGTCTTACCACTTTTTCAAAGATAAACAATGTGATAATGAAATTTATGCAAAAGTGTTAGTGACAATTTCTACCTTTATCAGCAATCTTTACATTTAAAATATCAATGAACCCTTTTGGATCCTGCTTAACCCCAAAGAATGAATTTCTAGTGGTAGAATCCGGGGTATTATGTCCCCTGCACTTAGCACAGTGCCTGACACATAGCAGGGACTTATTAAATGCTTGTTGGCTCATATCTGAATAAGAGAATTTGAGAGAAGGGCTAGAGAACACCTCTGAAATAACAGAGAGAGGAAGGTTTGTGTGATTGGCGAAGCAGTTGATATTATCAATCAAAGAAATGAATGACAAAAAATTAAGGTTGCTGCCCAAAGTCATAAGGCTGAGTTCAGGCCTTTATAACAATTTAAAAGGCAGCACAGGCCACTGAACTTGCAGTCAGGAAGATCTCAGTCTTAGCCAAGTGACCCTAGGAAAATCACTTATTTGCTCTGTTCCTCAGTTTTCTCATATGTAAAATTAAGGAGTTAGACTCCATGATCTCCAGTTCTATATCAATGACCCTATTACTTATATCCCACTTTATTTCCACTGTAATTTCAAATTTTAATAAATTTAATTTATGATTAATCCTAAATATGAAAAGACTCAGCCAGATAGCTATGAATGAAAAATGTTATCTGATATTAAATCTGAAAATTTTTAACTTGCTTTTAACCTTGGATATTTCTTTTGCTATTAATCACCTGGAAGTTCACACTCCTAAATAATCTTCGTTATGTTTTTTAAAAAGCAGATTGAAAATAAATTCACTATTAAAATAAAATGATTTATGTGATACATTTATCTTTTTTGTTCTTCTCAAAAGGCTGAGAAAGTTTAGATGAGATAAAATATCTTAGGGGAAAATTAGGCTTATTTAATCACAATTGACTGCTAAAATGTCTTGTTCTGGATGTGTGTTAATTATTAGCCAGTGCTTTCTGAAAGTCTACTGTTTTTCCAGCGGACCTGTATTTGCTACTTTTTAGGTCCTACTAAAGTAAGCCAGTATGAGCAAAGTACTCATACATGCTATCATTTTCTAACTTTTTTTTCAGGAAGACTATTCCTGTAAAGCATATACATTTGCTTTCTTCTTTTCTTCTCCTTTCCCTCACCTCCCTTTTCCCTTTCATCACCTCTCTTTCCCCTTCTCTAACCTCCCTTCTCTTGGTTTTTCCTAAAATTGGTAAAGTTCAAAGTAATCTTTCTGAGTCCTTATGGCTGAAGATGTAAGCAGGGATGGGGAACCTGTGGCCTCAAGCTCACATGTGGCCTTCTAGGTCTTCAGGTTCAGCCTTTTGACTGAGTCCAAACTTCACAGAAAAAATCCCCTTAATAAAAGGATTTGTTTTGTAAAACTTGGACTCCATCAAAAGGCTGCCCCCAAGGACCCAGAAGGTCACATATGGTCTTGAGGCTTCAGGTTCCCCACCCCTGATCTAAAGTTTCAAAGGAAGTCAGGGGTCATTTCATCCAACCCTAGTCCAACCCCTTCCTTTTACAGATGAAGTTCCTCGGGTTCAGAGAATTTAAATGACTTGTCCTGTTATACTTGGACAGTACAGTAGCAGAATCAAGTCCAAAGGTCTGAATCCAGGTCCTCTTACTTCAAGTCCTTAAGTCTATATCTTAACTAATAGTTCTCCTTAAGAATATAAGTTCTCCAGAGTTACAGGGAAATAAATTGTAGTGTCTAGGAAGAACCCCCGATCCAAAGCATACCAGGTTCAAGATACTTTGTGAGTCCATATTTGCTTAAGATAGTATTAACTTTTTCTTTATTAACTTTGTATTAGCCCACCAATGTGTTAACTTTTTCTTTAGCTTGTCAGAGGGTACAGTTCAAAGCAAATTTATTTAATGAAATAGCATAGTAAGAAGTTTTACAGCAAAGCATTCCTCATCCCCACCCTGTCCTGTAGACTTAAGCATACTTTCTCACGCAGACATTACTTAGTGTTCGTGCATGAAGGGTGAATAAGTGAGGGAAACACAGAGAGGCAGCTTGCAGCTCTTGGCATCATGGCATCTTCAGCTGATGGCATCATGCACCTTTCACTGCCTGGTCATCTCTGAATACAGCATCTGTGGTAGGCTCATTACTCTAATGGACTCTGCTATTCATCAACTCTCAGAGATCTGGTTACAATACCCAAGGCTACACAGGTAGTAAGTATCAGAGCCACCTTTTCTGGTGCTACATCTCCTGTTCTTACCACTGTACGACACTGATGCTCAAAGTAGTTGCTTAATAAATGATGGTTAAACTGAATTGAATTGAGATTCTCTTAGAATTCAAATTAGTTGAATTTCCCCAGTCCTGGACCCTCTCAGTTTAACTCTTAAAAAATGATAAGGGAAGGGCCATGCAATCATATTATTCTAGCAACCCAAAGTTTGGTTACAAATGCAGCTGGAGCATAATTTCCCATTATAGGTTTGGGGGGATAGTCGGCAGCCCCTAGCATATTAGTATTTCAAAGAGCACTAATAACTGTTGAAGTTTAATGGGAATATCCTTGAAACTGCTAAGAAGGACATATTTTAGCTGTTTAAACCCTTAGCAGCTAGATTGGAACTGTATCTCAGATGTTTAGGATTTCTAGATTTTTTAAAAAATTTCTTTCTTTGGAGAAGAAAAATAAAAATTATTTCCAAGGAGAAGCAAAGAGTAAAAGGAACATTCACTCAACTCTTCTCTACATAGCACCATGGATATAAATCTGGAAGAACTTCAGAGGTCAATCATTCCATCTTAGAGATGAGCACTTGTAATTAGATTTGTGTGTCAGTGCTTTCAAAAAAATAGTCATGTCTTTTATTCCAAGGTCACGGATTTAAAGTCAGAAAGAATCATAGCAGTCATATGATCCAATATACTCATTTGACAGATGAGCAAACTGAGACCTATGGAGGTTAAATGACTTATTTTAAATCACACAGTAAGTGACAGAGGGAAGAGATCTGAACCCAAGTCCTCAGACTCAAAGGCAGCTAGGTGGCACAGTGTATAGAGCAGCAACTCTGGAGTCAGTAAGACTTGAGTTCAAATCTAGCCTCGGACACTTACAAGCTGTGTGACTCTGGGCAAATCATTTAATACTGTTTTCCTCAGTTTCCTTATCTATAAAATAAGCTGGAGAAGGAAATAGCACACCACTCCAGTATCTCTACCAAGAAAACTCCAAATGGGATCTCAAAGAGTCAGACATGACTGAAAATGACCAAACAACCTCTGACGCCAAAGTCAACACTCCTTCCATTTTCTCATAGGGCCTTTATAGGATGGACAGTAAGTTGTTTAGTCAGGAATAGTTTTCTTCCTAGAAACTATCCTAGAAGATATTTTCTTCCCTGTTGAAGAGACATCCTGATATGGGAAGGGAATGAAATAAGCATCTATTAAGGGCTTACTGTGTGTCAGGCATTGTCCTAAGTGCTTTACAAATATTATCTACTTTAAAACCCACAACAACCCTGGGAGGAAGATGCAATTATTGCCATTTTATAATTGAAGAAATTGAGGAGGACAGAGGTTAGTGAGTACCAGAGAGTCCAGGTCTTCCAGATTCTAAGCTCAACTCGCTATCTTGTGTTCAAATCTAGGCTTAGACATTTAATATGTGTTGTCTTCTGTCCTTCATTTTCAGAGAGGACCAATGACATCACAGGGTGATATCTTGGATTGGGCGTATATTGGATTTAAGTGAGGCAGAGTTGTGCAAAGTCATCAGCCTCACTCTCTTCCAGAGTCATTGAAATGCAATGGCGAGGCAAAAGTCAGGATGACTGTCAGTGGCTCAGGATGCAGTGAATGAACTTCATGTCTTTGATATCTGAAAAGGCTCTACAGAGCCTGCTTTATGACCATTGGTTATATTACAGCTCTTACAAAGGTGCAGAAAGTCTTATTAGGATGCTTCCTAATAAATACCTCTACTAACTCATTTGATGGTGTTCTCCTGTGTCCAAACAGTTGAAGGCAGCAGAAGCCACAGTTGAGATGGAATTTTACAACAATCCTTTATAAGACCCTATGTCTTAGGATGGTTTACATTTAAAGTGGATACTTTGCTATTCACCATAGTAACTGAGCTGAAAAGGACTGAGAGCTGCCATTAAGTTATAATGGGAGGGAGATGGCCAAGGAGGATTCAGTACTGAGCAAATCACTTAGTCTGTCTGAGAATCAGTTTCCTTAGCTGAAAAATGAAAGGGCTGGACTAGATGGCAGCTAAGGTCACTTTTACCTTTAAATCTGTGACTGATAAAATACTTGACTATTATTTTTGAAAGCTGTGAAGTAGAGATTTAATTTCTTCTCCACATAGAACAAGAAAATTTTAAAATAATGCAAATTATCCAACATAGCACAGCATCTGGCAAATAGTAAGTGCTAATAATTATTAATAAATGTTTGTTTACTTGATTTGCAAATGACATACTGATAATATCAAACTACAATAATATTCCCTATGTAGAAAGTCTTGGGCAGGGAAGATGATTACTTTTTCCTGGCTCTCTGTATTGTGAATTCATAGGCACTTCTCCCAACCATTTTATTGGATGAGGAAGAAAGGATAAATTCTGCATTTTTTGGAACTTTTAGTTTATGACTTACGTTTGTAATATTAGTGTAATATTGCATTTTTATAATAGATATTATGTCAACCTTTCAAGATCTGACCTCCCCCATTTTAAGAGGATATATAAAGTTAAATGTAATGTATTTTTGCTCAAAAATGACATAAAACTTTTCTATTTTTAGCCCATTTGATTTTAAGTTCCTAGAAAAGTCTTGGATAACATCCAAGACAACTTCATTTTTCATTTTTGGTTTCAGAGTAAATGGAAAATGTTTTGATCCGTCACTGTTTCTTTTAAGTTGTGTGTATTGCTGCCTGTAAAATGATCTCCTTATCACAACAAAACAGCTGCTTTCTTTTCAGACCTTAATTTGCCAAAGTATTTAATTGGAATGAAATCTGACATAAACACAGCCTGGATGAGATGATCTTTGGCTTAGGGTGGTCTTTGGTTTCCTAATACTAGTGATGTCCTTTTAAGAAGTCTTCAGTCCCTTTTTTCTATTTTCTGGCAACTTGGTAATTTTCACAAGTAGCTTTTATACATACTGATGAGCATTAACTACATGGTTACATGCTTCAATAGCATTAAATGGTTCTTAACCTTGCAAATACTTTCCTTTTTTCTGTATATATAAATCTGCTCTCACCATATGATATGGCAGACTAGAGGAGTGGCTGGACTTGGCACCGGGAGACCTATGTTCAAATCTTGTCTCAGAGACTAACTGTGTGACCCTGGGCAGCTTATTTAATCCCTGGTGGATTTAGCTTCTTCATCTATAAAATTGGGGTAATAGTATCACCTAATGCGCTTGTTGTAGTTATCAAATAAGACAAGCTATGTGGTTTGCAAAACTTAAAGAACCATGTAAATATCAGTTTTATAATAATACTATATATATATCATATCATATTTATGATTACAAGATTCCATAATTATGATATATAATATACATGCATAATATAGTTACTGAATATGTATGTTTTATATAAATACATAATGCTCTTTATTACAATGATTGATTTATAATTAAATTGATTATGAAATTATGTTATAACAATTTGTAATTTATGTGTATTTATAGTCATATATACATTATATTTGTATGCACACATGTATATGTATGTATATAGGTGTTAAAAGCTTTAGTGCAGACTTAGGCCATGACTTTGATATCTGAACATTTTAGTTTAAAAAGTAAGACTTTTGGAACACCTGAATATATTTGAACTATGTTTTCATTGGTACTTAGTATTCCTGGTATAGAAATTTTTCTTTTGACCTTCGTCATCATTGTTGCTTAGTCATTTTAGTCATGTCCAACTCTTTGTGACCCCTTTTGGGGCTTTCTTGGCAGAGTTGAGATGGTTTGCCATTTCCTTCTCCAGCTCATTTTACAGTTGAGGAAACTAAGGCAAGTGGATGAAGTGACTGGTCCAGGGTCATACAGCGAGAAAGTGTCTGAGGTTTAATCTCAGGAAGATGAGTCTTCCAGATCCCAGACCTGGTGTTCTGCTCTGGGCACTATGGCACCACCTAGCAGCCCCTCTCTTTTGACACAGACCTGAAAATAGTGAATTACTTCATGTCTTAGAAAATTACCTAGGGGAGCTCGTGTCTGGCTCATTGTCATTCAACTAGTGCATTTCAGAGGCAGGATCTGAACCCAGATCTTCCTGACTTCAAGGCCAGCCCTGTTACCACTTGGATCTTTTACCTGTCTCAACCATAAATTATGTTTTATGTTAATGACAAATTGATTTAATTCATTCTTAAAAGGGATTGCTTCATTACTTGCAATTATATCCCCAGCACTCACCCCATGGCAGGCACAGAGTAGAAGATTCATAAATGGTTATTAGTTGATTGAGTGTATCAATTACTGATGCAGTCACTCCCTCTATGACGGCAGGTAGGTAGCACAGTGGATACAGTACCAGGCCTGGAGTCAGGAGGACCTTAGCTCATATCAGGCCTTAGACAATTTGCTAGCTGTGTGACCCTGTCACTTAATCCTGTTTCCCTCAGTTTTCTCATCTGTAAAGTGAACTGGAGAAGGAAATGTCAAAACTTCTCTACTATCTTTGCCAAGAAAACTTGTTAAAAAAGGCCTATTCACTGAATGGACATTACCTCATTCAAAGTGAGAACCTGAAAAGACCTTAGCCTCAAAGGGTCAGGGTCTCCCATTGCAACCTGGGCCATATCCAGACATCCTGATGAATTTTGGGCCACTGGATCCAGATGACTCTGGAGGAAAAAGTAAGGCTGGCAACCTTGCACAGCCCTCCCTCACTCAAACCAAAGTCAAGTGCGGGTTGTGTCATCATTCCCTGATGTCATGGTCAGAAACTACTTAACAATAACAACACAGCACTGCCCTCTACTGGTGTAAATCACATTCTCTCCATGCTTTTCCTCCCTATTGGTTCTTGTTCATATACTCCCATAAATCTTCCATATGTCTTCTAAGTTGGTTGGTAAGTTCCTTGTACATCTACATCATTCTTTTAGAGAGGAAGCATAGTATGGTAGACAGGGTTCTTCATGGAACCAGGAGTCACTTCCTGCCCTGGTACTCTCTTCTTGTACACAAACCACTGAGGATGGACTTTAAAACACATAAAAAAATAATGAAGTTATGTATGTTCACCAGAGGTCATTGCCATGGTGCTAGAGGAAATCTAATACAGAATCCAAATAGAAGAGAGATATCCTATGGGTGGTAAGGTCCTCCAGATACTCCTCTCTCTAAATATGATTGCTTTTATGGCATCGAGTCCTACAACATTGCAAAGTCTCAGTGCAAAAGCCATAAAAATTCAAAAAGCTTGGCCTAAACTATCCACGTAGTGAAAATTTGTGGACAAAGAATACCTATTGTCCAGGCTATGTTGTGCAGTTGCATGGACAGCCCATGCAGCTGGGTGATGAATACATTCATCTTGTATGCAAATGAACAATAAACAGATTTTTCCATATTAAAAAAAAAATCACTAAATCTAACTGAACATTTTTGTCAAGTGAACCATTTAACTTCCAATAAACTCCCACTCCAATGCCAATTCATGGCATGGAATGCAAACTTTACCATCCTGTAACAACTCTGAAAGGTAGGTATTGCAATAATGATTATTCCCATTTTGTGGTTTAGGAAACTGAGGTTCTGAGAGGCTTGTTTGCTATCAATAGCTAATCAGGGTTTTAGGGTTTCATTTAAACCTAGGGTCCTGAGAGAAAGATTGTACAAACCTTAAAGAACTTTTTAAATGGGAGTTATTAGCCCCTGCTTTTCTTTTTTTAAATTAATTTGTTTTCAGTTTTCAACAATCACTTCCATAAATCTTAATTTTCTTCTCTTCCCCCACTCCCTCCCTGAGATGACATGTAATCGTATATGGGTTCTACACAGATGTTCTTATTAAACACATTTCCCACGTTAGTCATGTTGCATAGAAGAATTAAAATGAACCGGAGAAACCATGAGAAAAAAACAAAACAAAACATAGCACAAGAGAAAATAGTCTGCTCCATTCTATGTTCCAATTCCATAGTTCTTTCTCTGGCATCTTTCCTCAAGAGTCCTTTGGGGATGTTTTAGTTCCTTGCATTGCTGTGAAGGGCTATCTATCAGATACAATCCTTGCACACTGTGGCTGTTATTGTGTATAATGTTCTCCTGGTTCTACTCATTTCACTCAGCATCAGTTCATATAAGTTTTTCCAGGCTTTTCTGAAGTCCACCTATTCATCATTTCTTATAGCACAATAGTATTCCATTACATTTATATACCACAACTTGTTCAGTCATTCCTCAATTGATCATTGGTCAATTGGTCATTCCCTTGATTTCCAGTTTTTGGCCACCACAAAGAGAGCTGCTATAAATATTTTTGTACATGTGGAACCTTTTTCTTTTCGTGATCTCTTTGAAGCCCCTGCTTTTCTTATGAGAATTATTACTGTTTATTTTCAGAATTTTGCTCTTAGCAGCGCTGAAGTGTTGGACAGTTCTCTTCTCCCTTAGAATTTTAACCTTTGAAAACTGCTCTTGTAGAGTGCAGCTTATCCTGTGAACAGCTCTCTTTCCTTTCTCTAGCATAAGTTCTAAGATAGACTAAGATGGTCACTTTATATTTCTTCACTACAAGATGTCCATTATTTATAATTTAGTGAAAAGTTATTTTTCTGCATTTTTTTTGTCAAATAAAGTACAGAATAGTAGTTGGATAGCTAGAAGATACAGTGGATAGAGCACTAGACCTGGAACCTGGAAGACCTAAGTTCAATTCCAATCCAGTAGCTGTGTGGCCCTGGACAATTGACTTAAGACTCAGTTTCCTCATCTGTAAAATGTACATAATAATAGCACCTACCTCCCAGGGCTGATGAGAAGATCAAATGCAACAATAATTGCAAAGTACTTAGCACAGTGTCTGGTACATAGTAAATGCTCTGTAGATGTTAACTATTATTATGGTCCTTTCTCCTCTTATTTAGGTAATGAATTATCACTAAAGCAAGTTAAGCATCTGTCAGCTACCCTATTTTTGGTAGAGAAAAAGCACCCATAAGTGTCTGATTACTTGAATTCCCATTACTACTTATCTTTGTGTCATATGTATTATCTAATTACATATGATGTCTGCCTCTTTTCGCTTCTCATTCATAGGCTTTATAGATATTTCCTCACACTTCCCTATCTATAGTGCTTTCTTCCATCTTATAAATATAACACTGATGAATCTTGACTTCAGCAGGGACTGAAATTAGGGCTTTGCAAAATTTTTGTTGTCTACTGTTTTTTGATTTTGCTGCCTGAGATTATATTGTATTATAGATCCTTTCCAACCTGGTCTTGTTAACAGGATCCAGGATATCAGCTGCTTATCTACTGACCCAAAAGATTAACTGCACAAACTCTTTCAACCGAGGCAAGAAATATGTGTAGCTCTTACTATGAATGTTGAACCTTTGTTCACGCTTCTCTTGTTTGGATCTGGTCTATGTACTCCAGAGCAAAACCATAGAGAGCTGAGAGAAGGTACCTGGTGCTATAATACCAGCAGGATGCTGGGTTGAATGAGGGGCTTTAAAAGACAGGTGCCATAGCTGTGAAGTACCAGAGCTCCAAAGATGAGAACCACCCAGAACTCCAAAAAGATAGGCCAGTCTGCCATGCCATGAGAGGGGAGTCACTTTAAATGATAGGGAGAAACCATCCTATGTCCGGGGGGTGCTGATAAATGTTTAATGGGTTCTCCTTCCCAAAAATATGACATTTTCAAGTTTAACCTAAATTTTAAAATTAAGATTTTTCTCCACTTTCTTGAGCCAAGACAATCAGCAAAATAATAAAGTAAACTCTGATTGTAGAACTGGTTTCTTTCTAAGGAGTAAATACTCACAATAAAAATTTAATAATTGGCCCTTATGAACCAGTTCAAGCAGGCTCCAGGACATCCCTGCCTATACCTTACCTCAAGTGTCCAAGGGGTTAGAACTGTGACTACCTGGAACACTGGAGACATCAGAGATCAGAGCTTCTAGCCGGAAGAGGAGCAAGATTCCCTCAACAGGAATTTTCAGGACCCCACAGGACTCCAGAGGTCCTTTGCAATTGATAATCAGTTACATAAGGGCAGCTGGGTAGTGCAGTGGATAGAGTGTTGAGCCTAGAGTCAGCAAGACTCTTCTTCTGGAGTTCAAATCTGACCCCAAACACTGAATAGCTTTGTGACCCTAGGAAAGTCACTTAACCCTGTTTACCTGTTTTCTTATCTGTAAAATGGACTGGAGAAGTTAATAGCAAATCATGTCCATATCTGCCAAGAACACTCCATAAAGGGGTCAGGAAGAATCAGACACAACTGAAGTGACTAAAGGACAAAAATCAGTTACATTCACAAGAATTGGAATGAGGTTGGGGGAAATACAGATTAAATTTCCCTTCCTCTATCTATGGCTAATATTGGTGGGAGAAGGGACTAAATGACAAATTGCCTTTGATTTTATGAGAGTAGTTTCCTTTGGTGGGAGACCATATCAGGCTCTGAACTGGGGAAAGGAAATGTGTTAGCAGTCATGAATGGGGAAAGTTGCAGTATGGATAAAGGATCCTTCTTTATCCTTTTGTAGCATCTAGAGCCTCTATACCTGTGGCCTCAAGTGCAGCCCTTTGAATCCAAACTTCACAGAATAAACCCCATTAATAAAAGAATTTGTTCTGTAAAACTTGGACTCAGTCAAAAAGCCAAACTCAAGGACCTAGAAGGCCACATGTGATCTTGAGGCCACAAGTTCCCCACCCTTGCTCTATACTATCTTCCTTTATTTCTTGTAGTGGGAATCATCAGTTGAGAGTTGGGAGGCATTTCAAAGGTTATCTAGTTTGCCCCCTGGTTTTACAGAAAAGGTGATTAAAGCCTACAGCATATGCAAGTTCATATGAGCAGTGACCCTCGGAGGTGAGATTTGCACTCAGCCTTCTGACTTCAGAGTCAGTACTGTTTCTACTGTAGCAGAGATCCTGGACTGGTGAGAGTTCTTCCCTTATAGGTCACATGAAGCTAGGATATAGATGATGGAGATCAGACCCTTAATGGGAAAACAAGACATACACACTATTTGGAGATTTCTCTGGAGTTCCTCAAGAGTAGGGATGAGTTAGGAGCTCAATTTTTAATTTATGAAATCATATGCAAGTGATTGTTTTATATTTTAAAATCAAAGACCTGAGCCAGGGTAAATGGGAGTTGGCTAGGTGACTAGAGAGTTGAGCCTGAATTCAGGAAGATTCATCTTCCAGAGTTCAAATCTGGCCTAAGACACTTACCAGCTGTGTGACCTTGGACAAGTCACTTAACCCTGCTTGCTTCATTTTCCTCATCTGTAAAATGAGCTGGAGAAGGAAATGACAAAACAGTCCAATATAAAAACCCCCAAAACACGTCATGGAGAGTCAGACATGACTGAAAAACAAATTAATACCAAACAAGAAGTGGGAGTAAGTCAGTGAAGGGAGATGTTCAATGATATTTGGAACTTGGGACAATTTCCTGTCTATACAACCAGATAGATGGGGCCAACTGCCCACTTTTCCTGCCTGTTTCAGAGATGGAATTAAGTCCCTTATCTCATAAAGGCCCATCCTCATTGATTTATATGATCATTGACATCACTACATATCTATACATTTTTGAAGCAGTTCTTTGCAAAATAGTGAATCTGTTACATTTCTGTTCTGCAGATGTACCTTTGTGAGCAACTAATGCACACCGATGAAATTTTGTCAAGATTAAATTATGCCCGCATCAAAGAGACAGCCAGACCCTTCTGCTCCTACACTGTGTTTGAGCTATGTGACAGCTCTTAGTGCAATAAGGAGCTTCTCAGTTTCTAGTCTATTGCCACTGTGAAATAAATGTCTCTGCGATGGTCCCTACTACTTTGTTATGTAGGTTTGGGGAAAAAAGAAACCAACACAGTGATTTTCTGTAATAGAACTTTGTTTTTTAAGGACCTACAGTGTACTTATCTCAACATGAGATATAATAGATGACAATGAAGTTTAGAAATAGCACTTTTGGTAGTTCCCATAAAACACATACCCTTTTCTGAGGTAGGATTTAAGAAGTGTTATAATTTAGTCCTAAAGATATTAAAGAATTATATTAGATTATAGGACTTTTTTATCCAAAGAGAAAGGTATAAATCACTCTGAAACACTCTCGCTTATTTTAACTGACACCTATTATTTTTAGTATTTCTTTTTTTTGGAAGGGTTTCTTTAACATAATATTTTGAGGTTTCTAATAGGTCATGGGGAAAATGTCATTGATATAGGAACTCCAGGATGACGAAACTCCTTCTACCAATTCAGATCCAAACTTTCTCCTGAATTTATGATCCCAGAAAGCTTCACGAGACTTGAGAGATTAAAGAACATATTCAAGGTCACATAGTCAAAATGTGTCAGACACAGGACTCGGACCCAGATCTTCCTGGTTCTGAGACCAGTTCTCTATCTACCACTACTACTACTACTACTACTACTACTACTACTACTACTACTACCACCACCATCACCACTACTACTACCACCACCACCATTACTACTACTACTACCACCACCACCACCACCACTACTACTACTGCCACCACCACCACCACCATCACCACTACTACCACCACCACCACCACCACCATTACTACTGCTACCACTACCACCACCACCATCACCACTACTACCACCACCACCACCACCACCATCACCACTACTACCACCACCACCACCACCACCACCACTACTACTACTACTATTACCACTACCACCACCACCACCACCACCACTACTACTACCATTACTACTCCTACTACTCATAATCCTACTACAAGTACTATTACTACTGCTGCTACTACTACCACTCTGTCTCTTTTTCTTATTTTGTATGCATGTATATATATATATGTGTTATAATTTGTTGCCTCACTTGGTATTTTAGTAGTCATATTTCTGGCAGTGTTACCCCTATTGGAGGCTCTACTGGGTAGATAAACTAAACAGGTCTGGAATTTCTCAATGGTTAAAAAAAGTCCAAATTAACCAATGCAGGAATTTCTTTCATTCTTCACCCTCTGTCACTGTTCAAACCAAAGCAAAGTACCTGTAATTCAATTAGTCAATTAATCTACAAACATTTATTTAATGCCTACTGTGTTTCAGTCACTGTGCTAGACATTGGAGAGATAATCAATCAACATTTATTAAGAGCCTACTATGTGCCAGCCACTGTGCTAAGGACTGGGGATACTAAAAGGGGCAAAAGACTTCCTTTCTTTAGGAAGCTTACAGTCTAATGGGAAGAAAACATGCAAACAAATATATACAATCAAGCTATACATGAGACAAACAGGAAATGAATAAAAAAGGATGGTACTAGAGTTAAGAGGGGTTAATAAAGGCTTCCTATAGAAGATGAGATTCTAGTTGAGACCTAAAGGAGGATAAGACAGGCAGCTGGTGGAGATGAAGAAGGAGTATTCCATGCATGCGGGTCAGCCAGAGAAACTTGCCAGAAGCCAAGACAGAGAAAATCACTGTAGTGGCTGATTGAGGACGGACTAGAGTGGGTACAAGCCTGAGGCAAGCAGACTCACCAGCAGTCTATTGTAGGAATTAAGGCATGAGGTGACAAGGACCTACATTAGAGTGGCGACAGGGTCAGAGGAGAGAAGGGGGCATATTGAGAACTCCAGCAAAGGTCAAATACAGACTTTGGCCACAGATTGGAAATCGGTGGAGGGAGAAAGGGGAGAAACAGTGAGGAGGATACATAGGAGAACAGGAAGATTGAAATGAAACAAACGTTTTCAAAGTACATAAATTCTATTAGAGGAAGCAATGAATGTATACTCACATATATATGTACATGTATGTATTTATGTATATAACGTATATATGTATGTGAGTGATATGGTGGGTAGAGTATATTCAAATATTATTTATATATTACATTTATATGTATATAACGTATTCAAAATAAGTAAACAGTAATTTTTGAGGGGTGTGAAAAGTTGAGTGTACTCAGCAAATTGGTTGGTTTTGCCCTAATAGGGCTGTTCCATAAGCATGGCACAAATTGTGTCAATACATGGGTAAAAGTACAACTCTTAAAAGGACTAATTGGGTGTTACCATGGCCACTGGGAGAGCTATAATAATTCAGGTCCCCAATAACCCTGTGAAGCTTTCTATCTAATGATTACTAGCCTATGTGAGATTCCTGGTTTTAAATTTGAACCAATCCAATGATGGTCATGCCTGCAGATATAGGCAGAGTGGAGTCCATGGTCAGGTTGTACAGCAGAACACCTGAGAAACCAGTGGCTCAGACACATGAGCCTCTGTTTGCTACCATCACTCTCCTGGTTCTCCTTTTACCTCTCTAACTGCTGCTCTTTCCTTGGCTTTTTCCATGTACCTTCTATATCCTCTTAAAGGTAGGCTTTTCCCAAATTTTAATCCCAGGACTTCTATTTTGTTCCCTGTTTCTAAATTTTTATTATTAATTTATGGGAAAAACAAACATTTACATAACATATAATAATAAAAAAGATGATTGTACATGACACTGCAAATCTATTATATATAACTTGCTATTCCTTCAAAAATGAATAATAAAATATCATGTCAATTTCTCCTTTTTTTCAATAAAGATGAGTGTGTGTGTGTGTGTGTGTGTGTGAGTCTGTGTGTATGTGTATGTTGGTGATGAGAAGGCCATGTGATGCATAAGTCTTCAGCAGTAAATGACCATTGCTGCTGGTGTTTTCAACTCCATTCCTCCCTAGGACTCCCTGCCAAGTCTAGTAATCTGAGCCTGCTCTAACACTAAAGTCACCCAGAATTTTAAGCTTGTACTCTTTTGGCACATTGATGATAAGGGTCTTTATGTCTTCACAAAACTTTTCTTTGACCTCATCATGGTGAGAGCATAGGCAGTGATGATGGTGGCATGACACTTTGCTGCAAGTGACAATCATGTTGTAATGAGTCTGTCATTCACTTGTTTTGGCGGGTATACCAGCTTGCTGACTAGATCAGTTTTGATTGCAAAACCTACGCCAGTTTCAAGATGGCCACTTCACTGTGGTCACTCCAGAAAAATGTGTATCCAACTTCAGTAAGCTGGCCTTCATTTGCCCGTCTTGTTTCACTCAGGGCCACTATTTGTTTACGATACCTGTTGAGTTCTCTTGCAACAAGAGCAGTTTGTCTTTCAGGTCTACTGGATTTTGTGTTGTCTACAGGTGTGTATATGTTCCATGTGCCAATGGCAAGTAGAATCATCTTTGCAGATGATTTTGTACATTTTTTTGTGTTTTGACCACAGAGTGGGATTTCCTGCCTGCTGTGATAATCAGGCTAGGGTTGGGTAAGCAGACAATGTATAGGACAACTTTTCTAGCCCCCTTCCTCATACCAGGAGGTGGGCAATGTGATCCTTAAAAGGCTGCTCAGACACCCGGGGGCTGCCAAGTCCTACTGCTCCTTCCTGTGAGAAACAACCCTATGGCCTGGGCTGCCTAAGTGCAGGGTTGTGACTATAGCTCCCAGTGTATCTGCACCTGCTGCTTCATCACTTGCCTGTTGCCACAGGGACTTTAAGGTATAACAGGAAAATGGTATGGGTGATGTCTTTTGATTTGCATATAAATTGAATTTTAGTGAGGCAGAGTTGCACGAAGTCATCAGCCTCATTGTCTCCTCCAGAGTCATCATAGTCCAATGGCAGGACAGAGTCAAAATGACTGGCAGTGGCTCAGGATGCAGTGGATGACCTTGGCATCTTTGGTGTCTAACCAAGCTCTAAGCACTCCATACCATCTACTTCAGCTGCCTTCAAGGCCGTTGGAACAAATTGTTCTCATCCCATTCTAGAAGGAGAAGTCTTCACATGCTTGGGGTAGACACCCCCCTAACTCACCAATGGGTTTGAGACCCCTTTGTTACCCACATGGATGCACTCTCGCAGCAAACATCAGCATCTAATAGACTATGTGATTGTAAGGAAAGATGTAAGAGTGACAAAAGCAATGTGTGGTGCAGAGTGCTGGACTGATCATAGACTTACCCTTTCCAAGCTAAATATTTGCATTCAACAGAAATGCCACCAACAAGGCAAAGTGACTACTAGAAGAATTAATGTCAACAAATTAGAGCTCTTCTCTTGAATGTGAACAGTTTGTTGCTAACTTGGAGGGAAAGTTGAGCCAACACAGTTGGCAACAGTAGAGCAGAAAAGGAGTGGACAACTTTCAGAGATTTGTTGTACAGCACTACGTTTGCTCATCTGGATCAGAACACTCATAAACACCAAGGCTGGTTTGATGAAAATGATGGGGAAATTCAGAAGCTGCTAAATTAAAAATGAGAACTACACAGGATTTACCAGCAGGATAGTTCATCTATCTCTAAGAAGGTAGCATATAATTCCATCAAAAGTAAAAGTACAAGCAAAGTTTAGAGAGATGCAAGATTCCTGATTCAGTAAGAAGGCAGATGAAAATCAGTTTTATGCTGATAGTAACAATCCAAAATGCTTTTATGATTCCCTGAAAGCTATTTATGGATGAAAAGCCTATGGTGCAACACAGCTACTCAGGACTGATAGAGCCACATTGATTAGTGATAAGGACATGATCCTAGAGAGACGGGATGAACACTTCCACAGTGTTCTCAACAGACCATCATCAATCAATGCTGAGGCCATTGATTATTTACCTCAGGTCAATAGTCAATCCCTCCTTAGCTGAACATCCAACTGAAGAAGATTTCAGGGCCATTAGGCTCCTTTCATGTGGCGAAGCACCTCGTGCTGATTCTATTCCATCTGAGATGTATAAGGTAGGGGGACCACTGATTGTACAAAAGATGACTGAAATTTTCCAGGTTATATGGCAAGAGAAGGTTATCCCCCAGGAGGTCAAGGATGCCTCCATTGTCCATCTCTATAAAGGTAAAGGAAATGGATTGTCTTGTGGCAATCAGGAAGGAGAGGGGTTGTCTTTTAGTCATTGCTGGCAAGATTCTTGCTAGAGTCTTCCTTAATAGTATGATCCTTCACCTGGAAGATAGTCATCTACCTGAGAGCCAGTGTGGCTTCAGAAAGGCTTCAAAAAACAGTTGATATGGTTTTTGCTGCCCAACAACATTTTTCCAGGAGAAACACCAGGAGCAGAACAGAGCAGAACATTGTACAAAATGTTTGTAGATCTGACCAAGGCTTTTGACAGTGTTAGTCATGAGGATTTATGGAAAATTATGTCAAAATTTGGTTGTCCAGAAAAGTTCCTCAGTATTGTACAACAATTTCATGATGGCATGCTGGCCTGGCTTCTGGATAGTGGACAATGCTCTCATGCCTTCCCAGTTACCAATGGAGTGAAACAGGGCTGTGTGCTTGCTTCCACGGTTTTTAGCATGATGGTTCCAGCCATATTGTCAAATGCTTTCCATGAGAATGACCACGGCATCAAGCTCAGCTACCATACTAAGGATAAATTCTTCAATTTGAAAAGGCTACAAGCCAAGACCAAAGTGGAGGGAGTGTTGGTGCATGATTTTCCATTTGCAGATGATTGTGCATGCAATGCAGCCTCTGAAACTGAGATGCAACAAAGTATGGATCAATTCTCTTATGCCTGCGCAAATTTTGACCTAATAATTAACACCAAGAAAACACCAGCCACCATCACCATTCATATGTGGAACCATTGGTTACAACATATGAAGAAGTTTTGAATGCTGTGGATAAGTTCATTTACCTTTGTAGTACACTTTCCAGGGATGTACACATTGACAATGAGGTTGACACAGAAATTGCCATTATGAATGAACAAATGAAAAAATATTTATTAAACATGTGTGTGTGCCTGTGTGTGTGTTCAAATGAATCATGAGAAAGCTAGTTGACATAATGGATAGAGAACTGGACACAAGGTCAGAAAGTCCAGAGTTACAATCTCACCTCAGACACTTAAAATCTATGCAATCCTGGGCAAGTCTGCCTCAGTTTCTGCAACTGTAAAATGGGGGAAATTATAGCACCTACCTTCCAGGGTTGTTAGGAGGCTCAAATGAGATATTTGCAAAGCGTTTTATAAAAGTACAGCGCCTGACACATGGTAAGCACTTAATAAATGCTTATTTCCATCCTTCAGAAGAAATAGTAGTCCAATCTTTCATTTTAAATCTGTATATATCCCTGTTTTTAAGTGTGTGTGTATTTGCTAACAAGCATTCTACAGTTCTCTTACAACTTATGAATGAGTTCAATCCATTAACATTCAAGATAACTGTTAGACTTGGATTTCACTTCATCAAATCCTGTTGTGGATTTGTGAGTTAAAATCCTTTTAAAAATCAGCAATGATACCACGTAACTTGTTTTCGTTGAAATTATGAGGTTCTTGGCTTCACATTCACAGACACATATTACACCTTCTCCTGCCTAACCCAGATGTCTGAATTCTACTTTTACTGACATTATTGTTTTTACACTTTTTTTGTCCAGTCCAAATTAAAGTATGGTGTAGGGCTCACCTTTTTCCATTATGCTATCTCTCTTATTTAAATGTACTTCGGATTTCAAGAAATAACAACTTACTTCTTTCATCCACCTCCTTTCTTCTATTCTCCTTGTAATTTACTTCTTCTTGATCTGCAAGAAAAGAAAAGGATGATACATATATCAGTACAGCTGTATCTTAAAGGGAATAAAAAAGTTTTAGAAGGGAACCAGAAATACAAGTCATTGCATTTTATGTGATTATTTTATTGGAATTTATCTCTTAAACACCTTTTCCCTTGAAGTGAACAGCAAGCCCAATTTGGAAAGAAGAAAAAAGATTTTATGTCTAGAAAACTTCAGCACTAGGTATCCTGAGAATTGGGTTTTTTTAAAATTCTTAAAATTGTCAATTTTATTGACATCTTCAAGATTTCAAGGTTAAGCTCTGCCTACATGAGACTTTTCTATTTGAGTAAATTTCATTGGCATTATTTCCATTACTTTCTATTATTCATTTTCATTATAAGGGCATTGCATTTTATGCTTGTTAGTTATAAAAATGGTATATGATGATCTCCATATTTCAAAACTTTAATTCATTTTAACTTTCCTATATCAAACTACTTCCTTCTTTATTCTGTAAAGAAGCTTAGGAATAAAAAAAAAGGTTTCTAGGACTAAATGAAATTGACTTACTTTCAGATATACCTGTTTTATAAGTGAGTGTGATATCTTTCTTTGTCACTCCACCAGCATTTCATGTACAGATATGGTCTGGCTTAAAGGAAAACACATCCGCTTAGTCATTTTTCTGAAATGTCATATAATTTTTCTTATATCCTTTGTTAGAATTAGAAGTTTTAGAAATAATGTGTCATGACAGAGAGATTATTTTAAAGCAATGATATTTCAGATGAAAAAGTCTATATGTAGTTAGTCACACACACTCTCCTAAACTACCTTGGAACACACACTAATATTGAGATGTTATATTTGTTATTGTTGATGAGTTGTTTTCAGTTGTGTCTGACTCTCTGTGATGCCATTTGGGTTTTCTTGGCCAAGATATTGAAGCAATCATTTCCTTCTCCAGCTCATTTTACAGATAAGGAAAGGGAGGCAAACAGGGTTAAGTGACTTGTCCAGGATCACACAGTTCATAAGTGTCTGAGGCCAGGTTTGAACTCAGAAAGATGTTTCTTCTTGACACCAAGTTCAGCACTCAATCCACTGAGCCACCTAGTTCCCTCCTCATTAATCAGTAAGACCATCTTAAATATTCTGCTTTTTATGTCTCACCTGTGTTTTACAAAAAGCACTATTACCCTCTAACACACCCTTGTTACCTACAGAGGGATGATTTTTTCCTATGCATGTATTATGTGTTTTAATTAATGTTATGAAAAAAGACTTGTAAGCTACACAAGAAAATTTACTCAGTAAAGTAAAAATGGTTGGGGGGTGGGAAGGAGATATACATACAAAGAGATGGCTATTATAATCTAGAGAAAGATAGGAACATCAGGTCTGCCTATTATACCTGGTGCTAGGCAAAGGAAGAGGCTACATTTGGAAAACAAAATAATGATCATCTTTTTTTTTTTTTACTTCTTACTTGTCTTTTTTATTCTGATTCTGAGTTGGGTGCTTGAGCTCCAGCCCTAGGACCATATCTCTCCCCAGCACAAAGACCTTATCTCTGGCAATAATTCATGAGTGTGCCCAATGAGGTAAACAATCTCTCCCTATTGCAAGAACAAGCTGATTTCTGCAAAATTTCCCTTATATGAACAAGACTATCTTGTACCATCAGAACCATCATGCACTGATCCCCACAGTTATTGTATAGAAGAATCCAGAAGTCAAGCTATAGAGGTCAACTCCCAAGGCTATCCTGTTACAGACATATAAGTACAGATGTACAAACTCCTTAGAAGCACTCCTCTACCCAGGCCACAGCAAGTAGTGAATGACACCAGTGCCCAAGGCACAGAAACTGTATATTTACCACCTAATTAGCATAGCTGCCACACAACTCACTGTACTTTTCTATATAAGCTTTAATATCACTTCTGTTAGTTTGTGAATTCCCTAAAGGAGCTCTGCCTCTCTTTGTCACTGTTATATATATATCCTCTACATCCCTAAACCACATCAATTCTTAGGCTGTATTCTTTCATTACAGACTCATTCAAGGCCCAACAATAAAATTCCAAGGAGAGATCTTCTTTTTTCATATTGGCTATTCTTAAAGAGAAGGTTCTATAGTTTCTCAGTAGATCCAAGAAACCAAATTGTTTGTTGCCTTTAGTAATTATTCTGTAGATTGCAAAATTCATGAAAGAAAAAAAATTAAGGCTACTTAATATTACCTTGGTGCTTCTTTTTCCTCAGAAAATCAAGAATTTTGATGCAGTTAATAATTTTCTTTTTTTAAACACACCTTTGGACTTTATCTATCATCTATAAGCCTTTTCCCAAACAAGCTTTACAAGCCATACTCACATTGCTTCCTTTTCATGCTTTTCTTGATACTTGTGTTTGAAAGTCAAATTTTCTATTCAGCTCTAGCCTTTTCATCATGAATGCTTGAAAGTCCTCTATTTCATTGAATGACCATTTTTTTCCCCCCTGAAGTATTATACTCAGTTTTGCTGGGTAGGTGATGCCTGCTTTTAATCCCAGTTCCTTTGACTTCTGGAATATCATATTCCAAGCCCTTTGATCCCTTAATGTAGAAGCTGCTAGATCTTGTGTTATCCTGATTGTATTTCCACAATACATGAATTGTTCCTTTCTGACTGCTTGCAATAATTTCTCCTTAACCTGGGAATTCTAGAATTTGGCTACAGTATTCCTAGGCATTTTTCTAGGTGATCAATGGATTCTTTCAATATTTATTTTACCCTCTGATTCTGGAATATCAGGGCAGTTTTCCTTGATAATTTCATGAAAGATGATATCTAGGCTCTTTTTTTGATCATGGCTTTCAGGTAATCCCATAATTTTTGAATTATCTCTCCTGGATCTACTTTCCAGGACAGTTGTTTTTGCAATGAGATATTTCACATTGACTTCTATTTTTTTTCATTCTTCTGGGTTTTTTTTTGTAATTTCTTGGTTTCTCATAAAGTCATTGTCTTCCATCTGCTCCATTCTAATTTTAAAGACCTATTTTCTTCAGTGAGCTTGGACTTTTTTTGCCATTTGAGTTAATCTATTTTTGAAGGTGTTATTTTCTTTTTTTTTTAAATTTATTTATTTGACATTCATTTTAACAAAATTTTGAGTTCCAAATTTTCTCCCCTTTTGTTCCCTCCCCCCCCAAACACCGAGCATTCTAATTGCCCCTATCACCAATCTGCTCTCTCTTCTATCATCCCTCTCTTTCCTTGTCTCCATCTTCTCTTTTGTCCTGTAGGGCCAGATAACTTTCTATACCCCTTTACCTGTATTTCTTATTTCCTAGTGGCAAGAACATTACTCGACAGTTGTTCCTAACACTTTGAGTTCCAACTTCTTTACCTCCCCCCCTCCCCCCCCTTCCCTTTGGAAAACAAGCAATTCAATATAGGCCAAATCTGTGTAGTTTTGCAAATGGCTTCCATAATAGTTGCGTTGTATAAGACTGACTATATTTCCCTCCATCCTATCCTGTCCCCCATTACTTCTATTCTCTTTTGATCCTGTCCCTCCCCATGAGTGTCAACCTCAAATTGCTCCCTCCTCCCCATGCCCTCCCTTCCATCATCCCCCCCACCCTGCTTATCCCCTTATCCCCCACTTTCCTGTATTGTAAGATAGGTTTTCATACCAAAATGAGCGTGCATTTTATTCCTTCCTTTAGTGGGATGTGATGAGAGTAAACTTCATGTTTTTCTCTCACCTCCCCTCTTTATCCCTCCACTAATAAGTCTTTTGCTTGCCTCTTTTATGAGAGATAATTTGCCCCATTCCATTTCTCCCTTTCTCCTCCCAATATATTTCTCTCTCACTGCTTGATTTCATTTTTTTAAGATATGATCCCATCCTCTTCAATTCACTCTGTACACTCTGTCTCTATGTGTGTGTGTGTGTGTGTGTGTGTGTATGTGTGCGTGTGTAATCCCACCCAGTACCCAGATACTGAAAAGTTTCAAGAGTTACAAATATTGTCTTTCCATGTAGGAATGTAAACAGTTCAACTTTAGTAAGTCCTTTAGGACTTCTCTTTGCTGTTCACCTTTTCATACTTCTCTTCATTCTTGTGTTTGAAAGTCAAATTTTCTTTTCAGCTCTGGTCTTTTCATCAAGAATGCTTGAAAGTCCTCTATTTCATTGAAAGACCATTTTTACCCCTGAAGTACTATACTCAGTTTTGCTGGGTAGGTGATTCTTGGTTTTACTCCTAGTTCCTTTGACTTCTGGAATATGATATTTCACACCCTTTGATCCCTTAATGTAGAAGCTGCTAGATCTTCTGTTATCCTTATTGTATTTCCATAATACTTGAATTGTTTCTTTCTAGCTGCTTGCAATATTTTCTCCTTGACCTGAGAACTCTGGAATTTGGACACAATGTTCCTAGGAGTTTCTCTTTTTGGGTCTCTTTCAGGCGGTATTCTGTGGATTCCTTGAATATTTATTTTGCCCTCTGGTTCTAGAATCTCAGGGCAGTTTTCCTTGATAATTTCATGAAAGATGATGTCTAGGCTCTTTTATTGATCATGGCTTTCAGGTAGTCCCATAATTTTTAAATTGTCTCTCCTGGATCTATTCTCCAGGTCAGTTGTTTTTCCAATGAGATATTTCACATTATATTCCATTTTTTCATTCTTTTGGTTTTGTTTTGTGATTTCTTGGTTTCTCATAAAGTCATTAGCCTCCATCTGTTCCATTCTAATTTTGAAAGAACTATTTTCTTCAGTGAGCTTTTGAATCTCCTTTTCCATTTGGCTAATTCTGCTTTTGAAAGCATTCTTCTCCTCATTGGCTTTTTGAACCTCTTTTGCCAATTGAGTTAGCCTGTTTTTCAAGGTGTTATTTTCTTCAGCATCTTTTTGGGTCTCCTTTAGCAAGGTGTTAACCTGCTTTTCATGCTTTTCTTGCATGTATCTCATTTCTCTTCCCAGTTTTTCCTCCACCACTCTAACTTGATTTTCAAAATCCTTTTTGAGCTCTTCCATGGCCTGAGCCCACAGAATATTTAGTCTGGATGTTTGGGATACAGAGGCCTTGACTTCATGTCTTTGCCTGATGGTAAGCATTGTTCTTCCTCATCAGAAGGGAAGGGAGGAGATGCCTGTTCACCAAGAAAGTAACCTTCTATAGTCTTATTTTTTTTCCCTTTTCTGGGCATTTTCCCAGCCAGTGACTTGACCTCTGAATATTCTCCTCACACCCACCTCGCCTCCTGATCCTCCTAGCCAGCGCTTGGGGTCTGAGATTCAAATGCTGCTCCCCAGCCTCGGGGCTTCGGCAGGGGTAGGGCTGCTATTCAGTGTGAGATTAAGTTTAGGTGCTGAAGTTGGGGCAGGGCTGCCTCTCAGGCTCAGTTCCCTCAGGGGGTTTATCCAGAGACCTTCAACAATGGATCCAGGCTCCTGCCTGCTTGGGGAGCCCTGGTCTGCCACTGCATCAGCTACTGCCTCCCGAGGGGGCCTGAGTTATGGGAGCACCCCACTCCCCTCTCAACCCCCCAAAGAGACCCTCTCACCGGCCCCCGTCACCTGTGGGTGGAGGGACCTGCACGGCCGCTGGAGATCCCGTCCCTGAAGCCTGCTCAGATCTGCTCCTCTCTGTGACGCGGCTGCGGCAGGGCTGGGCTGGGCTCTGCGTCCGCAGCACGACAAACCTTTTGCAAGAGGTTTGCAGGTCCCTCTGGAACAGAAATCTCCTTTGCTCCACTGTGCTGTGGCCTCACTGCTCCAGAATTCGCCATGAGTTCCTTTTTACCGATGTTGTATGGGTTGTGGGTTCAGAGCTATGTGTATATGCATCTTTCTACTCCACCATCTTGAAGGTGTTATTTTCTTAAGCATTTTTTGGGTCTTCTTTAGCAAGCAGCTGACTTTTTTTTTCATGATTTTCTTGCATTGCTCTGATTTCTCTTCCCAATTTTTCCTCCACATCTCTTACTTGATTTTCAAAAATTTTTTTGAGTTCTTCCATGGCCTCATACCACTGTATATTTTTTTTGAAAGTTTGAAATGTAGAAGCCTTGACTTTTATGTTTTTCTCTGACAGTATGCTTTGTTCTTCCTCATCTGAAAGGATGAAAGAAAGTACCTTTTTGCCAAGAAAGTAACCTTCTACAGTCTTATTCTTTTTCTCTTTGTTGGGTATTTTCCCAGCCAGTTACTTGACTTTTCAATCCTTTGTCAAGTGGCGGGTATTGAAATGTCCTGGGATTTCTGCACTAATTTAAATATCCCAGGCTCCTTTCACTTGTTGAAATGTCCCGGGCTCTCTAAGCTAATCATCCCTCCCTGGGGCTTCGCTTGGAATCTTACCTCAAGATCTACATCTTTGTCGGTCCTCAGGCGTCCCTGGTCCCTCCCGTGGGGGAGGGGAATAACTAGACAAAACACCCGAGTTGGCAGCAGTCCACTCTTTAATTGTTCATTCACTTCCCCCCGGGATCCCCGCAATGCTCCAGTATATCTTTAGGCACCCGAGCTCCTCCCATGTTCCTCCCCGTAGGCGGATCCTACCCTGTTACTGAGGCGGTCCCAGTACCTCATAGCTTGCTAGACCAGCTAGCATGCCACGTAGGCAGGTTAACACCTCCAGGTGTCTCTACTTTCCATACAGGAGGCCACGGTTCAGAGCTGGGCCCTAACAGGGTATACTCTAGGGACCTGTAAGTTCTCAGTTCCTCCAAGGTGGCACAATGAAGGGAGAGGAGTTTATTCCTCTCTTGGCTTGTGCTCTGGTCTGGGAGCAACTACAAGCTCCTCTGCCTAGGATCCTTTCCAAAACCTCTACCAGCTCCACCACGCCTGCATTCCTCCTCATCCCAGGACCACCACTCAGAACTGAGACTCAGATCAGCTGCTCAATTCCCTCTGGGTCTTTAGGCCAAGGGCTTCAAAAATGGATGCTACTGCTGCAGTGGCTGCCACTGCCGTGGGGCCAGGGCTTGGGCCAAACCCACACCCTGTCTCACCCAGGTGAAAGAGCTTTCTCACTGACCTTTGAAGCTGTCTTTGGCTTTTCTGGATTGAGAGATCTGGGAACTGCAGCTGCTGCCCATGATTCTGTGCCCTGAAGTCTGCTTCAGTACTGCACAGCCAAGGCTAGGCTGAGCTTCACTTCAAGCCCAGTGTGATAAACCTTTCCTGTCAGCTTTCCTGGCTGTCTTGAACTGGAAATCTCTTTCACTCTGTCATTTTGTGGCTTCTGCTGCTCTAGAATTTGTTGAGTCATTTTTTTACAGGTATTTTGTGGGTTATGGAGGGAGAGCTAGAGCAGGTCCATCCTTCTACTCCACCATCTTGACTCCTTCCCCCAATAGTGATCATCTTTATAATATTATAAACTAACCAAGAAATAATAGATCAATAGCAAGACAGACAGAAACACAGATGGCTATGACATGCATTTTAAATGTTCACGCAAGATTATAGACTCAAATTCTATCAGTCTTTTGAACTATGTAGTAGGCATTTCAAAAAGTCACCTTAGGAGGCAGTGCACCACATCTCAACGATGTCCCCATTGCCTAACACTTTGGGGTATTCCACAGTCCATTTCTGAACCATGTAAGACAATGGTCTCATCATTTTGTAGATGTATCTTAATTTTTGGCAACTTATCCCCTATGTCCCCCTTTATTATTCTTGTTGTCAGTGGTGCATAGTGGATAGAGAGTTGACCTTAAACTCATGGGGACCTGGATTCCAGTCCCATCTGTGACACATGCTGAGTATGTGATTCTGGACTAGTCACTTAACCTCTGAGCGTTCTAAGCAACAGGTGCTGACTTGCATTGGGTAATGAAGCTTACTCAACCACTCTACTAATAAAACTATAGTCTCATCTCTTTTGTTAGCCTTGAATGACTTTTATCGGTTTAAAAAAAAATCAAGTTAAGCCTTAGAGGACAAAGATTTGACTATGCAAAAGTTTGAGTTTATTATAAAGAGAATCTAAATGGTTAGAAGAAAAAGAACCCTTTGCCTCAGTGTCTTTGCTTTGTAATAAATGTTTGATGTCTTCTTCAGTTTCAGATTTGCCTCTTTAAGACTATAAATTAAAAATAAGCCATTGAAAGATATATGGCTAGCAACTGAAAGTACACTTTGATCCTTGCTCCTAGAATCAACAATTAATGACCTAGAATGTGGAGCACCTTTTACCAGAAGGAAGGACTTGTTGCTTCCTACACGTAATTATTCAGTGTAGCTACATTACAGAGTAATGACAACAATAAAAGCTGACTTTCTATAGACTTTTATAGATTTACAAACTACATTGCAATATCTCATTTGAATCTTGCTACAACCCTAAGAGGTATTTAGCTTTTGTTGTTTAGTCATGTTTTTTCGGCTGTGTCCAACTTTTCATGATTCTATTTGGGATGTTCTTAGCAAAGATACTGGAGTGATTTCCCATTTCCTTCTCCAACTTATTTTACAGGTGTGGAGACTGAGGCAAACAGGGTTAAGTGACTTGCCCACGGTCACACAGCTAGGAAGTGTCTGAGGGCAGATTTAAACTCAGGAAGATGAGGCTTTCTGACCCCCAAACCTGGCACTCTATCCCCTGCGCCACCTAGCTGTCCAGAAAAAATGGTAAGAACTACAGAAAGGAGTTTTAATTATTTTCTTCTTTTTCTTTTTTTTTTAATATGCTAAAGACAAGAACAAAGAAAAAATAGGCCTGCTGCTTGGGGTAGATGAAGCAATTTTAGGAGATGACCTAAGCAAATTGAAATTATTCACCTCTTCTGTGGTGTCCTTTATCAAGGACTATTAAGTCTTCCTCTTGAAAAGATTAAACACTCTGGTTGGAAGTTAAGAGTTCTTGTCCCACATCCACCAGTAACTGGCTGTGTGAGCTTAGACAAGTCATTTTACCATTTCAGGATTGAATTTCCTTATTGTCAAAATGAAGCCTTCTGACTTAGATGTTATACTCTGTATTTTGGGACTCTGAATACAAAAATCCATCTTTTGAATTCATTTAACATGAGACAAATTTAGTTATTGTGCAAATATTCACCCTGAATTCCAGGTTTATATGACTCACATTTTATATATCTTGTGTTATCAACATGATTCCTTTCTCATTTAATTATTTGTGATTAAATGTAAAACATGGAAAGAAAGGAAGAGAGGAAAAATGGCTGATATACATGAAAACCAAAATAAGTATGAAGATAATAGAGCATATTATTGCTCTAAATACTCTAAAACCTGACACAGATGATATATCCAAAAGTATTCCTTCCTTGTCAACTTACTCATCTAGTAACCCTGTTAACAAAATAAATGAGATTTGCTTGACATGACTTCCCATTAATAAACATAAAATAAAGAAACATTAGCTCCCAGAGATCCCAGATCACCTCCATTTCCTAATGCTCACATCCATTATTAATAAATATATTCTGGAATTTTACCAGGAATGAATATTAAACTCACTCATCTGTATTACAGAAAAACTTTCTTTCTTTCTCTTCTGAAAACTGAGACCACCATCTAGCTCTAGTCATTCAGTACTTCTCCATTTCTCTATAATTCCTCAAAAATCAATGATAGTATTGCAACAACTATGCTGATTCTTTTGGAATCTACAAATGCTTTTGGGACACTGTAGATATAATACTTAGGCCAGTGTCTAACACTTAATAGACACTTAATAAATGCAAAGCATATTTACATATGCATTTAGATATAAAATATTTTACTTATACATATATAAAATATAAATATATAATATAATTTAAATAAATGATTATTGACTAATTAATTGACAATATAATTATGGACGAGATGACTAGCTCTTGGCTGAATGACAGTATAGTTAGGTAAATTAGGAATTGGTTAAATGACCCAAACCAAGAATCAGGAAATAGCTAAAGAGGTTAAATGCTTCACTAAGGCTAGAGTTGAGAGATATTGGGATAGACATTGGAACTTGTGATTTCATTGGTTTAGGAATAGCATATTAGCACATTAAAAAAGGAAAAAAAGAGAAAATTAGAACTTCTTTTTGTAGCTCTTATAATTTTTCATGGACAGCTAGGTGGCACAGGGGATAGAGCGCTAGGTTTGGAGTCAGGAAGACTCATCTTTCTGAGTTCAAATCTGGCCTCAGGCACTTACTAGATGATTTAGGAAGTTACCAACTCAGATAGCAACCTACTAGCAACTTATTTCCTTACAGAATTGCATAGAGGACTGGGAGGTGTAGTAAATGGTCCAAGGTCCCATAGTAAATATGTGCCAGAAATGAGTCTTGAAAGATGAAGCCAAAATGAACCTTTGTGTCAACAGAAAGACTTAGGATGGACCATTTATTTTCCTTTTCTCTGTTTTCTGGATTATAATTTTTATCCATTTTCTTCTCATCTTTTCTTTCTCCTTTTTTCTTTCCCTTTCCCCTCATCCTCTTCTTTTCTGTGGTTCCTGTCTCTGTATACTTAAAAAAACTATCTGCTATGTTAAGGGGGATTTAATGTCTATTCTTGTGACCTTGGAAAAATAGCATATCTCTAGAGACATTGAATCCATGGGGCCAGTCCATACCACTTCAAGACAAATCTCTGAAATGGAGGCTTTTCTCTTGGTAGGGAAGCTGAACCAAGTCCATAGAATTTAGAGGAAAAAGTACTTTTGTGATTCCCCAGACCACCCACTCATTTTATTGAAAACTGAAATCCAGAGGTCCAAAGGTATACAAGTAGACATAGCAAAAGAAGGCCGTAAACCTAGCTCCTCTGGCAATGAATCTATTGCCCATCAGTATCATGTCAATAAATGTTAAAGGAGCAAGCCCCTGCCTCCCATCCATGGACTTGGTAAACTGAATAGGTAATTAATAGGGAGCATTGTAATATAACTTGTGGTTCAATCATGCTCTTATTTGTTATCAATTATTACTTACCCAGGACCCCTGGATGATGATCATATGGAAGCAGGAACAGGACTGGAAGAACACAGTTGATATTTACTCTTTCAACCATTCCTCAGCCCACCCTCCACCCTGTGTTTTGGGAGAGTACAAGCTCATCATAAATTAGGCAAAAAGCTGCCTAGAACTGGGTCCTCCATCTCCCTTCTTTCCTATGCCTTAGAAAGAGACCTCCTATTCATCTTCTAAGGTCATAGGAGTTAGAGGGCTGCTGCAACCAAACTGAGGTTCCCTGCCATCATGTAGGAATGACAATCCTGGGTTATTGGTTGCCCTGGATCTAACCTCTAACTTGCATTGCTTGGTCCAGGGACTGAGTAGGTTGTGATCAGATGGCAGACAATGCCAAGTGCTATGACCCAATCCTCTGTTTCTGATGACTTGGACCAGTGCTGTGGAAACAGCTACACTGGGAAGAAAACCAGAATCATCAGAGCAAGAAGAGTTCCCTGAAAATCAGACTGGAAGCTATTATGAAACCCATGGAAGGGATGGGCTCATCCTCCCCCTCCTTCCATTGTTGTCTCTGTTTGTCCTTCAGGGTCCAGGGATGGAGTCCTAGAGACACAAACTTCCATCTTTATTTCTTCTCTGTGGGTGAATTTTGTGTAGGAAACCCCAAGTGCCCTTGAGAGTGGGAAGGATAATCAGGAGTTTGGGAAGACAGCTACTTAGAGGATGCCACATAGAGAGTGCTTAACAAGCTGGTTTTACATTTCAATTATATCTAATAAATTATGTGTGTTGATTACTGGTGTTCTGTGAAAGTGTTGTTGTAGAAGGAGTTTTAGATTCAGGATGATTCTTAGCCATGGCTTTCTGCTTTTTTAAATAATAATTCAGCAATATTTTAATTTCCACTTTTCCACTAGTTTAAATTCAGAATCTAACCAACGTAGCTCTTTTTCACTTAACCAGTCACATGAAATCATGAAGTCTGGGGATGTGGGACATTGTCATGAATTCATGTGATAGAAAGGCTAGTGGTATCATTTGGCTGGTGGCTTGAGTGTATCGCCACCTGGTGGACAACTCAGAGATTTATAATCTATCACTGAATAGCTAATAAGTGACTCACAACTGGACTATAGTGCAAGGCAGATGCCTTCTTTATGGAAGACAGAATGTGAGTCAATTTTGGGCCTAAGCACTCCATTACATGGCTAAAGTGTGACAAGGGGATCTATAAATTTCACATCTATTCTATGTGGGTTATACCAATAGAATTTATTATTGGGGAAAATTTTTAAGTCAAGAAGAATTTATTATTGAATTAATGTTGACATGAACAGAGTTCCCTAGTAGTGTGTCTCAGGGCTCTCTGTTTAACCGTAATCTAGTCAATAATTTTGTCAATGAAACAGTGTGATGAGTGTGGTACAAGGAATACTACCAGAAAACTTTCTTTTCTGTGCAGTATCAGATCTTAAACTACATTGTACAACCAGTATCTGGTACTGGCTAAGAATTAGAAAACTAGATCAATGAAACAGAGTAGACATGCATTTTATAGCAGCAAATGAATATAGTAATCTTGTATTTGACAAGTGTAAAGACTTGAGTTTTGGGAATAAGAATTCATTATTTGGCAAACGTTGGGAAAACTGGAAAGCAGTCTGGTAGAAATTGAGCATAGACCAACATCTTAAACCATTTACCAAAATAAGGTCAAAATAGACACATGACCAAGATATAAAGATAGAAATAATAAAAAAGTTGAAGAACATGAAATATATTACCGATCAGACTTAAGGATAGATGAACAATTTATAAATAAACAACAGATAGAGAGCAGCAGGTATAATGTATAATTTTGATTATTTTAAATTAAACAGGTTTCATACAAATAAAACAAATGTAGCCAAGATCAGAAAGAAAGCAGAAAACTGAGAAAAAAATTTATAGACAGTTTCTCAGATAAAAGTCTCTGGTGTTTATTTAATTGTGTTTCTTTGAGCAAGTCACTTCTCCCTTCTGCACATGGTACTCCATCTATAACTTAGATAATTTTCAAAGTCCAATAAGCCAATGATATGAAACTCAAAATGAGGGAATTCCTTTGGGCTGCATATTGACTTAAAAATACAAATTAACATTATTTTTATTGTGTTGTATTTCCATTTATTTTTGTTAAACATTTCTCAATTACATTTTAATCTAGTCAGAGCCTTACTAGAGAGTTTTGTGGCTTACACCAAGTTTAACACCTCTGCCATAAGTGACCAATAAGAGGTAGAAAAAGGCAGCAATCTGGAGCCCATTATATAACAATGAAAATGGTTTATCAAGGTGGAAAACAAAAAGATTCAAAAAAAAGAAAGCTATCATCAAGGAATAATCGAATAGAGAGGGGATGTAATTTCAACAATAGCAAAAAGAATGAAGGGTGAGAGAAAGGTATCCTACGGATTGGAAGCAAACATTCCCGTCTATCAGAACACAATGAAAACAGCAATGTACAATAATCACAGTGGATGTAGGGAGAGAGGTATACTAGAAAACTGTCTGACAGGTCCAGCAGTGGATGGCCAACTATTAGAGGCAACTGCTTCTAATTACCTCCTAGCATTACACATTAGACTCAGAATCAAATTGGAAGAAGCAAGTCGACTAGATTGTACTTAGGAAATTGTGCAGCACTTTCAGTGATTTTCAACTTGTTTCCTAGTATAAAAATCTATCTTTTCAATGGCAATATTCTCTTGGTGATGCTCTGTGACTGAAAATCATGGGAGAGCACAATCTCCAAGGAATCAAAATGGCACATAACTCATAGGGAAGACCCATGAACACAAGTAAGATTCAGTATATTTCTACTGGTGACTTTGTATATAAAATGGCATAAAAAGGTATGTATGTATAAATAAACACATAAATACAGAAGGAAATGACTAGTCAAGTAATGAAGTTTAGGAATAATGAATGGCCATCCATCCAAAATACAAATGCATGGCTGGCGGTACAAAATATTCAAACATCTAGAGGAAAGTATTCTTGGTCCAGCCTACATCAGCCCAGTCCGGTGTGTCAGGCGATAGAATGGAATGAAATGCAACATTTTTGGACTATAAAGTGAAATTTTAAAAACTTTTCTTAAACTAAAGCTAAGAAAGATGCAATTCCCATTAGATAAAATAAAATTTCATTCCCTTTTGCATTCACATTTACCATATCCCCACTTTAACTGCTATGAGCAAAAAGTTGTGACCTCAGTTGTATTGACTTGCTCATCTTGTGATTAAAGCAAAGGAGTTGGAGTCAGAAAGACTTGAGTCCAAATCTTAAGTAAGATATTTATGAATTATACAACCCTGGGCAAGTCATCATCTCTCTGGGACTCAATTTTATCATCTGTAAGATAAAAAGATGGTTTTGAGATTTCCTCTAGCTCTATATTTATGATCTATTCCCTCAACCAGAAGAGTATTGTGTGGAATGATCACTGGACTAGAAACTAGGAGATCTGGGTTCAGATTCAGATTCTGCTAATCAGTTCACCTCCCAGGGTTGTTGGGAGGTTTAAATGAGATAAATTTGTAAAAAAAAGTAAAAAAATAAAAAAAAAGGCTTAATACAGTGATTGGCACATAGAGGGTACGATATAAAGACTTATTTCCTTTTCTTTCCTTTCCCATTTAAACATGGCCATATGATGTCAGTTCTCCACACCTCAGTTTCTTCATTTGTAAAATAGTTAATAATATTTTACCTGCCAAGTAAGGTCATTATAGATTAAAGTATGGCATGTATAACTGATATCACATTTCTTGCCTGCTTAATAGGTGGGGTGTGGGAGGGAGAAAGAGAATTTGGAACTTATTTTTTTAAATGAATATTAAGTGAAAATTAATTGAGCATCTGCCTTGCAAAAAATAATAAAGAATTTTAGTCAAAACCCTTTTAAATTTTGAAACATAGAAAGAAATCCAAAATTGTGATCATTTTGATCTGCATGCCACTTTTTCATAGTGTGAAGTGATGACAAAGCATTGGAGGTTAGAATCTTGATGATCCAATTAGTTCCACTGATTGCTGTGTAACTGAGAGAGTCACTAATTTGGTAAATGGAGGAAAAAGATAATCTAACAGAAGCAGTGAGTCTATCATGCAGAAAAAGTGGGTAAATGAAGCAAGTAAAAGAGGTTGAGTTGACACCTTCCCCAAATGTCAGGAGTTCCAAAGAGAAGCAGTGGCCAGATTAGGTCATGATACGTTTTATTTATTTTTCCACCTCAATTAGTCAGTAAATAAGCGTTTAGTAAGTGCTTGCTATGTGCCAGGCACTGTATGAAGTACTGGGGATACAAAGAAAAAAATAGTCCCTGACCCCATGGAGTTCACAATCTAATAGGGAAATAGTAAATGTCTTTATATAAACAAGCTATATATAGGATAAATAGGAGATAATTAACATAGGGAAGATAATGTTAAAGGAGAAATATCTCCTCCCTGAGTTCATGTGGTAGGTAACTGTTGCCAAAAATCTATTTACCTCAATGCAAAAATGATGCAAGTAAGAACCTAAGTTTTATCATTATGCTCAAGCATAGGGTTCAGACTTCAGAGAAAAACAGAAATAAGAAAAATTACATCAGTCTGGCAGAGAAATAATTCTTTTATATATTGTAATCTTGCTCATTCCTCTTAGGTCACAAAAGTTGAAGAGGAGATATTTCCATAATCCCATATTTCTTTTAATGTCATAAAAGTTGAACAAATACTTAGAACAAAGTCACAATCCCATACTTCCCTAAGGAAACAAACCTCATCGAACAAACTCCATAGGTCAACCAAGTCAGGTTACATATTCACAAACAGACAAATTGAGGAGGAGGATTTATATGTTGCCAAGGAGTCAGAGACAGATGAGATTCTTCCTCTGGCTTCTTATCTAAGGAATGTTTGAAACTCCTAAGTAAATTATTATTTCCCATTTTGGTTTGATAAGGTTAATATCCACCAAAAGATGCAAGAAGAATGAAAGGAAATCAAAGATTCCCCAAACCATATGAAGATTAAGAGGGATCAGGAAAGGCTTCCTGTAAAAAGTGAAATTTTATTGGGAACTTGAAGGAAGCCTGAGATGTCAGGAAGCAGAGATGAGGGAAGAGATGGGGGACAGGCTGTGAAAAGCTCCAGTGCTCAGAGATGGCATATGTTTTGTGAGGAACAGTAAGGAGGCCATTGTCACTAGAAAGGGGAGGGGAAGGGGTCAAAGCTGAGTCATGAAGGGCTTTGAATGCTAAACAGAGGATTTTATATCCGACCCTGGAGTTGCTAGGGAGTCACTGGATTTTACTGAGTACAGGGAATGACATCATTAGACCTCCAGCAAAATTGCTCCCATATGGTCTCTGGTCCACTTCCTTCTATTTTCTGTGGCCATGGATCTAGGGGTCCTAGATGTCCTATGGTGAAGATTCCTCAGGAAAATGTTTCTATTGGTTTCCTCCCCTATATAAGGAATTTCCCTTTCATATGAGCAGTTTAGTATTGAAAGGGGCAGAAAAATTACTCTTGTATAAATAAAAATAATTAAATCAACCAGTAAAAGATATAAGGTCTTCACACGTGAACAGTTTGATGCCTGAAAGGAGCAGGAAAATAACTCTGGTTTAATAAAAACTGTTAAAAAATACATATGTAATTAAATGATCTTCAGATGGGATGTAATAAGTTTGGGGCAGAAATTGAATTGCAGCATAAAGTCTTAGTCACCTTGTTAAAGGATATAAGTTGATGACTTTTTTGCATGTAAACAGTTTAACATGTTAAAGGGGCAGAGAAAGAACTTTTCTTATAAAAAATTTAGAAAATGTTAACAATTTTCAGAGAGAGACTGTAGAAGAGTCACTTCTGATACATGATTGGAGCTGTAAGATACTATCATCCCTCAGGTCTCTCAAACATACATCTTTTAAGAGTTAAGAGTATAAAATTTACAAAATGAAAAACCACGTAACTGTAGACTGATTATTAAACAAGGAATGCTCGTGTCACAGGAGAAATGTGGTGATTTTTTTTTTTACTTCATAAAGTGAAAGGTGAGTCACCAAGTGTCAAGACTTCTAATGGCTGTGACATGAAGGGTCACATGAAATTAAAGAAGCCCGATAGGAGTGGTAAAATATATTCAAAAGAGGGAAAGCTCATCAACTAGAAGAGCTGCTCTGTCTCAGCAGTGTGAAAAAATCAGAAGCAGTTCATTAGCTGACAAGAATGGCTATTTCCTGATGGACTGGATAAAACCAGAGCTCATTGGAAGAGTTTAACTTCCACCTATTGCTCTTCGGAAGTTTCTCTGTGTGGCTTATTGCCCTTTGGTAAGCAGAAAAGGGAAGGAAGGTGAGGCAGCTGCTTTGCTATATACAAAGAGATGCTGACATCTAATTAGACAGTGCAGAATCCTGATGACTGACTGGATTTGTTTGCCTTGCTCAGAGTCAAACTGAGGGCAACGAGCTGTGAACTCTGTTTGCCACAGGCTAATAGAATCTTTTAGCATCTTGGAGAGTAAATACCTAACTGGGTTTGTCTGCCTTGCCTAGAAAGAAGCAGTAGGATGGACTTTGCAGTTCTTGGGCTTTAAGGAAACTTAGCCAAATCAATATCATAACTCCTTTCTAATCCCCTTTTAACTGATTGTAACTAGAAAGGGCTTGTGGGAAAGAAGAAAATTTGTCCAGCTGGAGAGCAATGGGGATCAGAAGGAAAGCAGATAGCAAAGAAGAGGGTTTGTGTGATATCCACGTTCCTGGCTAGACCAATTACATCAGAGCCTTCAGTCCAGAGTTATTCAATACTTTGAACGCATGACTTTTTCTCACTTGTATTCCCTTACCAGATTTGTGTGTGTGTGTGACCAGTGTTCCCCACAGATACTGAGTAGATTGGTAGGAGAACAGGATTCACTTAAATGCCCTAAATCTACTTCAATATCATACTGTTCTCTGAAACATCAATTCATAAAAGCCCAAGAAAAGAGGACACTTTTCCACTCCATACTCAAACTATAGCTGGATTATTTTTTCCAGTTTTGTCTGCCACAGTTTAAGAAGATGTATTTTTTATTGCTGCTTTTACTTTAACGTATAAATGTGATGTGGTAATTACGATGTGATATGATGTTTTATTATTCCTGCATTGGTCTTTAATATATGAGTACCTATTGTGATTTCTGTACTAAATAAAAACTCTCTCAGAATTCTAGAGATAATACTTTTGAGTGGGACTGAAGGAGGAGAATATACTCCCCTTACTTACTACCATAGCTATTCAGTCCTCATAGATACATTTTCATTTACACATATAGCCACACAAATGATGACATTTTTAGACCTTAAAGTAGTTATTAGGGAAAGTGTTTCTCACTCCCTCCTACTCACCCACCAAAAGGGTTTACCTCCAGGACACTGAAAGAATTTGAATGTAATCACATGATAGTAACATTTCTGGGAACTTAGACTTGCCAGTGTGAGAGCAGGTTGGGATGAGTGAGCCAACCCAGATGTACGTGGCCATGTGACCTTTCTCAGAGGTATGAGGCACTTCACTGTGAATAGTCACCCCATATACTCACTATACCTAAAAAGACTAATTTTACACAAATGTAATACAGGTATTTCTCAAACGTCTAAGCAATTATAAATGGAAGGTTGCAGTCAAGGCTAGATAAAAGCTGAGAAATTGAGAGAGGGGGATGGAATTCTTTCCAGGTTGAAATAATCTCTTTTACTTCATAAAATCATGGACTCTTAAAATTGGAAGTTTCTTTAAAGCTAATCCAGCTTAAATACTTTATTTATACCATCCTATAGTATTTCTTTATTTATACCATCCTATAGTATTTCTAAGAGATGGCCATCTAGGCTCTATTAGAAGAAGGAAGTCTATTTCCTCATTGGATGACTTCCAATGTGAAAAAATTCTTATTTATATTGAACTGAAATCTTTGCATCTTCCACTCACTGGTCCTACTTCTACCCTCTGGAGCAATCCAACCAAAGAAAACTCCCTTTTCCATTTGACAGCTGTTCTTCATTCTAATTTTTTCTAGGTCCTTCAATTTATCCTCATGTGCTTTGGTTTCCCTGAAATGATGAAGGAATAAAATTATAATTATAACTATCATTTTTCAGTCATATCCAATTCTTTGTCTTCGGGGTCTTCTTGGCAAAGATACTGAAGTGGTTTGCCACTTCTTTCCTTTTTTACAGATGAGGAAACTGAAGCAAACCAGAGTAAGTGACTTATCTGGAATCATACAACTGGTAACTCTCTGAGGACATATTTGAACTCAGGAAGATGAGTCTTCTTGGACCAGTGCTCTGTCTACTATACCACCTACCTGCTCTCAGAGTTATATTAAAAAAAAGTCTTCTGAGTCACTATCCTATTTTATTTCCTTTATATTTCTCAAACTTTATATGTCCCCAGACTTAAACATTGGGACATTGGCGGGAAGGGAGGCCGGGGGTGAGTAAAGCATCAGAGAAATGAAAAGACTTGTTTAAGGCCACACAGCTATAAGATGGAATCAGAATTTAGGTATCCTATAACTGGTTCTGTTTCCACTATGCCATGCTGCTCTCTGAAATGCTGATTCATAAAACTCCAAGAAAAGAAGACAACTTTCCACTCTGTACTCTAACTTGGTCAAAGTATTTTGTTTAGTTCTTTCTGCTTCTGTTTAAGAAGGATGTTGATTAATAAGCCAGATAACATCTAGAGGAGGTCAACCAAGGTGGCAAAGGGCTTTATGTCTATGTCATATCAAGACTGGTTGAAGGTGATATTTATCCTGGAGAAGAAAATAAAAAACTGTTTAATGTTTAAGTATTTGAAGGACTCTTATTTAGAAGAGGGATTTGGACATGTTCTATTTGGTCCCAGAGAGGGGACAGAAGCAGGAGCAATAGATAGAAATTGCAGAGTCAGATTTAGGCTAGATATTAGGAATAACTTCCTAACAATTAGAGCTGCCCACAAGTGGAATGGACTGCCTTGAGTTCTTGTTCATCTTTAAGCAGAAACCGAATGACCTCTCATCAGGTATATTATAGTGGGCATTTCTTTCATGGAAGGATTGAACTAGATGGCCACCAAAGTCCTTTCAAAACTCTAAAATTGTGTGAGTCTGTGAAAGACAAAAAACCCAAGAGATGGGCAAAAGTGGGTGAATCACCCTGATAAAAATAGAGAGGTTGTGATTGGTTTTCCCAATCTTTCTTTAAATCTGCTCATGAGCACACTTTGGTTTGAAGAGAATTGATTTTTTTTCCCCCAGATGAAGATGAATCATTAGTAGTTGAGTCATTAGGACAGAACATTTGGGTCACAGATTCAATTCAATGATCATGTTTAATGTGCATTTTCATTATTTCATTTCTATAAGCAATATCTATGTCATGTGTTAACACAGATTTTCTTTTCAAATCAGTATCAGCCAGAGTAGCAAATTGGTGATGAACCAGATGTAAATTGAACTTCTAGTAAACAGTTGATCAACATGTAACTCTCCTAAGTTATTCCCTTACATCATCACATGATGTGGTTTTCATTGCTGTTGTTGCAAAAATCATCCATTCACTAAGCTGGGTCGTAGTCTTGCATACATATCTGCTCTTTCTTTGCATGGATCAAACCAAACAGTCTAATGGGATCGTCGTGAATGTTTTCCTCCATCATATCGCTTTCTTCTCTGAAACTGGAGATCGAATTGTTTTGGAGTAGACTGGTATCCACTGCATGTAATTTCTCATTTTCATCCTTGTGTGAAAAGTGAACTTTTGGCTTTCTGCGTTTCCCCTTGAAACTGTGATCCAGTGCGGCATAGCACATCTGTGTGTCAGCCGCTGCCTGAAGGAGGAAGAAAAACATGTTAATTTTTCATTGTTCAGCATATCCTTTTATTTCAATGGTTCACACTAGCTTTTGTTGTTGTTTTTTTCACACTTGACCCCTACCAGATTACTTGCTAGTGCTAAACTTTTCAAATCAGGGTAGAAAAGGGAAAAGAATGAATCAAATTCTTTGGGATAGGGTACATACACCATGCCTTTTAGCAAGAGTGGAAGCCAATCGGACTTAACAGAGTATAATAATAACAAAGTATCAGCCCAATTATGACTTCTTCCCAAATCCAGAGTAAGACAGGGAAGGAAGAAATTTTATAAAAATTTCAGAATTGAGATGATTTGAGAACTACAGAGAGGTATGAATTTATTTGCTGATTCAACGGATACTTGTTAAATACCTACTATGTATGAAGCACAGTGATATGAGATATATGAATATGAGTAAGAAATGCTTCTTGACCTTGAATATTATACACACACACATATACACACACATACATATGTGTGCATATTTCATTAGAGAAAATAATACATGTACATGTACAACTCTAATAAAAAGCTATATACAAGTGTCATAACCATGTTAAGGACAATTCATTTAAAGGTAGAGAAGGCTTTTGATCCACATGATTTGTGAAAGCAATCTGAAATAAGGTCTCAAAGAACAGCGGTAGGTAGAGATGTGAGGAACAGCTTTTCAGGCATAGGAAACAGCATGAACAAGCCATGGAAGGCACAAGGTATATTCTAGACAACCAATAAGTAGTATAGTGGGTAGGTTCCAGAGAACTGGACTTACACTGAAGAAGACCTTAGTTTACATCTTGCCTTGGATGATTACTAGTTGTGAGGAAACAGAGATCTCAAGTGGCAGAGCCAAGATTTATATACTATTGTTATGGTACCAGAGCCCATGCTCTTTCTACTACATCAAAAATGCCCCTACCAAAGAAGAGGAGAACTGAAAAGAAAAGACCATTGGTCTTGGCAGATATCAGGTCCGTGATACCTGATTTGAATACTGTTTCAGTAGAGTGGTGGGAGTTGAAGCCAGACTTTGGAGTTGAGGCTAGATTGAGTGATAAGAAAATAGAGTAGGTGTATATCACCATTTTTGAGAAGTTTGTGACAGACAAGAGAATTGTGATGGCAATTGGGGGGGGGGTCAGTAAAATTGAAGGGTATTTCTTTTAAGAAAGAGGTTGTTGATTCTTTACAAAGTTTAAGGAATACTTGGAGGAAGCAAAATCCTGGGGGCAAGACAGAGAAGGTCAAGGGCACAAATAGAAGGGTTAAACTCAGAAAAGCAAAGGAACACCTCATAAGAGACAAAAGAAAAAAAAGTGAACAGTCCAAGCTAAAAAAAGAAGGAACGTCATAATCCCCATTTTGGTAGTAGAATTAAAATGGACTGAAAGATTAAATTTTTACCTTTCAACTCTAGATTCACAATTAAAATGGATGTTTCCATTTTTGTCTAGCAGTTTAAAAAAAAAAAGTAACATTTTATCTTTAAAAATTTCCTTTATAATACAGTGGAATTGAGACCCAACTAGTACGGCTCAACCAGAGGTTTGGCCAAAGGCAAGATGGACCATCTCCTTCTTTGGTTTTTCACCTGCTGCCTCTGGACCACTACCTCTAGGTATAGTCATGGTGTTATTCTCGCCTTTGCCATTGCTGCTATCTCTTCCCCCGAATGGCTGGGACTTAGAAGCATGGAATGCCACCTTGACATTTTGGCAGGGGGACTATATTCCTTCTTAGAAACTATCCTGTCATTTTCAACTCTCTCCTTACTTCTTGCAATTGAATTTTCTTTGAATGCAACAATTCTTAGTTGTGGCTCTGCAGTAAATCCCTTATTAATAACTAATAGTGAACAGTTGTAGTAAGGACCTGGGAATTTGGGAGGAGTCCGGACTTGTGAAAGCATAGGTGTAGGGATGTCCCATTTTAGGAAACTCCCTCTACTTACATGGATTAGAAATTATTCTGCCTGGGACACTAAGATGACAAATGACTTGCTCAGGGTCCTACAGCCAGTATAAGTCAGAAGTAGGACCTAAACCATGGGTGGGGAACCTGGGCCTCGAGGCCACATGTGGCCCTCTAGATCCAGAAGTGTGGTCTTTTCACTGAGTCCAAGTTTATAGAACAAATCCTTTTACTAAGGGGATTTGTTCTGTGAAGTTTGGGTTCAGTGAAACGGATGCACTTGAGGACCTAGAGGGCCAAATGTGGCCTCGAGGTCACAGGTTCTCCACCCCTGACCTAAACTCAGGTTTCTCTGCCTCTGGGGTTGCTCTCTATTACCTCACTCTACCACCTCTCAATAAGCAGGTTCCGTGGTAACAAGTGTTACAATTTTTAGTGTTGTGACCATTTTAATCAGATAGAAGTGAGGGACTCTAAAACAATTATTTTAAATTGGTATTGCCACATCTATGGGAAGAGTACAATAGCCAGACTAGAAATGCTAACACCACTTCTGAAAAGCTATTATATAAAGTGATACCATTTTTTTCCTTTAATGCCTTGAGGCTTTGTGCAGGCTTCACTTGGGTAAAAACCAGATGCTGTCTGAAATACAGTGGCCTTTTATGTTTACGTATGCTGTGTACCAAAGACTTCATTAACTGCCATTCAAAATCTCCAGCTTATGCTCCACTCAAGCATTACTGATCTGTAGTTCTAGTTCAGTTGCTGTGGTCCTACTTGCAAACTGTCTGAAAAGTGCTTTAGAAAAAAGGGTTATTTGACCTTCCAGGATCAAACAATTGATAGGAAACCACAGTGCAGCTGGGGTGCATAAATTTTTTTTCAAGCCCAATACACATGCTGAAATGAACACACCAAACAATACATTTGTTAGTCAGAAGGCAACTTCCCACTTTGCATAAGTTTAACCACATATTTATGATCTGAGCTGTGGTTTGGTTATAAATATTATTAGAAACTAGTATCTTTAGATCATTGAGAAGGTTTCTGGGATTCTTAATGAAAATTTCAGGAAGACCTATCAATTTCTGGAGAGTATGTAAAACTAAGCAGTGAGGAGAGGGGAATCCTACATCCCAGGGCAATTCTGTGAAATTCCTAGGTTCTACTTAAATTATCAAGATGGTTAAAATGCAAGCCATTGCATTACTCACACTTTGAGTTTCTATCAAAACCTATTCTATACCTTCCCAGAATTAGAAGAGATTGAAACTGGAAAGAGAGTGTGGTCACTTCGCTAGTAGCATTTTGTTGCTGATTTGTCAAAGTTCCTGTTTTTCTATGTCCAGGTCTGTTCTACCTGAGTGAATACTGTAGGTATTTTCTTCCAAGGAAAAAAAATACAGAAAATAGGACCTAATTTATCTTAATGACAAAGACACTTGAAATGGCATCTGTTATCTTTTTTATTGGAGAATCCTTGACATTAATATAGATATTATACGCACATTGTTCCAAATAGTAAAAAGGTTGAACTGGCTAAGCAGAGATACAATATTTTCTAACATGCAAATTATTCTCTTTTTTATCCTGAGACTAAAAGTTGAATTCCTTTTACTTAGGCAATAAGTCTGTACATAGAAGGTATTGAATCACATATAATACAGGAAAGTCCTAACAGAAAGCATGGATTAGATAGGTGGGCATTGTGTATGTAACCAGAATCTCCCACTTATTTGGTTATTAATGTTTAGCAATGATATAGCATTTTCCAAAGTACTTTACAAGTATTATCTCATTTAATTCTCATTTCTACTCCGGGATTGGTGTTATTATTATCCCGTTTTATAGATGAAGAAACTGGGGCAAACAGAAGTTAAGTGGCTTGCCCAGGGTTCAATAGTGTCTGAGACTTGAACTCGGGTCTTCCTGACTCCAGGACCAGAACTCTATCCACTGCACCCCCTAGCTGCCTTAGTAGGCCTCCACGTTTCCCTTAAACATGTCCATGAGCCCCATGGGAAAAGTTACCTGCATAGGGGAGAATTCTTGCTTTTCATTTACAGCTCTCTCTGGCCGGGCTTTCATTTGTTCATAGCAATTTTCATCCGTAGGTCCTTCTAAGTTAAAAAGAATATGGTTAGAATGAAGACAAATGGAAAATTTGCAACTCAAATTGAAATGTGGGCTGAAAACAACATTTACAAGTAACTCTGAAGTTCTGAAGAGTACATGTCTTTTTGAGTCACCCTCTATCAACTGGTGGAGGTGGGGAAGAAAAAGTGCTTCAGCTTATATAGTTCCTTCTCTAGAAAGTATCTTTCTCTCTGTAGTAAGTCTGTACAATGTGAAAGTGTCTTTGACCACACAGTTAATAGTGAGAAGAAAATTAGTCAGCTAGAGGAGACAATCACATTAATCTGATTTCCATCCTCAATGGAAAATTCAGTGTAAAAGTAACTACAATATAGAAACCCACAGCAGGAGAACAATGTCTAAATATTATGGAAAACCAATGAATTTTCCAGCAAACTCATAGGACCAAAGGATAATAGATTTAGAGCAAAAAGAGACCTTGGCGGTCATTGAATTCAACTTCCTCATTTACAGATGAGGAGAATGAGGCCCAGAGAAAATGAATCATTTGTCCAGCATCCCACAACTGAAAAATGTCTGGGGCAGGATTAGGGCCTAAGCCTTTTTGACTCATGACACTTATCTACTACTAAAAATTAGGAGCGTATAACAACTCAGTCGAAATGCATTATTACTCTTTGATTGATTGTATATGAACAAGAAGGAAAATGAAGTTTGCAAGACTGAAAGATAAACAATGCCTTTAAGCAGTGGAAGTCTATAAGCCTGAGAAAGTGTGTTTACATTAAGGAATCTATCAAGTAACTACTGACAAAAGTCCCTGCCTCCCTTAAGCTTTGTCCTAAATAATCTCTCTATACAGCTTTGGCGAGCCAGCAAAATTTCATTCATTTCTTATTAAGAAGACAAAGGTATGAGAAACTTTGTCTTGCCCCTTTGTCTCCTTCATGCCTCATCTTACAGATAATAAGATGTTAGCTGACAGCTTGTGTGCCCAAGTGGATATGCTTGGGAAGAGGGGGTTGGGGACAGTGATAATCATCTCTAGCAGGGACCAAGAAATTCTTTATTTATGAATTGTCCAATTTTGAGCCATAGAATATAAAATACATTTCCTAGAATATGATTATGCCTAATTATAAATCAACATTTTCTGAAATATAATGTAAAACTTACGTTCCATGAAGCACAAAGATATCTCTAATCTTTGTTGGAATGGCTATCAGTAGTTCTCAAATACATAGAACCTGGCACTGATATTGGAAAGGGTGAAACAGGCAGTAATAAACTCAACTTTGATACTAGGGAGAACCAGCTGCAGAATCAAGACCTGGGTTCAAGCTCATCCTCTCACATAGTATAGTTTTATGACTTTGAGCAAGTTATTTAAACTTCCAATGCCCAAGACAGCATTCTAAAACTATTAAATGGTAAAACACTAGCTGATCTGCATTGAAGGGCTGTCACCAATAGTTCCCTTCCCCAATAAAATACTAGTCTGGACCAAAAAGAAAGCAAACAAATAAGTACCCAGGCCACAGATTTGTTATTGTTCAGTCGTTCCACTTTTCATGACCCCACTTGGAGTTTTCTTGGCAAAGATACTGGAGTGATTTGCCATTTCCTTCTCCAGTTGATTTTCCAGATGAGGAAACTGAGGCAAACAGGGTTGAGTGACTTGTCTAGGGTCACACAGTTAGTCAGTATCCTGTATCCTGACTCCAGACTGGCACTCTATCCCCTGTGCCACCTAGCTGCCCTAGCCCACATATACACTTGGTTTTCTCTTAACTCATCACAGAACAGAGAATAGAAAGGAAAATGGAAAAAAAAGAAACCTTTAAAAATACAATCTAGATGTATCTAAAAAGCTTTAGAAACTTAATTATAGGCAAAATATCAAAGAGACATCCACATTGTTTTATTAGTCCTATGTTAAAATTAGCATGGTGTCTGAAATCAAGAATTGTAGGGTCTAGAGACAAAAGAAAAGAGAAAGCCTTTCTGCCACAATTTAGCAAGTTAAAAGAGCTATCTAGACCCCAAAGGGGACAAGGAAAATGCCTTGCATGTGCTGCCAACTTTTTTCCGTCTAATAACTTTTAGACTTCTGCAGTATTTATCTTGGTTAATGGTAAGGAGATTTTGATAGGTTCTACTTAAGTAGTTGGAATGTGTCAGTTAGGAAGGAGTGATGGGAACTGAACCAAGACTGCCCCCAGCATAAAACAACTATAAAGAGCTCAGCTATATTTAAGCTCTCCTCACCTCTGTCTACAATTAAACAACACAGAAATAGATCCTTTAATTATCAAGCATAGCCAGAAACCAAAATTGTTAGGGGTTATTCTTTTTAGAAAATTTGTTGTAACCAGGAAAATGGAGCATGGTTTCTGTGGGACACCCCCTGCACTGGAAACAACTTTTTTACAAGGAAAATTTTTCTTCCATCAGTATTCATTATAACAGAATTTTTATCTGTATTCTCATCATGACCAGAGTCAAATGTAGGCAACCCTGAAGTAGCTGGAAATTTAGCTAATATTTTACAATAGTGCTCTTGTAAATAAGATGGAGATAAATTATCCACACAACAGGATAATATTAATCTCCTCCTCTTCCTAGAACACATATATTTACTGTAAAATCATTTTAACATGAACACAATAAAATACAACTTACCAGAAAGCACATTATCAAGGTTACCATAAATTGGTGTATCTTCAGTGTAATACTCATCACCTCTGTAATAATGAAAATGAAATTACCACATGGAATTACTGTAGAGAACAAATGCATATTTTATGCTTTTTACACCAAGGAGAAAGAAAATCTCACTCATACAAATATGGTTTTGTCACAAATTTCATTACTTGCCATTCAGGCTTTCGAAAAAAATGAGGTAAGGGAAAGAAGATTGAGAAAAATGAAACTTATTTCTGCTATTAACCACTCAGTATTTTATGATGGGAAAACTACTTGATGAATAGAAATGAGTTGTCTCCCAATATCTCCACACAGCTAGGCTAGTATCTATCATCTAACATTTTGTAGTTATGAAAACTGAGGCTGAGGAGAAGATTCATTTAGAGTAATGTCATATAGCAAGTTGCAATGACCTATGAGGTTTTGAGTTTCTAGTCCATTCCTTAACCCAGGCTCATAAAGGATTATTAGGCTATTAAAAGACAACGTAAAGATTACAATGGTTCAAACAGCTATCCATCTACTAATGAGGGAGGTCTGTCCTCTCCAAAAAAAAAAAAAAAGGTTTTGATTTCTCACTACCATGAATCCTTTTATTCTTGATTCCTACCTTGACCTAAACATTTGTTCAGTCATTTTTCAGTCATGGATGATTCTTTGTGACCCTATTTGGCAAAGATAATGGTATAGTGTACCATTTTCTTCTCCAGCTCTTTGTAGATGAAAAACCCAAGGCAAACAAGTTTAAGTGACTTGTCTAGGGTCACACATCTAGCACATGTCCGAGGCCACCTTGAACTCAGAAGGCTGTCTTGCTGCCTCCAGTCCTGGCACTCTGTCCACTGTAGCACCCAGCTGCCCAGTATCTATGTGTGATTGTCCTAAATATGCATACTTTAATTCTACATTTCACTTTCCATCCCTGAATCACACCCAATTCAGGGACTGCCATTGTGAAATAGGTGAGTTGTCATCAACACCTTGCTTCTCTTGTTCATCATCCACTTGACAAACATTTATTTAACACTTTATTCCTTAAATAAAGAAGCAATGTGGTATAGTGGAAAGACCACTATATTTGGAATCAGAAGAGCTGGGTTCAGTTTATGGCTCTGATGTTTAACCTGTCTCAGCCCCAGTTTGTTCATCTATAAAATAAGTGGGTGAGACCAGATGACTTATAGATGACTAAATAGCTATAAATCTGTGATCTTACTTTCTGTTCTTGGCACTCTTTATCCTAAACACCTTAGGCTCCTATCCCATGGGGAAGGGGAAGTGAATAAACTTTTATATAGTACCTATTAGTATAGGTAGGTGGTGCAGTAGACAGAGCTCTGGGTCTGGAGTCAGGAAGACTTCTTCCTGAGTTCCTGACTCCAAATCCAGCCTCAGACACTTACTTGCTGTGTAACCCTAGGCAAGTCACTTAACCCTGTTTGTCTCAGTTTCTTATCTATACAATGAACTGGAGAAGGAAATGGTGAACAATTTCAACGTCTTTGCCAAATGAGGTCATGAGAAATTGGCCTTGATTGAAACAACTCAACAACAAAAATAGTTTCTGTTATGTGCTAAGCACTGTGGGAAGTACTTTTTGCAAATGTTATCTCATTGTCATAGGAACATAGAGTGTTGGAACTTGAAAGGGCTTTTGATAGTATTTAATCAATTCCATTATTCTTCTGGGTAAGACGTTGAGTCAAGAAGAGGTGAGGAGAATCATATCACTACACAGATAATGAGTGAAAGACTTCTAGGAGAAAAATCCAAGTCTCCTACTTGAAATCCGATATTCTTTCAGCTACATCATGGCCTACACTCCATCGCAAAGGAACTAATGTCACTCCCTTCCTAGGAGTGAACAGAAAACTGAAATGGATCCAGGTCCTAAAGGACTGAAGCAAATCGAAATTTCAGGTACTGTGACAGGAACAAAGAGAACATATTTTGGAAGGATGGGAGTAGGCTTCCTGACAACCTTTTAATGATACTAGAGGTTCCCAAACTTATTTGGCCTACCATCTCCTCTTCAAAAACAAAAATTACTCAGCACTTGCCTGGAAATTTACTTTATTTAACCTTTCATTTTTTTAAAATTTGCATTATTTCAAAAATATAATTTTTTATATCACATCTTAAATTTAATTATTTATTGTAAATTTGTTCATTTTTCTACACTGGAATTTTGATGATGCAATATTACATCATGTAACCATGTAGTATCATATTGTAAACAAGTCATTACATGCATATATTTTTAACCAAGCCTTAAACCCAATTCACTGTGGATCCCTTGGATTGGACAACAATAGGTCCCTGCCCAAGCACCACTGAATGGTTATTTTTTAGGCCTTCCTGGCTCAGTCAGCAGCCCTGAGGGTCTTTCCCTCCCAGTTTGATTTTTTTTAAATTAAAGGAGCCATCCCTTGATTCACTTTTTAAAGAGGCCTAATCACTTAATGGGTGTTTCCTCACTCAAAGTGAGAACTTGAAAAGACCATAGCTTAAAAGGGTCAAGATCCCCCACTGCATCCTGGGCCATCTCCAGTTGTCCTTATGAATATCTGACCACTGGACCCAGGTGGCTCTGGAGGAGAAAGTGAGGCTAGTGACTTTGCACTGCCCTCCCTCACTCAAATCAAAGTCAACTCCAAGTCATGTCATCATCTCCCCGATGTCATGGTCCTCTTTGAGGATGATGGACAAACCACACACAATGACCACAACCACAAGACCTGTCAGCAGACTTGACCACCAATCAGTTATAACTTGCATTTTTGTGTGTTTATTTGGAAAATAATATAATCACTGTGACTTTAACTCTGTTATGTAATACATGAAACATGTACAAAACAGTTACTTTTATTTAACACCTCCAAATTGCGCCAGACCTACCCCCTGGATCATTTTAACACCTCCCGGTGGGGTTGGGGGTAGAGTATGACTCACTTGGGAGCCTATAAATTATACCATGTAGAGTTCACTACTTAAAGTTTCCAGGACCTATGATTTGTGTTGCTTTTCTGGTTTTGGCAATTTCAGCTAACACAACCAAAGTGTGATTTTTACCCAAAGTGTATCAATACTTGGTAGGGGTAATCAAAAAAAGATAAAACAGATCATTTTAGTTTCATGAAATTGACAAGTGTTTGTACTAACAATCAATGCAACTAGAATAAGAAAGGAAACTATCAAATAGGAAGAGTTTTTATATCATATATTGTCACATATGGGTCTATATATCACAATCATTTCCTAATAGATAAGTGACCAAATGATTTAAACAATTTAAATATGAATTGCATGTTACTATTATCCATATGAAATATATCACTAATAATAGAAATGCAAATGAAAACAACTCCCAGGTTTTACCTCATGCCCAAATTGGCAAAGTTGATAAAAGATGAGAAATTTAGATTTTTAAGGGGGCGATGTTATGGTAATACAGGCACACTCATATAATGTCAAACCTTATGCTAAGAAAGTGACTTTAAAATGTCCATACCTTTTGAGCCAGGGATCCTATCACTTAAGTATATGCCCAAAGGAGGTTAAAGACAGAAAGACTGAAAGGTCTCATGTACACAACAAAACATTCAAAGCACCATTATTTTACTTGAAAAGTACTGAAAACAAAGCAGATTCAATTAGGGAATGAATAAATTAGTTGTGATACATGAATGTAATGGAATATATCATTGTTATAAGAAGTTATGAATGTAACAAATTCAGAGAAGCATGGAAAAACATGTATGATCTGAACCAAAATGAAGAAAGCAGGAAAGGAAAACAATATATACAATTACAATAGTAAAAATGGAGAGAAAAACAACAACAACAAAACTAAACTGAATTAAACAGTATCATTATAATGACCACTGATGGAGAGATGAAAAAGAACCTTTTTTCCCATTTTTGCAAAGATAGGATACTGTAAGTGTTAAATATTCTATATACTGTCAGACATGGTTGGTGTATTTATTAGTTTTGTTGAAGTGATACTTTTTCTCTTTTTTAAAAAAGTTATTTATTACAAGGATGACTTGTTGGTAGGGAAAAAGAAAAGAGTACTCAGAAGTGAAAGATGTTATAAAAATAAAAATTATCAACAAAATATTCTAATTAAATCCATTCTTTTTGAGTCAGGGACTGTTAGTTATTTGCACATTCTGGACTTCAAATGCCATGAAAAAACAAAAGCATAAATATTACTGGATCTTCATGAAAAAGAAGTATTGTAAGATAGATGTGTATGAAAAAAAAACAGTAGAGTAAGCAAACGCATGAAATAGGCAAGGGTTTGGGCATAAGAAGAAACCGACCTTGAAACACTTAGGAAATACAAACCTATAACTCTCAACAAGGATCTTTGATGGTCTAGGAAACAAAGTCAGTCACTACCTCCTTTTTAGAATTAATAAACTAGTTATTTTATTATGTTTAGATTTCTTTACAATCTCATCTCCCCTTCATAGGGAAAACATGGCATTGGAAGTTCCCATCCCCTTAAAGGAATGACTAGAGGAGATAGCATGAGTGATTGGCCATCACTATGACAGGTTTAGGCAAAAGAAAATTTCTGACTCACTATAATTATTACACAATGCAAATGGTGCTTGCTGTTAAAAACCCTTACATTATAAAGGAAGGGAAAATACCAAGAAAAACTTATGATAGAAGAAAGCATAATACTCTTGATGTGACTTTGCCAGATCTATAAAAGAGCAATATGTATTTGAGTAGATGTTCAAATAATTTTGAACCCTAAAAGAATTAATATCATCTCTACAGGAGGTAATCTATAGAATAATGCCTGAGTTTTTCCATGTATAAATTGAAGAATATAACCAACCTTATGAGTTTGTCATGAGAATCAAGTGAGATTATATAAATAAACATGTTTTGTAAACTGTCATGTTTAAATATAATGTTTTAATGTAGTATTATTATGCATAGTACAACATTTTCATATGCTTTGGTCTATTTGTGAAATAAATGAATCCCAGGATTTAAAACTGATGATACTTCAGGGACCATCTAGTCCAACCCACTCATTTTACATTAGAGGAAACAGGCACAGAGAGGTTAGGTGACATGCCCAAGGTTACATATGTTGGCAAAGAGATGATTTGAATTCTGATCCTCTGACTCCAAAAACAATGATTTTTCGATTGTGCCATATTGAACAACATAAGTGACATGGTGATATTCCTGATATCCTGAAAGACAAAGAAGTAAGGTGCTGTGCATTGATCGGTCCTCTAGGGAGGATTTTATAGAAAAGTGTGAATATAAGTCACACAAGATGAGAAAATGTGGAGTGGTTGCAATCTGTTTACCTAGAGGGAGTATCTATACTGATGAAATCACAGTAATTATTATACATAGATTCTAAAGGAACATTTGATCTTAATGGAACCTCTACAATATAAGTTTAGTCACAGGGATGGGGCACCTATGGCCTCAAGGCCACAGGTGGGCTTATAGGTCCTTGGGTGTGGCCTTTGCATTAGGTGCAAGTTTTACAGAACAAATGACCTTGAGGCCACAGGTTCCCCACCTGGGTAGGTCCATAGCAACTCAGTAGGCAAGAGCTCTTTTTCTTTTGCTTGTTTTTTTTAATTATCTTTTTTTCAATTAACAAAAACTTATTTTCTCTTTCTTTTACCTTCTTCACCATAGAAAAAGAAAATCTTTACAGACAATATGCAAAATCAAGCAAAATAAATTCTCACACTGACCATTTCTCATTCTGTCTGAATGAATGAAATATTTATTAGGCACTTACTATATGCAAAGCATGATGCTAAGCACTAACCTACTGTGTACCCTGAGTCTCTCGTTATCACTCCTTTAGAAGGATGGCTCTTTATTGCATTGTTCAGAGGTCTAAAGTCTTTCAAAGTTATTTGTTTTTACAGTGATTGTTATGCTATAAATTGTTCATTGGATTTTCCTCACTTCCTTCTGTATCAGTTCATTCAAGTTTTACAGATTTCTCTGAATCCATTCCTTCTATTTTTTCTCATGGCAGATAGTATTCCATTACATTCATATATAATAATTTGTGCAGTGATGGGAACTTCTTTAATTTCCAATTCTTGGCCACTACAAGAACTACTATAAATATTTTTTATATGAAACTTTTTCTTCTTTCTTTCATCTCTGTGGTGTATAGGCCTGGCAGAGGTACTGTTGGGTCAAAGGATATGCATAGTTTAAAGATTATTTGAGTAAAGTTCCAACCAGTTCTACAAAATTACTAGACCAATTCACAGTTTTAACAATGGTGCATTAATGTGTCTGTATTTTCTGTAGACACCAACATTTGTCATTTCCCCAATTAGTCAACTTTGCCAATCTGATGGATCTGAGGTGGAACCTCTGATTTGTTTTAATTTTCATTTCTTTAAATGTTAGTTATTTAGAACATTATTTTTCATAATATAAGAAACAAATAATAGCTTAGATTTCCCCTTTTTAAAACTGTCTGTTCATACCCTTTGACCATTTATCAGTTGGGAATGACTCTTGTTCTTATAAATTTGAATAAATTCTTTATATATCTTGCAAATGAGAGCTTTATTAAAGAAACTTGCTACAAAGATTGTTTTTACAGTTACTTGTTTCAATTTTAATTTTAGCTGCATTCGATTGTACAAAAACTTGTTAATTTTATGTAACTGAAATAATCCATTTTATCTTCTGGGATAGGATGGCTAGGTGGATAGGATACCTGGGCTGGAATTCAGAAGACTCATCTTCCTGAGTCCAAATCTGACCTCAGACATTTACTGTGTAACTCTGGGCAAGTCACTTAACCCTGTTTGCATCAGTTTCCTCATCTGTAAAAATGAGCTAGAGAAGGAAATGTCAAACCATTTCAATATCTTTGCCAAAAACACCCCAAAGCAGATCTTAGACTCAGACACAACTGAAATGACTGAAAAACAAGAAATTCTCTGTGATCCTCTTTTCCCCTTGTTTGGTCAGGAACTGGTCTATCTATCTATTTATCATCTATCTATCTATCAACTATCTATCTATCTATCTATCTATCTATCTATCTATCTATCTATCTATCAACTATCTATCTATCTATCTATCTATCATCTATCTATCAACTATCTATCTATCTATCTATCTATCTATCTATCTATCATCTATCTATCTATCAACTATCTATCTATCTGTCATTTATCTATCTATATCTATATATAAAAGTAATTCATTCTTTGGTCCTCTGTTTTTTTTATGATGTCACTCTTCATGTCGAAGTGATGTATCCATTTGGAATTTATCTTGGTGTCTCATGTGAAATGTTAGCCTATACCTGGTTTCTGCTAGACTGCTTTCCAATTTCCCGAGGGTTTTTGTTGAAGAGTATTGAAGTGTCTGAGTTTATCCAACACTAACACATTCTGTTTATCTGTTTCTGCACATTTATATTTATTCTGTTTCATTGATTGACTTTTCTATATAACCAATGTGATGCTTACTGCTGTGTAATATAGATCTGGAACTGCTAGCCCCCTTTTATTCCCATTTTTAGTAATTATTTCCCTTGAGACTTTTGACTTTTTGTTCCTACAGAGGAATTTCATCATTATTTTTCCAATAATTGTTGGTAGATTGATCAGTATAGCACTAAATATGTCAACTAATTTAGATAGTATTATCATTTTTATTATGTTTTGGCCTACCCATGAGCAATTACTATTTCTCCACTGGGTCTATCTTTATATCTATAGTGTCTTGCAGTTGTATTCACATAGTTCCTGGTTATATCTTGTATCCAAAGCTCTTGGGATACAGATCTTCTATCTCATTTATACAATCTGTAGTTGTTTTAAGTGAAATTTCTCATTTTATCTCCTCCTAATTGGCTTTGTTGGTACTATACAGAAAGGTCATTGATACGTGGATTTGTTTTATATTCAGCAACTTTGCTGAAATTGTCCATTGTTTCAATTAATTTTTAGTTGACTCTGTGGTTCTTTAAGTAAATGATCTTATCACTTACAAAAGGTGACAATTCTGTTTTCTCTTCACCTATAAATATTGTTGTTGTCTTATTACTATAATTAGCATTTTTAGCATTATCATTGATCATGGACATCTTTGCTTTACCCCCTACTCTATTAGAAAGGCCTTTAATTTATCCCCATTATATATAACACTGGTTCATTTTTTGATAAATATTATTTGTCATATTAAAGAAAGTTCATGCTTTCTAATGTCTTTAACAGGAAGGGATGTTGTATTTTATCAATATTTTTTCCTGTACTTATTGACACAACCATATGATTTTGTTGTTCTTATTCTTATTTTGATCTACCAATCATGTATTTCTGACATACATCTAACATGGTCATCATATAAAATATTTGTGATATGTTGCTATGGCTTCTTTGATAATATTTTATTTTAGATGTCTGTGTCAATGTTCATTAGAGATATTGCCCTACAGTTTCTATAAGGGATTGTAGGATATTTTTTCCTATTTTTCCAACAGTTTATATAATATCCTAATTAATTATTCTTTGAATGTTTGATGGAATTTCCTTGTAAATCCATTTGTTCATTTGGTTTTATTTTTCCTTTGAAGATCATTTATGGCTTGTTCCATTTCTTTTTCAAAGGTTGCATTATGTAAGTTCTTTATACCTTATTCTGTTATTTAAGATGCTTTATATATATTTTTAATGGTTTGTCAGAATAGTCTACAACAAATTCTATTTCTTTTTTATTTGTTGTGAACTTTTTGTTTGTTTTCAGTACTGATAGTTTGTTTTTCCTTTTCTAAAAATCAAATTTGCTAATGATTTGTCTATTTTTATAAATAGTTTCCAGTTCTACATATTAATTAAATGTTTTTTTCTTTTAATATTTTAAAATTTATTTGATTTTCAGAGTTTTCAATTTGTATTTAAATTTATTAATTTATTGGTTTCATAACTTATTTAATGATTTATTCTTCCTCTTTGGTTGGTTTAAATGTTCAGAGATATACAATTTTCTTTTAAGACTGGCTGCATCCCAATAATTTTGATGTGTTGTGTTATTGTCATTATCATTAAGGAAGTTATTTATTGTTTCTTCAATTTATTCTTTGACCCATTGATTCTTCAGGATTAAATTTCCCCCCCTAATTTTAACCTTCTATTCAATGATCCTTTCTTGAATATAATTTTCATTGTACTGTCATCAGCAAAAAATGTATTTAACATTTCTCCTTTTCTGATTTTTTTTGAGGCTTTTATGATTCTATATACTACATAATCATTTTCTGTATAGGTGCACAGCTGAGAAATAACTATACTATCTAAAAATTCCATCCAATAATCACCAGAGGTCTATGATATTTAACTTTTATAAAATTCTAGTCGGGTCTTTGATTTCTTCCTTTTTGTTTTTGTTAAATTCGTCTACACAATGTACTTACTGTCTAGCTCTCCTCATCGCTCATTTTAGTTTTTCTTTTAAGTATTTAAATCATATGCCATTTGGTACATATATGTGAAGTGCTGACATTTATTCAGTGCCTATGTTACATTTCACCATAATATAGTTTCCCTATTTATCTCTTTGAATTAAATCTATTTTTGCTATTGCCTTATCAAGACCATGCTTGCTTTTCTTACTTCTTTTTCTTTAATTCTGCAGAAGTATAGTAGATTTTGTGCCAGTCTCTTATTTTAACTCTGTTTCAACCTTTGTTTCAAATGTTTTCCTCATAAACAACATATTGCTCTGCTCTTCTTTGGAGAAAGCTCTAAGTTGTTAGATCCCTGTGAAACCATGATGCGGTGATCACATGATATGGTATAGGAAAAGGAAAAGGAAACAAAGCATATTTGGGGTAAAAGCAAAGGAAATAAGAGATTGGACCTATGCACTAGTTAAATATGGAATTGTGATGGTTGATGATGGTAAACAAGGAGAACCTATAAAAAACCATGATATTCAATGGACATATAAAGCTGCTATTCAAGACTTTTCCCAGACTGAGGAAACTTCTGCCTGAACTAAAGGGGTAGAAGAGATACCAGGGACCACCCCTTAAGTAATAATTTAATTGTGGTTGCTGAAAGGGAACAGAGTTGCCCAGGTACAATAATAGTCATCCTGTACTATTGAAAGACTCAAGATTGAAACTACTGTCAATAGATTTAAAGATACTGAGGATATAACATCCAGAAGTAGGTAAGTGGCATAGTTCACAGAGTTCTGGATGTGGAGTTAGGAAGATCTGTGTTCAAATCCTACTTCAGTCACTCTCTAGGGGTGTGACCTGGGCAAGTCACTTAAGTCTCAATTTCCTCATTGTAAATAACAGCACTTGTTTTCCAGTGCTCTGGTGAGGATCAACTGAGATAATGTATGTAAAGTGTTACGTAAATGGTAGCTATTATAACGCTGACAGTAGATTACCACGGAAATGTCAGAATTACCCATCCAGGCAATTGCTCCATGGTTAATAAGAGATGAGGTTATGTATACCTATAAATATTGGTATAATAACCACAGAATAAGATTTTAAAAATGAAGTGTAAAGCAGGGGTATTGCTCATGCTGACATAAATAACTGTGCTGTCCCTGTCAGCACAGGGTTAACAGTGGGATATAAAATACTCCCTGGTGGCAGTTTTTCTTTGGTCAGCCAGTTCAAGTAGCAAACAGTGAATGATTTTTAATAAGGCACAATCTATCTTAAAGATAGCAGATGCAACCTGCAAATGATAAATCATACCCAAATATGAACATCATTTCATTCCCCACAAATGAAAATAAGATGTGATTTATAATGTAGTGCCCTGAGTATACATACACATTGCTGATGATTAATCACTCCAAATGAGCTATTATTCAACCAGCAAGTTAAAAAAAATGCTTTTGTTTCCCAGTACCAAAAAATGGTCCATGGGCTATGACAAGCATTATTATTATTTCTGCTTTTGTAAATATGGTTGGTGTTTTTACAGGGAGAACTGATTGATTTTTCAAAATAAACACACCAATGGGCCTGTGATAGAAAGGTTAAGGTACTCCTGGCATTTAGACCAGATCCAAAACTGAATCACTGCCTGATTTTACCAAGTTTTCCCCTGAAAGATCATATTTCCTTGGTTGCATTGAAGTAGCCTAGAAAACAAATACTTCATGACCTTATTCAATCAATAAATCCACAAATATTTGTTAAATTCCTTTCATGTGACACACACTATGCTAGGTATGCAAAAACAATAAAGAAATCATCGCTGCCCTAGAAGAGTTTAGATTTCATTGAGGGGTTTTAGGGAAACACACATTGGTATTTACAAATAGATACATAATGCAAGATACCTTTAGGGGGAAGGCACTAGTATCTGTGGGGACCAGGAAAGGCAGTAGACTATGGGCCCATCCCTTTCATAGCAGTTTCCTCAAGTACGCTTAACACTTGAAGTATCCATCAAGAAAAAAATCAAGTGTCTTCTATGTGGCAGACACTACCTGAGGCACTGAGAATACAAAGGAGAAAAAGAGAAAACATCCTGCCCCCAAGGATCTGCCATGAGAAATAATATGATTGCCATATAAACCAATGCACATACACATATATGTGTATATATCAAAAATACAAAATATGTTCAAGGTAATTTCAGAGTGAGGAAGAGATGTGTGGAAGGGAGATGCAATAGCTATTTTGGGGAAATTAGGAAAGAACTTGTGTAGAAGGTGGCATTTGATCTGATCTTTAAAAGAAGATGAAAATTCTGAAATGGATAGAGGTGAATGTGGATCATATTCCAGGACAGGAGGGAAAGCCTGTATAAAGTTAGACAAACAGCAGTCAACAAGCATTTGTTAGGTACCTGCTGTGTACAAGACACTAAGGGTACAAAAAAAGAGGTAAAAGATAGCTGATGTTCTCAAGGAGCTAAGTCTAATGGGGAAGATAAATGCAAACAGCTATACGTAAACAAAATATAAACAGTAGAAATTGAGGATAATCAACAGAGAGAAAGAAGGCAGTTATACTAAAAGAGTTAGGGAAAGACTTCCTGTAAAAGATGGAATTTTATCTGGGACCTGAAGGAAATCAGCAATGCTAGAAGGCAGAGATGAAGAGGGAATTACAAACACAGAGGACATCAGCCAGTGAAAATGCCTAGAGATGGGAAATAGGGTGTCTAGTACAAAGACTACCAAGGAGGTCAGTGTTACTGAATCTTAAATAACAGGGGAAATGGAGACAGAGTCAGGTTTAAGAAAACTATAAAGCTAAGAAAGGGACAGGTTATGAAGGACTTTAAAAGCCAAACAGAAGATTATATATTTGAGGTAATAGGGAGCCATGGTAGTTTAATGAATGGAAATGGGATGATATAGTCAAACCTGCATTTTAGGAAGATCAATTTGACAGCTAAAGAGCAGATGGACTAGAACAGGGAGCAACTTGAGTGAAGGGGACAAACCAGCAGATTTTTACAATAGTGCAGGCATAAGTATGAGGGTTTGCACAAGGGTGGTGGTAATGTCAGAGGAGAGAAGAGGGAGTGTGTGAGAAATGTTACAAAAATAAACTTGACAAGCCTTAGCAACAGATTGAATATGGAGGGGAGAGTAAGGAGTTGAGGATGATGCCTAGGTTGTGAGCCTGGGAAGATAGAAGACTCTGTAATAATAAGAGAAGTTAAGAAGAGGGAAGAGTTTGGGGGGAAAGATGATGATTTTAGTTTTGGACATGTGGAATTTTAATATGTCTACAACATATCTGGTTTCAGATACCCTATAAACAGTAGGAGATGGGAGTCTGGAGGTTAGGAGAGAGTTTAGGGCTGTAAAAGTCACTCTGAGCATAATCAGCATGGAGATGATAATTGAATCTATAGAAGCTGATGAGATCAATGAGTGAAATTGCATAAAAGGAGAAAAATGATCCCAGAACAGAGCCCTGGGGAATAGTCACCTTTATCAAGTGTGTTCTTGAGAAAGATTCAGCAAAAGAAAGTAAGAAGGAGCAGGAAGTAGAGAATCAGATCAGGCAACAGGTAGAGGAGAACCAGGAGAGAGAGTAGTATCACGAAAATCTAGAAGAGACTGTCAAGAGAAGAAGATGATTTGTAACCACTCTGGACTCTGGATGGGTTTTCGTTGTATCTTGCCCAGATTCAGGCCTTCACTTCACTTCCTGGCCATCTCCTGACCATGTCGCCATGCTCATACCACTCCTGCCCTCCTTCTTGAGACTTTCAGGCACTCCTTCATGTGTAGTCTTCCCCCATTAATACATAAGCTCAATGATAGCAGAAACTACCTTACTTGTTTTTATTTTCATCTTTAACTGTTAGCACAGGGCTTGGAATTTTGTTCACTTGTTGTTCAGTCGTTTCAGGTCATCTCCAACCTTTCATGACAGCTTTGGGGGGGAGGGTTATATCTTGGCAGAGATACTGAAGTGGTTTGCCATTTCCTTCTCCAGCTCATTTTACAGATGAGGAAACTGAGGCAAACAATGTTAAATGACTTGCTCAGGGTCACACAGCTAGAAAGTGTTTGGTGAATGGTTTGTTTTAGGGAACAGACTAAACCACAGGTACCACCTTCTACACGAAGCCTTTCATGATTCCCCCCAACTTTGCCAGTGTGCACCATTCCAAACTACTTTGTATTTTTCCTTTTTATATTGAAGTGTACCTATTTATATATGGACTTCTTGCCTCTTCCACTAGAATGTGAGTTCTTTGTGAATAATAATTTCATTCTTTACATTTATATCCCCAGCATCTAACGTAGTGTCTGGCACATAGTAGGTGTTTAATAAATGCTTGTTGATTGATTCTTGGGCAAATCACTGAACTTCTCTCAACCTCACCTTTGTTTTATTTTGTTTTACAAATAAGGGGATTGAACTACATGTTGTTTATGAGCTTATGTAGCTCCAGAATTTTGTGTCCAATCTTCAGAATTTTATTTTCAAAAATAAATATTGAGTTAATTCGTGTCAAAAGGAGCCAAGAAGAGTCGAAAGGTTCTGAGGATACATTCATATGAGAAGCCTGAGCAGGGACTTCTGGGGATAAGCAACTAGAAGGGGGTAGATTAGATCTCTGGGTTGAATAGTGGACAAGCAGCAGTCACCAAGTGAACCATGAGGAGCTCTTGGAGTAAGCTGAGAGTTCCAGGAAGTGTGGTCATGGTGAGAGACAGTGGTGATGTGGTAAACAAGACATTGGGTAAAGGCAGCAGACATCAGAATAAGGGGATGATGGTGTAATTCACAAGAGATAGAATCAAAGCCACAGATGCTAGAGGAAAAGAGAGAATTGACCTCAGAGATAAGAATGGCACATGAAACTGAGCTGTGTCAGACCCACAATAATAATAGTACATAAATCAGAGGCTTAACTATATGATGCCATATATTTGGTGAGGACTGTAATTGGGAAGAAAGAAATGAACCACTACGGAAGGCATCCTATGATGATAATTCTTTTGCTAACTGGATTTAAGTTCTTTTTCTGTCCTCTTATTCTGTGCTATGTTTAAATGTTTATTGTTATCCTAATTTGTGCAAAGGAATTGAAAGTCTCTACTGGAAAGCTAAAAACCAGCTAAATTCAGATGTTTTCAAGGTTGTCCTGGGGAGTGGCAAAATGACGTACTATAAAAATTGTCATTACAGAGAGACCTTTAAGAGTAAACCTGGTTCTCATGAGGTCAGAATTCTGGTTCTGGGTCATAAGTTACATAAACCTTGAATTCAATATAAAATCAGAAAATCTTTTTCCAAAATGTAAAGGGGAGAGTATATTTAATTTGCTAAAGGGCTATCAGAATTTCAAAAGTCATTAATGTCCTGAATTCAGATGAACTACAAAGCAAGTCACCCATGTGCCTCAGTTTCTTTGTTTGCAAAATGAAGAAATTGGAGTACATAAGATCTGAGGTTCCTTTGAGCTTTAAAGCTATAATGTTATAATTTATCATCTCATGCATCCAAAAAAAGACTGTTTATCGTTGAACTAACACTAATCTAACCACTAGGCTCTAGTTACCCCATTTCTCTGTCTATTTTTCTGACTCTCCCCTTACTTTTCCTTGCTTTTCCCCAAACTTGAGCCTAGGATCAAATGTTTATAGAACATAGGATTTAGATCTGGAAGGACTTTATTGATCACCAATCCCAGCCTCCTATTTTATAGATGACAAAACTGAGGCTGAAAGACTGTAATTTTCCCAAGATCACACACGGAGTATGTTGCTGAGCCTGGATTTGAATTCTGAGTCCAAATCTAAAACTCTCAAGGATGGAGTCAAACTGTTGGATTATTAGGAAGTAGTGCAGAGTTTTCCTCCATAAATTCCTCCAAACAGATCTAGAAAGCACACCAAACTGAATCATTATGGGGAAATAGGTAAAGAGTCATGGTAAATCATTTGTCCAGCCAAGTTCTCCATAGAGAGATAGACCAGGAGGTCTGTGGACACTGGGGACAGGGTTCAACCAAGAGCACACCACCCATGGATCTCTCCAGTGCCCAGGAAAAGGCTGTGCACTAGGGGAAGGGGAGGCCCCAGTCTCACACTGGAACACCAACACACTCATAGCAGGTCACTGCCATGAGCACAGCTCACTTCCAGCATCTTACTCAGCCTATAGAGGAATAAGTAAGGCAGGAATCCAAGACCAAAGGAGAGCCTACAATCCTACTTCTCTGAGTTAAGGGAGATCTCGAGATGGCCAATGGATGCTGAATGCAGCAATAGGCTGTTCTTGTACAGACCCAAACCCAAGTCAGGAATTTGCAGAGCTCAGACCAGGGAGGCAGCAATCAGACCACTTTGGGAGCATTGTAGGTCCCTGGCCTGTCCTTGAGGTCCTGGAACAACACAAGAAAGCAGCAACAGAACCAACCCAGACCTTCCATCCAGAAATGCACGGAACCCAGCCTTAACATCACATCTGGACACAGGAAGAAAGAGCAAACAAAGCAAGAGTCCCATCATAAGGAGCTGTGGTAACGGCAGGTAAAGCTCAAGACATAAACCCAGAAGAAGATAACGACTTCTAAACATCTACAACGTCCCGGAGAGAATCACTGTGTGGACAACAATTCAACTGGGACTCTGAAAGGGATAAAGCAAGGGTCTTTGAAAAGTCTGGCAACTTCCTTTTTAATAAAATGAGACCATTTGAAGGAAAAAAATGGAAAAGAAATGAAATCTGTTGAAGAAAGAATTGGAAAGAGAATTAATAGTTTGGTTCAAGAAGGGCAAAATCTTACCCCAATGACAAAGTCCTTAAAAATAGAATAGATCAAGCAGAAACCAATGACTACATGAGGCAACAAATATCAAAACAAAGTCAGAAAATTAAAAGAATATAAAAAATGGAAGCTTTCACATAGCAAAAAAAAAAAAAGACCTGGAAAACAGAGAGAAGAGAAAAATGTTGAGAATGCCATCACCCCTTCCACTCCCTCTAAAAAAAGATCCTGGATGTCATATTTCAAGAAATCTTGAAAGAAAAGTGCCCAGAATCAGGGTACAAAGTGGAAATAAAGTCCACTGGTCACCTCCTGAAAGAAATTCCTAAGTGAAAACTCCAAGGGACATCATAGCCAAAATCCAGAATTTCCAGGCAAAAAAAAAAAAAAAATTAATCACAAGCATCCAGAAAGAATTCAAGAGCTGAGGATCACACAGTCAGGATCATACATGATTTAGCAGCCACCATTATAAAAGAGGGGAAAATCTGAAATATGATATTCAAAAAGGTAAAAGATGTGGACTTATAGACAAGAATATCTTACCCAGAAAAAGCAAATGTAATGTTATAAATGAAATAGATGACTTCCAAACATTGCTGATGAAAAGACCAGAACTAAGTAGAAACTTTAAAGTTCAAACACAGGAGTGATAGAAAGATAAAAAGGTAAACAAAAATGAAATATAAGTTGTTTACATTCAAATATGGGGAGATGATACATGTGTCCCTTCTGAACTCTGTCATCATCAGGAATCACAAAGAATCTAAGTAGACAAAGCTTGGAAGTAGTTTCAGACATCTTAATGATTTTAAGAAAAGAGTAGAAAGAAAAAGGAAAATTAAAAGGAAATTAAATGCATTGGAGGAATTAAAAGGTTAGAAAAAATTGTGTTACCTAATCAGAGTGCACAGGTAAACACAAACAAGGAAAATGGGTCAGGGGGAACAATGGACCTTCACTCTCACCTGAACTGGTCCAAAGAAGGAGCAATGTCCGCATACAGTTGAGTACAGAAACACGTCATTCAACAAGGAAACAGGAAGGGGAAAAGAAGGAACAGGGGAACAGGAATTAGAGAGAAGGTAGATTTAGGGAGGAATTAGTCCTAAGAAAAAACTCCAAAGACATGCAAAAATATTTATAGATTTTTTTTTGAGGTAACGAAGAAAAAGAATATGAGGGATGCCCACAAATTGGAGAATGGCTGAACAAGTTATTGTATTTAAATATGATGGAATGTTATTATGCCAGCTCATATGCAAATGATGAACTATGATTCCAGAGGAATAATGAGGAAACATACTACCCACATCCTGATAGAGAAGAGAAGAACTCAGAATGCATAATGAGACAAAGAAAAAGTTTGGACATGGCTAAAATGGAAATTAGATTGACTATACATTTCTGGAATGGTTTTTATTTTTCTTGTGTTCTCAGGTGGAAAGGTGGAAGTGGGAGGTAAGAAAGTGGATTTTAGTTGATTAGGAAAACAAAATATTTTTCAATTTAAAAAAAAATCTAATGTTCAAAATATGGAGTCTTACTCCTATATTAGCCATGCTACAGCATTAACTACATTTTAATTATTTGCTTCAGATGAGCTATATAGAAGTAAAGTTCATTAATCATAGGATTTGGGGCTGAAATGGATCTTAGAGGTGATCTAGCCTGATCTCTTCATGTTACAGATAAGGAAATTGAATTCTAGTTAAGAGAAATGTTCCACCCAAGGTCATATGGCTAGTGAGTGTCAGAGTGAGGATTCAGGCCCAGGCCTACTAAATCAAAGTACAAGTACCATGTCTCTTTAATTTATGTCTCACTTAATATAGGTAAGAGAACCATTTTTTAAAAGTATATTTATGGCTGAAGATATCAAGAATTTTTGTGTGATAAAAGAACAAACAAGAGTACTGATTTTAGAGTCAGATGACCTGGCATGAAATCCCTGTAAGTCCAAATTCCTGGCCTCAGTTTCTTCATCTGTAAAATAAGTGGGTTGGACTAGATGATCTCTGAGGTTCCTTCAAACTCTACATCTGTTCCCTTGTGCTCTACCTTTCGCTAATAAGACACAAGAGACAGAGAGAAGTTAAGCGATTTACCCACAGTTAATCGTTACGGGAATAACCTAGATCTCCTTGTTGTTTTAGCGATTTCTCTGCTATACCATAAGATGGACAATTATAAAACTAGACTATTTTCAGACATTAGAATCAACTGGGTCACCTCTTCCTCTGCCTTCTAGACACACACACACTCTCTCAGTTTCTGTCTGTTTCTGTCTTTATGTCTGTGTCTGTCTGTCTCTCCTTTCCTCTTCCCTTCTCTCCTTCCCCCAGACTTTAATTTTAGTCATGTGTACATGACTCTCCTGCTTGATGATTTGGATAATGAATGTAAAAACTTGAAAGACAAGTGGAAAAATGATTAACATTGTCATTATTATTGAAACACACGGTGACAACAAAACTATAGAAAGAAGCGTAGAACAGACTGGATTTTGGTTCATTATGAAGTGGGTTTGTTTTTTTTTTAGACCAATTGGTCTAAAATTATACCAATTTCATCAGTTAAGGGAACATTCACAGTGAAATTTCCTCTGCTGATTCATATTGGAAAAACATCTATAACTTGTCATGTTATAGAGTTGTCCAAACATCTGAGTTATTACTAAATGACTTGTCTGTGGTCAAGTAACTAGTATGTGTCAGAGGCAGGGCTCGAACCCACATCTTCTCACTTCAGTCTAAGTCCAACACATTGTGTAATTATAGATGCTCTCTCACTTTTAAGTTATTGTGTTTCTGATAAACCAATCCAGGGGGATTATAGGGTTTCAGTTGAGAAAGAGTGATATAATGACTCAATTTTTTAAAATTTCATTTTATTTTCAATTCCAAATTCTGTCCCTCCCACCTCCTCTTACCCCCTCATTGAGAATTGTTTTTAAATTGCAAACATGTAAAGTTAAGCACAACAAATTCTTACATTAGCTATGTCCAAAAATAGAAAATATGCTTCCATCTGTACTGAGTCCATCCCATCTCTATCTAGAGGAAGGTATGACAAGTCTTCTGAAACTGTGAAAATCAATACTCTCGTCACCTTCGCCTCCACCCTGAACCCATTACTTATGGAAATAGTGAAGTTGTTTTAATACATTCAAACACCTGTTATATTAGGTATTGCTGACAGAGCATAGAACAACTTCTATAATTGTGTATCAAGGGAAAAGCAGTAAGTAAGTGAGGCAGGAGGACAACAGGCACAAAATCATCTTTGGCCGCTTCCTAGTTGGACATTTCAACAGGTTACAGAAACACTAGGAACATCTGCCATTGAGGCGATCTTTTGAAAATCCAGGATATATAACCATGGTAATGGTAGTGTACAGAGAGAGATATTTGGTCTTCTGTTCATCCCTTGCTCAGACCTGTCATATTTTCCTTTCTCTTTCCCCTCTCACTATGCTCGTTTAATCACCCTGTGTCCTAGAATTGATGGGGATGAGATCTTAATCCCTAAAAGAAAAAGACCACATTTTGGGATCTGGACCCCAAAAAGGTAAAACCCTGGACTTTCCCACATGGCCCCGGTCCACAGGATTTGCCTGAAGCAATCAGCCTTTCCCAGTTAATTAACTGCTCTTTCATTTTCTGCACCTGGCCCCACCCTGGACCTCTACTCCTTAATTCCATCTAGACCCCTTCTCTGTTACCACAGTCTTCTGTATAAAGAATCTATCTTGCCTCCGTTAAAGTGCTCAGACTCCTTAAGAATCTGGCCAGTGCTCAGATTCCTTAAAATATGGCCAATATGGCAGATTTTCAGAATCACACCCACCCTGAATTGATGTTCTTATAAACCTTGTCTTTGGCTGAAAGAAGGTTTGAGTCGAATTCATTCAGGCAGAACCCGTGTGTCGCTATTTCGGGGTCCCAGTACCCTGAAATCTCAATAGAACTTCTTAGCATTCCAATTCAAGATCACTCATTGTTGACATTCCCAATCCTTTCTCCCTACCCCTCTACCCATAACTAATGTAATCTTTTATGGAACTTCCTAAGTTTTAAGAATATCATATTATATTTAGGTAAAGATAACAAGAAGTTATAAATATTTTTTAAATAATGTTTTTGCAGAGAGATTGATGTGGCTAGACTGCTGACAGTATTTGTTATTCAGGACTTTCATTTATAAGCCTTGCTTTTTTCTAACCACAACAGTAAATCCCTGGGGCATTTGCTATGACATGGAAATAGCCTCATGGTGTAGTAAGTGGAGTTCTAACCATCTCTGAGTCTCTCTGTAGCTTAACTGCAGAAGCCACAAGTAATTTTTTTCAATTAGGAGCAATGAATTTTTTAAAAAGCACAATAAAGAAAATTGTCCCAGGGTTAGGGGTGGGGAGGGAGAAAATGAGGGAGGGGGAGACAGAGAGAGAGAGAGAGACAGACAGAGACAGAGACAGAGACAGAGAGAGACAGAGAGAGAGAGAGGCAGAGAGAGAGAAAGGCCAAGAAAAGAAAGAAGGGACAGAGGGAGGAAGGGAAAGGGAGGGAGAGAGAGAGAAAGAGAAAAAGAGAGACAGAGAGACTGACAGAGACAAGAATCTGATCACTCTCTCCTACCCTGATAAGAAGCACATTGTTATTGAACAACCTTGTCTCTTTTCATGTAAGCCTACATCATCACAGAGTTCTAAGTACTATTAAAAAAAAAAGATCATCCTGATATGAAAAGAATCTGTTTGATGGCACACCATAACTCAGAGTAGGTTGTGCTATTTGGGAAAAGCAGTGCTGTCTCTACCATGTATTTTATCCTTGCCTATTTAGCATGCCTTAGGCATTCCATAATACTATAGACTCTTCTATAATATCATCTCAGACTCTTTATATTGGCTTCTATGTATGCCTCTACAATTAGAGGCAATTAGCTTAATGGATAGCATTTGGCCCAGAATCAGGCAGACCTAAATTCAAATCTGACGCTTTTGACCCTTGGCAAGTCACTTAATCTCTATTTGCCTCAGTTTCCTCCTCTGTAAAATGGAGATAATAATAGCACCTACCTCCCAGGTTGTTGTGAGGATCAAATGAGATAATAATTGTAAAGCACTTAGTACAAAATATGGTATACAGTATGTGCTTCATAATTGGTTTTTTTTCCCCCTCTTCTTTCCTATCTATAGAGAATCTCTCATATTGGTGAAGTCAGAAAGAACTGCAGAAACTGCAGTCCTTAGTCCTAGGGACTAAGAGTCAAAGAGATTGGGATTTGAGTCCCAGCACTGGCAAGATGTCAATTTGGACACCATACTCTCTTCTTTGAATCTCACTTTCCTATTCTGTAATATGTGGAGGGGGTGGGGGGAGGAGAGAGGGTCCAGATCCGGGGTGGAGAAACTGCAACCCTCTAGGTTCTCAAATGCAGCCCATTGACTGAATCCAAACTTCATAGAAAAAGGTTGCCAATCAAAGGGTCAAGCTTGAGGATGCAGAGGGCCGCATGTGGCCTCAAGGTCACAGGTTCAGGATAATCTAAGTCTCTTTCAACTCAAACATCTATGAATCTCCAAAGCTCCACAAAGTCTGTAGATACCAAGTTAGTGTTTCATTTCTGTCTTTTACCCTGTACTCATGCTGACATAGAATGAGAAACTGTTCAAAGTGAGGGCTTCTATATCCAAAGGAAAGTAATAATCCATGAGGGTTTATAATCTCTGTAACAAAGCAAAAACTCACTTTTCTTTCTTTCAAGACGTCAATCTTTTATCCCCCTCCTCCTTGGCCCACCCAGATTCTACTTTATTATTGAAAGATCTGAGCACTTACCTTGGAATGTAATCATCAGTGTAGTCATAGGTTTTTTCTGTAAAAGAATTGTAAAATGAATGTTAAAAGACACTTGGAATCATGACAATGTTGATTCTACACAGAGTATATTCTAAACACAACGATTTTTAACTTGTGTTTCATGAACCTGTTTTATGTTAACATTCTAATAACTATATTTCAATACAATTGGTCCCTTTGCTTAGCCTATGAATTTTATTTCGTACATTTCATTATTCTAAAAAGTTTCCAGCAAAGGATCCATGACACAAAAATTGTTAAGAAGTCCTCTTCTTGAGTGTGACTTTTGATGTGCTTGTCATCATTGAATCTAACCATTTGAATACTCATTTTTTAACAAAAAGTATTCTTAAAGAATTGTTCTGCTGCCATCCCCTTTTATTTCTGTGAGAGGGTGGAAAAGACAACAAGCTTAGAGTCCAAAGACTTTTTTTTCCACATCTGATTCTTCTCTCTGGGTGCTTCCATTTTAATAGCTAAAAAATGAGGTTCTCTTCTTGGTCTAATGTTCTGAAATTCCTTGAATGAACGTGGCAAAGAAGGGCTAAAGACAGAAGAGAGGGCTGACTCCTACCCTTGGGGTAGTATTTTATTGGAAGTAAGTCTTTCCAAAAATGTCATGCTGTTGACATTTCTGTTCCAGCTCCACACCAGGTGAATTTTCCATTTTGATTCTTCTGATGTTTAAGAAATTATTCTGGTTCCTTACTGTAAGGATGCAGGAGAAATAACAGAATTCTTCAGCAATAGAAATAAATAAATAGAAATAAACACTTTTTTATTACTTTGTATTCATCAAATTTCACTAATAGCTGTTCCTTTTAGTGTCCATTGAAATTAAGGTATATCAGTTATTATTGCGGATTCTCTGGTAATAAAAATCCTGCAAAATATTTAGAAAAAATTAGAATTGAGAACGTTAGTGTCCTAGAATATGCAGGTTGCATATTCTACCTGCCCTTTACACTGAGAAGTCAATAGTCCAGAAGTGCCAACTTGGGGAAAATGAGCTTGAGATAGTGTTAGAGTTGAACATAATACATAATACACCTAGAGAAGATCCAGGGACAGACAACTAAAATGATAATATTAACTGGAATTTATATCATTGTTTATTGCTGTGTCTTATATACATTAACTCTGTCACCAAAATGATAAATTGGCCTCAGGTGAACAAAGATTAAAAAAGCTAGGAGCAGTCTTCAGCTGGAAGGACAAAGAGAATACACTCAAATCTTTCTTTGCCTTTGTTTACTCATCTGTAAAATGAGGATGTTGGGCCAAATCATCTCTAAGTTCACTCCCAGCGCTAGATCTAAATGCCTATGATCAGGAAAAGTAGAAATAGGTAGAAAATGGTTTTTTGTTCAAAAATGAAAAAAAAGATAGAAAGTATTCCCTTTTCTAGGGAGAAATTGAGAACATGGATAATACATGTGGCAAATATAGTTTTAAGAAGGCTTTAAGTAAATGAAGAATTGATGGTTGTAGGTACTTTGTGAATAGGAACTGTTTCATTTGGTGTTTTTGTTTGTATCCCCAGCATCTAGTATAGTGTCTGGCACACAGTAGGAGCTTAATGGGTACTTGTTGCTTGATTAATTGATAAATTATTAAGAGGAAAGTAAGAAATGCTGGCGATATTACCCCTGATTCTCTGCCAGCATTGCAGAGAACATGGACATGAACATTTTGTTCTACTACCAGGAACAGAATTCTGGAATAGAAGATCACTCATTAATTTGGCCTAGCATTGAATTGTTTGTGCACTTAATCTTTTCATGCTAGCCATTATGGCTAAAACTTGATCTACATGTTGTGGTTTTTGTTGCGATTTTTTTTTTAAAGAGGGAGGTTACTAAGAGCCCATGATACAACATATAGAAGGCTGACCTTGTGGTCAGGAAGACGTAGGTTCAGGTCTTGCTTCTTAAATATACCCTCTGGATGACCCTCAGAAGACCACTATACACATTGTTGTTGCTGAGTCATTTCAATCATGTTCAACCCTTTGTGACTTCATTTGGAGTCATCTTGGCAAAGACACTGGAGTGGTTTACCATTTCCTTCTTCAACTCGTCAAGCAGAGCTAAGTGACTTGCCCAGGATCACACAGCTAATAAATGTCTGAGGCTACATTTGAACTCAGGAAGATGGGTCTTCTTGATTCCAGGCCAGGTACTCTATCCACTGTTCCACTTAGCTACCCATACTACACCACTCAGGGCAGGTAAAAGAGGCCATTCCTTGTCTCATTTCTACCTAGTCTTAATCAGTGAATGGACATTGCCTTAGACTAAGACCTAGGAAAGACCTTAGCTTAATTAAAAAGGTCAAATTCCCCTGCCACTGTATCGAGGGCCATCTCCAGTTATCCTGATCTATAGCTTGCCTCTGGACCCAAATGGCTCCAGAGAAGAAAGTGAAGGTGACTTTGTACAGCCTGTAATGGTAACTTAAATGGGAAGATCTTTCCCATCTATTAATAGGTCCATGTGACTGGTCTGGGTCAGATGGAAGTCTGAGTCACATAGAGCCTCTGGTGGGAGGAGTTTGCTGAACAAGTGGAACAGGAAGTGAGTCAGAGCAGCCAGAGCTGAGAAAGAGAAAGTAGGCAGCAATTAGTATGAATGGGAGAGCTTGTTTGTGATTTTGTTTAAGGGAGCTGATTTGTGGAAAGCCTAGCAGGGGGAAAGTTTGGGGATGGTAGTGCCCCTGCATTGTTATTGCGCATAGATTTCTTTGTTGCTGTAATGGATTTGGTTTTGTTGGGATTCAGCTTTCTGATGTTTGAATAAATGTTTTGGTTCTGTCTTCCATGTGGAGAGTCTGTTACATTTTGTGATTCAGAGTTGTTCTGGCATATTCATAGCCACCATACGAACTGTGAATATTGCCTTGCTGATACACTCCCTCACTAAAATCCAATTCACTCACAAGTCATGACATCTTTCTGATGTCATGATCCTTTTCTAGAGTGAAAGATAAGCAACAACCCCTCAGGGCAGAGGAATTTGCAGATATATATCAGTGAAGAGAGTTTTCACATCACAAAGTTCTCTACAGAGATGAAATAATCAATCTAGACCCAAAAGCTAAATAAATAAGTAAAAAAAAATCAAAGCCAATAATAAGTACACCTAATCATATGACAATGACAAATGAATTCTGCACATCATAGGCACTTAACAAAACTGGGACAAGAAAAATTAAATAATGAAAGGATGGTTTGGAGACTGTAAAGATCAAATAATGAAGAAGCAAGTAATGAAGAGGATTTGTTTTAACTGGTATTACAAGTAACAATTCCATGCTTTTTGTTAAGAAAGATTATTCTTTATACAAACCTCAAGCAGAATGTGAGTGTGTGTGTGTGTGTGTATGTACTAGTGAAACAACTCCACAAAAATACAAAGATCACTTTCTTCGTGGGAGTTATAGACTGATTTTAAATGTGTCTCCAAGGAGATCATTAATTGTTGAAGATCCATTATCTGGAATAAGATTGAAAGTTGGAGGCAGAAGTGGATATTTCACATGCAAATGTATTTTTTTTTAATGTCGGTAGCAGAAACAATGTGGGAGGTTTGCTACAGAATCTACACATCAAGGCTCAGTGCTAGAAGAAGTGATGAATGCAACTGTTGCAATGTGTCAAAAAGAAAACTTCATTATCCTATAGGGAATGGAGTTCTGAACTGACAGATATGTAACTTCAAAGGGAAACTTTCCTAACTTAACTAAACTTGTGGTTCCAAGCACAAGAGATCATATGTGTACTGGGCTACTTGAAAGTCACTGAGCTAAGGCAAAATGCATAAGAAGCACAAGGGAGGTTCTCTATAGACCCTGAATCAACAGATATAAATAAAATTGTAAAACCTTGTGGGTGGAATAAAATATCAAGACATAAAATATATTACCAATGCTTGGCAATAAAGAAATTGTAAGTTAGGAAATAAAGAAGACTGGTCCAAAGTAGCGATCGATTTATTTTTATAGGATGAGAGGACTTAGGATTATAGTGTTATAGTTGGAAGGGACTTCAGAGGTCAGGAATTCTAACCTATCCATTTTATAGATGAGAAAACTGAGGGCCAGAGTAGTTAAGTGATGGGCCCAGCATCACGCATGTAGCAAGTGTCAAAGGAAGTGTTCAAACTTAAATATTCTTGATCCCATGTCCAGCCCAGTTGGTAATGATTCACTTTTACTAAAAGTAGTACTCCTGTTATAACACTGTCCCTCTGATCCTTCTAACGGTCATAATTTCTTGTCCTAGTATTTTGCCTTTCTTTGTATCCCAAGTGCTTAGCACATAGCTCCCTGGGCATGTGGTAAGTACTTATTATATGCTAGCTGAATGATTGACTTCTCCTCCAGGATTTTGTTTCATCATTCATGTCCATTTTCATACCCATATTCTACTGTATTGGCCACAGAGTAACCCTTTCTCAGTCCCTCACACACAACATCCCCTGTCTGTGTCTTTGCACACTGTCCTCCATGCCTGAAATGCACTCCCTCCTCAATTCAACCTCACAGAATGTATCTCTCCCTACAAGACACAGATCAAGCACCAGTTCCTACAAAAAGCTTTGCCTGAATCTCCCCAACTACTACTATCCTCCCTCCCTAAGTACATCGTATTTAATTTGGATTTATTCTATATATACATATATAAATACGTAAGATCTCTCTGACAAGGTACTTGAAAGTGAAGATAATTTCTCTTTTTTCTCTTCTTCTTCTTCCTCTTCTTCATCTTCATGTTTGTCTTCTTCCTCTTCTTCATCTTCATCTTTGTCTTCTTCCTTCCTCTTCTTCTTCTGTGTCTTTGTCTTCTTCTTCTTTGACTTTGTCTCCTCCTCTTCCTTCTTCTTCTTCTTCCTTCTCCTCCTTTCCTTCATCCTTTTTTGATTTCCTGGGCCATCTCCAATCATCCTGATGAATATCTGGTCACTGGACTCAGATGTCTCTGGAGGAAAAACTGAGGCTGGTGACATTGCACAGGTCTCCCTCACTCAAATCAAAGTCAATTGCAAGTCATATCATCATCTCCCTAATATCATGGTCCTCTTTGAGAATGAAGGACAAACCAGGAAACTGAATCCCTTCCATTTGAATTGTCTTAGAAAAATTCTGAAGATCACTTGATGGGAGAAGGTACCAGACACTGAGGTCCTCATTCGAACTAAATTGCCAAGCATTCAAACTCTGCTTCAGAGAGCACACCTCCAATGGGTTGGCTACGTTGTTTGAATGCAAAACGTACACTTGCCATAAAGACTTTTATGGAGAACTCACACAGCGCAAGCATTCACGTGGTGGTCAGAAGAAGTGATACAAGGACACTCTCAAGGTCTCCCTTGTGGAATTGATTGTGTGATATGGGACACGTTGGCACAGAACTGCTCAGCATGGCTTGCCCACATCAGAGAAGGTATTTTGCCTTGAGCAAAGCAGAATTGAAACATCTCAAAGGAAATACAGAATGCACAAATTTAGAGAATCTACCCCAAATGTTCACAAGGACTATTTATGCCTGACCTATGGTACAGCATTCCAAGTTCGTATTGGTTTGATGAGCCACAAATGGACACACTGTAACTTGACTCTAGCATAGAGTCAACAACAACTAAGAGACCATTCTTTGACAATCTTATCCATTCTCATGGCTTTAATTTCCAGCTCATTCCCAAATCTGCATCTATACACCAAAATTGAGCTTCAATACTATGTTTGCAGCTACTTATACATTTCTAACTTGATGCTCTACTTTTATATCAAACTAAAGATATGTTGTCAACAAACATTTATTCAGCACTTACTATGTTTCAGGAACTGTGCTAAATATTAGGGATACAAAGAAACACAAAAGTAATCCCTGTCTTTAAAGAACTTACAATCTAATGGGAGAGAAAAAATCAGAACTAAGTACAAACAAGATACATACAGTACATATTGAAGATAATCTATAGAAGAAAGGCAATAGCATTAACAGGAACTGGCAAAGGCGTTTTTGTATGAGGTAGGATTTTAGCTGAGACTGGAAAGGCAGGAAAGTATGGAGGCAGAGATGAGGTGGGAGGGAATTCTGGGCACAGGGGACAGCCAGTGAAAAGGCAAAGTCAGGGGTTGGATAGTTGAGCCCCAGAGTTCCTTCCAGACCACACCTCATACCTTGTATGAGGAACAAGGTCAGTGTCACTAAGTCATAGAGGGGAGCAAAGTATAAAGCAACTGGAAATCTAGGAAATTCAATATTGACCCTGCCCCAAACTTGGCTCCCTGGCTCTAAACTCATTCCTCTTTCTAACTTCCCTGACTTTGTACCATTCTCCTCCTTGTCTTCCAGGGTCAATACCTTGGTACCATCTCTGAACCTTCCCTCCCCACATACAATCAGTATGCCATAACCATTTTATGACCTGGAATCTCTCCTGTTATTCCCACTTCCATCTCCCTAATTCAGAACGTTATTAACTCTCCAGTTTGTTGCCTCTCTTTCTCTTCCAGAAATGGTCAGAAGAAGGAGAATACCCAATACTTCAGGAGGACAGTTTCACATGATTTCCCAGGTCTATTTAAGTATGTCATTACCTTGGAGCTGGTATTTGGTCACTTTCAAGGTTAAGAGACTAGTGTGGAAGAAATGACAAAGGCGATATTATTGGACACAGTTTGAAAAAAGTGAGAGAATGTTCAGAGGCTGATTCAGTAATTCAGTGGATGTATGGGAAACAGCAAACAGGATAATGAGTCATAGTAAGAGTGATTTGAGTAGAGCAGAAAAGTAAGCGTGGGTGAGTTGGTGCTTGCCAGGACAAGTAAAATCAGCCATGAGATAAGTCCTGGTCTGAAACTACACCTGGAGGTAACACAATGTCTTTCCTCTCCCACCCATATATTAATTATCAATATAGGTACAAAAAGAGCAAATGGTCAAACTTTTGTCCATGCAATCCATCTGATTTGTCTTTTCTCTTTCCTAGTTAATCTTTTTTGAATAAAGGCAAGGAATGCAGTATGAGGGACAATCGACCTCTCTCCAATCTATCCTTTATACTTTTCCTAAAATATCCCAACTGAAATGCTTTGATTTGGCTATTCTTTCTCAAAACCCTTCCATTTGTTGGTCATAAAATATAATGATAATATGATAATAATAACTAGCATTTATGTGATAAAATGATAATATAATATAAATATAATAATAATTAGCATATATGTATATCACTAACATTTTCAAAGCACTTTACAGGCATCTCATTTGACCTCCACAACAACACTAAGAGGTAGATGCTATTATATTACCTAACTCTACCCTGCCTCTCCATCCATATTTCATAGCACTCACTTTCATGAACTCTATATACCAGCCAAATTGGAGTTCTCCAATTAGTGCTCCATCCTCCATGCACTGAACAGATTCTACCTAATCTCACCTTCCCCCAGTTCCTCCTTTCACATCTTTACCCTTTTCCAATATCCATCATCCATGTAGTCTTCCCTAAACTTCCAGTTAGAAATGATCCCTATCTACTCAAACCTTTTAGTCCTCTCTGTTTTACCTCTTATACACTTCATGCCTTTCTAATTCATTTTAGCTTCTTATACTCAAGTCTTAGCTCCTACTAGGTTGCAAACTCATTAAGGACAGGAACTGTTGCATCTATCCCTAGCATGATGTAAGCACAGAGCTGGTACTTGATAAATATTTATTTAATTTAATTCTCTATTAATATAATGTGCTGAAATGACAAATGTAATAGCTATAATCTAGTTCAACTTGTCAAGGTCTATAGTATATATTCTGAAGTTGTAACAGACAATTGAGATATAACTTAGAGATGGGGACTAAATTTGAGATTTCATTGGTATGAGGAATTTACAAGCAAAAAAACTTCTCTCTCTACCAACAAAAGTGAGCACTGTCTCCGCATCTTATAGTTACAGACAGTTATCTAGACTACTGAGAGATTAAATGAATTAGTCACACAGACAGCATGTGGTGATGCAGGACTTGAATCCAGGTCTTCCTGGTTTCTAGGGCAGCTCCCCTTACTTCCTCTCTAATTTAATAATAACTTTAATAGGGCTGAATTTAAGAAATTGCAAAATACCAAAGAAAAATGCAGTTGAGTATGTCACCTTTAGCTGAGGATATATCTCCTTTCATGGAAAATGGGGTCAAAATAATTAAGAATTATTGTCAAGTAATACCTCACAATGCAACTTGATTTGGTATCAAACTATAGAATTATGCTGATGTCAATGGGATTATCACAGCTGAGTTATTATTTGGGAAATCAAAAATAGACTCTCGAAAAACTTTAAGTGAGAAATGTTTTAACTGGCAATATGTCAAGCGAGAAATAAAAAGAGGGTGGAGTGTGAAAAACATTCTGAGAATTTGGTCAATTTTTTTTTAATGCTAATAATGTAAAGCTGTTCTACTGAAAGCACTGGGGGAATGAATGTTGTTATGTTATATGAAGTTGCACCAATAATACCTTCTAGAGAAGAGTTTAAAATATTGTCATTGACCCTCACCAGAAAGGAACAGACAACAGACTTAATTGACAGTGGATGGTCAGAGGAGGAAAGTTGTAAGAAAGCTGAAGTATTCCAAAATAAGTTGGAGTTCAGGTGAAAGTAGCAGGAATGATGCAATAAAGAAAACTACAAAGGACAACATACAGATAAAGTCAGAGGAAAAAATAGCAAAAAGTATATTTACATGCAAATTCCATGCAAATATTTGAACTCCTATATGTAACTGGAACATGAATTATCGATAGCATTGTAGTTTTAGTTTCGAAATACTTATAAAAAATCAACCATGCTTCATCCTCACCATCATTACAAAAAAAAATCTGTTGGAACTAATGGGATGTGGAAAAAATATCAAATAATTTTGAAAATTCGAAAGTGTTATTTTACCTTAGACAAAGGTGTATGTAGATGGGAGGAGGATTGGTGGATGTATTAGTTTATGACTTAAAATGTTTATTATGGAATACAGGTAAAATGTGAAACTGACCTAAGCTTTAAACAATCATATCACTGAATTTGGAGTCTCTATTGACTTGTTGTAGGGACAACTAGGAGGCACAATGGATAAAGTTCCAAGGCCTGGAGTTGGGAAGACTCTTCTTCCTGAATTCAAATTTGGATTCAGACACTTACTAACTGTGTGACCCTGCATTAGTCAGTTAACTCTGTTTGCCTCAGTTTCCTCATCTATAAAATGAGCTGGAGGAGGAAATGGCAAACCACTCCACTATATCCCCAAGAAAACCCCAAACGGGATCGTGAAGAGTCAGGCATTACTGAAAATGACTAAACAACAAACCATTTTTTCCAGGTCAATGCTGAAAGGAAATTCTTGGCAAGTAAGAAATGGAAAAGATATTTTGCAACATGATCAAGAAAGGAAGTTATATGACATAATTGATTGAAACATACATTCCTCCTGTGCTTCACCTTGAGTTTTAGGTTTAAGGTAGAAAACATGAAAAATAGTGTTAGATGTGTGAATTTCAATATTTCTCTAGAAATTTCAGTTGTATTTGGGTGTGGAGCTGGAGAGAAAAAGGCTTCTAATAAGTAAAATATGGTCTTAAAAACCCTTAATGAAGATAAGCAAAAGAAAATTCCAGTAATTTTGGTTGGAAAGAAAGGCCAGAGAAGTGCCATAGAGAGGTAGTTTATCCACATACTTTTAAGTTACATAAAAATAAATGTCAGGCTTTATAGATGGTTCTGAAGCTGTATAAAACACCAGTGAAAGAACAAGTGACACCATTCCTACCCAGCTTGAGAACTAGAATATTGGGGCTCAAGCACTCAGCTTAGAAGATCATGGGTATTTAACAGCTGCCTGAGTAGTCTTACGGTCCTATTTTCTGAACAAGGAATTTAGAATCAGGTTTGAGAGTATGTGCCATGATGTCTTTTATCTCTGTGTCTCATGGAAAATAGTCTTTATCTGTCCATCTTGTCCCAAAGTATGCAATCTAACTCTGTGTATCACCCAGGCAATATTCACAGCACTGACAGTCACTATGAATATGCCAGCATAGTTCTGAATCACAAAGTATAACAGACTCACCATATAGAAGGCAAGAAGAAAAACATTTATTCAGACACCAGAAAGCCAAATCCCAAAACCATACAGCCAAATCTGTCATAGTAACCAAGAAGTCAATACACATTAGCAAACAAATACTCAGGAGCCTAGTTATGCCTGCTTTCCTGAGTCCTCTCTCCTCTGCTCCCAACCCCTCTCATCAACTTCCTCCCAGCTCTACTCCACCCTTCTTATTCCTCCCTTTCAGCAAGTTCCTCCTACCACATGTGACTTTGGCTTCCCTGTGATTTAAACAGGTCACATGGGCTTATTAATGAATGGGAAAGATCTTCCCATTTAAATTACCATTATACCCTGTCATAAAGTTAGTTGTGGAGTGTTTTCATGTTTCAGTGAGAGACATGCACTCTGCCATCATACAGACAGAAGCATAATTTAACCCACAGCATACAGGGAGGCCACCATAGCTGAAGTGAGCAGACAGCTGGAGATGTAGATTCAAGTTCTGCCTTTGATCCATAAGTACTGTGTGACCCTGATCAAGTCACTTAATACCAATGTCCCAGGTAACTTTCTAAGACTGTAACATAAAACTATAACTATAAGACCCAGTTACAGGTTCTGATAAAACAAAACAAAAATCTCACCACACTGAGAAAAGGGCAATGGATAGAGAGACAGTCTCTGAGTAAGAAAGACCTGGCTTCACGTTCTGCCTCTGACATATGCTGGCTGTGTAAACTTTGTTCTCAGTGGCTCAGGAGACTCTAAGACAAAATTGCAGAGCTGGTGCAACTTGTATTTATAGAAGGACTTCCCTCTTTGGAAGCTGTCTTTAAATATTGAAATCAAAGGTCTATGAAAACATGCATACATACACACACACACACACACACACACACACACACACACACACACACACACACACTGCTGCTGCCACCACCACCACCACCACCAAATAAAATCTAATATGTGCACAAAGAGGTGAATATGAATGAATGTATTAAATGAAAAATAAAATTGGGTTAGGTAGGCACTGTACTAAGTATAGGGAATGTAAATATGAAAGACTGTTCCCACCCTTAAGAGGTTTAAATTCTAAGGGGGAACAATGCATGGGGGTTGGTGACTAGGGAAAATGTTTTTGTCAGAGGAGTCACAGGGATGATAAGTAAAATCACAGGAAGGTCAACTGACATAGTCTTCCAGTAGCAATGGTAGTAATTATGTAGTAATTACAGTAGTAATGGTGTAATTATTGGTCCAAGGAGAGATGAGGAGGTGGGGAAAGAAAGCATGTGCATGTCAAGAGAATGGCCAAGGGTCTGCTTCTAGCTAGATATAGTTGGCTCTTGGCACAGGTGTGCTGGAGCCAGCTCAGACTGGCTTTCAGAAGTGGATTGTTCTGTTTTCAGAGTGTATATTTACACCTTGGAAATTACAAACACAAACCAGGACTTAATCTATTGCCTTGATGATTGGTTAGACTTAAGTATAAGAGAAAGTGAAAAAAAGTGACAGAAAGAGAAAACATTAATAATGCACACTAAATTTTAAAGTGTCTCTTGGAATTTCTCCTTCTCCTCCTTCTGTTCCTCCTCCTCCTCCTTCTTTTTTGGAGAACCAGTTGACAAACATTTACCAGTATATCCCTGACTCCAGGACCAGAATTCCACAGCTGAATGACTTAACTCCTCCAAGGCATGGTCTCTAGAGATTCAGTTAGGAATATATAGCATCAGGGCATGGCAGGGAAGATGGTTGGTGTTTAGCATGGTCAAGGGTCTAGGACTGGATATATCTAGTGAGCTCTCAGCAATCAGGGGGTGTCTTAGAATGGAGCTGCATAGAACTAAGCACAATTAATTTTCCCTACCCCTTCCTAAAAGTGAATAGGTAGGAAAAGGGAACAAAATTTTTTCTGTCTATAAATAAGTCAACACATTTCCATCAAAAAAATTCCTCCTAAAAAATCATTTAAGAATGAATTTCATACAACGGTAAGGGATTGTGCTTGACGAGAAGGGAAAGTAGAAAGTAATATTTTGAAACTTTTACATATTGCTACAGAGATCGCTGAGGGTTCACTTACCTTTCTGTCTATCTGATTAGATCTATGGCAATATCTTATTGTTGCTGTGATGGGCTTTTTCTTTTGTTGCCTTATTAAATTTACCAGCAAAATTTATTCCCTGCCTTTATGGCTCTGCTAGTGTTGCCCTTTACATAGGGCAATGCCACCTCCAATAATAGAAATACAAACTGAAATGTGACATGGCATTAAATGAATCCAGAGGAAGAAAATCTAACCAGTGTGATGGAATAAGCCCTCTTTTGTACGTACCAGATGAAATCTTTTAGGAAACCAGTGACCCTCCACAAAAAAAAAAAAAACAAAAAACCTCTAGAAGGTGAACCAAATTTCTTTCAGGAGCTCTTAAACAGCAAGATAAAAAAGGAAAATGCTGTTAGCTGTTAATGTAGAATAAAAAGGAAGAAAAAATTATAAGATCTGGAGGAAAATGTAAATTGAGGTTGGAGGAAGGTTGGGAAGGAGAAATGATAAGGGCAAAATTGTAACTGAAGGTCTTTTGTAGTATATTGTAATATTTGCAATAGATCTGACTTTTTAATTCAAATCTTAAAATTAACAGGCATTCATTTTCTCTTAATAATGTTAACTATCCCTCTATCCAACTCACTGATAAAAAAAAAATGTTAAACAGCAAAGGACTGACCATAGACCCTGGGGAAACTACTGGTGGAGACTTTCTAAACTGATATCAAACCATTATTGACTGCTCTTTGTGACTGAACATTCAACCAGTTCTGAGCTATCCAATTGCAATTTCATCTATCCTATATTCCTCCATCTCTTCTAACAAAATAGCAGGAGAGACTTTGTCAAACGCCTTGATAAAATTTAGGTAAATTACTATATATCAGTCCCTCAATGTCCTCTTAATTGCATGATCCCTAGCATGGACCTCCCCTAGTTGGTGCAATCCAACTGATTTTCTCATCTTTGTTTTCTTTGGTGCCATTTATACCTCCTTTATAAGTACTTAAGGGACTAGGGTGTGAGGGTTCAAGTGTAGTGGTTCTACTGTCTTTGATGGAATAATCAGTTTGTTAAAATGACTTTTGAAAATCTTTTCCATTTTTCTTCTGTTTTTGGACTTTCAGTCATTTTCATCCTTAAATGCCCTTGGGATGATTTTGCTTAGTTGGATATTTTGTCATGGAGTCTTCAGACAGGTTTTATCTTTCACTATTTGCCTTTGCTTTATGAAGTAGTACTGCTCATAATCAACCATCAGGGAGAAGGATCTGCTCTCAAGACACCAGGTTCTTCCTCCAGATCTGTGAGAGGTGCACACTCTGAAATGATACACTCAGAAACATGACTCAACAAATACTAATTTGGTGTGCAAAATTGTCCTAAAAATATGTCAACCCATATAATAATATAACTATAATTATAATTAAGTTATTTTATTCTTATTATAAAATAAATTAAGTATAAGTTTAAGCATTAATAAATCACCAAGAAAAAACGTTATCTAATTTGAAGAAAAAATGTTTCCAGACAAGGTTAGAATCTAACCTTCTATCTTCATATGGCAAATAAGTCAGGTGACTACTGACTAAGATACTTTCTGGACTCCTTTGATCTCCTCGAGGTAATTAGCTTACACTGATTAAACTTCTTGAAAAAATATTATAATTTGTTTTAAATTCATTTCTGTTGTCCATTTCATATTTTTAAAATTTTCAATTGCTTTAAATAATTCATGGTTCTATAATTTTAATTATGCTCCATACTGTTTTTTATTATAATTTTTTTCATATGCTTCATTCTCCTTTTTCTCTCTTTTCTCCTTCCCCTTTTCACTCTTCTTCTCCTCCTTCTTCTCTGTCTCCTTCTTCTCCTCCATCATCTTTGTCTTTACGTTCACCTTCTTCACACATTCTAATCTTCACTCTTACCTGTTGATCATCTTAGGGATAATGTCCACACCACAGTAGAGCAATTTTTGTGTTCACCATGTCTACAACCTACCAGTTCTTCTCCTTCTTCTTTAAGAAAGAAAGAGTTCATGACACAGAGTTGCATATACAGATGATACAAGACTTGAAAGAATGTTTAACACACTGGATGACAGAGTCTGAATTCAAAAAGGTCTCAACAGCCTAGAACATTGGGCAAAATCTAAAATGATGGAATTTGGAAGGAACTGTTTCACTAAGTCACATAGGGACTGGACTCACACATTGGCAGGTCATATAAAATCAAAGAAATTCAGAAGACACCTAAAAGTCTAAGGGCTTATCTAGCTATCTAAATGGGGACTTCATCACAAATAAAGCTCAAAATAGACCATGAAACAATAAAGAGCTATAATCACCCACACCCACACTCAAATCATCTCTCTCTCTCTCTCTCTCTCTCTCACACACACACACACACACACACACACACACACACACACACACACAAGGGAAGGGGCTTTGCAGCTGAGGACTGGCAGACAATAGCATCAGCACCTAAAGAAGCCACATCATAGATGAACAGGAGCAGCTGCAGATCAGTAAAGAAGCCACATCATAACCAATGATCAACAGATGGAGGCATAGAGAAGGTGCTGACATCTCAGTGTGGGCAGCCAGCAAAGAACAGCTGCCTGGGAGAACCATGATGGTGCTAGAGAACATTAGCAGCTCTGCAGAATCACAAGCATGGGTTGTCCCAGCGTTGCACATTCTCTGGCAATAGAGGTTCCCTACAGTGGTGTCAAATTCAAATAAAAACAGAACATATTGACTTAGAAAACCACAATTTAACATTATTATTGTATTTTTATTTATTTTTAAACATTTCCTAATTAAATTTTAATCTGCTTTGAGCCCCATTCAGCAATGAATTTGATACTTCTGAGCCTATATACATGACCTTTCCCAGATGTCCCATGTTTTCTATGTATATGCCCCTTTATTAATAGCCCCTGGAACTATAAGACAAAGAGTTGGAAAGCTCCCACCCACCCATTCATCCATAGGGAAGAAGGGTTATGGACTCCATGTTTCTTTACCAGTCACATTATCTACAATGATATTGTGACAAATTATGAGAGAATGTGCCTCATATCTATGGGGGAATCTTTACTGTCCCTTGTTTTTCTATGTGGTTTGTCTTTGATAAAGACAAGTAAAGGATTTTGCATGTGTTTACCGATTAACTAATTGATTTTGAGCTACAACATCCTCTGGTTGGTATAAGAGAGGAAACACATTGCTGAAGGTTCATGAACTATGATGTTAGAAAGATGCAAACTCACAAAATACCTCCTATCTGACTTCTTTAGAGGCTTACATGTCAGGGAGCCTATGGGTGTGCGTGTATCTATATAATTATATATGTCATATATATATTTAGTGATCTTTTACATATATATGTAAATATAACATAGTTGTGTATAAATTAATATAATATATAATATAAAAATGTAATATAATGAATAATATATATTGATATAATACATAATTATATACATATATAATAAATCACTAATTATAAAAATTATCCAGTTATGCAAAAATATGAACATAGATCACATAGACAAGTCATGGATGCAAACATTCACAAGAGGCCAATGTTTCATAAATGGAAGAACATAATTCTTTAAAAATTCTTTAATCAACATAAATGGCTGGAAAGGCAAGGAGTGTAAAAAAGATGACAAAACTGAAGTGAAATAAAATCAGAAAAGTTGGTGCCATGCCATCATGGTCAAAGAGCACATACTTTCTGTATGTAACAATTTATAAACTACAACAGTAGAAATATGACACTTTCTATTAGCGGCAATCTCATTATTAGGCAATTTGGTTTAACTATTTTCAGGTTGTATAATTTCCGAGGAGGGAGATTATTTAGGTGTTAGTTGGAAATCAAACAAGTAAGCAAACACACAATTACTGTGATAGACACTATTACTAAGGTCTGGTAATACACAGAAAAAGTTCTCCAATTCTGATGGCAAATATCCATTGTGTCAAAAATGTGTAATTTTTTTTTAAAAGGCTTCAAATAAGCATCAAGACATCTTTAAGGAGTTATATAACCAGAAAAGGAGGGATACTGGTCATATATTAACAATAGGGGAATAATGGATAGGGCTGAATATTGTTCTGGGACTAATTATTTTTTTAATTGAACCAGATTTGTCATTCTATGGATATAAAAACACCTTCTACCAAAGTAGCTGAGGATCTGCTCTGCAATTGTCTTAGAAAGTTGTCTGATACATTACAAGGCTAAGTGACTTTCCCAAAGTCACATAGTATATGCTAAAGGAAAGATGAATCCTGGCCTCCCAGACTCCAAGGCTAGTTTTGTATCCACTGGGTCACTGGCATTAATGAAAACACCGAAACTCCTGAAAGTGGACCTGAAGCACACTGGTAGATGTTGTATGGATTCCATGGAAGGAAATGGATAAGAATCACACAGAACGAAGTTTGTATTCTGTACCAGTTAAGACAATAAACACAAGTGAATGATAAAACCATTGGTATACTGGTGTAAAGAAATATAATATTTGACTAATTATCTCACAACTCAGTTTCCTTATGCATAAAATGGGATCATATCTTCCTTACAGAGTTGCTCTAAGGATTATGAAAGACAATGTATATAGATAACTTTGTAAACTAGAGAAGCCTATGTAAATATGAATTGTTGTAATCAGTTCAGTGCAAAACCCTGATCCTCCCCAGGACTAGATTGAGAATTTTAAGGTAAAATAGAAAAAAGACATTTTTGTCCCTATGATGAGAAATAAAAATATGAGGGGTAAGATCACACGATTTTTCTGTGGTGAAGTAAAATTTTTATTCCTAGATTTTCTGAAACTCTCAGTCCAAAATGGGTTTGATTTTCAGAAGACCATACCACCTTTAAAGTTATCCCTTGTCATTGTTATTCAATTGTTTCAGTCATGTACAACTCTTTGTGATCCCATTTTGAGGTTTTCTTGGCAAAGATATTGGGATGGTTTGCCACTTCCTTCTCCAACTCATTTTACAGAGGAAGAAACTGAGACAAACAGGATTAAGTGATTTGCCCACTGTCACACAGCTGGTAAATGTCTGACGCCAGATCTGAACTCAAGAAGATGGTCTTCCTGACTGTAGGGCCAGATTTCTATCCACTGAACCACCTAGTTGTCCACAAAGTTGTCTCTTACAAGTTCTCAGACTGAAAAAGTAGATTTTTGTGTGTGTGAAAGAAGCAATACTGTCTAATAAATTCCTAAATTCAGCCCTCCTACTAACATTGATTTCAATTAGTAATCTCAATAAAGCATTTTTTTCAACTTCTAAATGCATCAAAGGAAATAAATGGGACTTGAAATACAGCTCATAAAGTTGTCATCTGGTGTCTGCTGCATAGTACTGAGAATCCCTTCCGTTAAGATTTAAAAAAAAAACTGCTAAAAGCAACACTCTTTCCTTAAAGAACATTTTAAACTAATGAGTTCTACATCAAAGACCAATAAAATATTTTAGAGTCTCATTTTTAACAACAAAAAGCATAAAAATCTGAAGATTAGCTATGCTCCATATGAAGATGCTATAAAACTGCATTGTTAGAAATAATAGCGTATATAATTAGAGGGAAATTCAATGTGCATGCATAGGTCAGATCAATATAGTAAAAATGATAATGTTACAAACATTAACTTACTAGGCAATGATAATAAAACTGATGCAATTTATAGAACTAGAAAAAACGCAATGGAGTTGATGTAAAAACACAAAGGAAAGAATATCAAGGTTTTATTTGATGGGAATGTGGAAATGCATGAAGTTGGACTTGCCCTATAACATTTTAAAGTAGTTCTAGTTAAAACTGTCTATTACTGAGTTGAAACAAATAGACAAGTAGAACAGAAAGGAAATTCCCTAAATAAAATCAAATGCATACCAGGCAACAAAACAAGGCAAAATTTTATTTAAAGGAATACATAGAGTAGGGGTTCTTAATGTGTATTTATGTCATGGACCCTTTGATAGTTTGATGAAACCTTTGGACCTCTTCTCAATATGTTTTTAAAAGTATAAAATAAAATATGTAAATGCATAAATGCCTAAAAATAAAATAGGATAATAAAAGAAAACCAACAATATTGAAATATAATTAACAAGACACTTTAAAAAAACAAGTTTATGAATCCCAGGTTAAAAACTCCTGCTCTAAAGGAACATGGGCATCAGAGGTATTTATGTGTGATATGTATTAACTAAATCTAGGGCCATCTGTATGCTTCAGCACGACAATACATTTCCTCTAAGAAGGTGAAATTTGTTTCCCTACTCTCTTCTGTTCCTTCCCAACTATTACACCTTTTTCCACTGGCTGCCAGATTTTAGAATATGATGTTCTAGGATCTAAAATCAGGTCAGGATTTTAATAACAGCATATCCTACTCAGTGATATCCATACACATATCCATGTGCATCACACAGGCAGCCAATGGCCACTAATAACCTCTTTTCTTTACCCCTAGGCCCTGGGTGAATTACAGAGTAGCATGTTCTACAGCAATTAAAGATGATTTAATCTAGGTTTAAATTTGGTCCTAGTCTAGAGAACCACAGAAAATTGGGTAGGTCTTTGAGGAAACCATCAAAAGTGGAACCTTGCACTGTCTTCCATTCCTGAGCAAGATTAAATGGACACTTGGAGTATCATGTGGCTTCTTGATCTTCTCTATATTCAGTATATCAGAATATCCATGGCCATTCTAGAACTAATAAATCTTCCAGGTGGGCCTTTGGCCTAGGATTACTCTGATATAGGATCTCCTGGGTCCATTTATTTTCCTGACTATTGCCCAGGTATAACACAAAAAATTATAGTTTCTGGCCAGCCTATCAGCCCAAGATTTTAGACTTGAGAGATTTTTTTTAAAATTCTAAATTTGCATTAAGACAGAAGGAAATTATATTCCTTAGAAAGAAACAAAGTAAACCCATTTCTTTGCATACTGAGAGTGTTTCTAAAGATGAGAGCGATCACCATCTCACTTACCCAGGTTCAAAACTTTTCCTCACACCACTCCAGATTCAATCAGGTGCTATCACTTCGATCTTTCCATCTCCTTCTATTAACTAGCTTATACTGCCATTCTAGTTCAAACTTTTACCATCACTTGCCTAGACTATCATAATAGTCCCCTAATTTATTTCTCTCCCTGCAAATTCTTCCTTCTCCAATCCATACTTCACAAAGTTGCCAAAATAATCCTTCTAAGACATGTGTCTGAGCCTGCTACTTTCCTTTTCAAAAACCTTTATGGCTCTCATATTGCCTATAGAATGAAATGCAAACTCATTCATTTGATATCTAAGGGCTGCCACAATCTGACTACAACTTGCCATTTCTAGCCTAGCCTTATTTCATATGACTCCTATCCATATGCCCTACATCACAGTCTAACTGGATTATTATCTGTTCTTCAAATTAGTGACATCTCCTACCTCCATGCATTTGCACAGGAATTACAGACACACCTGTAATGTGCTTCCTCCTCATCTTTGGCTTTTTGAACTCTTGTCTTCCTTCTAGGCTCAGTTTTAATAATACCCCCTCTTAAACCTTCCATCTTCCCCACCCCCTGTTGCTAACAGACTCTTCCTTCCTCAAATTACCTTCCTTGTATTAGACTTGTCTTTGTAATGTTGTATTGTCTCAGTCAGCACCTTAAAAACAAGGGATATGTCATTTCATCATTCTAACCTAAGTATCTCACATAAGGTCTTGACATAGCACTCATGAAACAAATGTTGGCTGAATTAAGTTAAAATACCTAGTAGTTATGGTCATTTTAAAATTTGTTAGATTCCATCATGTCTATCTTACCTTGTCGCTGTTTTTCCAACCAGTAGGAAACATTGAAGATTAGGGAGACGATCAGACACAAACTCAAGAGTGCTAAAAGTCCCCAGACAAAAACGGGGCATTGACTAATTCCTGAAATAAAAAGCAGATATACTTAGCATGAGATGATTGCTAGCTATTTTATTTTTAGTTTGGTTCATCACATAGTTAACATTGTTGTTTATTGCTTGAATGCTGAGCAAGTTCATTAAAAAATATTTAGTACTAGCTAAAACTGTTGAGAAACCAAAGACTTACACTTCTTTGAATTTATTCTAAGCATGTTATAGAATCAGCTAAGCAGCACTGGATTTAAAATCAGCAAGACCTGAGTTTAAATCCAACCTCAGACACTAGCCTCATGACCTTGGGCAAGTCATTTAATCTCCCTCAGCTTCAATTTCCTCATCTGTGAAATGGGAGTATTAATTTTTAAAAAACCTACCTCACAGGGTTGCTATGAAGATCAGAGTTCTTGTAAAGCACTTTGCAAACCTTAAAATGCCATAAATTAATTCAAGCTGCTATTAGTATATTTTATGTAATTAATCGCATGGAAAGTTTTCCTTATGTATCAGCCTGACTACCTAAAGATATACTTTATGTGATGATGGTGGTTGGGTTGTTGATTGAGTGGTTGATTGGTTGGTTGAATGATTATAATTAATAATTACAAAAAACAGATTTCCTATACCTCTTCCAATATCTTAAATCATTCTTCCTGTTCCACTTCTTTTCAACTTATAGATCAAATTCCTAAAACCTTTCCCCCTTTTTTTTATACAAATCACAGACTCTCCCAGTTGGAAGAGATCTCATATACTTTAACAAATAAGTCCTCCACTGATGGGGATCCCACTACTTCCCAAGGCATCCCATTCTACCTTTTAGTAGGAAGTTTTTGCCTAAACCTAAAGCTGCCTCTTTGTAACTTTCAACCAAATGCTCTTTGTTCTGTGAACCAATCTCTTCCCTATGACAGCCTTTTAGCTACGTAGAGACAGCTGTGTCCTCCTTGATAAATCTTCTTTCTCTGACTCATTACCATTGAAATGAAAGCTAACTAGATGGCATCTATGGAAGGAAACAAAGCAGTGAATAATCCACTGCTTCCTTCCATTGTTCTGTGTGAAACAGAGGGTTACTAGATAGAAGGGGAAAGTCATCTTTGGGAACATAGCAGATCCAGGAATCATGGTCGTGGATCTGGAGAACATCTCTGTAATGTTAAAGGGATAATAAAATCTTCCCTGCCCATTAATAGGCCTCAAGGAAACCCATAGGGGGAGAGACTTGACTAAGAAGGAACTTGCTTAGGGGGAGGCTTGCTTGCAGGAAGGCTTCCAGACCTTTTGGAATAAGTTGATTAGGCACTGAGTCACAAGGGTTGTGATACCTTCTGGCTCTGAGAAGCGTGTATATACTCTGAGTTGATATTTTGCTTTGGGCGCTGGCTTATGAGAAGGACCTCGTGATTCCCTGGTCGAAACTCTGAGTAGTTTTATGTTCAGACCCCTGATTGCTCAGATGTAAAGGCTCTCTCGGTCCAGTGGTGTTTGTAAGTATGTAAAGCAGTATTGCTTTGAGTCACCTTTTGGAGATGTCTTTTAAAAACTTGCTCGTTAATTAGTTCTTTACGCATCCTTATCAGTCACTTTTGACTTCCCCTTCTCCTCTGACAGGAATTGTTTTTTCTCTGTGTGTGTGTGTATACACATACAGGCATACATGCATGTATATATACATGTGCATATGTATATGTGTGTGCTTACATAGACACATATTATATATATATGTACATATGTACATATATATATAAATTTCTTCAGAAATTTATTCTTGCAAATATCCCATTCCACGTAGATTGACTTCCCCTTTAGAAATTTAGTTCCCAGGCTCATGCCTCTTCTTTCTCTGAACTTTTTGAAATTTATTCTCTCCAAAATTTAGGGTTTATGTCATAATATGCCAGTTCTCTTCCTTCATCAGAAAGTTTAAAATTATGAGATCTTCATAATTGTTACCTTTGCATCTCATTCCTCCTTGTTAATGAGCAGACCTAGAACACATGTTGTGTTGATTGGATTTCATATATTTTGAAGAATGAAAGTATTACTTAAGTAAGCCAAAAAATTGACTGCTCTGATTTTGCCTGAAACAGAACTCTATTATAGGCCCAGCAAATTGAAGTCCCCCATTACTACGAAATCATATCTCCATTCCTGGCTTAAGATCTATTTCACAAAGTTCTGCTCTGTTTTTTACTTCTGTCTATGTGATCTGTAATAGAGCCAATGATAACTCAGTTTCCAAAATATACTAGTTACTGACTTTCCTGACGTAAATGTGTCTTCTTAACATACAATATGTAATATATCTTCTGAATATATAACACTACTCTCCATCTTGACTCCTTTGGACACCATGATGCTATATCTGACTGCCCTATGATCATATTTCCTACTCTGTCAGGTCTCATTGAAAACTAGGAGTCTGAATATGCTTCATTGCATTAAAATCTCTAATTTAACTTATTACATAGGTCTTATGTCTACGTGTATAGATAAAAAATTGCTTCCTAGATGTCCTTTAAGAGGTAGCTAATAATAATAATAGATAACATTGATATAGTGCTTCAAGGTTTCCATAGCACTATGCAAATGTTATCTAACTTGATTCTTGCAATAACCCTGGGAGGCAGGTGCTATTAAAATTCCCATTTTACTGATGAAGAAATTGAGGTTTCTGGAAGTTAAAGTGATTTGCTCAGAGTCACACATCATAAATGCCTGACACTGAATTTGAGGCCAGGTTTTCCTTTTCTCCACCATTCCACTTAGCTATAATGCAGAATTGATGTAGAACAAGCTGTAATATGTGGAAACTGTCAATTTTTAAATGTTAACTAGAAATAAAGAAAAGAGATAATGGGCTTATGTGTGGAATACAAGGGGTGGGGGGAAAATAGGAAAAAAAAAGTAGGATTGGAAAGTAGACAGCTAGATGGTACAGTGGAGAGAACACTGGACCTGGAGTCAAGAAAACTCATCTTCAAGAGTTGAAATCTGGCCTCAGATACTTACTAACTGTGTGACCCTGGGCAAGTCATTTACCCCTGTTAGCCTCAATTTCCTCATCTGTAAAATGATCTGTAGAAGGAAATGGAAAAACCACTCTAGTATCTTTGCCATGAAAACTCCAAATGGGGTCACAAAGAGTCGGAAACAACTGAACAAGGGTTGGAAAATGAAAAATTGTCAGTGTGTCTTCAGTCATGTTTGAAAGAGAAAATAAGATTGACCCATTGGCACAACTATTCCAGTCACCCTAGCAAATATATCCTTATGATGGATAAGATTTATCCATTTATTAGCTTATATTTACATAACAATTTGTAGTTACAACTCACTTCTACATACATTATCTCATTTGATGTTTGCAACAATTATGCAAGGTAGACACTGAAGTATTATCGCCTTAATTTGCACATGAGGAAACTTATGTTGAGAGATTGTGATTTGTCTAAAGTTCCATAGTTAATAAGGAGAAAACTCAAATCCAAGTCTTTTGACACCAAGTCCCAGGTTCTTCCTAATTCACCAAACTTGCTTGTCAAATTATCTTCTTCAAAAACCATCTCTTCAATTGATTCAATTAAATTCTTTAATTGATTATTTCTTTAATGTGGACACTCTTTTTACCTACATATTTCACAGCATACCCTTCCCTAACTTAGCATCTATTCTCTTGCAACTTAGCAAAGTTACCAGGGCTCAAAAAATTCACCATAGTACAGCATGCCCAGGGAAGGGACGAAGGTCACAAATGAAATAGAATGAGCCAAGCAAAGCCACCCAAAATAAAAGATGTTTTGAGAGAGAGGCATGTCCAAAGAATTCAGGGAGAAGAAAGAAGGAGGGTTAATCCATATGTGTTTCTTGTGATTGATGAATGCATAGAGATGGCGCCTGGTGTACAAAAGAACAATACGGGAATGGTAGTAATGTAAGGAAGTTATATCATCATGTTAGAAGTTTTGGAATAAATATAAGTAATAAAGCACCAGGCTGAGATTTCATGTGTCTCCTTTCCCTCTTTCCATTCCCAAAAGTTTGGTTTTTTTAATTTGATTCATGAAATCAGTTGTTTGTACAATCTTTATGTTCAACTTTTTAAGAAAAAAATATTTTGAGAGTTAAAAAACCATCACCAGCCTGAAGCCCAGTTGGTAGTGAGCCACTTTGATATTCACTAGACTGGAATTCAGATTATATATATATATATAATCCATGACTGTGACCGTATTCAAAACCTTCCTAGCTTGGCAGTGTGTGACACAGTTTATATTCCTCTTTTCTAGACGTCAAGAACCCTGGGCCATGACTCTAGAGAAGTAATTATAGCCATGAATGATAGCTCACTAGATAAGGGATTGGGAAAGGACCCATTCACAAATGAGGGTGAGGTGAGAACAAAAGACCCTAGCCTCCTCACCCATTATTTCATCTAAAATGAGCTCATAAAATCAGATTCCTCAAAGCTGAGAACCAGACAGGAAAGCACAGAAGTAATAGCAGGATTTGAGAGCCCTCTAAAAAAAAGAGCCTACCAGCCTCCTGACCTACATGACTATACTTAATGTGCTGTAATTCCCATGTTTCAAGTAAGTAAGCTGAAAATCCTAATTTTTACAGAAATTACAACTAACACTGGTGATGATAGGATTCTCACTATTATGCTGTCAAATAGAAGTGTTCTTTCCCCTTTTCAAATGAAATGGAGCTTTGAAATAATTGTATTAGTCCATTAACTCCCTCAAGAAGATAATTTAGCTCTTAGCCACAATGCCACAATCAGCTTAGTACTATAAAGCTGCATTTACATGGACAGCTTCAGGGAATATCCTAAGAGTCATTGTAAAACATACCATCAACACCACAGCAGAATTTGGGTCATTTTGTATATTCCTTTGAGAGTGGGAAACCTGTTTAATGTAACATGATAAATATTCCTAACATATTGTTCAAATGCCTTCTCAGGAGGCCTTTTTAAAACAACATGGATTCTCACCTGTCTGAGATTGTGATGTTCTAAATGACAGGATTAAATGTAATCACTGTAGATTAGCTAAAGAACTTGAATACTGGTGCTTTATAAATGTTTATTGAAATGAAATGAAAGTGCTTTGTCACCATACATAACATTATATAAATGAAACTTACTATTTTGTGTTTTTGACTTTTTATGTTCAATGGAATTTAGGCAAAAACTGTGGTAGGACAAGTTGGAATTCTATTATTGTTCCTTTTATGTTTTTCAAACATTTTGCAAATTTGAAACAATTATATAAAAGTTATTATTGTCAATAGTGTATAGCAAACTCTCATGAAGGTGGTGAGAATAATTGATATTTTAATTGAATAAAAGCATTGGGATGAATGGAAGATAAGGGAAATAATGAGGAAGACCAAGGAATACTTCTTTAAAAAGGGTACAGTAAAGCTACTAAAAATATGAGGTTGGAGGGGAGGAATAAAGGATTTTTAGTATTTGCTTAATTAGATGGAGAGAAGGGTTAAAAGTGAGAGAAACAGCAAAATAGAAAAAGGAAAATTAATAATTTAAACAGATTCAAAGAACTTGAATAGGATAGGCAAATGAGAGAAGGAAAGAATATTATGAGTACTGCTACTACTACTTCTACTACTACTACTACTGCTGCTGCTGCTGCTACTACTACCTCTACTACTACTACTACTACTACTACTACTACTATTACAACTTAGCATCACCACTATTACCTTTCAAACTTCCTTCTAGCTGTAGTTTGCAAAGATTTCTCTTGGATCCTTCTATTTCTCAGGATTTCATACTCCTGATTACTAATTAGATTACTAATCTAATGTTTTGACTGGGAAAAGAGAAATACAGCATCTCAGAGTTTTAAGTACAAATATACTCCACAACAGGATACCTTGACTAACGTTTCCCAATAACATTGAAAATACCAACAACCCTTCCCTTAAGGATGCAAAACCCTTACTTCCCCACTCACTTACCCAATGGCCCATTTATAACATTTATAAAATAGCTCCTATGGAGTTAATTGCCTATTGTAATGCTATGTCACCTAAATTTATCTTTACGCAGAACTAATTAATGATATTAAGGTATGCTTACCTTCCTGATGCCTCTTTCAAATTTCTGAATGTTAGTAATGACGGATGTCTCCTTGTTTTAAAGAAACAAGAGAAATAGTGATCTATTTAGCTGGGGAATGTATAGTTAAATATTTAGGAACTCTTAAGCTAAAGACACTCATATGAAAGATCCTATTACAGCCCATTAATTCTTCTCCAAAGATAACATTGTATTTTTGTGAATATTATGTTATCAATGTCTATAGAGACAAATTAACAATACATAATAGCTACAGGCTGGTATAATGAATCAGCATTTTCAGTATTTATAGACTAAACATCCACTAATGTGGAAAATTGTACATGTAGGAAATTCCTAATGTAAAAACTTTCTTCTCAAACATAGATTGAATCTTCCTTTTGTGTATACTTTATAACTAGTCTCTCAATAGTGAAGTATGAAATTTTGCAGTCATGGTAAGTTTGTGCTGAACTACCCATTCACTTTGTCCATGAATCTTATATGTAATGGCACATCATCACCAAAAAGTATTAGAATAATAATTTTGGAGCTGTAGGGACTTCAAGAAATCATCTAGTCTGGGGATTCCTGACCTATTGTATGTGTACCCTCAACATTGTACAAGAAGTTTGACATGAAAGGATGGAGAAGATTTAGTAAATACTATATCAGTCTATTTAGATATGCTAAAAATAGTGGTGTTAATGAAAAAAATTGATTTGTAGAGAGAATAGTGAGGAGACAAAAGTGGGGAAGTGAAAAAACTGTGACAATTAAAGGAATAATTCCTTCTAACCAAAACCAAAACAATAATATTTATACACAAAACTGTTTTCATGTCAAGCTAGAAAAAAAACAGCACAAATAACCTAGTCAAACATAAGCTAACAGATTTTCCCAACACCTAGAATTAATAAAATCAAAATTTTAATATATTCTCAGATAAGCCTACCCCATTCTTACTAAAGGTGACCAGAAGCCATTCATTCCATTTATAGTAACTCCTCTTTGTGAATTAGGAATCTCGGCCTTGTTCTCAGTCAAATCCATAAGAAGAAACAAACAGGAGGGTGATCATAAGTGCAGGCATATCTTTCAAAAATTATGCCCAGAGTCAAAGTGTTAGTAAATAAGGAACAGAGTAGAGGCAGAGTCAAGATGGCAGAGTAGCAGGACATACTGTGAGCTCTGCACTAAAAACTCTTCCAAACAGATCCAGAAAATACACCAGACCAAATGTGGATGGGGAGATCCCAGAAAAAGTCACATCCTAGGTTGGCACAGCGAGAAAGACACAGAGAAGTCAGTAGGCACCAAGGATGGGATCTGACCATTCCCAGGGTCTGTGCCCAGAGTAATGACAAGGTCCCAAACCCATACTGAGGGCAGCCTTATTCAGAGCGTGGGAACAAGTGTCAGAAGGCAACTTTGTTACCCACTACCCTTTTCAGATCTAGGACCAATGCTCAGAGAGGAGGAGGAAGAGGAGAAGGAGGAGGAGAAGAAGAAGAAAAAGTAAACAATCTCCTGACAAAAATGACTGACCAGGAAAAGAAACTGAGGAGAAAAAACTTAAGAATCATCAGACTACCTGAAAATCATGACCAAAGAAGAGAACCTAAATTTCATTTTCAATAAATCTTAAAAGGAAATTGCCTAGATCTCTTAGAAACATAGGGCAAATTAAAAATAGAAGCTGTCACTTCTTGAAAGAAACCCCAAAAATGAAATCTCTCAGGAACATTATAGTCAAAATATGGAGCTTCCAGGTCAAAGAAAATAATACTGCAAACAGTCGGAAAGAAATAATTCAAATATTTATGGCCCACAGTTATGCCCTCCACTCTAAAGGAGTGGAGAGCTTGGAATGTGACATTCCAGAAAACAAAGACTACTGTAAAGAATAATTTAGCCGGAAAAATTTAGTATAATCTTACAGAAGAATAACAGATCTTTAATGAAATAGAAGTCTTCATGATATGTCAGAGCTGTGTAGAAACTTTTAAGTTAAAACACAGGAGTTAATAGAAACATCAAAATGTAAGTATGAACAATGATAAAAGACTAAACAAAGATAAAATTCTTACATGCTAATAAGAGGAGATGATACACATGTCTCCTCTGAATCCTATTATCAGAGGTCATAGAGGGGATCTAGTTAGAAATCCTAGCTTAATTCTTTTATGTCTTGATAATCTTTTAAAAGAGGGGGGAGAGAAGTGAAGAGAAACATATTGATGGCAGTGGGGGATGGGAAAGGAAGATTAATGAAAATTATTTAATATAAGGAGAAAAAGATGGGGATAGTGACTGACTTTTCAACCTCACTCTTCTGAATAGGTCAAAATAGTGAAGAATACACATACATATGCATAGACACAATTGGATACAGAAATACATTTCACTCAACAGGGAACTAAAAGGGAAAGAGGAGAAGGGAGGATTTAGCAAGAGGGTAGATTAAAGGAAGGATAATTCCTAAGGGAAACAAACTCTAAGGTTGTACAAAAATATTTATAGCTCATCTTAAAGTGGCAAAAAAATTGCATTCTAAGGAGATGCCCACCAATTGGGGGAAAATTGAACAAGTTACAGTGTATAAATTATGATGGAATACTATTGTACTGTAAGAAATTATGAAAGAGAGTTTCAGAGAAACCTGGGGAAACTTGCATTGACTGATGCATAGTGAACTGAACAGAACCAGGAGAACAATTTATACAACAATAATATGAAGACAAACAACTTAACAAAAACCTCAGGAACTCAGATCAGTGTAATACCAATTATAATTTCAGTGAATTAATGATGGAATGTACTGCCTTCCCCCTGACAGGGCTGAAAGACTTGGAGCACAGAATAAGACTTTTTTTTTTCTGTTAGATGTGGTCAATGTGGAAATTTACTTTACTTTACTACACGTGTTTATACTGCGGAGTTTGATTTTCTGTCATCTTATTTAGAGGAGGGTGTGAAGGGAAGGAGAGAGAATGGATACTTGCTCATTAAAAAAAATAAAATTTGATTTTAAAAAAGAATCAGAAATTAAAGGTCTCACTAATTTATTTGATGATTGTTATGAGTATCTAACAACTTTATGATACTAAAAATGTTGTTATAATCAAATTTGGTAATAGTTGTAAAGTGCTTAGTACAAGGCGTGTTGTTGAAAATATGTCTCATTATGGTCCCCATGGCCACCTCACCAATATGGTAAACAAATATATGTGACTAGTATAAGGTAGTTATAAAAACAAACAGGATCTAAAAGTGGAAAAGAGGGACATGGATGTCACTGGCTAAAACTGTATCCTAAACTAATTAAGACCACATTTATACCTCCAGAGATTATATACTAAACTAGGAAAAGCCAATTAGGTCCCAGTAAATGGCCCCTGGTCTACAGGTGCAAGATAAGCACCAGCCCAGCGTGTTCAGTAAAATCCGAAAATGATATACAAATAAGACCACTCTAAGGGCACATCAGTATACTAGGAAGGCAAACCTACCATGGTACGGATTACATTTAGTCCATCCCCCGCCCCCAACTAAAACCTATACAAATGAAGCCTCCAAACCCTGCCTCTCAAGCACTCCTCACATCATCCTGCCTTGAGTGCTCCCAACTCTCATCTGCTGTTATGTGACTCTATGTACCCTTATTTCTCCCCCATTTCCTTCCCCATGCCACCTTTCTCTGTAGTCCCTGTGCCACATTAAAGTGTGATTAATTATCCCCCACCTATTGCCAACATCACTTTTCTCAGTATCCAAAGAACCGTCCTATTCTCTTCTAATCCAACTGCAAACACCATGTGGTTCCTCATTAGGAGCCTCATGAACATAAACCAGACACCTAGACTAGGACTAAGTTGTCAGCAGCAACACCTACTGTGGGGTAGCACGGTGCAAAGAATACATTAGCAAAAACCAAGAGTTGATTACTGTGCCCTTCTAGCTAAAGACTTCCCTTCACAATTGGGCTTAACAGAATACCTGGCACATAATAAGTGATATATAAAGGCTTATTCCCTTCCCCTGCCTTCTTACAAAGTAAATAAAGTTGTCTTTATGAAAAAATTAAATAACCTCTCTATTTTATTTCTTATATGCATATACATAGTATTGTTGTTCAATCATTTTTCAGTCATGTCCAACTCTTTGTGACCCAACTTAGGGTTTTATTGGCAGAGATGCTGGTTTGCCATTTCTTCTCCAGCTCATTTTACAGATGAGGAAACTGAAGCAAAAAAGGTTAAGTAACTAGTAAGAGTTTGAGGCCAGATTTGAGAAGATGGGCATTCTCTCTGCTGTATTACCTAATTACCTTATAAAAATGTTAAATTCTAGAATTTATTTCCTTTTATGTTTAATAGAGGGGCATGAGAAGCTTTACCAAAAAAAGATTGAAAACTTCTGATTTAGTCTATCTTGAAGGTCTCTTCTAGATCTAAAACCCAAGATTTTATCGTCTTATCCAACTCCTGCCTCTCAGGTGTTAAAGTATTATTATCCATCTTCCACATATCAATCAAAGTTTCCTAAAGCATGTATGTGACCGTATCACCTCCCTCTATTAAATAAACTTCAGAGATAACCTACTGCCTCTAGGATCAGATATAAAGTCCTCTCTTTGACATTTAAATTTCTTCACAACTTGGCCCCTCCACACTGAACTGTCCTCTTATACATTATTTCCTTCCTTGCATTCTATAATCTAGCCATGTTGACCTACTCCCTGTTCTGTGTAAATGACACTCCATATCCACTCTCCATAACTTTGTGGTGAATACCTTGTGTCTAGAATGCACTCCTTCCTCTCCTATACCTCTGGGAATCTCTGGTTTTCTTCAAAACTCAGCTCAAATACCAGCATCTAAATGAAGTCTTACCTGATCCCCCAGAAGCTAGTGTTATCCCTTCTCAAACTACTTTGTATTAATTTTGTATACACTATGTATATACGTACAAATTTTCATGTTTTTATTCCTTTAGAATGTAAGTTCCTTGAAGGTAGAAACTATTTCATTTTTGTCTTTGTATCTCCAGTGCTTAGCACTGAGCCCTATAGACCCTAAAAGCTTAATAATGGAAGCTTGTTGATCAATGATAAGGCAACTGAATCTCAGAAGGATTATTTGAGTACCAATTGTACATGCAGAATTGTACATGCTAAAGTGGGGAGGCACAAAAATAATAGACTATACACAGAGAAAATTCTATATATCCTTAATCATGGCCAGTTAACTCATCAACTAGATTGTAAATACATCTTTCTTGTATCATATGCTCAGTGACTGAGCTGTACTTTTACTAAGGAATATGTTGGTGACAAAGCTGAAGAATCATACAGCATCAGAGAGATGTTCATACACAATTATTTAGTTCTTTCAGTAAAATTCTCCAGGTCATGACCAATCTTTTTTACTAGACTAATTAATTAATTTAGATTGCTGATCTTAAAAATCTACTCAACTACTCAAAGAGATCTGTGACTTCATCAAGGAAGACATTTCCGTTGATGATGAAAACCATTAGAGAAAATGTTCATCTGTGCCAGCCCATTATTTGCAACGCTTGGCCATGTTCTCTCATAAATTCATCATAGAAAGTCCTCCCAAAACAATAGGTGTCTTCCTTGCTTTTGCCTAACACTGATACTAATTGAGTACAAACGCCATCCTTCAGCTATCTCTTTCTCTCACCATGAGACCAATACTCTTTTTTCTTTATTTTTTTATTGTAAATTCTAGTCATCCTTTGTAATTCCTTATTTATAACATGTTACAGTCTGTGCCTTCTTACTGATACGAGTTTTTAATTTTTTGGAGACTATAATGTTCTATTCTTCATAGTTACTCAACACCACTAGCCTTTTGACATTTTTAAATGGGTCTTTGTTTTAAGGAATAGTTTGGGGTCATTAAAGAACTTTACAATTGAGATATGGGTGGAAAGAAGGCTATTGACACTAATTACAGTATTTTCATAGAGTTTAAACTATATATATCAGTTTCCATAATGAGGAGAATAAAATCAATTAGAAGTCACCTTACTCAGTCAACACTTGAATCACTTGCCAAGAGAGATATGACAACTGAGGTCAACAGCAATTTAGAATATAAACTTGCACGTAAAACCTACAGAGAAGGGTAGTAGACGATTGTAAGTAATATTACCGCATAAACCAGAAAGGAACAAAGGAAGCTAAAAGCCAGTGTAAGAAAACTTAGCAAGAGACTTAACTTACTAAAGGCTTTCTGGGTCCATTTAAGCAGGAGCAAACTCTTCAACATCAAGGATATCAGAATCTAAAACCATAGTCCTAGTTTACTTATACAGGTGGTAGAAATTTCCCCTCAGAAAGCGGAGACAGGTAAAGAAGTTGGATCAGAACAAATGTATTCAGAGAATGTCTATACTGGAGGAGACAGAATTGGGAGGGCATTGAGAAAACTGTTATCAAAATATCTGAAAGAGGGGAAGATGGTAAAGCAAGAGAAATATCTTGGACTATTGGGGAAGAAAAGTGGCCAAGACAACATCAAAACTCACATTTAGAGCAAAATGCTTTCAAAATGCCTAGTCATTTCTGAAAATTTTGGATGAAAGTTCTCTCTCTTTACTTGCATTCTAGCTAGTCTAGATTTTACTTCCCTTTCTCCTTAGTATCTCAGTGATTGAAATAATCTTCGTTAATAATAATAGTATCAATATAGCACTTTAAGGTTTGCAAAAGTCTCCAATCTAGTGACTCTGAATTCTGAATATTATTCCTTAATTCATTGTTTTAGTTTGAGCACCAAAGCCAGTTTCTGTGCCCTCTTCTATAAATTAGGAATTATATACTCCTTCCTTGTCACGAATGCTTTGTATGGATGCATAATTAATAAATGCCTGAAATAATATTGAGAAAATTAAAGTGACATATAATCCCAGAGTTAAAAAAATAGAAAAAAAAAGGCCCACATGTACAAAAATATTTATAGAACATTTATCCCTTCCTCATCACGACTTTCCTCATCACGGTTTCCATATATCATGGGAATTTGGGAGGATGGGAATTTTGTAGAAGCCATAGACCAGCAGATCACACAGAGTCTATGACCAAATGCTTAAACCAAATTTTACAATAAGGTACTGTAAAGAGAGGTACTTCTCTGTCAATCAAACTAATGCAAAACAAAAAAAAAATCCTGTCCACTATGAAGAGATAATGAAATTAGTTTCCATTAAAGTGACAGCATTTCTTTTAGTTACTTTTCATGCCTGCTGACCCAGAAGTATGAAAATCATCTACCAGTTTATTTTTCTAGTGTAAGTTATAATTTTAAAACAACTTTTTTAAAATGCTGCCCTTGCAAATTAAAAGAAGGAGAAATATGCCATCACTGTTAAAGAGGGTCATAAAATGAACTCAGTAGGCACAGGATTCAGAAGTAATCCATTAAGTGGGCAAGTAGATGAGTTACTGCTAGCAAAACTTTCACAGGGATTGAATTGATTCCTTTGGAAAATTCCTTTGCCTAAACTGCTATGAATTAGAACAAGGTTCATTGATTATAAACTAAAGTGATTATTTCCAAAGGAAAAAAAAATTCAGTTAACCAGGAGCTCCTCAGGATGGGAATCATATTTTTAAGTCAAAAACAATTGTGGTATCATCCAGGAACCCATAAGAACCTTGACGTTACAGCTACAGCAAGGCCTTCGATATCATTGCTTTCCCAACAACTATTCATTGCTGTATAATCTTCAGTACATTTTCTAATTCCATCAGTTTTTCTTCCATTTTCACATCATTTGCAGTGAGAAATTTAGATACTAAGTCATGAATTTCTTGCTTTAAGAGCTTAGATTCACCCTGGCCTGTTAAAAGCATTTAATTTCAGCCTACATAGAGTAAGGGAATAGATTTTAAAGCAACACTTACCTGACATCCTTGTTTTCTCAGACAGATTTGTTTACCCCCATAAGTAAAATGTAAGCAGTTAAAAGAAATAAATGCCCACAAATATCTTTCTTCTAAATGATTCTGCTCCCCAGCACTACAAATAACATGGCAATGTGCCTGATCTTCATCTGCAACTCAGTTTTTCATGCCTGTTTCTTAAAATCCTTTGTGTGCACTTGGTTCAGTTGCAAACAGGAAATGTGGTGATAGAGGCTTCTTCAGTTGAAATACATAACTAGCGGGTCCTTTTTGTTTTGTTTTGTAACAGGAGAGGAAAACTTCACAGGCCTCTCTCTATTCTGGCTTTTGTTCTCCATCAATGATGTGAATCCAACAAGGAAAGAAACTATTCGACTAAGACACAGGTTACACTAGAAGGAACTCATTGGGCTTATCCATCAAAATTTCTTTAGGTCACTCTATGAGTAGTTGGGTTCCCATCCTCTGAATTTCTTCTTCCTACTCAGAGTAAACAATGAGGAGTGTCAGCAGAACAATGTCCCCTAGCAAACAGAAGTCCTTAGAAGAAGAAAATGAAAACAAAAATGCTAAACTAGGATGAGCCCAAGCCAGAATTACATATCCCTGATAATAACAGGTTGCCATTTATATAGTCCTTGGACTACATAAATTTCCTCACAAGGCCCCTGCACATATTACAAGTATTGCTATCTGTTGTACCCTGCTCCAGGATGGGCTAACACGCATGTGGTTCAGCAATTTCTGAGTAAAATGGGGAGAAGGTGTTTGTCAAGAAGGACAGAGGAGGAAATATACATATACACATATGTATATGTATATATGTGTGTATATATATATATAGATATGTGTGTGTGTATATCCTGTATATATGTATATATCCTCTGTGTGTGTGTACATATATATATATATATCTTGTGTATATCCTGTTATATATATATATGTGTGTGTGTGTGTATGTGTGTGTGTATACATATATAAGGTACCTCTTCGTATGCCATATATGGCATCCTATATTATCATCTCTTATGCCTCAGTGGACAATTAGAACACTCTCAGAAAACAAGTAATACATGTCCAGAGACTGCCCTTCAGAGCTCCTACATGGTCTTCTAAAAGCAGACAGAGAATATCTGCATATGTTGAAGACTGAGGAGGATCAGGGGTACACAGGGGTGGGGGGTGGGCAATTACATTAGGAAGGCATGTTTCTAGGTAGATGAATGAATGGAGTTAGGACAAAATTCCATAACTGGAAGGAAGGTACCTGAGTCATCCTAATGAGAAGAAGTGTAGACCTGTAGATAATATTTCAGGATTCAGTTTGTGCATTTCAGAGCTTACTTTGTACAATCAGAAAGATGACTCATTAAAGGAATATGAATGGAGCACTCCAGAAACGTGAAACAAAGAACTAGCAAGGTTTTAGCACTTTGGTTTTTGTAGAACTTCTACAGATTTTTATCAGGACCTCAGAGGACCTCTGGCTGGTCTCTACCTCCTGTGTGGGTGGGCTCAACTTGAGTAGGTAGCAGATACCTCACCAAAAATATTGGGCATTAATCTCTTATCCCAAAAGACCCCTGTGATCTCTGCTCACTCCTCAGCTTTGTGCCCTTTCACACCTGCAGGTGCAAAGGGTGGGAATTCTTTTCTGAAAAAACATGAATGGCCTAGATTTCTTTGTTTTATCTAGGCTGCTGGGTAAAAGGATGCCCAGGTGGCACTAGCCAAGTGACATTACCCCAACCTCTTTTATGCTCAGTCCTCTTTTAAAACTCTCACTTTTCCCTAATCCCTCCAACCCCTTCTCCCTTTTAGGGAGATGGAGCCTTAAAATAGAACTCTCATCCAAGGTAGGTTACATCTATAAAACATTCCTTTTAGCCCTAAATTACTCGACAATAATAATAACTGACATTTACATAGAGATTTACATATTTTACCATATTTGATCTTCATAGCAACTCTGTGAGACAGATAATGCATGAATGATTATCCCATTAAAGGATAAGTTGATAGAAATGGGGTTGTTTAGTCTAGAGATATAGGGAAGGATGTAAAAGCCATCTTAGAAAAAAGCCCATTCAGATTTCTATGTAACAACAGAGAGTTTTTCTACAAAAACCAAACCCTACAAGATTCTGGCAAAATCTAAGGAACAAATCATGATCCTCAATCTTTACTTTTGAATTGCAGGCCTTTCTCTCCTTTTGCTAACTTCAATTTCCTTAATGAGAAGAAAGTCTTCCAGTTTTCCTTTCAAATTCTTTCTCTTTTACCCTTCAACTCTTTTCTGATGAATTATGGGTTTTCTCCAGTGTTCAGTTCTGGGTCTCTTAACTTTGCCTTTTTGTACAATCCCTGGACAAGCTCATGTACTTGTATTTTCTTTTTCTTTTTAATTGTTAATCTTTAGCATAGAAGTAATCTTAAAGGGAGGAAAGGGTTTTGCCTTTTTTGCGTCTCTAGTACATGGCATGTAGCAAGTACTTAATAAAAAGGTAAAGGAGATCACAAAAGATAAAATGGATAGTTTCACTTATATAAAATTAAAACATTTTGTACAAATAAATCTAATGAAGCTAAAATTAAAACAACCGGGGGGGGGGGGGGGGGAGTTTTTGCTGCAAGTTTCTCTGATAAAGATTTAATTTTCAAGATACGTTTGCCCATTCTGCATCTCTAGACTGTCACCTCTCTGTCAGTAAGTGGGAAATATCATCATCTATCCTGTGTCATTGTGACTGGTTACCGCATAGATCAGAGTTTTAAACTCGTCTTTTTTTTCAGTGTTGTATTCATGGCATAAATTGTGCTCTTGTTTCTGTTCATTTCACTCTTTAGCAGTTCATACAAGACTTTACAGGTTTCTCTGAATCTGTCACTTCTATCATTTTATAGGGCAATAAAGGTCCATTATTCTCAGCTACCATAATTTGCTTAGTCATTCCCCTTAGGGAAGGGGCATCCCCTTATTTTTCCAATTCTTTGATACAAGAAAAAGGTGCTAATGAATATTTTGGTACATATGGATTCTTTCCTTCTTTCTTTGATATCTTTGGGATATATGCCTAATAAGGATAATCATGGGTTAAAGGGTATGCAGAGTTTAACATCTTTAGGACAATATCTCCAAATTGCTTTCCAGAATGCTATACCAATTCATAACTATGTTAACAGTACATAAGTGTGCCTGTTTCACCATATCCCCTCCAACAATTGTCATTTTACTTTTTGTTTATCATTGTCAATATGATAGTATATGCACCTAGGAGTGGTTTTAACTTACATTTCTCTTTTTTTCTTATATTTATTTATTTATTTTTAGATTTTGACATTCATTTCCACAAAATTTTGAGTTCCAATTTTTCTTCCCATTTCTCCCCTCATCTCACCCCCCAATACCTTACATTCTTATTACCCCTTCCCTAATGTACCCTCCCTTCTATCATACCCCACCCTTTTCTCATCCCCATCTTCTCTCTTTTCTTGTAGGGCAAGATAAATTTCTATATCCCATTACCTGTGTTTCTTATTTCCCAGTTATATGCAATAATAATTCTCAACATTCATTTCTAATACTTTGAATTCCAACTTCTCTCCCTCCCTCCCTCCTTCCCTACCCATCCCCACTAAGAAGACAAGCAATTCAATACAGGCTATATGTGTGTCGTTTTGCAAAAGACTTTCATAATAATCATGTTGTGTAATACTAATTATATTGCCCTGTATCCTACCCTGTCCCCCCTTTTATTTTTAGTCTCTCATTTGACTTTATCCCTTCCCAAAAGTGTTTACTTCTAGTTACTCCCTTCTCCCATTTGCCCTGCCTTCTATCATCCCCCTCACCCCACTCGTCCCCTTCTTTCCTACTTTCCTGTAGTGTAAGATAGATTTTCTTACCAAATTGAGTGAGCATGTTATTCCCTCTTTAAGCCATATGTGAAGAGGGTAAGCTTCACTTTTCCACTCTTACTTTCTCCCTTTTCTCCTCCATTGAACATTCCATTTCTCCCTTTCTCCTCCCAGTATTTTCCTCCCTCATCCCTTAATTTTTATTTTATTTTTTTATGGATATCATCTCTTCTGATTCAAATCAACCTGTATTCTCTGTCTATGTGTGTGTGTGTGTATGTGTGTATGTGTATGTATGTAATCTCTCTACCTACCTAAATACTGAGAAAAGTCTCAAGAGTTGCAAATATTATCTTTCCATGTAGAAATATAAACAGTTCAACTTTAGTAAGTCCCTTAAGATTTCTCTTTTCATGCTTCTCTTGATTCTTGTGTTTGAAAGTCAAATTTTCTATACAGTTCTGGTCTTTTCATCATGAATGCTTGAAAGTCCTCTATATCATGGAATGACCATTTATTCCCTTGAAATATTATACTCAGTTTTGCTAGGTAGGTGATTCTTGGTTTTAATCTCAGTTCCTTTGACTTCTGGAATATCCTATTCCAAACCCTTCAATCCCTTAATGTAGAAGCTGCCAGTTCCTGTGTTATCCTGATTGTATTTCTACAACACACAAATTATTTCTTTCTAGCTGCTTGCAATATTTTCTCCTTAACCTGGGAACTCTGGAATTTGGCTACAATTGTTGTAGAAGTTTTTCTTTTCAAATTTCTTTCAGGAGGTGATTGGTAGATTCTTTCAATATTTATTTTGCCCTCTGGTTCTAGAATATCAGGGCAGTTTTCCTTGATAACTTCATGGAAGATAATGTGTAGGCTCTTTTTTTGATCATGGCTTTCAGGTAGTCCCATAATTTTTAAATTGTCTCTCCTGGATCTATTTTCTAAGTCAGTTGTTTTTTCCAATGAGACATTTCACATTATCTTCTATTTTTTCAAACTTTTGGTTTTGTTTTCTAACTCCTTGGTTTATCTCATAGTCATTAGCTTCCCTGAACTCCACTCTCCCTTTCAAAGAGCTGTTTTGTTCAGTGAGCTTTTGAACTTTATTTTTCATTTGGCTAATTCTGCTTTTTAAAGCCTCCTTCTCCTCGTTGGCTTTTTGAACCTCTTTTTCCAATTGAGTTAGCCTCTTTTTAAAGGTGTTATTTTCCTCAGCATTTTTTTGGTTCTCCTTCAGCAGGCTGCTGACACGCTTTTCAAACTCTTCTATGACCTGAGCCCATTTTGTATTCATTTTGGAGATACTAGAGGCAGAAGCCTTGACTTCTTCTGACAGTATGCCTTGTTCTTCCTCATCTGAAAGGAGGGAAGGAGACACCTGTTCACCAAGAAAGTAACCTTCTATGGTCTTATTTTTTTCCTTTTTTGGGCATTTTCCCAGCCAGTTACTTGACTTCTGAATTCTTTGTCAAGAGGAGGGTCCTAGTGCTCCTTCTCTCCCTAGTACCATGCTCAAGGCTGAGATTCAGATCAGCTGCTCAACTCCCCGAGAGGCTTTGGGTGGGGATGGAGCCACCACTAAGGGCTGAGGTTCAGATCAGCTGCTCTATTTCCCCAGGTCTTTAAGCTGAGCTTCCTGGACAATGGACCCAGGCTGCTTCTGTGGAGCCTCCCCCTGCTGCCACTGCCTGGGACAAGTGCTGGGGGAACCCCATTCCCTTGTCTCCCAGTTGGGAAAGCCCTCCCACACTGACTTTTGGAGATTTCTTTGTTGGTTGTGGGTTTAGGGGTCTGGGACCCTTCCTGCTGGGAATTCTGCCCTGAAGGTCTGTTCAGGTCCTGTTCCTCCCAGTGCTGGGTGGCCAGGGCTGGGCTCTGCTTTCCTGTTGGCCTTCCAGGTTACCTTTGGCTGGAAACCTCTTTCACTCTGTTGTTCTGTGGCTTCTGCTGCTCTAGAATTTGTTGAGAGACATTTTTTACAGGTATTTTGTGGGCTGTGGAGGAAGCACTAGAGTATATGTGTCTTTCTACTCTGCCATCTTGGCTCTGCCTACTTTACATTTCTATAATTATTAATAATCTGCAGCATTTTCATATGACTATTGAGAGCTTGCTTTTCATCTTTTGAGAACTGCGTGTTCATATCCTGTGACCATTTAGTGCCCAGAAAGGGGAGTGGCTGCTCTTATATATTTGATTAAACCTTATATATCTTGGCTATCAAACTTTTATCCAAGAAATGTGTGACAAAGATTTTTTCCCTAGTTAACTTATTTTCAGTTTTCTAATTTCAGCTGCATTGGTTTTGTTTAAATAGAAGCTTATTTTTATATACTCACAATTATCAGTTTTGTCTCTTGTGATCCTCCCTATCACTTGTTTTATCAAGAATTCTGACTTTATTCATAGCTCAAAAAAAAAACAAAAACAAAAACAAAAAATACATATACTTCTCTGCTCTCCTGTTTAGGATGTGACCTTTTACAGGGGTTGGGGACCTGTGGCCTCAAAGAACCTGCAGCCTTCTAGGTTTTTTCCCTTTATTAAGAGGATTTATTCTGTGAAGTTTGGATTCAGTGAAAGGGCTACACTTGAGGACCTACAGGGCCACATGTGGCCTCGAGGCTGCAGGTTCCCCACCCCTGATCTAGATCATTTGGAAATTATTGTGGTATATGGTGTGCGATGTTGGTCTGAATCCAGTTTCTGTCACATTGCTTTCCAGATTTAAAAGCCATTTTTTTTGTCAAATAATAAGTCTTTTCTCCAGCAGTTGGGAGACTTTGTGTCTATTTAATATCTATATTTGGTTGCTTCTGGGCCTGTCTCACTGATGAACTTTTTATTTTTTTGACTAGTACAAAATAATTTTGATCATTATTGTGTAGTAGTCTCAAAGCATACTTTGAGATTTGGTACTGTTAGGCTCCCTTACTTTTTTTCCATTGTTTTACTTGGGATCTTTAATCTTTTGTGCTTCCATATAAACTTCTGTTTTCTAGCTCTGTATAGTAACAGTTTGGTAGCTTGACTGGTATGGCAATAAAAAAATGAGAATCAAGAATAATTTCATGTAGAAGATGGTGCTTGGGATGAACCTTCTTGGTAGTTTTATTTTTCCTGGATGATGTCAAACGTAAAAAATGTTAAGAATTCTAGCAGATCATTAGGTTATTTGCCATAGAATCTCAGAATTAAGTACAATAGACTCAGACTTTGGGCTGAATCTAATAAGATGAAATTTATACAGATAAATATAAAGTTCATTTAGTTTCAAAACAAATTTCAGTAGTACATGATGGGAAGGCATGACTATACATTTGTTTTAGAAGATCTGGGAGTTTTAGTGGACTTGAATTCATGTAAGAAAAACTTCCTCACAGTTGGAGGGATAGGAAAATAAAACAGGAACTTTGAGAAGTAGTAGGTTTGCTATTATTAAAATTTTCAAATAAAGATTGGCTGATCATTTGGGGACTTGTTGTATAGGAGATTCCTGTTTAAGTACATTTGGGTTGAATGTCCCTTAAAATCTCTTCTCTCTCTGAAGTTCTGTGATTATCAGTTGGTAAGGGTCTAAAATTTCATCTGGATGAATAGGAATCCCTTCATACAGTGACCTTGACAATGGTCACTGAGGCTCTGCATAAAGACTTCGAGTGAAGGGACACATACAAATTCCTAAGACAGCCCATTCCATTTTGGAACTCTTCACACTTAACACTAGCAAAGTGACCAAGGTACCCCCAAATAGTCACATTATTAATATAGTATGATTAGTAAGTTTATATGATTATATATTAATATATTACTGTAAATATGCATTGTAATGTGAATATCAATTATATTTTATATTCTATACACTTCTTAATCCATCCAAAATAAAAAAATTTATAGTAAACTGGCATCTGGGATTTTTTGCCAATACCTCCCAAAATGTTCCATTTACATCGTGTTATATTTCATCTCTTGTGACACCAGAAACGTCAAAGAAGCTATAATTATCACACCATACATAAAAAATTAATTGTGAAGTACCTTCTTCTCTCTCTGACAAATGTGTGCAGGTGATCAAAGCACAAAACGGGTACCTGAAAGAACAAGTGTACTGGCTAATGACTTAGAGGTTTCTTTCAAAAGGATGTGATAATATGTATATTATATACATGTATGATATATGTGAATATATGTGTATATATGTATGTGTGTACATATATACATAGGTACATATTTTATATTTATACATATATATGTATATGAATGTTGTTCAATTGTATCTGACTCTTCATGACCCCATTTGGGATTTTCCTGTCAAAGGCCCTATACTCTATCTACTGCACTACCTAGCTGCCCCCTTGGACCTAAAGTTAGGAAGACTCATCTTCCTGAGTTCAAATCTGGCTTCAGACACTTCTTAGCTATATGACTCTGGGCAAGTTATTTAATGCTTGTTGTCTCAGTTTCCTCATCTGTAAAATGAGCTAGAGAAGGAAATAGCAAACTACTCCAATATCTTTGCGTAGAAAATTCCAGATGGGGTCACAAAGAGTCAGACACGACTGAAACAACTGAACAACAACAACATTAGTGTTACTTTTTGCATATTGGACCTATGTCTTTTGAATCTATAAACTGCTTATTTATCACTTTTTGATAATATGGTTCCATTTAACACACTAAATGGTAATTTAGTAAGTAATAATCTAATCAACTGGAGACCTAAAAATAAATGCACATACAAGAAAACTAATACATATCTGTGGAATAAGAAAAGATAGCAAAAGTACTTTACAATTTGTAGTTATCTTAATGCCATTAGAAAGCAGATATGCATACAAGTTTCTCTGCTTTATAGCCATATGTAATAAAGAGGGTTGACAGATCACTCAAAGTCACATAGAAACTATGGGTCTTTGTGAATTTGTCCCTGTTTTACCAAGATGCAAATGATTAATACTGAAAAGGAGGAAAAAGTAATGACTTTTCATTAAATGTAGATAATTTTGCACTAAGGGACATTATCGGAATACGTAAGTGCTATAGATATATATTTGTCAGGAAAGATATCAATAAATGCGCTTAGTGATGTGGTTGATGATTTCATACATCATACTTACATAATAAATAAACATGAGTGCTTTTATAATAATTTTTAATAAGACAGGACTATCAAAAGGAAGTTTAGAATATGGCTAGACTCATCAGGTTTGAAGACATGTACTGACAGGCTTATTAAAGACCATGAAATATTGCAGGGATTTTGAGGGGATGTAGAATAATCTTGATGAACATGTGTCAGAGAAATGAGGATTCTGAGGTCAACAAAATTGGAATTTTATTGTCAAAAGTGAATGTAGGATATACATCAAAGTGGCAGCTGCCACTTGGAACCTTCTAAATATGAAGTAGGGTGCTCCAGAGAGCCAGAGGAGGCCCAGTTAAAACCAGTAATTAAATGGATCCAGAGCTCCTCCAAACAATTACTTCCCTACGTGGGCAACTTTCTTCCAACATCACATAAGACAGGAGGATTTCTCCACAAAGGCTAAGCCTCTAAGCATTTCCCATTCATTCCTTCTGTGGTTCTATTTTGTACCATGCACATGAAAAAAATCCCTCTGGGTTGCTTCTCCAACTCAAACTCAGTAGTGATCCAGGTCCCTAGAAGGCAGTTGTCTATTTCTCAGGATATTAGGTATGACCCTTGGGGTTTAGGGTTTCCAGTAGTATTGCTCATAAGTCCCCATTCAGTATGTTCTTTGTTATTATCAACTATCTAGGTTTAATTAACTTTGAGAGAGGGGCATTTACTCATGTGATATAGTGAAAACAGTTGATTCAGAATACTCTCCTAAACCAAGACAAGTAGTGTCACACAATTGTTCCCTGGAGAGAATGGGCTGAAACCCAGATAGCACATGTGGTCAAAGGATAACTTACAATTTTTGGTCAACGGCAGTTCTCTTTCCCCCTTTGTGGAGTCCTCATGAAGTTTCTCTTAAGTGGGTGTAGCTCTTTGTGGACTCTGAGTGTCTGCCTCTTTGTAGAGTCCTGAAGCTATTTTTAGTTTGTCCTCCGCATTTCTCTCTACTCCCAAGACAGATGCTGCTATCAGCCAATCTTGTTCTGGGGACCTGGTGGAAAGTCCAAGTCTTCTAATCTTTGGAATTTACAAGATCATACCCTGGTCAACAGATATAAAGGAGAGAAACTCAATCATACCCCGCTCCTACTCTCTGATCATTTCCCCTCTGGTTATGGGCTACAGAGTTTGTTTCCTCAAAATGTTCCTGAAACTTGAGATTCCTATTGAAATCTCTTCTATGATATACATGGGTCCAAAGGTAATATTATTTTTCTTTCAACTAGTCTCAACATATTTACTGTGCATCATCACCTGATTGCACCAAATACTTAGAAGTACTTCCCACCTCTCAAATTAATTAAGAATGTGTCCACATTTTGTTCATATCTTTAATGGATTTAACACAGGTATCTAAAAATTATTCACACCTAGTATATAACTGATAGTATATAGATATCAGGGCTCAAAAAATCTTGTTAATTACCTTAATTGGGGTTGAGGTTGTAAAAAGTTAGCCATTTAAATGCACAAATCATTTTGCTACACTGTGAAGGAATTTCAGGAGATAAATTGCATGAAGAATAATTGAATTATAGGTACAATCATTCATTTCAGTTGGACATGACTTAAGGAATCATTAGCTTCATCTAGGACTTCAATATTTCATCCTGAGGTTGGTTGGGTGTACATTAGTCACTCAATACCTTTTGGATAATACCCCCCTAGTCTGCCCTCCAGGTTTAGGACTCTTGGTTCCATGACAAAACTGCTCTTTGACCTCATCTGAAGCACAAAATCCTGGAGCTGGAAGCACGCTAAGAGGTAATCTAGTCCTGAAGTAGCCTTTTCTACAGAACTCATGACAATTGGTCATATAACTTCCACTTGACCTCTATTGACCTCGTATTGTTCCCCTTCCTTATATTTGTTGAATTGATTTTGTTAGTGCTAAAGAATTTCAATTTTAGTATTTATTTCATCATTCATGATCATTCATATCCCTTTTTTCATTAAGAACTTTTCCCCTTACCACAGCTGTGAAAGGTTGTTTCTCTTTTCATGTTTTTAATGGTATGGCCTTTAATACTCAAGTCACCCACCTCCATTTTGAACTTATTATAATGCAGTGACATAAGATGCTACTCTAAACCTGCTTTCTAAAAGCCTGCTTTGCAGTTTACTCAGTAGTTCTTGTCTGATTGGGAGTTTTTTCCCCCTCAGGATGATTTATTGAAGTCTTGGTTATTGAGTTTGATTGTTTCTAATTCTTCATTGTCTAATCTATTCCACCGATCTACTTTTCTATTTTTAATGAGTGCCATTTTTTTTCTACAATTATTCCTTTTAAAATTGAGAGCTAAAAGTACTGTAATGTCCTCATTCCTACTTTTTTTCTCTATTTTTCCTGAGGGTCGAGATTTTTTTTGTTCTTCCAAATGATTTTTGATGTTATTTTGTCTAGTTCTATAAAATATCCCTTGGTAATCTGATTAGTTTAGCATTGAGTCTGTTAATCAATTTATGGAGTATCTTTATTTTTTATTACATTGGAATGGCCCAACCACGAGCAATGGATTATCCCTCCAAATATTTTTAAAATGAAATTTAACTTTATTTTTATCTTAGTTATATTTATGCTGTACAAATTATGTACATATTTATATTTCTACATCTTTTGTTTTTTACTCAGTAGGATGTATGCTCCCTGAAGATAAGAGCTGCTTAATTTTTGTCTTTGTATCCTCTCTACCCAGCTCAGTGCTTGGAGCATAGTGGATGCTGTAGTAAATGCTTGCTGATTTATTGATTGACCCCTTTGATGCTAGCTTTCTCTAGAAACAAACAGAAGTCTAATAGCCTCTTCCTTATGATAACTCTAGAGATACTTAATGATAATGATTTTGATCCACTACGTCATAGGGAGCTGCAAAACACAAGGTGCCCTGTGGATTCCCCATGCACTAACATAGGATAACAAAACAAATTCCATTAAATGTTGTTACACAGTTATCACAAGTAAATGATTTTTTTCATTTCATTGAAAAAATTGTGATACATATGTACTTTCCCTCCCCATAATCTAGAAACTAAAAACAAGATAAATTTAATATGGAAATAAAATTATACTAATGATTTTTTGAAGATGAATTAGCGTCCAAAAACACTGATTTGTGAAAATGGCATACCAAATCTTTTCTTCTTTATCAAATAAAGTATTTTTCCTTTATCTTTGCCATTCTATATCCCATTTCTCAACCCTTAGCTTATCTATTGAGAAAATATTCACATCAGCCATGGTCACTTCAAACTTGGTCCAGCTCATGAGTACTCAGATGACTTCTCTGCCTTGCCTCCTACCAGGTACTTCTTCCCCCCTTTTTGGAGCTCTTTTTTACCAATGTCTTTCTCTGTTAGAATGAGGACAGGGACTATCTTATTTTTTGCTAATCTTGTATTCCTAGTGATTAATACAGTACCTAGCACATAGTAATAAATGCTCACTCTCTCTGATCTCTTTTACTGAAGCATCAGAAAACATTTTTAATGATCACAAAATAGTGGTTCAAAAAACCTGTGGAAGAGGAAAAAAATCCAACTGTATCCTAAGACGTGGGCTCCAGTTCCTCTGAATTGGTCATTGGAGTGGCTACTAGAAAGCTCTGGTCATTTACCTCTGACAGGAATCCCAAAAGGAATTATCACTGCCTCCACTAAAGTCTTGCTGTATTACCACATTGTGGTGTGAAGATGACCTAGGGTTTTCAAAAAGCCACAGAACCCAAGCTCTGACGCATTCTACCATAGTGGCCTAGAAATGTCTGTCATCCAAGGAAAACTTTAGCCATACTTAGCAAGGCTAAGCACTAAAGGGTTGGACACTAAGTGATGAATAGGGATTTCTTTGTCACAATTTATGAAGATAAACTGCAGTGATAGACAAGGGTTGCCACCTGCATCAGTGGAGTGAATACTTACAGCAATAAAAATATAGCTGTTTTGAAGTATTATTCCCTAGAATCTTCCAGTGAGTTATCTTGATCTAAACTTTCTCTCTTATGGACAAGAAATCCCAGGAATAGCTTTGCTAAGGAGGTCTCTGCTCAGAGTTGCGGAAAAATAAATGAATTAAAATTGCTAATTCTAATGCTAGGCATTTAATTATCAAAGGCCTACAATATTCCAAGCATTCTCCTAGTAACCAGTCATACATCAGAAAGAGAGAAACAATTTTTGCCCTCAAGAAACTTACATTCTAGTGGGTAAAGACACCGCAAAGGGAAACTGTAGCCAGGAAAGGAAATTTTGGTCCCAGGAATCACAGGAATGATAATTGAACCATAGGGAATTAATTAGCATACTCTTTCTTAAAAGCAATGGTAGTATTGATTTTTATTTTTTGATTGTATTACTGTACCCAGAGCCAAAAATGGAAATGGAGTTGGACCATGAGTCACATGCGTGGCAACAGGACAGATAACAAGACATCCTAGGGAAATGGGATATAAAACATAGTCTGGAGCTAACTAGATATAGTGGGGCATCTAGGTGGCACAGCGGATTGTGTTCTAGACCTGGAGTCAGGAAGACTCATCTTCCTGAGTTCAAATCTAACCTCAGATACTTACTACCTAGGTGACCCTGGCCAAGTCATTTAAACCTATTTGCCCCACTTTCCTCATCTGTAAAATGAGCTGGAGAAGAAAATGGCAAAACCACTCTAGTATCTTCATCAAGAAAACCCCAAATGGGGTCACAGAGAGTTGGAAACAATTGAAAAAACAACTAAACAACAACAGCTAGATATAGTGAATTAGGCAAGTTTAAATCCATTCAATCTAACAAGACCATTCAGTCCCAAGGCAGAATTCTAAAACTAAATGCATTAACTCCTCTCAGGTCGAAAGGTATGGTCCCTAGAGACCTAGTCTCAAGGTTTACAAGTGAGAAGAAGGGAAAGGGGATGGGGGAGGGAGGACCAGAAGACAGAACAAATGCCAAATTGTCCAGTGGATGAGTGGATTATCTGTGAAGAGGACTGAGGAAACGATCATAATTAAGCCCACCTCCCCTTCATCTCTCTAATGTTAAATAAAGGAAAAGGACAATAGGGATAGGAAGGGGACCTGTGATTTCATTAATATAGGGAGTCACCACTGAGGAACTTCTTCTATCAATGACAAACTACATATTCTCTGCTACTTTTTGCCTTAGAGACCTGCCCAGAGAACTAAAAGGTTGTGATATACCCAAGGTTACATACCTAGAATATGTATGAGATGGAACTTGAACCAAGATCTTTCAGACTCCAAGTCCTATGCCATGCTGTCTCTTAAAAAGAGCAATACACTCCCCCCAAAATGGTAAAGAAAAGAAATCCTTAGAGTGAAAATCTCACAATGAATAGTTGATATTGCAGAAATGAATTAGGAAAATAATAATAACAACAATGAATAAACAATAAAGGTAAAATCTCACAAGGGAAAGAACCAGACCTCAATAACAACTAGATACCAAGAAAAAATAACGGACCAAAATTAAGAACCTTGAGAATAGCGATAAAAATGGCGATCTGGCATCTTTAAAAATGGACACAACAGTACTTAAAGAATACAAAAGAATAAACGTGTAACTTGACAGCTTGGAACATTTGGTGGAAATTTTTAGTAAATCAGTAAATTCTAGGAACAGTGTAGATAGAAAGCCAAATATTATAGAGATGGCAAGTTCCATGTTCCCAAAATCTTTCATAGCATCCCTGTCTTCATCCATTCCTTCCATCTTCTCTAGTTTCCTAAAGCTTTCTGACATAAGTATAGCTAAATCCCAATTTCGTATTTTAATTAGTCTAGCAGGATGGGATTGCTCCTAATAAAATGACTTCAGGTAGCATTTAAAAAAAAATTTCAGTCTAGCTAGTCTATTACTCTTAGTTTAGTGTTTGGCTCAATAATCTGAAACGTCTTCTCTATTCTGACATGAGTCTTATAACTCCATGCTCATTTTGATATTCATGAAGACAAAATAAAATTTGACTTTATTCACTGATTCATACTTGTGAGTCCACATAGATTAACTAAGACTCTGGAATCTATTCCCCCTAAAAAAATCTCCAAGGATTCCTATGCTCAGAGTTTAAGCTGGGAATCTTAAAACCTTTCAGAGCCAAGGAATGACTATAGGTTACTCTTGCTTTAGGTGAGGTTAGAAAGTACTCAGAACTTAAATGGAAAAAAATGTATATCAGTGCACTAACCTCCTGATGTTTGAAGTTTCTTTCACCAAATAGTAGAAGGGTGACACCAAGACCTTAATTTGATATCCCTCAGTCTCCTTTCCCCAAAATGAAACCATCTCATAGATATGGTATCATCATCTCTTCTTGTGTTGCTTTTTCTCCTTCCTTAACCTAACAAAATGTTGTAAGCACCACATATGATAATGGAGAAAATCTCCATTCTTCAGCAAGCCAATAATCTGTTTTCTTGTGTCTCCTTCTTCCTGGGCTCTCCCTGGGGAAAGGACTGGCAGAATAACACACTAACAGTGGTTTCTTTACATGCAGAGGATATAAGGTAAACATTTTGTGTGGAAATGAGACAGAGACAAAGACAGAGAGACATTAATGATTTGTCCATGGTCATATAGTAGGTACCTATCAGAAATGGAAATTGATTCTAGACCTTCCTAATGCCAAGTCCAGCACTCTATCCACTAAACAACACTGACCATTCTAGAACATTTTTTCGCAGAATCTTTTCTTGTAGAGTGAGTTTCTCATTTCCTTATGTCTTCACTGACATTAATCAGACCTTGGTGTTAAGAATTGCTTGCAGATTAGTGGAATAGCCTTTGATTATGTGGGGGGAAAAATCAGAAGTGAAATCGCAGATAGAACTGATGCACTTGAAAAATACTTTGTGGAATTAAAGCCTGTTCCTTTGATAGCAATAAAACTGATTTCTTCTCTGTGCTTTCCCTCTGTAGTACAGTGATTTAATTGTGCAGTCAGACCAAAGTTAATACAACATAAGTAAATAATTTTATGAAAGTAAAGAGGAGAAAAATCCTTTGTTTCCTAATAGGCTTTTAAAAATATGTAAAATCCTTCAAAAATTAATTACAGTGTAACACTATCACAGCTCATGAAACTATACTGATGATTCATATTTTTGTTGAGTTCAAGACCAAAAGATTCCACAGAAATCAGAGAGAAAACATAATTACACAGATGGAAATAGAGAAGTTAAAAAGTAAAGAACAATGATTTGGTTTGGCACAAGCTTTTTTTTTCTTTTCATAAAGCTCTTTTCTTGTCTTACAGAATGTAAACACTGAAAAGTCAGACTGGAAACAAAAGGATATATGAAGAGAAAAAAAAGAGAATCGAAAGCAAAGAAAGGCCAGAACAAATGAAAGAACAGGCACAGGGCAAGTGCTAATAGTCTGTTGATGGGTGTTTATGCTGGAGGGAGGGAGAGAAGGGTGTTAACCTGTAAGTAAGATACTTAAGCTTTTCAATTTTCTGGGGAAAAAGTGAAAAATTATTTCCAATTTGCTCCCTACCCCTTCCCCACAACTCTAACCAATCATATGTAGAAAGTGCAGCAATTTGCATGCAGCTGCATGCAGGACAGTTTGCCAAATGTATCTCTCTCCTCTTGTCCTGTTGGGTAAAGTTCCAGGATGACCTGTGTAACCCAAATACATCTGCCAGGGGCACTTACTCATCTCAAGCCAAGTAGCAATCTAGTTTGGAGGAATTGACACTGAAGGAGTGATTAAGACATTTTAAGACAGATTTAAGGGTTCTTGCTTTGTTGGAAGGTACGTCTGTGGGGGTTTGGTTTGGTTTTGTTTGTTTTTGCAGTCTTTTTCAGATGAGAATGCATTTCAGGTCTTATTTTCTTGAGAGGCATTGAGTTGTCCATGGAATCAGGAAGGCCTAGGTACAAGTCTCACCTCTGAAACATGTTATCTGTGTATCCCTGGGCAAGTTAATTAACCTCTCAATATCTCTAGGCAGCTCTCAGAACTACATATTGGGGATCTATATTGGTAGAAGTTCTTCATCATGAAGTTCCTGCATCAATGAAATATCAGGTTCCAAAACCCCCTACATGCACACACACACACACACACACACACACACACACACACATTTCCTTTTGTTTTTTTTTGATTTGCAAACTTTTCTTATTTATTTATTTATTTAACTTTTAACACTCATTTCCACAAAATTTTGGGTTCCAAATTTTCTCCCCATTTCTCCCCTCCCCCCACCCCAAAATGCCAAGCATTATAATTACCCCTATCACCAATCTGCCCTCCCTTCTAACATCCCTCCCTTCCCTTGTCCCATTTTCTCTTTTGTGCTGCAGGGCCAGATAACTTTCTATACCCCATTACCTGTATTTCTTATTTCCTGGTAGCAAGAACAGTACTCGACAGTTGTTCCTAAAACTTTGAGCTCCAACTTCTCTTCATTCCTCCCTCCCCACCTATTCCCTTTGGGAAGGCAAGCAATTTAATATAGGCCATATCTGTGTAATTTTGCAAATGACTTCCATGATAGTCATGCTGTGTAAGACTAACTATATTTCCCTCCATCCTATCCTGCCCCCCATTGCTTCTATTCTCTCTTTTGATCCTGTCCCTCCCCAAGAGTGTTGACTTCAAATTGCTCCCTCCTCCCATTGCTCTCCCTTGAATCATCCCCCCCATGCTTATCCCCTTCTCCCCCACTATTCTGTATTGTAAGATAGGTTTTCATACCAAAATGAGTGTGCATTTTATTCCTTCCTTCAGTCGAATGTGATGAGAGTAAATTTCATGTTTTTCTCTCACCTCCCCTCTTTTTCCCTCCACTAAAAAGTCTTTTGCTTGCCTCTTTTATGTGAGATAATTTTCCCCATTCCATTTCTCTCTTTCTTCTCCCAATATATTTCTCTCTCACCCCTTAATTTCATTTTTTTAAGATATGATCCCATCCTACTCCATTCACTCTGTGCTGTGCTGTGTGTGTGTGTGTGTGTGTATGTGTGTATGTAATCTCACCAACTACCCAGATACTGAATAGTTTCAAGAGTTACAAATATTGTCTTTCCATGTAGGAATGTAAACAGTTCAACTTTAGTAAGTCCCTTATGACTTCTCTTTGCTGTTCACCTTTTCATGCTGCTCTTCATTCTTGTGTTTGAAAGTCAAATTTTCTTTTTAGCTCTGATCTTTTCATCAAGAATGCTTGAAAGTCCTCTATTTCATTGAATGACCATTTTTTCCCCTGAAGTATTATACTTGGTTTTGCTGGGTAGGTGATTCTTGGTTTTAGTCCTAGTTCCTTTGACTTCTGGAATATGATATTTCACACCCTTTGATCCCTTAATGTAGAAGCTGCTAGATCTTGTGTTATCCTGATTGTATTTCCACAATACTTGAATTGTTTCTTTCTGGCTGCTTGCAATATTTTCTCCTTGACCAGGGAACTCTGGAATTTGGCCACAATGTTCCTAGGAGTTTCTCTTTTTGGATCTCTTTCAGGTGGTGATTGGTGGATTCCTTGAATACTTATTTTGCCCTCTGTTTCTAGAATATCAGGGCAGTTTTCTTTGATAATTTCATGAAAGATGATGTCTAGGCTCTTTTTTTGATCATGGCTTTCAGGTAGTCCCATAATTTTTAAACTGTCTCTCCTGGACCTATTTTCCAGGTCACTTGTTTTTCCAATGAGATATTTCACATTATCTTCTATTTTTCATTCTTTTGGTTTTGTTTTGTGATTTCTTGGTTTCTCATAAAGTCATTAGCCTCCATCTGTTCCATTCTAATTTTGAAAGAACTATTTTCTTCAGCAAGCTTTTGAACCTCCTTTTCTATTTTGCTAATTCTGCTTTTGAAAGCATTCTTCTCCTCATTGGCTTTTTGAACCTCTTTGAGTTTGCCTATTTTTCAAAGTGTTATTTTCTTCAGCATTTTTTTGGGTATCCTTTAGCAAGGTGTTGACCTGCTTTTCATGCTTTTCTTGCATCTCTCTCATTTCTCTTCCCAGTTTTTCCTCCACTTCTCTAACTTGATTTTCAAAATCCTTTTTGAGCTTTTCCATGGCCTGAGCCCATTGAATATTTATTTTGGATGTTTGGATATAGAAGCCTTGGCATTTATGTCTTTCCCTGATGGTAAGCATTGTTCTTCCTCATCAGAAAGGATGGGAGGAGATTTCTGTTTGCCAAGAAAGTAGCCTTCTATGGTCTTATTTTTTTCCCCTTTTCTGGACATTTTCCCAGCCAGTGACTTGACTTCTGAGTGTCCTCTCCACACCCACCTTGCCTCCAGATCTGCCCAGCCAGTGCTTGGGGTCTGAGATTCAAATGCTGATTCCCAGCCTCAGGGCTTTTGGTGGGGGTGGGGCTGCTATTCAGTGTGAGATTAAGTTCAGGTGCTCAGGTAGGGGCAGGGCCACCACAAAGGGCTCAGTTCCCTCAGGGGGCTTATGTGGAGACCTTCCACAATGGATCCGAGCTCCTGCCTGCTTTGGGAGCCCTTGTCTGCTGCTGTCTCCGCTGCTGCTTCAGCTGCTGCCTCCTGAGGGGGCCTGAGTTATGGAGACACCCCGCTCCCCTCTTGGCAAGCCAAAAAGACTCTCTCACTGACCTTTGCACCTGTGGGTGGAGGGACCTGCACGGCCGCTGGAGATTCTGTCCCCGAAGCCTGCTTGGATCTGCTCCTCTTGGTGCCCTGTGGCTGAGGCAGGGCTGGGCTCTGCTCTGGGTTCAGTGCACAATGGACCTTTCAGGTCAGTTTTTCAGGTCTCTCTGGAACAGAAATCTCCCCTCCGTTGTTCTGTGGCTTCTGCTGCTCCCAAATTTGTTGGGAGTTCTTCTTTACAGGTATTTTATGGGCTATGGGTTTGGAGCTAGCATATGTGTATCTTTCTACTCCACCATCTTGGCTCCTCCCTCCACACACATTTCCTTTAAGAAAAAATTGGTTAATTGAAAAGTTTTTGCACAAGCAAAGCCAATACAACCAAGATTAGGAGGGAAACAAAAAACTAGGAAAGAATTTTTATAACTAGTGTCTCTGACAAAGGCCTCATTTCTAAAATACATAGAAAACTGAATCAAATTTACAAGAATACAAGTCATTCCCCAATTGATAAAGGATCAAAGAATATGAACAGACAATTTTCAAAGGAAAAAATTAAAGCTATCTATAGTCCTATGAAAAATGCTATAAGTCACTATTGATTAGAGAGATGCAAATCAAAACACCTCTGAGGTACCACATCACACCTATCATATTGGCTAGCATGACAAAACAGGAAAATGATATTTGTTGAAGAAGATGTGGGAAAGTTGGTGGAGCTGTGAACTGATCCAACCATTCTGGAGAGTAATTTGGAATTATGCCCAAAGGACTATAAAAAAGTGCATACCCTTTGACCCAGCAATATTGCTTCTAGGGCTGTATCCAAAGAGATCATAAAAATGGGAAAAGGACTCATATGTACAAAAATATTTATAGCATCTCTTTTTGTAGTGGTCAAGAACTGGAAATTGAAGGGAATGGCTGAATAAGTTGTGGTATATGAATGTAATGGAATATGTTGTGCTATAAAAAATGATGAGTAGGCAGACTGGAAACACCTGGAAAGACATTTGAACTGATGCTGAGTGAAATGAGCAGAGCCAGGAGAACATTATACACAGTAAAAGCCACAGTGTATGAGGACTGTTTCTGATAGACTTAGCCCTTCACAGCAATGCAAGGACCTAAAACTTTTCCAAAGGAAAATGCCATCCATATCCAGAGAAAGAACTATGGAACTGGATTGCAGAGTGAAGCAGACTCTTTTCTCTTTTGTTTTGTTTTTCTTTCTCATGGTTTCTTCTATTTGTCATAATTCTTCAGTGCAGCATGACTAATGTGAAAATGTGTTTAATGCATTTGTATGTGCAGAGTCCAGATCACATTACATGCCTTCTTGGGGAGTAAGGGGGAGAAAATTTAAAACCTGTGGAAGTGAAGTTAAAAACTGAAAATAAATAAATTATATATTTTTGTTAAAAAAGAAAAGAAAAAATTTGAGTAACTCTAGATCTGGGCAGACCTGGGCAACTATGGAACATGCCTATGTTTTAGCTTCTCTCTGAGTAGTAATACTGCCCTTTAACTATTTACTCTCAAGGGCAGCATTTTGTCTCCACTCTTGCCTAGCCCTTAGTCATTGAATGGACATAGCCTCAGACAAACTGAGGAAAGACTTTAATTTAGAAATACCGAAGTCAATCACTTCACCCCAGGCCCTCACCAGTTTCCTTGACTTTTGTCTCTGGAGGGGAGAGGGGGGTTGGCACCTGTGTGGCTCTGCCTCACTTAAATCCAATTTATGTACAAGTCAAGACATCATCCATGATATCATTTGTCCTCTTTGAGAACGAAGAATGAGCCATAACACAGAAGAGCTTGAAACCCTATATGATGTATCAAAAAAAAAAAAAAAAAAAAAAAGCAGTGACCATTCCCCATGTGGAAAGAAGCCACACACAGATATGTGCAATTCATCAAAGATCCAGCAGGTGGCAATAACAAGTTGGTAGAAGATTTAACAGAAGGCAGCGGGGTAGAGAAAACATCTGTAATTCTGTAAGAAAACAACAAACTGCAACTCCAAAAGCAGAAAGGTGGTCCAGCTGTGGGAAGTAGTTGTCCGAGTCTGAGTTGTCTGGGTCTTCTGCATTTTCTCAATGAGAATCTGTAGGAGAGTGTGGTCCTGTGTGTGTGAATATGTGATCTACCCTTGCTTTCTATTTAATTAAATGTCTTTGTTTTGAGGTAATGTGTACTCTGGTTGGGTCTTATTTGAAGAAGAGATACATTGAATGGGGTTAATTAGCAAAGGCTTTGAACGGATGCTGACTCTACATCTTGATTCTGGATATTGCTTTCAGGAGGCCACGATTAAGTAAAGGACTTGGCTACGATAAAGTCTTCCATGGTCCCCCATCTCCAACAAAGTTAAATATGTCTAAATATTTCTGAAAAGTACAGATCCACACCTGTAAAACCTGTAGTTAAAAATGGGTGTTGATACAGCTAGATACCAATTAATATAAATAGTAAATCCTATGAAGCGGTCACATTATTTGTATTCACACTACATATTCCTATTGAGATAGAACCTATTACCATAACTACATAATTGCAACTTGTAAATTGTGTGAATTTGGATTTGATGCAGTTTCTTTAGGGGAATTCATTATTCGTACTAATTGGGATCCAGCTGCAATTTGTAGCCTCTGTTTTTTTTGCAAGTGCTATGCATCTTTTTTTCTCATTACCATAAGATATTCACATTAATTTGGTCTTGCAGGAATTCTGGGAGCCTTCTCTGAAGTTCCCTATGTAGCAAACTTAGCCCTAAACCCACCATTTGACTTTGTTTTGAGTGAGGGAGGGCTGTGTAGGTCACCAGCCTCACTTCTCCTCCAGAGCCATCTGAATCCAGTGACCAGATAGGTGGTGCAGTGGCTAGAGCACAGCTGCAGGAGTCAGGAGGACCTGAGTTCAAATCTCACCTCAGACTTGACACTCACTAGTTGTGTGACCTTGAGCAAGTCACTTAACCCCAACTGCCTCATCATGGGTCATCTGCTGTCATCCTGATGACACTGATGATCACTGGATTCAGATGACTCTGGAGGGGGAGGCTGGTGACCTCCACATCCTTCCCTCACTCAAAACAAAGTCAAGTGCAAGTCATGTCATTATTTCTCTGATAGCTTGGTCTTCAGCAATGAAAGATGAGCACACACACAGCCCAACCTATACTGGTAGTCACAGGCTCTCCAGTCTCTAAGTAATGGACTTTTCTTTCCTTAACAGATGACTTCCCAACCTCCTATCTAGAGAATAGGGGCTGACAGCACATTCATTTTGTAGTTTCCAACCTGATCCTCAATGCAGTTTACTTGGCTCCTAACTGAAGTCTGTCTTCTAATTGTTAAGTGACTGGACATCCCCCCCATCCCATTAAGCTAAGTTTTTCTTAGACAAAGGCAATTAGATTATAAAGCAATTATTCAGGGACTTGAGAGGCAGTAGAACATAGTGGGAAGAGTACTGGACCCATAAAATATTCCTAGCTACAAAGGCATGGGATTTAGAGTAGGAAGGAACACTAAAGATCATTTATGTAAAAGGAAACTGAGTTCCAAAGAAGTTAGAGGACTTTCCCAGTATCACACCAGTAGTGCTAACAGTTTCCTATAACTAGAAATCTAGTACTCTATCATGCTGCTTCATGAGATCCACTTTGGAAGAAATTAACTAGATAAGTTATTTATGGTACCTGAATTATCCAAATAATTTTTGGAGTTCTATAAAACAGTAATGACTCGTGTTGTTCAATTATTTTCAGTCACATGTGAATCTCTGTTGGTTTTCTTGGTAAAGATACTGGAGTGGTCTGTCATTTCCTTCTCCAGCTCATTTTACTGATGAGGAAACTGACGCAAACAGGGTTAAGTGACTTGCCAAAAGCCACGCAGCTAGGAAGAGCCAGATTTGAACTGAGGAACATGAGTCTTCTTGACTGCAGATCCAGTGCTCTATACACTATGGCACCACCTAGCTGCCCCACTACTACTAACCACTCCTGCTCAACTATCTCAATAGTTGATGTAATATTAATAACATATTCTGTGGTGTTTTAAGGTTTACAAAGCACTTTTACTCAACAACCTGTGAAGCAGAATCATAGATTTAGATTTGGAAGAAACCCTGTAGGTCATCTTATCCAACCCCTCATTTTACAGAGTTCAGGAAACTGTTTATAGTCATACAGACTGATTCTTCTGCAAAGGCAAACAAGGTCATCTTTTGCTTCAATTCTTACCTCGCCTTTAATCACTGAATGGATGTTGCCCCAGACAAACTTGGGAAAGACCATTAGCTTAAAACAGCCAGGGTCTCCTACTACATCTAGGTCCAACGCCAATTGTCCTGACCTGTGTCTTGCCAGTAGACTCAGGTGAGGAGGAGACAGTGAGGCTGATGAGTTTGCACAGTCCTGCCTCGCTTAAATACAATTCACTTTCAAGTCAAGACATCACCCTCCTGATGTCATTGATGCTCCTCAAGAATGAAGGATGAAAAACAACAGCTATCAAGGGTCAGATACTTATTAGCTGTGGTACCCTGGGCAAGTCACTTAAACTTAGTTGCCTCAGTTTCCTCATGTGTAAAATGAAGAGAATGAAACGGCAAACCAATCCAGTATCTTTGCTGAGAAAACTCCAAATGGGGTCATGTAGAACTGGTCATGACTGAAATGACTCTACAAAATGTTAATATGCATTTTTTTCTAAGTCAGGATGTGGCTGCAGGAATCCTTATATATACTTTAATGCCCTATTTCTATTTGTGTTTGACACTGAAGTAACATTGGAGAGTGGAGGATGGGGAATGGAAGCCGTTGAACAATGATTTCCAGGACCCTAAATCCTTCCAACTTACTTTCTGTTGCATGGTTCATTAACTTGTTGGTTGGGTCTGTGACTATTTCCTAGTCACATTGTTAGGAGCAGCCAGTAGGCTTTAAACAAAGTAAAAGCATATCCAGATTGTGCTAATATTTTATTGATGTTATTGTTATGATTCCAATCCCATATTTGAATTCTGAGCTATTAACATGCAATATTTTGTTTTAGGATGTGGTCAAAACTGAACAAAGAAGTAGGTGTGAAATCAACATTAGGTACGGGCCACATCTAACATCCTGTGACTCTCTATACTAGTTATTTTTATCTGGATGCAATCAGAGTCCTTTTTCGTGAACATGCCAGTTTCTGTAGCATAGGAAGTCACAGAGTCCTCTGCTAAGTTTACGTTATCCCCTTTAATAAATGATATCTCTTCCTCACAATCCATAGGAGGCAATAACCATAGCCTCCTTAGCTACCTCCCTGTACTTTATTAGAGGCACTGGAGTGGAGTGGATCCCAACAGTGTCCAGGAGATGCAACATACCTACTTGGGTTCAAATTCTACTTTTGACACTTACTAGTAAAACCATTGTAAATTGTTTTCCCTCTCTGGTACTGGAGATGGATTCAAATCCCAGCTCTGATACTTGCTATCTATATGACCTTGAATAAATAATTTCCTCTCTCTGGGTCTCAGTTTCCTCTGCTGTATAAGGTGGAGGGGGAGAGGAACAGAATGTACTAATTAACATCCAAGGTCCCTTGTAGCTCTAGGTCTTTGATGCTATGACTCTATGGCTTTACATAGTCTTTGTGAAACTCAAATGATCAAATGTAAAGAGTTTTGCAGATCTTAATGTGGCATATGAAAATCAGATTTGATTATTCAGTATCATGGTACTTTACATGTATCTAGGAAGTAACAAATTCATGCTCTTCTGGAGTGTGCCTAGTCCAGGGTCACATGTGGCTTGGAGGCTTCAGGTTCCCCACCCTTGAGTCTGTTAACAAATGTCTTTCCAGGATAGTGTCATTCTCTCTTTTTACCTCTTATTTAGAGGCACTATTAATAATAACTGCCATCCATTTAGTGCTTCAAAGATTGCAAAATACTTAACATACTCTGTTAACATACTTAACATAACTGAGGCTCATTTAAGCCTCAGAACAAACCAGTAAGATCTATCTATCTATCTATCTATCTATCTATCTATCTATCTATCTATCTGTCTATCTATCTTTCTTTTTCTTTCTTTCTTTCTTTTTCTTTCTTTCTTTTTTCCTTCTTTTCTTTCTTTCTTTCCTTCTTTCTTTCCTTCTTTCTTTCCTTCTTTCTTTCTTTCTTTCTTCTATATATCCAGGGAGCTCATTGTCTTCAGGTAATCCTCTGGCTGTCCTCATATGTCCCCATATTCCAGAATTGCCCTTTTCCCTCTCCTCAATCAAAACTTCTACCCCTAAGTAACTGAGAATGAGAAAATGTGATTTGCTTAAAGTCACACAGCTAGTTAGAGGTGGGAAAATAACCCAGGCTTTCCTGACTTCCTATCTAGCACCTCATGCATAACACTAGGATGCTGCCCATTGGACGTATCCAATAAATATTTAGTCAGCTTCTACTATATTCAAGGCCCTATACAAAATATAAATCATGCTGTCAGCTTGCTATGAGCTTGGATGCTTTGAGGTTATAGTGAGTTTAAGAGAGTCACCCACCCAGCAGAGGGAAATGTTGACAAGGTTCAAAATGAGATCCTCTGATCCTTGCCCCCTGGGATACTATTATTTCTGCCTCAGCAATCAGTTCATCCTTGATGAAAATCCATTTCACAAAAGAAATTCTGCCTTGCGGATACCTTCATCTTTTAAAAGATGAAAATGTAATTAAGGCAAACCAAGAGATTACTAGCTACTCTTTCGGGGACAGAAAGAATGCCAGCAGATGTCTAGATTCAGTAGTGACTAGGAATGTCAATTATCCCTAAGGGAAGGCGAAACACAGACATCATCCATGCATTCATTACTTTAATCAGGTAACCAAATAACTTTCCCCAGAGTTAAGAATTGTACTTAGGGGTAGAAGTTTTGATTAGGGAGAGGGAAAAGGGCAATTCTGGAATATGGGGGCATGTGGAAGAAGAGATTTGGGGGTAGCTCCAAAGAAAGAAATTTTAGACAGTTAGAGGATTACCTGAAGACAATGAGTTCCCTGGACATTTAGAGGAAGATAGATGGATAGATAGATAGATAGATAGATAGATAGATAGATAGATAGATAGACAGACAGACAGACAGACAGACAGACAGACAGAAATGTGATAGGCCCTGTGCAAAAACACTGAGAATACAAATGCAAATAAAAAAGCAATACAGATCCTGACCTCAGGAAGCTTACATTTTGTTAGGGAAGGATAGTACAGAAAAAGAGCTGAAAAATGGTAATGGTAGGAGGTCCAGAAAGAGCCCTGTCAGTCATGCCCTGAGCTAGGTTTAGAGTGAACGTGTCTGATGTGACTCCTTCCTCAAATGGAAATTCTGAGACAAACTCACCAATCGGAAGAAGAAATCACAGAGATAGAGGCATTGCCATTCTGAAGATGACCACTGCAGAGGAGGTCTAGGAGTCCAGGAGTCACGGACTGAACCACATTTGTAGTAAGTATGGGAAAGAACAGGGAAGTAGGAGAGAGGTGCAGAAAAGAATGCAGGAGGGCACAAAAGACGAGCCTTTGTCTGCTTTGACATTTTAACAAGGGCCCCACCTGCCACAGGAAATCATCTCTAGTTCTATCCTTGATCTGTGAGCCATAAACTACAGGTTGATGTTCTGAAGGATGATGGAATCAGTTTCAATTGTAGACCTTAAAACAAAAATGTTAAAAAAAAAATAACTCCTTTATTCTCCTCTTGAAATTTTTTAATGACACGCAACAGCTAAACTACAAAAGAAATTTATTTAGTAATACCTCTACCTAAAGTTCTCTATTGACATGCATTTACTGATAATAACTCCTATTTCCATGGTCCTCAGACAACTCTAAAATTCCTTATCTTCTTTCTTTTGCCTTTCAAAATCCTATCTATTTTTGACAACCAGATGGAGTCTTCCCTCTTCTGTGTAACCTTCTATAACAATTTTGTTTTTTCATCGAACTGCCATATCATTCATGGCCTTGGTCAATTATAGCTATTCCCATACCATTAAATACAATATTTCCTATTTTTTTTTGTTAAAAGTAAATTAACCAGGATTAGTTTCTTCTGAACCCAATATTATTCGCTGATGATGAGACACTCAGGAAGACCAGGGCAGAAATGTTTAGTTCCACAGTACTGTCTGTAATGCAAGTCTGTGATTAAGAACAGAAATCTGGTGTCACTCAAGCACAATGTAGTGAGAGCCCAAGGGACTACAAACATCTGAAGCGAAAGGTAAAAGTCAGTGGCATTGAGCCAAGATCCAGCTTTTTAGACAACAGTAGAAATGGTGTCCAAAGGATCATGGGTTGGTTACTTCATAGATATGCACTCACATCATGAGGTAGGACTGTAAGCTCCTTGACTACAGGAAATGGGGCTTGTTTTGGGGTTTTAAGCCTTTATTTTTATCATGGTGCCCAGCACGTAGTAGGTACTTCATAAATTCTTGTTGACTGACAGAATGATTGAGGGGAAGGGGGCAGGTTTAACCTGAATAAATGAACTATTTTACTTTTGTTTCATATATATTAATTTTGCTTCACTAACTGGACAGTAAGCTCCCTGAAGGAAAGGAATATATCTTACACTTCTTGAGAATCCTGTTCCCTCCCAATACTACTTAACATAATTCTGGGGCAAATATTAGCTGCTCAGTAAATTATTTTTGGTGGAGAAAGCATAGGGCAATAGAAAGGACACTTTGTTTGGAATCAGAAAGCCTGGGTTTGAATCTGCCACTGGCTACCTGTGTGGTCTTGAGCAAGTCACTTAACCTCTATGCTCAATTTACTCACCTATAAAATGGAATTGGACTAGATGATCCCTAAGGTGCCTTCTAGCCCTACATCTATAGCACTGTTTGATAGAAACGTGTTGTGGATGATGCTATTTAGTAAGTTATAATAACAGCTCATATTTATATGGTGATTTAAGAATTACAAAGTATATGCTATCTTATTTGATCCTCACAATAACCCTGTGAGGTAGGCATTCTTATTATTCCCATTTTACAGGTGAGAAAACTGAGGCTGAGACTGGTTAAATGATTTCCCCAGTCGTATAATAAGAAGTATCTGAGGCAGGATTTGATCTCTGATCTTCCTGACTCCAGGTGGCATAGTGATTAGAGCACTGGGCCTGGAATCAGGAAGATTCATCTTCCTGAATTCAAATCCAGCCTCAGATGCCCTAGATAAGTCATTTAACTCTGTTTACCTCATATCCTCATCTGTAAAATGAGATGGAGAAGGAAATGGAAAACCATTCCAGTGTCTTTGCCACATGGGGTCATGAAGAATCGGACACAGCTGAACAACAACTTTATCTTATTGACTCCCAGTCCAGGATTTTATCCATTATAACACTTGAATCAATCAAAAATTAGTTCTCCATTTATGAAGTTGGCCTATACTACCTTCAGCCAATTACACTTATTTAGGGTAGTCAGGCATTCAATAAATTAACTGAGATTAGTCAGTTACTTCCGCATGTACCACATATAAGACTCATGGTATCTGTCATAGGATTCTGACTCTTGAGCTGGCAGGGATCTTAGAGACTACCTTATCCAACCCCCTCATTTTGCAGAGGAGGGAAGTAAGAACACAGAAATTAAGTGACTTACTCAAGGTCACATGAGCAAATAAATTGGAGGCACGATATCAACTCAAATCTCGTTTCCCCAATCAGTGGGAGTTCCACTGTACTATGTTCTCTCACCACAAAGTACATCTTTACTTTCTGGACTCATGTCATCAGGGCTTTTATGTGCCTACACTAATACAACTTCTCTTCCTCTGTTGGTTCTAGGGCACTATCAGCTACCAGAAGAGAAAGAATGAAACTAAACAGAACCTGGTATTGAGAGGGCAGGGACAGGAGAGAGGAATAATATAATAGGATGTCCTCTGGCTAATGTCCTTTAGCTAAAAAATAATGAGAATAGTTCTCTTGTAGGTAGGGTTGTAAAACTGACTCAGAAGACAATTCTAAAAGAGGCATTTGACAAACATTTTGAGCACAGTGAGTATTTTTGAGCAATACTAATATTCTCCTGCTAATCCCATTTGACCATATTTCACCAAACACCACAGTCTCCAAAAATATCAGAGTTGTGAGTAACTCTCAAGGGTACTGGAGGAATGGGGCATATAATGGGGCCTTTTTCCAACCAATTTGGGGCCCAAACAGAAGCATGCAACCCAGCTCAACAGCTACTCCAACAAAAACCTGCAATTTGCACCAGACCAAGCAATGACCAAGAAATCCAATGGCAATTTCAGCAAGTTCTTCCACCTCAGAACTATATAAAAAGTACATAGGAAAGGGAGCCACCAGCAAAGCCAGGAAAAAGAGAAAGCAAACAGACCTCTCAACACAAGATACACAAGAAGCTTACAGGGCTCTCTCTTTGGAGGCATCAAGAACAAAAGACTCCCCATAAAAACCCTGGGGTAGTTATAAAACCACAGGGAATGGCTTTGAAAGCCCTGAGAAGTGATAGTATCAGTGTGGGCCCAATAGCACACAGGACAGTCTGGGGCTCTGAAGTCCCTAGCACCCTGTTCTGATGATATGGATACAAAGGTGCCCTAAGGGTTGAGTTGCTCTTTCCCTCAGGGTTCCCTAAAGTCTCCCCTTACCTTGAAATACCACAAAACTTCCCCTCATCCTGGACCATGGAATTCCTTGTCTCCCTCCACCCCATCCTATATCATGAGATTCCCTTGTCTCTCTTATCTCGTGTCATTCATCATCCCCATCCTATGTGTTTATCTTGCAAGACTTATCCTAGATCTCCAACCCCCATAAGAAAACCCTAAATATGTAAGGGTTTTCTTCCTATATGTCTGGTCTTTTTCCTATATCACTGCCTTTGTTTAGCTCCTTGCTAAATTTTAGGCCTGCTGCTTTTGTGTCAATAAAGCTCCCAATGGCTACTGGGAATGTCTAAGTGATTTCTTTCACATCTGAAACAAAACTGGAACACCATATTTTAAGAAATCATAAACTAAAACTGCCTAGTCTGTTAGACTGAGTGTACAAAGTAAAGATTCTGCCCCTCCCCTTCCTTCTCTTATCCAAAGGAAGATAAAATTGGATGTCCACAGGATGCCCAGTTAACTTGGGGTTTACTGGCTAGGTCCTTCCCTTTTCTGCCCTTCCCTTCCCTTTCCCAAATCCTTAAACCTACTGCACTCTAAAGTCCATAGATTGTACCACACTGGACCCCTGCCCAAGCTCCACTTAAGGGCTGCTTTCTGGACCCTCCTGAATTAAGAGTGATTATCAATAGTAATTATTGCTGTTTCCCTCCCAGCCTGATTTAGGTTTTGGTTTTTTTGCTTTGGGGGTTTTTTTGTCTTATTAAAGAGGCTATTCCCTGACTACTTCTTAAATAGGCCCATTCTCTAAAAGGGTGTTACCTCACCATAAGTGAGTACTGAATAGACCTTGGCCTAAAAGGCCAAGGTCTCCCACTGCATCCTGGGTCATCTCCAGTCATCCTGATGAATATCTGGTCACTGGATTCAGATGGCTCTGGAGGAGAAGTGAGGCTGGTGACCTGCACAGCCCTCCCTCACTCAAAACAAAGTCAAGTACAAGTCATGTCATCATTTCTCTGATGGCATGGTCTTCTTCGGCAACGAAGGATGAACACAACAACAACAACAATAGAACACACACACACACACACACACACACACACACACACACACACACACACACACACACACACACACACTGATCATTTCCTGAAAATAAAGGGAAATTTCCAAGAATATCTTAGTCAAAATCTAAAACTCCTATATAAAAGAAAAATACCATAAGCACTCATAAAGAAGTTCATTTATCAAGGATTCACTGTTAGGATCACAAAAGACCTGGCAGCTTCTACTAAAAAATGAGAGGAAAACTTGGGATACAATATTACAGAAGGCAAAAAGTTAGGTTTATAAACAAGAATAACTTACTCTAAAAATGTTAACAGTAGTCCTGGGAGTGGGGGTGAGGGAAAATGGACTTTTACTATAAGAAATAACTTTCAAGCATTCTTGAGGAAAAGGGACAGCTGAGTAGGAATGATGAGGGCTGGAAAGGGGGATGGAATAGATGAAATTCTGAAATCCCCCAAAGACCAGAGTACAGGGACAAGTCTCCTGGAATGAATTCACAGACTCAAGCATTCTTGAGGTCAAAGTAAAGATTTATTACATTTTTCAGAGGTCAAGAGTTCTTAGGGAACCTGTGATTTGAATGGGGTACAGGTAAAGTTTACATAGGATATTCTGCAGGAAAACACATGCCAAATATGCTTACTAGGTGATTCAGGGTGGGATTAGGGAGTGGTTAAGTAGTGGTTAGTTCTTACAGGAACTTGCACTTTTAGTATCTACTGCACAGGTATTTTACCTAGAGTTCATGGGAAACAGCCCAAGGTGGGGCTACATGGAGCTGTGGTTTTAGGCCTGAATCATCACTAAGTCAACTAACGGTCAGGACTGACTAAGGAATACCAGGTTGCTCTCATCACTGTCTTGTTAGACAAGATTATTGTAAGAGCGTATACCTATATCTAAGTCTAGGCTATATATGATTAGTCAGTGAGTAGCAAATGTTATCACCCAGTATACTGCCAGCTCAGTCAGTACATAGCTGGTTCAAACTAATAAATTTTATAGGTGCAGTTGGCTGCCATATCAGGAAGGGAGATAACGGTTCTTGCTGAGGCAAGCTGTGTCCTTGGGCTGAGGAGAAACTACCTGGGATAGTCCTTTGAGGCTAGGAAGAAATGTGATTTTTTAGAGAGAAACATGATTTTAGAATTGTGGTCCAAGGACAGGCACCCAAGCACCTCATCAGGAACACTGAAATACAAACATAAAAGTTCTGAGAAACAAAGAAAAGTAAATTTATCTCAGTGATTAGAAAGAGCCATATGATTATTTAGTGCTAATTTTCTAATGAGGAAAGAGAAACAAGTCTCCCTTATGTCTTCAAAGGGTGTTGAGAGAGTTAAGAAAACCAGAGGAGCTGGGAATGAATTGGCTCTGTTCTGAAGATTTTAAGAAGGTAAAGAAGAGAGGGCTAAAGGGGCTGAAAAAAGGAAAAAGGGGATGGAACTTGCTATTTCTTATGATTTCTTATACTTCTATATAATATTCTTATTATTTCTTAAAATAAGAGTGTAACAACATGGTGGGAGGAGAGAGCATCAAATGCACCTCACTCTTATCCGAAACAGATAAAGGAAGATTGAACACACAGTTTCTCACAGAAATATATCATATTCAACAGAGGAAAAAACAAAGATGATGGGAGAAGTTGAGAGGGACGGTAATGCCAGGGAGGGATTGGTTGCAAGAAAAACAAACTTCCTAATCCTGAAATCAAGGGAGGGGAAATGGATGGAGGAGCAGAGAGAAGGGAGGGGAGGGGAGGAGGGGAGGGGAGAGAGGAGGAGAGGAGAGGAGAAGAGAGGAGAGGAGAGGAGAGGAGAGGACAGGAGAGGACAGGAGAGGAGAGGAGAGGAGAGGAGAGGAGGGGAGAGGGAAAGGAAGGAGAGAGGGGAGGGGAGGGGAGGGGAGGAGAGAATACTATTAAAGAAAAACTGGAATTGAGGAAGAATGGCTGAATATAGTGTTGTATATTAATGTAAAAAATATTAGTGTGCTGTAAGAAGTTCCAAGAGACACAACTGAAGGAAATCCTGGGTAGCATGAACTCTTGAAAAGTGAAGTGAGCAGAACTATGAGAACAATTTATTCAAGGATAACAGCACTAAATAGAAAAACAACTTTGAAAAATTTAAGAACTCTGATCAATACAACAACCAGCCATGTCTCCATAGGACTTATATTGAACAATATCACCTTCATCCTGACCAAAATCTGATAGACTCAAGATGCAAAAAGAGACAAGCTGTTTTGTACTGTTTGACTATGCTTATTTGTTACTAGTTTTTTTCTCTCATTTTTTTTAAGAAGAAAGGGATATAAGTAATACTGATATTAAAAAGTGGGCCATCAAAATATTTTAATTGTATAATAGAAGAGGACAGAAGGAATAGATGAGCAGAATGGTTTCACACTAATGTTTGGAATTTATTTTATGCTTTTTTAAAAAATAGGATATAAAATGGTGATTCATGGATTTATATACAAACTTTAGTGTTCCATTGTATATATAGAAGCGCTCTTTTCTCTTTTGGTAGGGTTAGAGAGGAAGGAGGATTTAATTTAAAAAAAAATGAGGGAGACACATGGTGGGTCTTCCCAGAATATAAGACTGCAGCATATGACCAGTGACCAGTGATGACTTGTGCATAAGATGTAACAGAAAAGATCATCCAAGGAAATAACTGAAAAAAAGTGTTGGACTGATCACATAGTGAAGGCAAAGGATAACAGAAGGACAGCTTGCATCCTATCCTGGGACAAATGCAGTGTTAAAAGACATAGAGGAAAGGCTCCAGAATCATAGGTAGATCCTAGCTGGAGGATTCATGAGTGGACATAGACAGAGGTTCCCTGTCCCTATTGGTGCTTTCTTAGCAAAAGTACTAGAGCAGTTTTGCCATTTCCTTCTCCTGATCATTTTACAGATAAGGAAATGGAGACAAACAGAGTTGTGACTTGCTCAGGATCACACAGCTATTAAACAGCTGAAGCTTGATTGGAACTCTTCTTGTCTTCAGACCCTGCACTCTGTCCACTTTGCCATCTAGTTGGTAGGGAGAGAGGGAGAGAGAGAAGAGAAGAGAAGAGAACAGAAGAGAAGAGAACAGAAGAGAAGAGAAGAGAAGAGAAGAGAAGAGAAGAGAAGAGAAGAGAAGAGAAGAGAAGAGGAGAGAGGGAGGGAGGGAGGAGGAGGGAGGAGAGAGAGAGAGATTGATTGATTGATTGAATAAACTTGCAACAGGCAAAGCAACAGGGCTAAACTTTTCAACAAAGCTAAACACTCTCCCTTCTTTTGGCCTTAATTTGAAGTCAGTTTTTAAACTGTGTTTGTTAGACTGTGTTGCTAAGTATTGCAGCTCAATATTCTAGGCGTTTCAAGATAAACAACCTGGCAATTACAGTCTAGTCTGTAACCCATAAGCAATGGATTTCTGAATGTTTGCAAGTTGTAATCTCATTAGCGGGCTCTTGAAGTCAGTTCTACTACAAGCTGCAGAATGGATTTCCTGTGGGAAACCACCACTCTGCCCCTAATCCCACCCCAACCCCTCCTCTGAGCTATGACTGGAAGAATTGTCAAGGGAGCTTAGCAGAGTTTGCAGTATTTTTAAGCGAGCTGAGATTCTTCTAAGATCAACATTTCTAAGAAAAAGAATGAACAGATGGGAAATGTGTAAGCGCTGTACTTGTATTTTTTATTTGTTTAGCAATAGTCTTTATTTAGCACACAGAGGTCCTAACCTCAAAAACTGTGCTATTTTTTCTTTGTTTGTTTGCTTACTATAAACTCAAGCAAGGTGGCAAAACGAGAAACCCAAAGAAGATTAAACTCCACCAGTTTCAAGAATCTCATCCTGGAAGATCCCTTCCACCTCATACCTCTGAAGTACCCTCCGCCACATCCCCTTCCCTAAGTGTGGATGGTTCTTCCCAGAGGCTACTTTTAAGGAGGGTGCCCAGGTCAGCCAGCTCTTCATTTCCCACCAGACTGACTGTATTTGTCTGAACTTTTTCATCAGACCCCAGCACCAGGCATCTTCTCCTATCTCCTCTTCCTTTTTCAATTTCTTTTTATATGTTGCTTGTATTTCTATTTCCAGTGCCTAGCACTGTGCCTGGTACACAGTAAGGGCTTAATAAAAGTTGTTTGACTAACTGACCAAACTCTTTATGTCACTCGGAGGACCTTGGTGTGGTGGATAGAAAGATGACCTTGGAATCCAGAAGATCTCAATTCTAGTCTCTGCTTCTTCCCTAGATTGGTTGCAGTGACCATAAGCAAGTCACTTAATCCTTTAGTGCTTTAGGCAATTTTCTAAGAGTATAGGTTATAGAACAGGTGTTGACCTGCATTGATAGAGGGGATATTCCATTGGTAGAGGGATTTTCCGACTAGGAGTTTCCTTTACCAATGAAATCAGAGACCCAGTACTAGAGCAAGAGATAGAGACAGAGAGGTGGAGAGAGAGATAGAGAGAGACAGAGAGAGAGGGAGGGAGAGAGAGAGAGAGAGAGAGAGAGAGAGAGAGAGAGAGAGAGAGAGAGAGAGAGAGAGAGAGAGAGAGAGAGAGAGAGGTAGAGACAAAGAGAAAGGCACATAAAAATGCCTTCTAATCTCTCAAATTGTGTGCACCTACTTACTCACTGACTGACTGAATGGGTCTCATTTTGTTGCCCACTTCAAATTTTCTGTCTTTAAATCTCTTGAAATTCAGTGCAATAGATGAGATTTATGTTACACTTTATGGTTTGCAAAGTGTTGTCTTACAACACCTGTACAATGGCACACATCATATAATTCTCCCCTTTTACAAATAGAGAAGCTGAGAGCCAGAGAAGCTAAGTGATGTGCCCAAGATCCTATGGCCAATAAGTGGTTAAGCATTTAGCAGACAGATGTAACCAGCAGGTGTTGCTATGGAGAATATTTTTGAAAATGAGAACTTTTCTCTCATCTGGAAGTAGTTAGGGTTAATTCTTCCAGACCATGTCTGCCAATGACACTGAGATTTAAGGGAATGGTCATCTCTCTGATTCCCACCAATATTCCACATCCTTTGTCCCGTTCTCCTCCCCTCTCTCATTTACAAATGAGATAATATTTGTAAAATCCTTAGCCCAGTCCTTGGCTCACAGTAATTGCTTAATAAATCTTTGCTTGTTTGATTTCTTTCTTCTTCTCTCTGATTGGTGAGTAGAATAAGGGATAGTGATTACTTAATCCTAATAATTATACTACTACCCACTCTTACTGCAAAGAAAGAGATTGGTTTTATCCAAAAGACAATGACTGGAATCTACATAGGTTTTTCTTCTGTTATTTTATGGAACTTACAAGTCATAATTTTATTATTTCAGTTATTATTAATTTTTAAAAAAAATTTTAGTAGGCAAACTAGGCCAGACTCAAAATCTAGTCATCAGGACAGGGATTGTGAGTATCCTAATTCATGGTTCTCAGGAATGACCCATAGGATAGAGTGCAGTACAGCAGATAGAGTGCAAGACCTAGTCAGGAGGACCTGAGTTCAAATCCAGCATAAGACACAGACTAGCTGTGTGACCCTGGGCAAGTTTGCCTCAGTTTTCTCAACTGTAAAATAGGTATAATAACAACAACTACCTCTCAGAGCTGTTGTGAAGATCAAGTAAGATAGTCTTTGTAAAGCACTTGGTACACTTTCTAGAACATATTAGGTACTATATAAATATTCTCTTCAAATTTAAATTTAACTTTAAATTTAAATTCCATTTAAATGGAATTCTTGTGTGTTTTAAGCTAATCACTGGTTTCCACCATTTCCCTGAGATAGACCCAATATGTGGACGATGTGGTATACAACATTCATGACCAAGCATGGGTTTTATGTGAATAAAAAAATCAGGTTGAAGACAAAGCTGAAAAGAATAGTGAAGAATAAAATCATGACAAACAGTCACTAAAGGGGCAGTAGCCTGATAGGCTTTAATTTCTTCATTCCAGAAAGCAGAGCCTACCAAAGCCAGCCTCTCTGCTCAGTCCATTGCCCTGGTTGCCACAGGCATACCATGGCTTTCTCTCTGTCACACTCAACTTTTAACTTCACCTCCCCTCTCTCCCATCCTCTGAATTTGAGACAGAGCAATTTTAAAATCTCCCACTGAAACAGAAAATCCTGCTTTCCAATTCCAAGGGCACAATAGTTCCCAGGTCTGTAAGGATTACAGATCCCCAGGTTCTTCAGTGCCTTGAGGCAACCAGTCAAAGACCTGTCTGAACAGGTTATTTTACACTCATTTTACCATAGAGGAAATTGAGGCCCAGAGAAATTGAATGACTTACCCAAGGTCACACAAGTAATAAGTGACAAAGCTGCGATTAAAATCTGTCTTTCAGCTTCTCCATTATACTATCTTGTGTGTGTGTGTGTGTGTGTGTGTGTGTGTGTGTGTGTGTGTGTGTGTGTGTGTGTTCAGTTATAAACAAATAATCTTGGAGTGCAGGAAGTAATGAGAAAACTCACGTTGGCAATCCAGTTATAACCTTAATTATCTTTATCTCTTGCCAAATCAGTTTCCTTCTTTGAGCCTGGATTTCCTCATCTGTATATAATGGACCCTGGCCAGTAAGGACTGAGTAGGGATGTGAGTGAAAGCATGCACAGGGGACCCAGGTGGATGTTTGATTAGCCTGATTCTGAAAATTTGTGAAGATGTGAATAGAGGTGCCCAGTCATCTACTACAGAGCAAGCACAGATATTCTCTTTCCTATCTGCTTATTTTGAGGTGAAGAAAAGGCCTTTTGGTCCCTTTTGTTGGCTGCTGAGCCAGAACTGAGGATACATACAAAAGTATCCAATGATTAAATTTTTTTCTCTTTTTTTCCTGCTGGCCACAAAGTATAAGAATTTCTCTCTGAGCTCTAGAGAGACAGTGGGAAGGCAGCCTTACCCCTTATCAAGCAAGCCACTGAGAGCATGATGCCTGAGCAAGCCTGTATCTTTCATGGAGGCCACCTTTTGTTAGCTTCTTCTGTCCTTTGGCACAGGGCCTTGTGAGAGCTAGAAAGATCCAGTAACTGGAATCCATATCAGAGTTAGCCAGCAGTCAAGTCCAATGAGGAACCCAGTGAAGAATGACCCAGCCTAGCAGTAGATCAATGGAAGCCAAAGTGTCATGTCCTGTGGCCAAAGAACAACTTGTTCAGCAACCATGTCACATGTGGAAGTGAATCTGCAGAAGTTAATGTTTTGTAGCAACTGCTCTGAATTGGAGCCCACTCTTCTTCGGGAACCAAGGTGGTAAAGGGGTGAATGAGTCCCAGTTTTGGCAGGGACATTTTATGCTTTGGTTCTGACTATATTCTTTTAATAAATATCTCTTTGCAGAAACTAACTGAGGTTTATTAGTTAAATTGAGAGTAAGATGCAAATCGATGGTAGTCAAATCAAAAAGAAAATTGGTGATCAATGCTGTTAACAACATGCTTGAATGGAGGAGATAAGAGATTGAGCCAATAGAATTAAAGAACACCCCTAGTCCTTCAGCAGAACCTCTAGGGCCCAGAGGGAAAGATATAGCTACCTTCTTGGGACCTGACTTGTCTATGTAATTGGGAGTTGGGATAAGGATCCTAGACTATATACACACAGGAACATACAGGTGTTTGGGCTACATGTAATATGACAAGGTTGGACTAAATGATCTCAGAGATCTCTTTCTATCCCCAACATTCTGTGATTCTGAAGGACTATTATTTTTTGACCCAGACCTCTTATTTCCCCAGTATAGGCAGCTCCCAGTTAGGAAATCCCTTCTACCAGAAGTTCCCAACTTATTTGGCCTATTGTCCCCTTTAAAAAATTACTCAGCCTGGAAATCTATTTTTTTAACCCTTTAATGAGTTTTTTTTAAATTCGCATCATTCCAAAAAATATGTAACTTTTTGAAATGATGCATCTTAAGTTTAATAATTTATTGTCAATTTTTGGAGTTTTTTCCTTCATTGAAATTTTGATGATGCAATATTGCATCATGTAACTGCAAAGTATTATATTGTAAACAAGTCATTACACCCACATATTCTTGCTAATGCATGCTGGCTTGCCATAATGTGCCAAATGCTAGCCTGCCAACACAAACTTATTAAGACCTGTCTGTGGACTTGACCACTGATTGATTATAACTTGCATTTTGTGTGTTTATTTGGAAAATAATGTAATCATCATGATTTTAACTGTTACACAGCACATGAAACATATGTGAATGGTTTTTCAAATTTTTCTTATCTCTTCTTCTTTCCTTATGTTTTCACCACCCCCTTATTTTTATTCAATGCCCCCCAAATTGTACCTGAAGTTTCCATTCCTTCCCCTGGATCAGTCCAGCATCCCCCATGGGGCAGCATCACCCACTTTGGGAACTTGTGCCTTTTACCAATGAGAATCAACATCTGCTCTGCAACTTCTCCTCTTAGAGAGTTGACTATAGCACCGAGAAATTAAGCAAGCTGCCCGAGGTCCCTCAGCCATGTCAGGAGCAGAGCTCACACCCAAGTGTCTCTGATTCCACATCCAGCTCTCCGGTCGTTAACTCACTCTGCTTCTCTGGTTATCACTTAGTATTTGGAATCACCTCATAAGTCAAATAGGTCCCTATTAAGAGCCCCTTCCTTAAAACAGCTCCTTATCAAGTAGTTAACTCTCCCTGGTTTTATGTGGCCTATACAAGATTCACACTTGGGTACTGAAAATAGATTTTGTTATTTTTCTTCTTAACAGAATATCAAATGTCACTTTTTTAGGTTTTTATCACTAGCAATAGAAGAGCTTTTATCTCTTGCTATATATTGTGTTAGTAAGGTGATTCTCTTCCTTTTCAGCACCTCAATTTAAAAATTTTCCCCAAACATTTTAATAAAAATAAACATGAAATAAGCTGAGAACTTGTTTTTATTGGCAGCTTCCTTACGTACCAGTGTTCTTTGAAATTTTATGTAGTAAAAGATTTAAACATTTTAGTGAGTCAAAATTTATCAGTTTGCATCAAGGACAAAAAGTCAGGGTTCCTGTAGTTCTACTGGAAGGTGAAAGAAGTAACTGCCCTATCAGGGCAGGAGGCCTAGAGCCAAAGGAAAAAAGTTCTGTGGGCTAGGTAGCCCCGTCTCAAACCCCAGCTCCTATCTGAAGATCCTGGAGACAAATTCAGGATTTCATGGATCCCATAAACAATCAATATAACTTAAGGTAATGTATTCCCTTCAGCAGCTACATAGTGCAGTGGATAGAGTGCTGGGCCTGGAGTCAGGAAGATTCAACTTCCTGAGTTCAAATCTGGCCTCAGACAGTTACTAGCTGTGTGACTTGGGGCAAGTCACTTCACTTTCTTTGCCTCAGTTTCCTTATCCATAAAATAAGCTGGAGAAGGGAATGGCAAACCACTCCAGTATCTTTGCCAAGAAAAGCCCAAGGGGTCAAGAAGAGTTGGGCATGAATGAACAACAAAAGGACTGAACAGCAAATTTCATTCCCTTGTGTGGGAGAGGATGTAGAAAGAGATGAAAAGATAGCTTTGCATAGAATTTTGAGATAAGGTCACGTTTAAGGAGTAGAAAAGGATAAGAAGCAATCAAAAAGGAGATGTAAGGAGAGACAGTAGAAGAACCATGAGAATTTAGTGTCATGGAAACCAAGAAAGAAAATGATAGCCAAGAGTGCCAGTGGCTCTCAGTGACAGATGATGCAGAAAGATAAGAGAAGACAAGGAGAGAAAAAAAGGCAATGAATTTGGCAAAAATCATTAGTGGAACATTCCCTTTGGGCTACTTCCCTTGGCGTGTTAGCACCTCTCTCCTCCACCATCCCATATGCAGCTGGGCCTCTTTCATTCAGCTCTGGTTAATGGGAATCTGTTGTGTGAGGCAGAACCAAACCACAATGGTGAGGTTTAAGGGCCAATCATTCTGTTTTCCCAGAGTGGCATGTTTTGAATAGTCTTTTTTTAGATATGAGGTATACAAAGCATATTTATTCTTTGTGGTTGAGACTATATTTATGTTCTTGTCAGTCAAATCTTAAAATATCTCTAACCCCCCACATTCGCCTCTGGGCTGCTTCTAACTTTGCTCTCTGGTGTTATTTCCTTAACAGGAGATGACTGAGCCCAAAAGATAACTTACTCTCTCTCTCTTTTTAATACATTAATCACAGCAAGAAAGTACATTTACTCCATGCAAATAGAATCATTCATAACCTGTTGAATGCTGCCAAAGTTCTGATCATCTCAGCAAGCAGAAATATGCTAGTATTGTTCAAATACTCCATTTCCTGTGTATGGCTTTCTGATAGATAGGATGTGGTTCCTGCCACTCATGCATGCTATGTGAATGTACTGAGGAGAGTAAAAAACTTTATGTAGGACCTTGGGGAACCTTCCACAACTCACAGAGTGGTTCCCCCCCAGCTGAAAACTACCCAGGATTTAAGTTACTCTGTAAGCCTACTTTCCCCAAAACCATAGCTAATGAATGAGCTACCACTGAAGTATTTGCCTTTAATAATTAGAGGACACAATTAGTTCAAGGAAAAACATTTAGTAAAATGGCACTCCCTTCCATGATGAAACTCAATATAAAGTGGACACATGTAGGAAATATACCTAATGAGACACACATGTAAGGAACACACATGACCTGGGCACACATGGGAAATAAGAGTAGATACAGTGCACATGTGGAGGAATGCCTATTTAGAGAGCACATGTAGAAGTGAACAAAGAGAACGTATCTGGCCAGTGTGCAAATAAAAAGGCAACTCATACCTTGATATTGTAGGACTACTTATGTCTTTTAGTGATGTCACTAAGCTGTTCACAAACAAGTCTTCACTGGACGCTGTCTCTACTAAATGTTGCTTGACTGAAATCTCCACTGCTGCCCCTTCTGACTCAGTTGAAATCCTTGGATCTCTCTTCCTCAGGGGAGAGAGGGGGCTACCGTGTACTTTTACCTTAGGCTTTTCCTAAGTGTTTCAGAAAAATTTCCCTTGTATGGAAACCAACAAAAAGCCTCCTTTGGGGTTCTCTTGCCTTATTCCTTCAGAATATTGGTTCTGAAGTCTCTCTTCTTTCCAGAAAGAGATTCTCAGAACCAGGTGCTAAGCCCTTTAAAGCAAAGATCCAGACAACTCAGAGCCTCAGACTAAGTCATTGCTTTGGATTCTTCTTGATCTACAAGGTAGGAAACTTCTGCCAGAAGCCTCACCCTAATTTATGGTGAGCTTTTCTATACCTCCAGTTTTCAATCTCTTAAGACTAAATTATAATCCAGAAAATGATTATTTACCAAAAAAGCTACCAAATAACACTACAATCTGGGGTCAGTCCATCAATCAACTAGCATTTATCAAACACCTATTATGTGTCAGACACTGTTCTAAGTATTGAACATATAAAAAAAGGGAGGGTGGGGGGAATAGCTCCTGCTCTCAAAGATCTCACAGTCTAACAGAGGAGACAACTTGGAAACAACTATGAGCAAACATGACATAAAGAAAGTGGATTAGAAGTAATCTCAGAATGAGACGTTCAGATTAAAGAGAACTAGGAAAGGTTTTTTGAAGAAAGTGAGGTTCTAGCTGAGACTGAAGCCAGGGAAGCCAGCAAGCAAGGCAACAAGTATTTATTAGTGTTTACTATGTGCCAGGAATTGTGCTAAACATTGGAAATACAAATGTAAGCAAAAAAGACAGCCCCCACGACCTGGAAAATCCACATAAAACTTTTTGGCTTTGCTTACATTTGTTACTTTTACTCTCCTTGGTGAACAGGGCAACAAGAGGAGTGTATTTCTGGCCTCAGGCCAGGCTTTCATGAGGACAGGGGTGGCAGAACTGTAACGCAAGAGTAAATTTTAGAGTTCTTTGTTTGCAAAGAGGCCAAATGTATCCATCAAGATAAAAAGATAGATACAAGTATAGATAGATACACACACATATTCTGTACTACATATATGCACTATATATACACATACATATATGAGAAAATACACATATATGCACACACATATATATATTTCTAGCTTCTGACTAGGTGGGGAAGGCCACTGGGTGGATGCCACTGGTTGATGACAGCAGCAAAAGACCAATGCTAGCTGGAGAACTATGGGCATAATAATTCTACAAAGGATAGTGGAGAAAACTTAATAAGAAGCAATAACGAGGAAAGGCAAACTCTCTGCTCTCTAGCATTGCCTATAGTGGGTTAGAGAGAACTGCAGACTAAATTAAGAGAACCATGAGACATGTCCTAAAAAGCTATTCCAGAGGTAATATGAGCGGAGAACCTTCTAAAACATAATTGTAAGTGACTGATACTACACAGGGCACTTGTCAAAGATTGCTCATTTCCTGTATCATTTTCCTGTTTTCTGCAAGGCAATTTTTTGTCCCTCTATCTGTTTTTTTAGTCCAATAAACAAATCTGTTTAGTCTTTGAGCCTTGTTAATCATGTGCTTGCAAGTTGGTAGCGAGTTTAGAGTAGTGAAGCTCTCATGATATCTTGGTTATGGCAGTAAGCCAGTCTAGGGCTCAAAATCCTCAACATATAATTGGACCATTTGTATGGGGGGTGGTGAAAAACCTATCTGTACAAACATACTTCTAGCAGCCAAATTACTTTATAATAACAAAAAAATGGGAACAATTTATGTGTCCAGTGATGGGGGAAATGCTGAACAAGATATGTGAATATAGTAGGATATTGTTGCATTATAACAAATGACAAATATGAAGAATATGCAGAACCAAATGAGCAACATACACAAAGTGATAATAACTTCAACAACAATTGAATATTTATACTTCAAATCTTCGGTTGATCAATGATTCCCACTATATGGGCGCTACATTCATGTCTTCATGTCCATGTCCATGTTCTTCCAGGAATCTTCCACTGAGAATCCACTGAACATGTTGGAAACCGTCCTTGGTCTTTTCACTTCTCATGGGTATTCACAGAGCTCTAGGACTCCTCACTTAGCGCTTAGTCCCTCCTACTTACCACAAGACTGGACCACCTTCTTTTCTGGTCACATCTTTCCTCAATGATGTTTCGTACTGTTTTATCAAGGAAATCATCTCAAAACACCCAAATTGTAATCAAGAACAAGCCTTTACTGCAATAGTGTAGGAAATTGAAAAAGTGGACTGACATTTAGAATTGAGCTATCTCTCCCCAAAGAGCAAGGTTCACAGAGAAGTTTTTATAATATAAAAAAAAAAAAGACTCTCACTTAACACAATGGTTTTTGAAGAAAACAATTTTCATATTTAATAGAATAAGTTATAAAAAAAAAACTAGATTCAGAATATTATCAAAGGAGTAACAGCTATATCACTCCCTTGAATTATTTGACACCTTACGCATAACAAAGACAAGCATATGCAGTTAGAACAAAGAGGCCTTAAGTTTAAAATAACATTTAAAATTTCTGAAGCCATTGTTTTTTCCTCAAAGTAAAGTTTACTGGTTGTTAAAACAGAATAGAATGTTTTATATGCTTAATCATATGTCATCACTAGAAACATCCTATAGCTCACAAGTGCCCTCTGGAAATATCCAACAGGCCAACATGCATCTCTCCATTACCCAGTGTGCCTTCCACAATTTTGATTTTTCAGATTCTGGGGTTCCAAGTTTCATTACTGTAGACCATCAGAAGAGGAGTACTTGTGTTAAAAAGATAACTCATAATGTGGGAAGGCAGCTCAGAGAGGCAGTTGGTAGTATAGTAGAAGAAGTTGGTAGTATAATAGAGGAAGACCTGAGTTCAAATCCAGTCTCAGTTACTTACTAACTGTGAGACTCTGGGCAAGTCACTTAACCTCTGTCTTGCCTTATTTTCCCCAACTGTAAAATGGGAATATTAATAGCAATATCTCCAAGGATTGTTATGAGGATCAAGTGAGATGGTATTTTTTAAAAGTTCTTAGCACATTGCCTGGCACATAGTAAATGCAATATAAATGCTTATTCCCTTCTTCTTCATAGATCTCACACTGAGGAAGTCCTGGAATGTTGTCGTGTTTGATGCAATCAGGACAACAGCATGCCAAAACAGAAGTATCTGGAGGACTTCCTCATCAATAGAAAATTCCTCTTTTATTTGGACTTTGTGCAAAACATCCTTCATGAAAGTAATGAATAACATTGGCTGAGCATATTATATATTTCTTGGTTTTATGAAACTTCATCTGACAATGTTGTTAATCAGAGAATCGTTGAAATTTTCTGTCATTAATGGGGGCAGCTAAGTGGCACAGTACGCTGCCAGACTCATCTTCCTGAGTTCAAATCAAGACTCAGACATTTAGTAATGATGTAATCCTGGGCAAGTCACTTAACTCTGTTTACCTCATTTTCCTTATCTGTCAAATGAGCTGGAGAAGGAAATGGCAAACCACTTCATTATCTTTGTCAAGAAAACCTCAAATGGAATCATGAAGAGTTGGTCACAACTGAAAAAATGACCGAAACAACAAATCATCTTAACAAGGACATGAAAGAATACTTGTTGGTAAGATTCCAGATAATAGAGGTTATGCTTTGTTCTAAAAAGGGTTTTTTGTAATTAAAAGCAATACCAACATGAGGACTGTGTACTTTCTATACCTTTTTGTCAGTTGTCTAGAAAGTGTCTAAATTCTACTTCAGGCAATTACTCTCTCTGAGGTCATAGTTAAGTTGCTTAATCTTCCTGAGTCCTGATTTTCTCTTCTATAAAATGAGGGAATTGGACTCGATGATGTCTGAGATCGTTTCCTACTCAAACTATGAATCTCCAGTCCTAAGAGGCACCATCAGGGTAGGACAACTGGGGCTTTGTGCTTAGGGCATGAGAATTTACAGGACCCCAAAAAGTTAAATAATGATTTTAAAATATCATGAAACTTTTAAATTTGTTACATTTGCATGTTGAAAACAATTCATAAATGTAGAGATAACTGAGCATAGCACCTACATAGGACAGAATAATGAGTAAACATAGGAAGCTACCATATGGTAAGCTTTCTCCCTCCCACCCCCCACAGTTATACCTATTATGTATCCTCAATCCAGAAGCCAGTCCGCCCCCTAAAAATGGCCTCAAAGGATCCAAGGGACTTCCTTCCTGTACTATTAAATATATCATTTACTCCTTATATTATTTTCCCATTGTGGATTAGAAAGTTGATGTGGAGGTGCATTTTGGTACTTCATGCTTTTTGCTATAGGCAGTGAGATAGTTACTTATGGCAGCTGTGAGGAAAGAACTCAGTTCTGGAGTCAGAGCACATGTCACTTAATCTCTCTGGGACTCAGTTTCCCCATCTATAAAAAGAGGAGGTGAAACTAGGTGACCCCAGGTCCCTTCCCATTCTGAATTTATGACAATATGAGAAGGAATCAGGTAAGTTTTTCCAGAATGATTCTCTACTCCAAAACCACATCTTTATCCTTATGCCTTCAGGGCCATAGGGTCATAGGGTCAAGAAAGACTCCCAAGAGAATATAAAAATCACTGACACATGCTCATGTTCTTATCTTTAATTTTTTTTGTGTGATTTTCTAAGATCATTGAGCTCATCATTTCTAAACCAAGAGAAGTCTATGACCCTATGGCCCTGAATATATAACTACAAAGATGTGATTTTGGTATAGCGAAGCATTTTGGAAACACCTGGTTCCTTTTCATATTGTCATTGATGATGAGCTTAATACTGATATAGATCATTCTCATAAAATCTTTTAATATATGGAATAAAACACACATCTCCTTATCATAGTATAATAAAAAAGATGATTGCACATGAAACTGCAAATCTATTATGTACAACTTGCTAGTGCTTTTAAATGTATAATAAAGTTAGCACATAAATTTATTTTTTCCTTCCTTCCCCTTAACCTTGAAGATAGCTACTATTACACATAAATAGGTGTGTGTCTGTGTGTTATACAATTATTTTACATATATGTGTATATACATGTATGTGTAAAATTATTCTATACATGTTTCTATTTATCATTTCCTTCTTTGGATATGGATAGCATCTTTCTTCATATGTTCTTTATAGTTAATTTGGATATTTATAATAGTCAAAATGAATATTTGTTCAAAGTTATTCTTAAAACAATATTATTGTTACTATATATAACGTACTCAGTTTAGAAATAATAAACTCAATGATCTTAGAAAATCATTAAAAAAATTAAAGAGAAGAACATGAGCATGTGTCAACATTTTTTAAAATATTCTCTTGGGAGTCTTCCTTGGGTGTAAACATCATGCATGAATTTCAGAGTCCAAAATCAGTGGTTCCTCTGTCACTGATTTGGAGTCAAAGGACTTGGGCTGAAATCTATTTTCAACCTGGGTGACCTTGGATAAATCACTTCAACTATTCAGGCTTCAATTCCTTCATCTATAAAATGAAAAGGTTAGACTGGATTATCTTTATGGCTCTGTCCAGCACTAAATCAATGATTTATTGATATAATCTACATTTAAACATTGAAATTATATTTAAATATTGAGAAATGTGTTCCATTTTATGTCTTCCTGTTTCATGGTCAGCTTCATCGATGAAGCTCTTGGGTTTTATGCCAAATTTTCTATGGACTTAGTTCCTACTCCCCTTTTTCAGTGTTTTATAAGAGAATCCTACTGATAAACTTTCATTATCCTTTTTGGTAGTGTTTTTAAAAGGAGTTTTTATTTCAGACAAGTGTTGTCCATAACTATCTCTTCACTTCACGTAAAAGTCTAGAATTTGTTAGCTGAAGTGGTGTATGGCTTCTTTTGGTATTCTTTATCTCTGTTAAATTTATGCAGGAAATGGTAATGATCAATTGTCTCCCCCCCTTTTCTTTGCATGATAGCTTGGAGGGATCAGAGTGAAACTATTCTAATTTTTTTCAGAATCTTCTTAGTATCTTTAGACTTTTTTCTAATTTGATGTTGGTTTTAGCCTTCATTTAAAATAGCTAACAGCCTATCAGCACAAAGATATCTGATGCTCATTTTACTCTTCCAACAGAAGTCAGACTTTCCTGCTAAGATACAGTCAATTTCATTTTTTATGAGTTTGTTTGGTGCTCACCATGTCCAATGTCTCCTAAATCTCTTGCTGAAGAAAGATTTCATGGTACAGGGAGTCTGTAAAACAATTGGAAATCATATGAGACAAGTGGTTAAGTTATTCATGAGTTTTGATCCAATGAAGTCAATGATGATTTATTCTACAAAGTGATCAGTGGCAGAAAGGCCCTAGGTATATCAATATACTCATAGAAATGCCTGTAAAAGCAAAGAGCTAAAAATAAATTATGTGCTCAACAATTAGGGGATAACTGAACAAACTGAACAAACTGTCGCATATGGATGCAATAAAATATTATCGACCTTTAAGGAACAATAAATACAAAATTTAGTGGAACGTGGAAAGGCTTGTACAAAGTGATGCAAAGTGAGAAAAGCAAAACCAAAAGAACAATGTACATAGTGACTTGTAAATGAGTAAATAAAGAATGTAAATTGAGAAAATTGAGTCACTGAGGATTCCTACTCTATTCAAATCAGTATAAATCAATTTGATATGATTCTATAGGGGTAGTGATTTTAAATTCTGTATAGTAGGTCCCAGAGCTACGAGGTTCAGATTGTAAGATCACTTGCATAATCATAGGAAGCTAGGTAGAGGTCCTCTACCCTTATTTTTCTTTGTCATGATGACCAAGTCCAGTATAGCAGAAATTTCCAGACGTGGAAAGTCCCCCACTTTATTTTTGTGCCTTCCAACCACTCTCTCTTATCCAATACAAGCAGGTGACCATTTTATGACCACTTAGTCAGTGGAGATGCCCCATGTTTCACCTAATGTGTGACACCACACCCCCCACACCCCCACTAATATGTCATTTTTGACCCTCAAGAGCAAGGTCTATCAACCAATGAGATTCTGCATTTTGACACACCTCTTTTTCATATTTGGGGAAGAATAAGCAATGTATTAATCCATACTTTGTATAAGTCTCATAAGAATACAGTTTTTAATAAAAGGGCCCTATAATAGATCTAAAATTTTAACGTAATGTTCATTACTTGCTTACCAGATATGGAGCTCACACGTACAACCATAAGAATGCTGACAAAGAATCTTCATCCTGTTTTGCTCAAATTCTATTGCCTAACCAAGCATGGGTGATGGCATGGTATGTAAAGTCAGTCACACACACACACACACACACACACACACACACACACACACACACACACACACACCGCATAAGTTCTTGGAGTTAATGTATAACTCCTGCCTAACCTCAGGACTTATGACCACCAAGCCAGAAGAGATAATTCCTGCTTTACCCAACCTGTGACCCTGCTGTTTTGCTTATTTTAGCCTATGCATCATATGTCAACTAATGCAATTATTCTGTATTTGGTATAGCCACTCAAGAATGTCTAGATATCTAGCCCTATAAAAATGAGCCTGAAGGAGAGGATATCTCACATCACGGAGAAGATCTGAGGTCCACTTCGTTAGAGGGGACCATGGTTACTTGCTGCTTGCTGTTTGTTTTTCATTATTTTAAAGAGGAACATGACATCAGGGAGATGATGCCATGACATGCAAGTGAATTGGATTGAAGTGAGGAAGGGCTGTGCAAACTTTCTCCTCCAGAGCCATCTGAATCCAAATAGATATGGATCCAGATGATTGGAGATAGCCCAGGATGCAGTGGAAGACCTTGACCTTTTCAAGGTAATGTCTTTAACAGGTCTCAGTTTGATTAAGGCAACACTTTCAGTGATTAAGGCAAAGAATGGTCTCTCTTTAAAAAGTCACCACCCTCACTTTCTCTTCCAGAGTCATCTGGGTCCAGTGGCTAGATATGGAGCAGGATGACTAGAGATAGTCCAGGATGCAGTGCGGGTTGGGGACCATGGACCCTTTAATAAAGTGCCATTGACTCAGAGCTTTAGCTCAGGTTCTTCTATTGTAGTTTGGACAATTTTAATCCCCACAAAATGAAAAGCAACATTAAAAGACAACAAAGCTTAGATTTTAAAAATGCATAATATTGGTTACAAATTATTAAAATTTAATCCCTTATCCTTCTTTTCTTTTGGCAAATGGTACACTGGGAGGAAAAAATGTAATGTGACATGTCACTGACAATCACAATTATGACCATAGGAAGTTTTGCTTAACTTTTTTAATGGGAAAGTATGAGAGGGGAGAGCTACAGGGGAGAGGAAGGTGTGTTTATTGGGAAATGGTATGTTGAAATAAAATGTATTTTTAAAAATAAAATAATCCTGATTATAATTTTTAAAAAGTTCCTCTGAACCTGAAATCCCCAAACCTGACTTCTCATGAAGAAATCTATGAGGGGCTCTGATTTCATATAGAATGACTAGAAGAAGGGAAAAAAAGAATGCAGTTCTGAAACATGATTAATTTGTAAATCATTTAATGGTAGCACACAACAAAACAATTCAGTTGAGTGTCCCTCTGTCATCTATCTGGGCATATGTTATGTAACACATTGCAATTGTATTAATACTTTAATACTACTAATAATTGCAATACAATATCCACTGAAATTGTTAAGCAAGGTAGTCCCGGTCTACCTTCTTAACTTAGAATACTGAAAAATACTTGTGGTAATACATCCATGCTCAAAAGGCTTTTGATTACTGTATCAACTGGGCACCTGGTCTGCCAATTAGCAAACCTTTTGTGGGGTCTCAGCACAAAGTTCCCCTACCTCTAAGTGACTAAAATGTTTGCAGCAAACAAAGTTTAACATTTGCCCTGATAGTAGCTCAACTCAAAGGTCCTTCGTGAATCAGAAAGCTGGGCCAAGTAACTCCCAGTAACCACCTTCCAATTAAAGCTGCTAAAGTTGTGAAGAAATTACTCCTTAACTAGTTGATTATCACTAGTAAACTCACGGCACTACTATAGTCAGAATTTATAGCAACAAAAACCAGTATATTTTCATTCCTAAAATATACTTATTAATGGCCACCTACAAAGAAAATTCATTTGTAGGAGGCCTGAAAACAAATTGTTCTAAGCTGAAGAGCTTCTAACACCCTAAGGTGGTGGGAGGGGAGAACCATTCTTAATTAGCTCTTCTAGGCATTTGCTACTAAAACCATCAAGGTGCAGGAAAGACTGAGCTTTCCAATTAACGTGTTTATGTAATTCCAATGTTAGCATCATAATCAATTTGTTGTGATGATAATTAGGCTGTTGTCCTGTCAGATAGTATTTAGTAGGAAAGTTTGCTCTGATTAGCAGTTAAATTTATCTTTAATCCATGTGAATATGATTTGATATTGTAGTTTTCTGTAGAGGAGTCTTCTCTAGCACTTAGACCAACTCTTACAACAGGGCCAGCACTTAACAAATGTTTATTAATTGACCATAAGACAGTCTTATACAAGTTATCTTATACATGTTAATCAGTCATTTTCAGTCATGTCTGACTCTTCATGACCCTAGTTGGGGTTTTCTTGCCAAAGCTAATGAAGTGGTTTGCCAGTCCCTTCTCCAGCTCGTTTTACAGATGAGGAAACAAGCAAACAGGGTTAAGTGACTTACTCAGGGCCACCCAGCTGGTATCTGAGGACAGATTTCAAACCCAGCACTCTATCCACTGCACCACCTAGCTGCCCTCTCTTATACTATCTTATGCATAGTTAAATGTTAAATTGTTTTTGTTTGTCGTTCATTCTGGAAGAAGTCCAATGACATCGAGAGGGTAATTCCTTGACTTGGAAGTGAATTGGATTTAAATGAGGCAGGGCTATGCAAAGTCACCAGCAAAAAATAGATCAGGACAACTGGAGATGATTTAAGCTAAGGTCGTTCCCAGATCTCAGTTTGTCTGAGGCAATACCCTTTCAGTGATTTAAGGTTAGGTAAGAAGTGAGGCAAAAGATGGCCTAGTTTATCTACTTCAAAAAAAAAAATCAAACTGGGAGGGGAGGACCTTCAGGGTTTCTGGCTATTTATGCTCACTCTGAGCCATCAAAACCCAAACAATGACCCAGTGGTCATTGGGCCGAGACCTATTATTGGCCAATCAGTGAGAACCAGAGTGGTTTGGGTTTAAGACAGGGTCAAATAACTCTATTTGAATACCAATGGGCTTTACTGAAGCCTTGTTTTCCAGAGCTCAATTTCAAGAAGCTATAAATAAAATTACATGAGACAAAGGAGTTAATTGTCTCATTTTTTCTGATGATGAAATAAATTATTAGGGAAGAGAAAAAAAAACTTGCACCCAAACCCCAAGATGTCTTGCATGGCTTCAAAAATCAAAATTTATATTCCTTTGGGCAGAGTACCCCCACGTAAAACTATGATTCCTCACATGGACAGAAAGGAGAGGGGGAAGGAAGAAAGGAAGGAGAAGGAAGGAAGGAAGGAAGGAAGGAAGGAAGGAAGGAAGGAAGGAAGGAAGGAAGGAAGGAAGGAAGGAAGGAAGGAAGGAAGATGTTGCCCCTGGGTTAGCATGGCCATTCAATTTTTTTTTCTAAAAGAATTGAGTCTAGAAAGGTTAATGTCCATTATTTGCAGTAAAAAGTCCAGTTTTTCTCTTAGGATTCATTGAAAAATTGTGGACAAATCTTTTGACTTCTCTCATCCTCAATGCTCCTAACTCTGTAAAGTCCCTCCACTGAATTTTTTTTAAACAATGGGACATTGTTTAATGAACGTTTATTAAGTACAAATACAGTCTCAGACACTTACTCGCTGTGTGACCCTGGGCACATGATTTGAATTCTATTTGCTTCAGTTTTCTCATCTATAAAGTGGAGATAACAATAGCATCTATGTCTCAGAATTGCTGTGAGGAGCAAATGAAATAGGAATTATAAAATGCTTAACACAGTGCCTGACACATAGCAAGCGTTATAAAAATTATAGCTGTGGTTATAATTATTATTACTCATACTTGCTCTTTGGAAGGCACCATAAATAGACAATTTTGATACAAAGACAAAAATGAAACAATCCTTGCCCTCAGAGAGCTTATGTCTTATTTAACTTTGGAGAAGGCATACTCCAATTACTTGGGTAAGTAAATACAAAGTGATAATCATTGAATATAGCTATGGTGACGGCATAGCTTACCGAGAGGAACAAGTCTTATGCCTGACCAGCAGACTGCTCGTCCTCCTGTGGAGCTCACGAGTAAAAGAATGAGGCGGGAGAGCGGGTCATGAAGCAACTCCAATTTATTCAAGCAAGCATTCTGATTATATAGTCTCTGCCAGCTAGCCCAGTGAACCATGGTAACACACACAAACAAACCCGAAGCTATAGTAATGAACACAAGCTGGAACTATAGTGACAAAAACAAACCAGGGGTGGGGCCATCCCTTCCAGCGCCATCTTGTTCACCCTTCCCTGCACTGGACTCAGTTTACCTGATGTCCGTCAGTGTGGAGTCCCAGATGGTGTGGCGGTCAGCGCTCCTTACAGAATATCATTTTTGGACTTTCATAATGGCCAAAGCTTGAATTAATCAATGAGTCTCTTTGTTCTTTGAAGTAAACTCAGAGAATACCTCTTCTTATGTTAACAAGGCCAGATGGGGCAGACTTACAAGCTTTATGAGACCTTACCCAAGGCACTATCTTGAATACAATGGGACTTTTTCCTTCTCTTAATATTTTGTCAACATATGCTATGTTATGAAATGTCAATGGTAAAAAAAACACAGATATCCTGCATCATAATTTCAATTGAAACTTTGTCTACTCTCTTATCTTATTGTATTTACTACTTATTCAATTAAAAAATTCCTTTCTCATGGTATAGTTAAACACGTATAGAGACCATAAATCTGAGGGATAGAGATGTCCTGGGATTGTCCTAAAACATATTTAAGCCTGATCATTCTTGTATCAAAAAGTCAGAAATTTCCTTCTGGCTCCATGATCATGTAACTGCTAGCTTTAAGAGAATAAAAAATATGTATTTAGCCTGTTTGCCTTTTTTATCCAAACTTTCAGGTCAACAAAAGTCATCCAGAGCAATTTCAGCAGAGAGAAAGAGAGAGAAAGGACTAACTAACCATTAGCTTGATCAGGAAAGGCTGCATGCAAGTATGCAGGTAGTTGCACCCAAATTATAATTTGAAAGAATTGAGGAATCTATTAAATGGAGTTTAGAAGGGAATACATTCCATACATGAGTGACCTGTGCATATACATAAAGAGAGATGATTGGATGCTATATAAAGAAATAGCCAAATGGCTGGTTTGATTGGAAGAAAAGAGATTAGGAAAGATGGTAACAATCAATAGCACTAGAAAGCTTATACACTTCAAAAGATCTATACTTCCAGCAGTCTGTATGTGTTGAAGTCAGGGAACAATAATGTTGAGGTCAGGGAACCATAATGTTGAAGTTTGGTGTTCTTGGGACCCCAAAATACTAACACCCCAGGTCTGCCCAAATGAATTCAACTCAAGCCCTCTTTTTAGCCAAAGGAAACAAAGTTTATTAAAGATTCACCATATTGGGTTGACTCTTAATGAACCTAAGCATTTGTGCCACTTGTATTGACAGGTGGGCCAAATAGAATGTGAACTATATTGAATCTGAGCCAGACTGAATTTGAGCACCTTCTTGGAGACAAGAGAAAGACTGTGGGATGGATGGGGGGCAGGAGGGTCTAGTAGTCTCAGGTGGTGGGAGGAGGGGCTTAGAGAGGGTCTTGAGGAGGTGTCCTTGAGGTCCTTGAGGAGGACCTTGATGAGACTGGAGTGACTAGAAGTCAGAACCAAGAGAGTGGGATTTTGAGGTGATCAAGGGTGGGAAATAGTTGGAGGCAATCTGAAGGTAACTGACTACAGGGGGTTAGGGTTAGGGTCTCCCACCACTGTCCCTAATCACAATTCCTCCATAGCTTAATGGTTTTCATGAGTTTCTATATTATAAGAGATTATTGGAACTGTGGTTTCATTGCTATAAGGAATATCTGGGCAAGGAAATTCCCTCTCTGGTTGGATCAGTGTCTTCACAACAGCTGACAGAGTGGCCTACAGAAGTGTCAATATCTTCCCCTGATGGGGTTCAGACTCTGGGAACCTTCTTGAACTCCCCTTGAATCTTCCCATTTGGTCTGGTCTTTCAAACTCAGATCTGTTGCCCTTAACCTAGCCTGGCCTTCCATTGTCTGTTATCTCTAGATTACCCCACCTGTTCCCACCCAAGTCCTCCATTGTCTGATATCTCCTGATTGCCTCCAGTTGTTTCCAACCCTTGATGAGTCACCCCAGTCCCATTAAGGTCCTCCTTGGACTTCTCCTCAAAACCCTCCCTAAACCCCTCCTCTTATACCCTAGACTACCTGACCACCTCCAGATCCCTCCTACAGTCTTTTCTGTGTTTAAGTTCCATCTTGCCTCCATGAAGGTGCTCAGATTCAATCCAGTTCAGACTCTGTCTAGCTGAGATTCTATCTGGCCTGCTTGTTAATAAAATCATTACAAATGCCTAAGCTCCTTAAGACTCAAACTAGTGTGGCAAATCTTGTTTTTCTTTGGCTTTAAGAAGGCTTGTGTTAAATTCCTTTGAGCAGGACCCGGCATGTTGGTATTTTGGGGTTCCCCAGCACCCCAAAACTCAGCAACCCTACTGGCTGTCCTAAAGCCCGTGAAACTCTGGAGTATGCTCTGAATCAGATTAAAATGTCATTGGGAAATGTTTAACAAAATAAAAATATAATAAAACATAGTTAATTTGTGGCTTTCTAAATCATTATGCAGCCCATGAGGATACTTATGTATGGTTTAGGGGAATCCGTTTCTATTTGAGTTTGATGCCATTGGCCTATAGCATTGAGGGGTTCAATGACCTGCCCAGGGTCACATGGAACTTAAACTGGGCTATCCATGGATCTACTATACCATGCACATCTCCTGTATTAAAAACATTTTCTAGAAAAATGACAGTTTACTTTCAAAAGGTTGTCATGGTACCTTCCTTATAAGTTATAAAAATAATTTTTTTCTGCCCTAAATCTTTCAACACAGGATTAGAAACTGAGCCTGACAAAAGGAAGCCATTATCTGCCTTTTTTTAATCATCTTCTTGTTTTGGTTTTGGTTTTGGTTTTTTTATCATGGTCATTTGTGTACATATCTCCCTACAAGAAAATAATAAAAGCTCTTTGAGGGCACAGACTATGTTGTTTTTCATTTCTGTGTATTTGTTGTTCAATTGTTTTCAAAAGTCCTGCCTGCATGTTCATGTTCATATTTGGGACTTTCTTGGCAAAGATATTGGAGTGGCTTGCCGTTTCCTTCTCTGGCTCATTTTACAGATGAGGAAACTGAGGTAAACAGTGGTTAGTGACTTGCCAGGGTCACACAGCTAATCTGTCTGAGGCCAGATTTGAACTCAGAATGATGAGTCTTTCTGACTGAAAGCCTGACCCTCTATACACAGTGCCACTTAGTTGCCCCTAGTGATGTTGTCATGCACATAGTAGGCATTTCATGAAAGCTTGCAAAATTAGAAATAAAAGATAATTGTGACTGCTTAGAAATTTCCACTCAAAATCAATAACCATTTATTAATTGTTTACTATGTACCAGACAACATGCTAATAAAAAGAAAGAAAAAACATAGCCCCTGCCCTAACAGCCCTTATATTCTAATGAAGGAGACAACATGAAAACAACTAGGTGAATACAGGACATATATGGAGTAGACAGAAGTCAAAGTGAGAAGTAAAGGAATTAGAAGATAAGAGGACCAGGAAGGATATCTCACTGAAACCCAGTGTCTTTGCTACATAAATATGAAACAATGTCCCACTACTGCTGCTAACTTGAAGAATCAAAGAACTTTTAAGTGACAACAGTTCAGGGGGAGAAGAATTGTAGATATATTCCTAATGGCTTTCTGTATGGTATCATAACTGCATATCAACAGATACATCAGATTCCCATGATGTCTAACTTTTCTAAAGTTCTACTTAGGTCTTTAAATTATTTCTTTTTCCTTGTTTTGTCATTATTGTTAGATTTGTTAGCTCTGAAAGAGGTACACAAAAAATGTTATAGTTTGGCTGTTTAACTCTTTCTGTATCTCATTACACTTTTTCTTTGAGTATGAACTTTCTTTTTCTTTTTTTTTTTGTGGAGGAGGTGTGTGAAGAAGAAAAAAAACTGATTAAAAAATAAAAGACTGTCATGATGCTAGACCATGAGGTATAACTTCTGAGGGGAGAGATGGGTCTTTTGGAAGTATGGTTTAGGCCAGAAATGGTATCACTAAGGCATTCTCAAGAACATCTCCAGAAAAGACTAGCCTCAAATACAGGGCACCAGACACATACCAAATGGTGTGGAAAAACAACTCAAATCTGAAGATCCCTTCTGGGATGTTTGGAAATTCTTCTCTTGAAACTTTGGGAGTTTCAAGAACACTAATTGAAGAAAAAGGGATCCACCTTGAAATCTCTCTACCAGGAACCATTTTTCTCCAAACTTAACTATGACTGAAACTTATAGTCCAAAAATGAATTCTACATGTTAGGTGCATAATTTTATTTTCTAAGAACTTTAGGAACTGTTAGTATATTTTTTCATTTGATTAGCATAATATTCTTTCAATATGTTTCTTCCTCAAATGCACTAGGGAAAAGGGAAAAGTTCTTTTAATATCCAAATTTTCTTTTACTTTTACAGTACCTCTTCTGCATTCAGAAAAAAACCTTTATTTTTTTAATTATTTTTGCCTCATTAAAGTTTTACTGCACATACATTATGGAAAAGGTGTCTCCATTCAAAAGGTTGCACACTCTGAGTGGCTTGCATGCATCCTCCCAAATTAGAGGTGGCAGGTATTAATTTTTAAAAGTGGCACATTTTCCCCTGCTTCCCACTAATGTTGATGGAAAGTGTTGATAGGCAAAAGCAGAAATCCCATCTGGCAGTGGAGCTGACACTTCAGATGGAATTATTAATCACATGTGCCCATGCCAAACACCAAATTCCAATGGAGACTTCCTGGGAAAGGTGAGTGTTAGGAATTTTAACAGGATCACCTTCCCACTAAATTTGTATAATACCTTCCCCAATATCTTTTATATCAATTGAAGATTCCCTTATGTGTGAGGAGATCCTAAGTATGGAAACAATCAATCTGGATAACCAAAGATCCAAACAGTGCCATGAATCTAGACACATCTGAGAGGGGGCCCCACAGCAATGGGACCTTAGGCTACATTAAGAAGAAATCTTACACTCATATCAATGCAATGTCTATCCACATCTCTATGGGTTCAGTGATACAGCATATTATCCACAGAGAGGTGAGGGACTTGAGGTGCAGAATGAAGCATACATTTTCAAACATCATCAATGTGTGGATTTGTCTTGCTTGAATGCTTGCTACAAGTTTGTTGGATATTTTGTTTTCTTTTCTCTTAATTGGGAGTAGCATCTGGGAGGGAGAGCGGGTTTTTAGGATAGAGAAAGTAAACCTGATCCTCTCTGACATTCTGCCAATCTTTCCAACATTCCAGGGTGAGCAACAAATCAGATATGAATTCATAGATCATTAATAAAGTCATTTTAAGCAGAATTGAATCCCAACAAGGAATGATGACAAACTATCTTCACAGAAGACCAAGACAGGAGGGGAGAAAAAAGTATTTAGAAGAATGGGGAATGAGAAAGGGGAAATGATATGGAATAGTGATCAGTGGTCTATATATCATGAACCTAATGATTTAAAATGTTGAAAAGACCATCATGAAGTTCTTTAACATATTTGCTCCTTTAAAATAGAAGGGGGTTGGGGGCAGAGCCAAGATAGCAGAGTAGAAGCAGATACTTGCTAGAACTCTCCCCACAAACCCAGTCAAATATCTGTAAAAAATGACTCTAAACAAATTCTGCAGCTGCAGAACCCACAGAATGACAGAGTGAAGCAAATCTCCACCCCAAGACTGCCTGGAAGTTCAACAGGAAGCATCTATCATGCTGTGCCAGGAGCAGAGCCCAGTCCAGTGTGAGCTGTGCCAACATAGACAGAACTTGAACAGGCCTGGGGGGACTGAATCTCGGGCACCTGTGGCAGTTTCCAAACTTCACAACCCCAAAATGCCAAGGACAAATTGGAAGGTCAGTTGAAAAAAACCTGTCAGACCTGTGTGAGAGAGTACAGTAGCCTCAGCCCCAGGGCAGCTGACAGGGTGGAAGAGGCCATGGCAGCCCCAACAGGGACAGCAGCAGCACATGTTTCTGGAGCTCTAGCTTATAGATTGTGAGGGGATCTAGTGGCTGACAGTATACCCCCTCCCCCCCTGAAACCCCACTGGAAGCAGAGAATTACTTTGACAAAGAGCTCAAAAGTCAAATAAATAGCTGGGGAAATGAGCAAAAACTGGAAAAAGAATCAGACTATAGAATCTTACTTTGGTGACGAGGAAGACCAAAATATACAAACAGAAGAAGATAACAAGGTTAAAGTCCCTACATCCAAAGCCTCCAAGAAAAATATGGATTGGGCTCAGGCCACGGAAGAGCTCAAAAAGGATTTTGAAAATGAAGTAAGAGAAAATAGAGCAAAAATTGGGAAGAGGAATGAGAGTGATGCAAGAAAATCATGAAAAATGAGTGAACTGCTTGCTAAAGAGAACCCCCAAAAATGCTGAAGAAAATAACACCTTAAAAAATAGACTAACCCCAATGATAAAAGAGATCCAAAAACCTATTGTGGAGAATGCCTTACAAAACAGAACTGGCCAGATGGAAAAGGAAGTCCAAAAGCTCACTGAAGAAAATAATTCTTTAAAGATTAGAATGAATCAGATAGAAGCCAATGATTTTATGAAAAAATTGAGAAATTAAACCGAAAGCAATGAAAAAATAGCACACAATGTGAAATATCTCATTGGAAAAACAACTGACCTGAAAAACAGGTCCAGCAGAGACAATTTTAAAAATATTGGACAACCTGAAAGCCATGATCAAAAAAAGAGCCTAGATATCATCTTTCAAGAAATTATTGAAGAAAACTGCCCTGATAGTCTAGAATCAGAGAGTAAAACAGATATTGAAAGAATCCACTGATCGCTTCCTGAAAGAGATCCCAAAAGGAAAACTCCTGGGAATATGTAGCCAAATTCCAGAGCCCCCAGGTCAAGGAGAAAATATTGCAAGCAGCCAAAAAGAAACAATTCTAGCATTGTAAAAAGACAATCAAGATAACACAAGATCTAGCAACTTCTACATTAAGGGATCACAGGGCTTGGAATATGATATTCCAGAGGTCAAAGGAGGTAGGATTAAAATCATGAATCACCTACCCAACAAAACTGAGTATCATACTTCAGGGAAAAAATGGTCATTCAATGAAATAGAGGACTTTCAAGCATTCTTGATGAAAAGACCAGAGCTGAATAGAAAATTTGACTTTCAAACACAAGAATCAAGAGAAGCATGAAAAGTTAAACAAGAAAGAGAAATCATAAGGGACTTACCAAAGTCGAACTGTTTACATTTCTACATGGAAAGATCATATTTGTAACTCTTGAGACTTTCCTCAGTACTAGGGTAGTTGGAGAGATTATATACATATATGTATATATATATACATACATACATACATATATGTGTGTATGTATGTATGTGTGTATATGTGTGTGTGTATATATATATATATATATATATAGAGAGAGAGAGAGAGAGAGAGAGAGAGCATAGGGTGAATTGAATATGAAGAAATGTTATCTAAAAAAATAAATTTAGGGGCAAAAGAGGAATATATTGGAAGAAGGAGAAAAGGAGAATAAATTATCTCTCACATAAAAGAGGCAAGAAAACTTTTTCAATGGAGGGGAAGAGGGGGGAGGTGAGAGTGAAAGAGTGAACTTTACTCTTTTAAGATTTGACCTGAGGAGGAAGTAATATGCACACTCAATTTGGTATGAAAATCTATCTTACACTACAGGAAAGCAGGGGAGAAGGGGATAAGAGAGGAGGAGAGATGATAGAAAGGAGGGCAAATGGGAGGAGGGAGTAATTAGAAGTAAATATTTTTTAAGGAGGGACAGGGTCAAAAAGAGAGAATAGAATAAATGGGGGCAGGATAGGTTGGAGGGAAATATAGTTAGTCTTTCACAATATGACGGTTATGGAAGTATTTTGCATTACTACACATGTATAATCTATATCAAATTGCATGACTTCTCTGTGGAGATGGGTGGGGAGGGAGGAAGGAGAGAAGTTAGAACTCAAAGTTTTAAAAATGAATGTTAAAAATTGTTTTTACATGCAACTGGGAAATAAGACTTACAGGCAATAGGGTATAGAAATCAATCTTGCTCTACAAGAAAATAGAGAAGAAGAAGATGCGAAAAGGGAGAGATGTGGTAGAAGGGAGGGCAGATTGGGGGAAAGGGTAATTGAAATGTGTGATGTCTTGGAATGGAGGGAAGAAATGGGGAGAAAATTTGGGACTCAAAATCTTGTAGAAGTGAATGTTGAAAACTAAAAATAAATAAATAATAAAATGAAATAGACCCAGGGGTAAGATCTAGCGCAGAGGTGTTGTACACTGGCCCACCATTTCCAGATATGGCCTAAACAGACTGAAGTGTAATTAGGAAATATTTAACAAAATGGATAAAAATGCAATAGAACATAGATAATGTTAACATGTGGTTTTCTAAGTCAACATATTACCCCCAAGGGATCCTTATGTACAGTTGGTCCAGTGGCCCCCATTTCTATTTTAATTTGACATCACTCATCTAGAGAAGATTTCAAGGGAAGATTAGCTAAGGGTGTACCAAGGAGAGACTTTGTCTTTTTCAAATCTGAGTAGGAAATGAGACTTCAGTTAAGGGGTATTAAGGAGACAATTTGGCACAGGGAAAAAACAGTGGACTAGGAATGAGGAGATCTCTGTTACCTGAGGCTATCTGGCCTCAGGCAAGTCATTTAAGTTCTATAAAATGAGGAAGGATAAATTGAATGATCTCTTAGGTCTTTTTTTCCAGTTCTGGAATTCTGTTTAGTGAAGTCCGCAAGGCAGATTTCCAGACTTGGTACTGTGAAATTATCACTGCAGCCAAATGGTTAATTTCAGAAACAGTCAGTGATCTAAATCCCACCCCTCATTACATTCTTGCACTCTTACCTTCTACAGTGGAGGTGAAAAGGAAGGAACAGGACCTTAGGAAGCCAGACCCACATGTGGAAGAGTCTGTGTCTACTGGATCCCTAAGGTCCTGTCCCTTTCTTTTCACCTGGCATGTACCCTTCTGCAATCATGAGCTCTTACGATGTTTATGAAATGCTAAGCACCAACCACAAGCCTTGCTCAGGGTAAAAGATTTAGTATGAGCCTTGAACTGTGTTGCATGGACTTAGATTCAAAGTAAGAGCTCATGATTGCAGAAGAGTACATGTCAGTGAGTATAACATCAGGGATGGGTACGCCATGGGAAAATAAACCAGGAATTCTGAATATTGAAACTAGTGACTGTCAGAATTCTTTTCCCTAATCACCCAGGCTTCTGTTTAGTTTTTATAATAAATATCAATTACTCAGTAGGAGAGGGAAAGGCGTATATCTATCTCCAGACATCTGATTTAAAAAACAGCTTTTTACTGAGGAGGGCAAAGCCCATTAACTGGAATCTGCGGTAGCCATCCTTCACTGGCATCCTTGTGTAGTCTTTTGCATCAAGAAAAAGGATTCAAGTTTTATTTTATGTTATATTTATGGAAATTCATACCTGAATTTCTGAGACCACATTGTTAATAGTTAATAATGCTGCTGAAATGTAGACTATTCCCAAATTGATAAGAGAGTGCTTTATCCAGTCTTCTCAAATTCACATGCATTTGTAGAGCGGACACAGGTATTACAATGGAAAACACGCTGAGACCAGGCAAAATGATATAATAGTAAGAAGCAATGAAGTCTAGCACCTCCAATCTGAGACAAGTATCAGACCATAAATTTAATCATAAATTTATGAAAATAATAATAATGTTAATAATTATGTTAACAATAATAATAATAAATTGATCACAAATTTAAGAAAAATAAACTACAGTGGTGGTCATCTTTCCAACACAAGATCAAATATTTGACCCACAGGCAATGACCAGGGCAGGATCTATGGGACATGTGGGGGCCAGGATCATGAAGCAGAAGCATAACAAGGAGAAAGGGATCTTAGCTTCAGCAAACAGACTATCAGCACTGCTGCTATGATCCCTTGATCTCCTGATGGATCTGAGAATCAGGACTCAGACTCTAAGCTCAAGGGCCATACTTCTCTCCCTCTGTCATGAGAAAAGAGACCTTGGACAGACCCAAATAACTGAAGAAATAATAATCGCTCCTCAGTAGGTCAAGCCAATGTAATAAAAATGATTGTACTATCTAAATTAATTTACTTATTCAGTGGCATGACAATCAGACTACCAAAGTTAAGTCCCACGATTAACCTTTCAAGTTTGTCATATACTAAATAGGAACAGGACACTGTTCTCGTGGCTTTGGATTGGGGTGTATAAGGCATTCTTTCTTTCACCTCCCCAGAGCTTTTGCACAGTTGGCCATAACCTATAAAAGGTGAAGCTTTTTACGAGTTTGGACAAGGATTTTCTGCTGCTCAGGTACACAAAGGTAACAAAAAGAAAAAAAAAAAACAAAGAAAGAAAAAAACTCAAAGGTCTCTCCAAGTCCTAAACATGTTGCAGCTCTCAAGAGCAAGCTTTCACTTTTTAAGCCTACTATTAGCAAAGGAATAAACAGGTTAGGGGGCAGCTAGGTGGTGCAGTGGATAGAGCACCAGTGCAGCAGTAAGGAGGACCTGAGTTCAAATCTCACCTCAGATACTTGACACTCACTAGTGTGACCTTGGGCAAGTCACATAACCCCATTTGCCTCATCCTGGGTCATCTCTGGTCATCCTGATTAATATCTAGTCACTGGATTCAGATGGCTCTGGAGGAGAAGTGAGGCTGGTGACCTGCACAGCCCTCCCTCACTCAAAACAAAGTCAAGTGCAAGGCATGTCATTATTTCTCTGATGGCATGGTCTTCTTCAGCAACAAAGGATGAATACACACACAGTAAACAGGTTGTCATTTGGTTAGTGCTTTGGTTCAGTACTCTGTGATGACTAAAAAGGTCAAGAGACCTAACTTCTGAGTAATTTAACCATTGTATTAATAATGCCAGCATTTTAATAAAAGGATGGTTATTTCATCATTTCTCTCTTAGATCAAAGATAATCATGGCAGCTTGCTCACAGCTCATATGACCTTTTGAAAGAAGAGTATTCCTGAGGATGACAATCAGCTCTGATTGGTTAACAATTAACGAGAGAATGAATATTACAATGAAGGACTGATCCTGAATTTTGATTATATCATTTGCTTCTAAGTTAGCCCCAGCCTTGGGCAATCTATTCAAAAAATTTATCCCCACCCAAACCTGAGTGGAACACAATGGCTGCCTCATCTGGGTGAGGTCTGGATAAAAGAGAAGGTTAGCTCAACCTTCAGAGACTGAGGTCTTCAAATCAGGGTAAAAGAAAAAGGGGGAAATCTGAATCTCCCCAAATCATGGGTTGTTAAATAATCATTTCTCAACTCCATATATTGGGGTATCTTATATCTGTGAAATGAATGTAAAGGGAGTTTACAAAAGGTCCCCATGATAACTTCTCAAAGTAGGAGTTGAGGGAAAGAGGCAAAAGAATTATGTCCCTACCTCCTCGTCCCAGATGAGAATGAGAAAGATTCAGGGGCTCCAACAGGTAGTTCTGATTCAAAGCTCCAAATAAATATGCAGCAGGGTTCCCCTACTTCTCATTTTCCACCAAGCTGCCTCCTTTTGGACATCTCCCTTATGCACCAGAAATCCCTTCATCCTGGAGGATCATTTCAATCCCTGACACACCTCAGAAGCACCCTCTTTCCTTTGGGGCCCATCCTCGCACTGGGTGGTCGATGGCTCCTCCCAGAACCTCCATTTAAGGCCAGCACCCAGACCAGTCATCTCTTCATTTCCCATCACTACTCTTTACCTCTTATGCCAGATATCTTCTTAAGAACTCCCCATCCCCGAACCAACCCTGAAGTCTTCAGTTTTCTTACACTTTTTGTCTTCCCCATTAGAATATAAGCTCCTTAAGAGTAGAGAATATCTTCTTTTTGCTCATGTTCCCAACTCTTAGCACAGTGCCTGACATATTAAATTCTTAATAAATGTTTTTTGTCTGTTGGAGAGTTTAACCGACTTCTCTAAGTCATCTCCCAGACATCTACTGGTCATGAATTTTAGCGTCTGAAGGCTGTTGTGGGCTGAATTAGAACCAATAGCCTAGAGTAAAATCCACACAAAAAGCTCATTACCCATTCGCTGACCCATTCAATACCACCGCTGCTTCCCCCTCATCACTCATCTGACAAAACATAAACTTTGTACCGAGGAAGCCCCAAGGCTTCCATTTAACCTTCTAAGGAAATCACTTGTGGAGAGATGACAGCTCCCCAGATCCAAGATAGACAGCCAGGTCTGGCTGCCACCCTCCACAGGCATGGTTCTGACTTTTTAAGAGATGCATTTGCTTGGCTGCTGAGTGGATCATTTTGACCTAGTAAACAAGACAGTTTCTTCCTTTCCTATACTTTCTTGTGCCCTCAAAGTTACGAAAAATAAAATCACCTCATGCCCCAGGAAAACAGGAATAGGAAATACAGAGGAGATGGAACTCCCCTCCATTCCCTTCCCCCTCACCAAAGAGGACAGAGATACAGTTTGAGGAGCATAGCTCCTTTTCATTAACTAATTCAATAGAAAATCTCAGCTTCTTCAAGCTAAAATGGGTTGCTTTCACTTTCTTATGACTAATAAATTAATGTATTTTCTTAATATGTTAATAACTTAATTATATTGCATTAAGTATTATTATTTGGAAGGGAAAGTTTTAGATTATGGAGAAATCCAAGACAACAGTGTCAATTTAAACGTTAGGTTTTGTTTGCTTGTTTGTTTGACTAAAAATTACTTTGCAAACTACTTTATTCAACTTAGAATTCAGGGAGCAAGAGACAGGTTCAGAGTCAGGAGGTGCTTGATAAGAGGGAGCATACTACAGAAGTCAGCACTGGCTTTGGAGTTTGAGAGACCTGGGTTAGCATCCTGACTGTAACTTATTAGTTGCATGACCCTGGACAAATCATTTCCCTTCTCTGAACCTTGCCCCTATAAAATGAGGATTTATTTGGCTTTGTTTGAGTGAGGAAAGGGCTTTATAAAACTTTAAACACAATCAATACATGAATCATGGTTGTTACTATGACCTTGAGCACAGGACGATCAAATGAAACACACATTAAATTCTGGAAGGAAGCAGACTCCTTATGGACCACCTTATAGCTTCTTGGATTTTGGGACCAAGCTGAACCAGTCTAAGAACCTTTCTATAAGACAGACCTTCAAATACAGATAATTACTGATTCTTTCCTAAATTCTCTTTTCTTCAATCTCAATGAAAGGCACACTATATTTTTAAGGCCATTTTCATATGGAGAAGTGATTGATGAAAAATGAAGAAAAAGCATTTTATGCAAAGGAAGAGACATATTAAATATCAAAGGGTGTGGGGTATGGCTAGTAGTATGGATGAGCATTTTTATATATAATATGAATGAAAAAAGAACTTTATTTTAATGTAAACCATTAAAATATATGTATGAAGGAACAGTTTTCAGATGGAGTTTTGGACAATTTTTGGAAAGAAAATACTCTGTGGTATAGATTTGAGCACATCTGTTTGTTAACAATGTAGAGTAATGCTTCACTTGCATGGGAATAGGAAAATATTTTTTATTTATTAAGAATAGAGAAATCTGAGTGTGAAGTAAAAGCTTGAAAGGCACTGGAAAAACAGTGTGCCTTGTAGAAAATTTGAGAGCTGGCTACCTCATCTAATTTTTTTATACATGTTTTCTGACTAGAGGGTTAAATCTTTTTTAATGAAATAATTTTAATATGATTTATGGAATGATAAACATTGGAGACTGAGGTATGATTTTAAAAGGAGCATTGATTTGATAAGGGAAATTTTGAGATTTAGGACTTCTTTACATAAAAGTGAGCCACTGTGAGTCAAGAGGTTCTCATTTAAGCTGATGAACAAAAGACAGCAGCAGTGGATGAGGATAAGAATTGAGGATACAGCAGGAAATTGGAAGACAGCTGTGACAGAAGCAGTCAGATAAAAGAAGGCTTCAGAGAATTAACATCTTTGGCCAAGAGCTCTGAGTTTCAGTAGAAACTGTTGCCATTCACTAGTCACTTGGAAGGGGGCCTGGAATCAGAAAGACTTGTCTTTCTGAATTCAAATCTAGCCTCAGACACTTACTATCCGTGTGACCCTAGGCAAATCACTTAACCCTATTTGTCTCAATTTCCTCATCTGTAAAATGAGCTGGAGAAGGAAATGGCAAGCTACTCCAGTGTCTTTTTGCCAAAAAAACCTCAAATGAGATCACAAAGTGCTGATTGCAACTGTAGTGACCAAATAACAACTACTACCAGTTGGGGTGGGGTTTGGGAGGGATTTCAGCTCCCTACTAGCCATTTGTCTTGTTTATTTCAGACTAAACATCATTTTTCTCAGTATAGAAAACAAAGTTATAGTTAAATGAGTTCAAGCCACTAGGCTAAGGTGAACCTTGTCCCCAGGCACTGCAGATACTTGGAAGTGTCATCTTTGAAAAATTGTGTAAAATGGTAGAGGCATTTGCAGGACTCAATAAGAGCAAATATCTTGATTTTCAAAAATGGATTATTTAACCTAGACCAACAAGCTTCACTTTGGTTCTCAGGAAAATTATAGAGCACACTATTAAAAGAAAGAAAGTAAAGCATCAACACTCAGAAGCCAGCATTATTTTATCAAGTATGAGTCAGATCAGATCAAATTAATTTCTTTTTGTGGCAGAATTGATAGACTAATAGATCAGAGAAATACCATACAATGACATAAGCAAAGCATGAGACTAAAGTCCTCCATGATAGTTTTGTGGACAAGATAGAAAGGTGTCAATGTGATCATACTGTAAATAGGTGGCTTGGGTTGATTGACCAAATCCAAATAGTAAAAATTAAAGGATTCAGTCAACTTGGAGGGAACTCTATGGTCATTTACAAACTCTGTTTTGTTTTGTTTTGTCTTTTGGACAGTCAGGACAAATTTATAATCCTATGATATTTCTGGTACTGTCCACAATTTCTTTTTTCTTTTTGCATTTTTTTTTGTTACAAACTTGACCATCATCAACAAATACAAGCATTTCCTTATGCAAAGAACAGAAAAAGAGGACTGTATATTATATGCTATATGGAAGAGCTAGGTGATGCAGTAGGTAGAGTTCTGGGTCATCTTCCTGAATTAAAATCTGGCCTCAGACACTTACTAGCTGTGTGACTCTGTGCAAGTCACTTTACCCCATTTGTCTCAGTTTTCTCATCTGTAAAATAAGCTAGAGAAGGAAAAGGCAAACTACTGCAGTATCTCTGCCAAGAAAGCCCCAAACGAATGATGCAAAGTTAGATATAACTGAAAAATGTCTGAACTATAACATATAGCATATAAAACCATGAATCTATATTACTGACAGTTTAGTACATATAAAGTTTAACATGATACATTTCAATACTATTCCCTTTTGAACTGTCTTCTATTGAACATATTTTTTAAATGCCATGTTGATACTTTTTGGTGTCACTATCACTACACCTTCTGTTCTCTCCATCAAAGAATGTTAAAACTTCCTTTTAAATAAATAAATATAGTAAAGCAAAACAATTCTGTCCCTTGGCCTTATCTGAAAATGTATATGTCAATCTGTACTTCTAGTCTAATCTTTCTCTACAAAGATCAGAGAAACATGATTCATCACCGGTCTTCTGGGGTCAAAATTGGTCAAGGGATCGATGATTGTTCTTACATCTTTTATGGTTGTTTTCCCATTTTCTTTTGCAATGTTATAATTATTATATAGATTATTCTTCTTACCTTGTTCTGCATCAGTTCAGAGAAGTCCTCTAGAGCTTCTCTGAATTCATCCTCTTCACCATCTTTCAGAGATCACAGAAAATACCTCAAAACCTGCCAGATCTTTGAGTATAGTGGTCCATCTTGGCCAGGTGATTTAGACTCTCTCTTTGATACTATTATGTTAAATATGTTTTTTTTTATTTTATTCATGACTTTGGTGAAGCCATAGATGGGATAATTACCAAATTTTTTAAGTGGAGAGAGCTAGCTAATATGTTGTACAATAGAATTGGTATCCAAAATGACCTTACTAGGCTAGAAAATTGGACCAATTCTAAAAAGATGAAACATAATAAGTGTAAATTCTTTCAGCTGAGTTAAAAAGTCAACCACACAACTTTTTGATTACTGCTTCCTGCATTTGGAAGGTCCAATATTCAAGTGACTTCCCATGACATCAGTACTTATCTGTATCCAAGCTACAATTCTAATTCATGAATGTTATTTTAATAAATCTCCATTCCTCTAAGAAAGAATACATTCCATATAATTGGCATTTAAAAAGTTTGAGAGACATAATTTCTGGGTAATTTAATCATTTTATTAATAATGCCAGCATTTTAATAAAAGGGTGGTCATTTGGCCATCTCTCTCTTAAACCAAAGACAATCCATGACAACAGGCTTACAGTTTATACGTCCACTGGAAAAGGGTTGTTCCCTAAGGTGATTGGTTGTAAGAAAATGAATATTACAATAAGGGATTGAATCTATTCAAATGAACTTTGATTATGTCTTTACTTCTAAGTTGCCCTCCTCCCCACCTTGGGCAATCTTTCCCCACCTGGGTGAAGTCTAAGCAAGAGTATTAAGAAAGTTAGTCCAATCTCATTATTGGTAATGTCTTTCAAGAGACTGAACTTTTGAAATCAGGACTTTAGAAAAAGGGGGAAACTTTGGATCTCTCCAAATCATTGACCATTAATGATCATTTCTCTCCATACCTCTTTCATATCTCTTACCACTTCCAGCCTCCTTCCCTTCTGAATTCCATCACACCTTTTTACTTGTAGACAGGAACTATCATGTTAGATGTAAAGGCTTGATTTATTTAGCCATTTATTTATTTATTTAACAGTTGTTTGTGGTAGACAGTAACAAGTCTGAAAACGTAAGACTATAAATAAATGGAAAAGCATAAAGAGAAGAATAAAAGTGAGATTGAGTTAATAGAGGCCAGAAGCAGAAAGAGGACAATTTGGAGATTTTATAAAGACAAGATGGCTGCAAAGATCTAATTCAGCAAGCTGTTGAAAATGTGAGGACATAGGAAGAGGAACATTAGCAGGTTTCTGAAACCTATCCACAAGTGCTGCCTAAACCCAGTTACCCCAGAGAAGCAACCAGAAAAGAAATGTTGTGTCCTGAGTATCCAAAGGAGATACTCAGACAAGGGAGTCATCACAAGTTCAGAGTCTGGTCGTAGTTGTTCAGTTTTAAGAACGCTAGTCTATCAGTTTGTTTACATGGCAACTAGGCAGCACAGTGGAGGAAGTGCCCATTCTGGAGTCAGGAAGACTCTTCTTCCTGACTTCGAATCCAGTGTTGGACACTTATTAGCTGCATGACCTTGGAGAAGTCACTTAACCCCATTTACCTCAGTTTCCTCACCTGTAAAATGAGTTGGAGAAGGAATGGCAGATCGCTCCAGTATCTCTGCCAAGAAATCCCTAAGTGGAGTCATGAAAAGTCAGCAATGAATGAAAAGGGACTAAACAACAACAAAATTTGGCTCATACCATCCAAACTCAAAAAATCAAGATACACAAAAATAATACCAATTTACGAATTTACACTGAGAAATATAAATACTCAATGGACCAAGTTATTCATTTCAGTTGGCCAGTACATCACTTCCCAGGCCGAAAGTCTACTAGGAAAATCCAAAATTTTTCTTGGTGCACAATGAACCTAACCAAGGCAACTGGTTGAAACTAATTGAAAGCGACTGTGTTATGACTGCATGGCTTTCTCGGAGAATCCCCCAAAATCACACAATACAGTCAGGTCTCAGAACTTACTGATAACATCATGACCTGTACTAAAACCACAATCAAATAACAATGCACTGTCTTGTTTTTACATTCGTTAGGGATTCTTCCATGGGGAACGAGAGCAGAGTTGTGCTGTTAAATGTTTTAACAACTGGAATCTCAGGGGAGTGGGGGGAGAATGTATATACACATACGTTTAAGTTTAATTTGCATCTTCTTAAATCTAAAAGTTCAACGAAACAGTAAGTGAAGTCTTGGTTTATAGTAAAAGATGAAAATTTAATAATCTTCTTCTGTGCTAGTTAGTACTGGCTCCAGCACATCCCTGGACATGAACTAAAAAAATGTAGTAGCATATATATAGATGGATAGATAGACAGACAGATAGATAGATAGATAGATAGATAAATAGACAGATGTAGATATAGATAGATATAGAGATATATATTTATACATACACACACACATATATCCATATATGTATATGCACATGGATGTGTATGTATATCTGTGTGTGCACACGTACATGTACACATATACATACATGTACACACAATATATATACACAAATATACACATATACATATATGCATGTATGTATATACATTATTTATCTATATACATATGTGTAGTTGTTGGACAAAGCAGGCACACAAGTAACAAAGTGGACAATTTAGCGGGGTTAGAAAGAGGATAGGGGTACACAAAAGGTAGACTGGCCAGAGATGCATTTACATCAGGAAAAAGGGTGGTCTGTCCCACAAAAAAGAGGTCTAGGGGTGAAGAGGTAGTCCCACCCATTCAGGAAAGGAACACCATGGCTACAGTACCAGACCATGTAAGAGAATAGGGTTATAGTACACAAAAAAGGAAAGCAGGAAAGGAATTTGGGTCCTCCTGAATAACATAGACAAGCAGAGACAGAGCACCATAAAGTACTAAACCAGCAATCTCTGAGTTGCAAGCAGAAACTGATATACCTGGGACACTATGGGAAGAAAGTATACTGTGTATATATTACCACACAGGACAAAGCCCCAGAAGCGCCATCCTAGTTACAACTGTGACACCAAATAACGGTTTTCTTGCCTCAATAGAATTGTAGTTGGGCAAAATGTCAGTATTAGTCACCTTCCACTGGATATACTGCCATAAAACCTGTGAGCTATTACTGACCCCTTCCCCCTCCCCTCACACTATCTTTCCTCATGTCCCAATCACTTATAGTTACTATGATTTAGTTTACCTAATGATGTTTAGGAGACATGCTGGTCTCATCCATGGTACATTTACAAGTCATTGGAGAGGGTGTCTTTTGGACATTGTTCCCAAATTCTGCAGATGCACTCTATTTGAGACACATATCCGCCGATCAGTAACTGTTGTTTCTAGTTATCTGTCTCTGTGTTATATGGGAATTCTGGTAACCCAATACTAATATAAGGATGTTGTAGCTGAGTCAGGCCCCCTGTATGTTCACAACTAATTCAAAACTAACAGAAAAGGAAGACTTATTGGGAAAAAAGCAAAGGTATCACAAAAAGACAACAAACATTCTGTAAAGTGGGTTTGTGTGGCAGCAGGCAAGGAGATATTGCCAAGCAAGTAGGCCCATTGCCAACTTGATAGCATGTATGTAAGAATCTCCAGTGATTTTTAGCAACATCTTTTGCCTTTCTTTCTTGCCCCAATCCCCCAGACTATGTACATACTTCTTATGAAACTCTCCAGCTCCTGGGTTACAAAGCATCCCAAAATGTAGAGAACTGCTCTAAATCCTGTAGTGTCTGGGAAGAAGGATGCTTAGCATCAGTGGCATGCTTTAAAATGTTTAAGAGCCAACTAGGGGTGGGGGCAGAGAGGGGGAATTATACAAGATGTACTTTTAAAATTAATCTGTGTAATTAACATTTTCTCCACCACTTTCTTAAATCAATATTTAAAAAAAATAAATCAAATCCTGATTTGTAGCATTTCAATTTCTGAGGTGTAAACATTCACAATGAAAATTAAACAATTAGCTCCCGGAGCAGGTTCAAGTTGGCTCCAGTATTCCTCTACGTTAAATCCTACAGGCCAGCATGGAAGGTCTATTAGTGAAGAAATGTAAAGGACAATGAAACAATTCCTTCATCTGGAGTATTGGAGTAAGGACTAAGAAACCAGAGTGTAAGAATTTTGTGCTCTCTCTAAGCTTAGGATAAGAACTGGAGAACAGTCAAATATTGGCTTATCTGTCTTTTTGGATGATAAAATAAAAACACATAGCCAGATAGGGATGTATCTGCAAGGGTTAAGAGTTCCTGGTAGGAAAGTAGCTTCAGATCTGAAAGTGATAATATCCCACAGGCAAGAGCTACCCTTAACTCAGAGGTCAACACAGTGACTTCTGCTAGAAGGTGCTCAGTAAATATCTGTCAAGTTGAGTGGTATCCAAGGAAGGTGATAAGGTCAGGAAAAGTAGAAGACAGGGATTGAGGAAAGGCAGGATTTCAGCAAGAACAGAAAAGAGACCCACAAGGCCACAATAACCTAATAACTTAGGGGATAAAGCAAAAATGCCTCCAAAAAGCTTTCCTACTTACCCTGCAGAGAGTGTAATCAGGGACAAGGGGCAAACAGGAGGGACAAATAGTCTAGCCATAATGTTATCAAGGCCTGAAGCACTGGAATATCAGAGACAGATCAATGATGCATTGGACCTAGAATCAGGAAGACTTGAGTTCAAATCCAAAGAAAGGCATTCTTTCTATACTAGTAGTAGTAGTAGTAGTTGTTTGTCCTTCATTTTTGAAGAAGACCATGACATCAGAGAAATGATGACATGACTTGCACTTGACTGTTTTAGTGAGGGAGGACTGTGCAAGGTCACCAGCCTCACTTTCTCCTCCTGAACCATTTGGATCCAGTGATCAGACATTCATCAGGATGACTGAAGATGGAGGGAGATGCAATGGGAGACTTTGGCCTTTTTAGGCTAGACCTTTTGACATACACACTTCGAGGGAGGTAACACCCATTGCGTAAATAAGCCCCTTTAAGAAGTAGTCAGGGAATGGCCCTTTTAATGAATAAAATAAAAGATAGCTAAATCAAACTGGGAGGGAAAGAGAAAATGTTAATTATTGATAATCGGTAGTAAGAAGAGGAGGAATATTTAGTATCATTATTTCAGTCTTCTAATTTACTGGACATCAGATAGAAATACTCCAGGGACAAGTCAATAACTTACTATTCATCTTTTATACTTAAATGTTCTGTTCTGTTGATTGCTTTTTATAATTGAATCATGTATTGAGATGTAAGTTTATCATCTGTAGGTTTAGTAAAAGCAAATTTGGAATGATTCCAGTGGTAGATAGAGTGATGGGGATGATATATCAGCTTCATCCTATTGCTATATAATTTTGATTTCTTCTGCTATTTCTCTATGTTTTTAAATTCTACTTAACTTGAATATGATAAGCATTTTGGTATAGAAACATCTATTAATATTTTTAATTGAGTCTTTTATTGATCAATTGTTTTCTGGGTGATTATGGCCAACAATTTAGTCTGTGATTAACAATCCTATTTCAATATAGTTTATTTGTTGAATTCTCAATGGATATTTTGATGCTCATATTTGTGACACAGCAATTTATTGTCCAGAAAATGAGAGCCCAGATGAAGGATATAACTAGCTTATGGTCATAGTGAATTTTAGACTCAACTCCTGGGTCCCTCAGACTGGCAGGAGAGCCTTCATGTTGTCTTGTCAGGCTTCTGAGACATTTCCCAGACATCTCTTCACCATTCTACCTCGGCTTTAATCATCAGCTTCATCTTTCACCATCTGCCATGAGTCAATAAACATTTATTGAGCACTATTATGTTCCAGACACTGTGTTAAGTGCTGTTCTCAAGGAGTTCACAATCTAATGGGAGAGATAGCTTGTGAACAATGATGTGTAAATAAGACATATACAATGTAAATTGGAGACAGTCTCAAAGAAAAGGTTAGATTAATTAAGGAATGACAAAGTCTTCTTGCAGAAGGTGGAATGAGACCTTACAGAAGCTGGGGGAATCCAGAAGGCTGACATGAGGAGGAGAGAATTCCAGGATTGGGGGGGACGGCTGACAAAAATGCCCAGAGACATAAGTCATATTCAAGGAATGATAAGGAGGATAGTGTCACTGTATCTCAGGATACCTGGAAGTGGGTGAGGTATAAGAAGGTTGGAAAGCGTCAGATTATGAAAGATTTTGAATGCCAAAGAAGATTTTGTATTTGATTCCAAAGGTAATAGGGAGCCACTGGAGTTTACTGAATGTTGGTGGGTGGTTAGGGTACCATGGTTTTACCTGTGCTTTGGGAAGATGAATTTGACAGGTAAGTGGATGTTGTACTGAAGAGTGGAGAGACTGTGGAGAGACTTGAGGCAGAGAGACCAAGTACACAGCTACTGTAATAGCACAGACATGAAGTGATAAGGGCCTGTACCAAGGTGGTATCAGTGTAAGAGGAGAGAAAGAGAATATATGACAGATTTTCTGAAAGTAGAATGGACAAGACTTGGCAACAGATTGGAAATGAGGAAAATGAGAAAAAGAGGAAATAAGAGAAATAATGTGAGGAGTCAAGGATAACAACTAGCTTTTGAATCTGGGTGAATAGAAAAAGGCTAGAAAAGTTAGGAAGTGGATAGGTGTTTAGAGGAAAAATAATTAATGAGTTCTGTCTTGGACAGGTTGAGTTTAAGATATCTATAGAACATTCAATTTAAGTTGTACAATAGGCATTTGAAGAATGGGAGTCAGGAGAAAAGTTAGAGTTGGATATTCAGATCTGAGAATCATTAGCAGAGAGAGGATAATTGAATCCAGGAGAGCTAATGAGATCACTAAGTGAAATAGAAAAGAGGGAGAAGAAAAGAAGTCCCAGGGGACACCCACCCTAGAGATGGACAGACCTGAAGATCTAACAAAGGAGACTGAGAAGGAGCAGTCATGTCATTCTAGACAAGTGCTAAATTTTTGTAGCCTGCTGTCACATGTTGCAGTTTTTGCCATATTCCATGCATAAGCCACATTCCTCACTAAGTCTAGGCTGCTTAAGTATAGCTACTCTCTAATTTCTGGTGACAATGATCTGGTCCCAAAATGCCATCATAAATCCCTCCATTTCTTCAAACAACACCTCTTGATTCTGGCACTCTCTCTGTTAATTATTTCCTGTTTCTTCTATATTCAGCCCGCTCTGTATACATAGGTTTGCATGTTGTCTCCTTCCTTGTATTGTAAGCTCTGTAAAGACAGGCACTGTCTTTCCCCTTTTTTGTATCCTCAGAGCTTACCAGTGTCTGGCACATAGTGAATGCTAAACACATGTTTATTGATTTATTGAAATCTTAAGTTGGCCACTCATCCCACACTTCTATGATCATATGTTGTGGGTTGAGTTCACATGGATCCCTACCTCAGAGGACCTTTTGATTTTACTCGTGGATCTTAGCCATTTCACAGATCACATTCATATGGAAATGACTTTCATTTACATCGGACAATTTCAGTGATATATAGTATAGACCTGTTGTCAGTTGTCACTATTGTTTTCCGAAGGGATGTCGGTTCCAGAAGTTTTTCTACAAATTCTTGATGATTGCTGTTACTTTAACTCTTTCTTGAATTAAAGCCAAGTTACACTGTGCAAGGTAAGGGTGACTGCCATCTTTTTTTAGAACCAGACACTCCCTGGATATTTACAAAATGCCTTGGTACTTGGGTGACTCATCATGGCCATCTCCATGTTCTCTGACCTTGACCCAATATCACATTGTGCTCTCAGTTCAGTTAAGGTCGCCCCATCTTCATAGTCCATGGGCACATATAAAACTCCTGTCCACCAGGCTCTGCCCAACTTTTCTGTGGTGAGTGAGACTGTTCTACAATCTTTCTTTATTCACCTTCATCTAGGACTGGCATCTATCCTCCAGCCACCTAGTCCTGCTATGTCTTTAATACAAACCTCTCCTCCCAAGGAAACAAGAAGGCACCTTCTCCACTTTTTGCCTGCTCTTCTTCTACTTACAGGGCAAAATCTTCCAGCAAGATGAAACCTGCTTTGGATATTCTGCTCATGTGCATCCCTCTTTTGGGGTTGATATCCCCTAGCCATGCTGACTGCACCTTAGACATAGCTTTGGATGGAAAAATATCAGCAGCTCTTTCCTCACAAGGTAACTGACCTGGGGAGAAATAGAGTGTGAAAGATCAGATTCTTTATCTAAATGCCTCCTTCCCAAATCTCAACAGCAGACCTTACATTCTTTAGTTCACAAGGGAATCTTTACTCCCTCTTGGTCCTGGGCCACAATCTAAAAGCTGGTTTCCCCAGAGACTAGCTCCAGGATCCCCAGTGGGGTACCAGGAGAGTCACAAGAGAGAAAGTAAGATTTAAAGGATTAGGTGAGCAAAAAAACATCCAGCCCCCTCTTCTCCCCTTTGGGGTGTCAGCCTGCAGCTAAGGGCAACCTCTTTTGTACAACTGTGCTCGAGGAGGGCACATTGGCTTCCTACCCTGAAGGTAAATGCCTGAAGTGAAGTACCCTCTAACCCCACATCCCAAGTTATTATCTTCAACCTTTTTCCTGTCCTTCCTCTACTCCAATTAATTTTTTAGTCTTTTAACTAAAGTTAAAAATTTTTAGTTTTTTATTTTTAGGTTTTTTTTTTTTACTAAAGTTGGTTTTAACTAGGTTTAGTTTTCCCCCTATTAATAACCATGAATCTCTTTCTCCTTGTTCCCATTTCCTCTCAGAGGCTGGTGCAAGGGGATATCTGGTTTCCCTTTCCCCCTCAGTCTTGGTGCAGTGGATAGAGCACCACTGCAGGAGTCAGGAGGATCTGAGTTCAAATCTCACCTCAGACACTTGACATTCACTAGCTCTGTGACCTTGGGTAAGTCACTTAACCCCAATTGACTCATCCTGGGTCATCTCCAGGCATCCTGATGAATATCTGGTCACTGGATTCAGATGGCTCTGGAGGAGAAGTGAGGCTAGTGACCTGCACAACCCTCCCTCACTCAAAAACAAAGTCAAGTGCAAGTCATGTCATTGTTTCTCTGATGGCATGGTCTTCTTTGGCAATGAAGGATGAGCACACATACCTTATACCCCTTACTCACTTTTTTTCCCCAAATCCTCTCCCCTGACCATTTTATGTCATCTGGTCATTCCCTCTCTCTAACCTATCTTTCTCATTCCCTCACTCACTTATTTCAGCTCAGCAATCCATGGAGAAAAGGGGTGGGGTGAGAGGGGAGGACATTTAGGAATAAGACATGAATGAGAGTTCTCTCTCCCCCCGGCATCAAGCAACAACTCTGCCTCCCTTCAGGGGTTGTGATCACCAGCTGTTCCTGTGTTTATGGCTGTTTCTCCTGGAATATCCAAAATGGAAATGCATGCCACTGTCAGTACAATCCTGTTGACTGGACCAGTGCCCGCTGCTGCCAGATAAACTACCAAAAGAACAACTGACCTCAATTAGCTGGCCTTGAATAGAATCATAACCCAAATTGCACTGGCATTGGCTCCATCCCTGCTCTCTGCTCTTACTCAAAGTCTTCCTTGGCCAGGAACCCTTCTGCTTCCCTGTAGCTCTCTCAGTAGGTCTCAGACTTCATCACTGCATAATGTACAGCTTTTTTTCTGTATGTGAGGATTACTAATCCTGACCCATAGGCTTCTACTCTGAGGCAGAAGTGGTGTTGGATGAGGAAGATGTAGCCATTAAGATTGGGGCTCAAGAAGAGAAGGTTTTCTTACAGAGAGGGAGTCATGACTGTGTATGGGGGGAGGGGGGAAGGAACACACTAAACCACCAAATTCCCCCCTCCAAATAGAAGATATCTCATTCTTGTCTCCGATAACTTTTACCACTTACCACTTGAGGAAACCACTGGTGAGTTGTTTTTTCCTCTTTAAATTGTTATTTTAGGACTGACTATAACTGGACTACATGTATGTGGTCCAGTCTTTCTCAAACTCAGTTTTTTGTGTGTTTAGTTCTATATTGCTATAATATTAGGTATTTGGATTCATAAACTATAAAGAAAGGACCCCAAGCAGAAAAGGGACTAACTCTTGAAACCTGTTCTAACTGAGGCTTACCCTTTATCTGCTCTCTAAAGCAGTCCCCTCCCCCCCTTAGAAGCAGAAACCATCCATAAGATGAGTTGGAAATTTGAGCAGAGAAAATCAAGTTCCGTCCTGGCCATGTAGCAGAGGAAAGAAAAGAAGCTAGCCTGAGAAGTTGTATTTTCATCAGTGACCTAGATTAAGATTACTTTACAGTGGGATTTGAATTCTATGCTCTGTACTTTATCAATTCAGTATTCTGGAATTATTTTATTTTACCTTCTTTCTCCTAGCTTCTAATAAAGTTGTCTTAAGAAAATCTCCACCTCTATCTCAAGTAAATTAAGGAAAAGAAAAGGAGCATACATTCTTTTCAGTCATTTGAGTTGTGGCCAACTCTTCATGACCCCATTTGAGGCTTTCTTGGCAAAGATACTGGAGTGGTTTGCCATTTCCTTCTCCAGCTCATTGTACAAATGAGGAAACTGAGCAAATAGGGTTGAGTGACTTGTCCAAGGATCACACAGTTACTAAGTTTCTGAGGTCAGATTTGAACTCAGTAAGATGAGTCTTCCTGACTCCTCTCACCCCCCTCCTCACTCTATCTACTGTACCACCTTGCTATCTCTCCAAGTCACCTACAATTATATTTATTCTCTTAGCAAAAGTCCTTAGGAAGAATAGGTCCCTTCTAGGAGAAGAAAAGGTGTCTAGATACAAATCCAAGCTCCTTTGGAATCACATTAATTCTAGATCCCATGACTAGATTTCTCTGAAATTCTTTCACTTCCTGGTCTAGGATCTAGCTATAAAAAGGGCTCCATAGACTCCTTTCTTAATCTTGTCCCAAAAGTTGACTCTTCCTCCTTTTTAACTCTCAAGGTAGCTATTCATATTGCCTGATTTATGTGTAAGTCACTTGGTGGGGGGAGGCCGTCATTATACATTAGTGTTCCAAATCCTACATTTGAATAATGCATTCTTAACATTGTTTTGACTGCCCCAGAAATGAGTACTTTCAGAATAATCATATAAAGGGGAAGATGGTATTTCATTACAATGCTGGGATATGGGATTTGACTTCTAGCTAAGGGCAGAATCAATGGTTGGAATAATGCATTTGATTAAATATGAGTCAGCTATGTTTAATCAACCAAGAAAAAGTCCAGGGGGAACTCTTGGAAAAACTACAGTGGGCATTTTATTTAAGTGACTTTTATTTTTCACTTGAAGATATTTGTCAAAGAAGCTGAAAAGCTGGAAGTCTAGGACCCTCTTTAAGGTGCTCTTATCAACCTCTTCTTCAGCCCCCTGCAACTTCCCAGGTTTGAAGTGCCTGAAATGCATTTCCATCAAACCCACATTGTTGTTTCCAGAAGGGTTCCATGTTCACTGCCAATAAATTAGTGAGGCTACTGAACTCCATTCTGAAGAGAAGTGGTGCTGGGATCTGTCCAGGCTGACTCTCTCCACCAGGGCTCATTGGCTGCCACAGAATGTTCTTACTAATCTGCTGGTTTCCTGTCCTTTTAAGAGAGATGGGGTTGGGATATAACTAGAGGGGTTATTTTCAAAGTCTGTTCCTTTTTGTCGTGTGAGATGTCTCTGACTGTCATGTTTTCCCAATAAAAATCTCAACTTAAAAAAAAAAACTAATTCAATCCTAAACTGCAACTAGAGAAATATAATTTGCAGAATAACAGATGGAGTGGGTCTCCTAAGCTCTGTCCTAGTCAGACCAGCTTAGTACCATATTCAGTTCTAAGCACCACATTTTAGGAAAGCCAAGCTGAAGCAGGTCCCATATAGGGTAATCAGAATGGTGAGAGTACTGAAGACCATGCCATATGAATTTCTGTTAGAGGAATTGGGGATATTTGGGGGAGATATGATAGAATAACTGTCTTCAAGTGTTTGTGGTGCTGTCGTGTAGAATCTCAACATAAGGAGAATTTCTCTAACAATTAGAGTTGTCCACTTGTGAAATGGACTGCCTTAGCAGGTTTTCAAGTCAAGACTTGAATGTTCATTTTGTAGAGATTACTGTTCAGCTATTTTTTGAACTTGATGGACTTGAGGTCTCTTGCAACTTTCAGTTGGGATTTTGTGATTTCGCTTGATACTAAATATAAACTGTCCTGAGGATGATAATGATTAACTCATATTTATAATAGCATTTTAAAGTTTAAAACAAAACAAAGCTTAAGAAAGTAAATTGCCTAAAGTCACACAGCAAAAGATGAAATCCCAGTTGGACCCAGGTCCTCTGCTTGGATGTTCAGTGCTCTTTCAACAACACTACACAACTGATGGACACCTAAAGTAATACAGGAATTATGGAGGACAACGAAGGACAATGAATTCATCCTCCTATCTTCCCACACCACAATCTTTGCTGTCCAACCAAGAACAAAGTTGTGATTAGCCATCTGAGGATATAAAGTGTGTCCTGCTTCCCAAGGAATACTGGAGTAGCCAGGAATGCTGTTTGAATTTTCAGGTGATTCTCTGACTCCGTCCTCTTATGACTGGAGGAATTTCCATCTGAGTCCCTGACCTTCTTTCTGTCTAGTCATTTCCTCTTAGCTAAGTTGAAGTACTATTTCTACAATCACAATATCTCTGACTCAATAGTTTTCCTGAATTCTGCCCAGAGATTTTTCCTGAATTAATTTGTCTCATTCTTGGGCACATTTAGGTACTATTAGACATCTTCCTGTTTAGTCATCATTAGAAGTATTCTAGTTAAAAACTGACAGCGATTTTCCTTTATGAGAAAAAAAACAAAACTTGCTTTCCCCTTTTATTTTTTCCCTCATTTCCACCCTGGAGTCATCCTTTATAATGAAGAATGAAAAAGGGAAAAGTATCTCCCCCTTCTCTGTTTTTTTTCTGCCTCCCTATCTTCTTCTCTCCATCCCTCCCTTCCTCCTTCTCTCTCTCTCTGCCTCAGGACCCTTCACTCTACAAAAAAGTAGGATATTTCTCCTATTTCTTCTTTTAGAACAAGCTTAGTCACTATAATTTACAGCATTAGTTGTAATTGTTTTGGTTGATTGTTATGACTGATTGAACTTATTTTCAAGCTATTTGAAACTGGGGTTGAAAGCTCCAACCAGGACTCAGAAAAGAATGATCCTTAAGACATCACGAATTGAGGGAATGGTTTGACTAGGACAAGACCCCCTTGATTCAAAACCATGGACTCAGGTGAAGTGGGTTAAGGATGTATCAGGATTTCCTCAATTCAAAACTGACTTCTTCCTTAAGCAGTTTCCACAAACTTCCTTAAGAAATTATCATTTTTCTTCTTAAGAAAGGGAAAACTCCCTCCATTGACCTTCTTAGCTAGCAGAGCTTGGAATATAGATGATACAACTTCGGTCTTAGGGGAGAAGCTGAGGAGCAAGACTTTCAAAGCAAGAAAGAAAAGGATTAATAGTATTAATAAGGTCTTTCAATCTCATTTTCTTTTCCTTTTCTTGTTTCCTTCAGATTGAGCAGAATGGCAGAGATGAGACTTGAATCTGTTTTCATATTGTGTGGGGTGTGTATGTGTCTTTGAATCTCTCTCTCTCTCTCCTCTGTTTTTTCTGCCTCTCTATCTTCCTCTCTCCTTCCCTTCCTTTCTCCTTCTCTCTTTCTCTGTGCCTGCCTCTCCCCTTCTCTTCCTCTCTCTCTCCTTTTTCCTCCCTTCCCCTCTTTCTCTCCCTCTCCGCTCCCCTTTGCTTCTCTTTTGGTCTCTGTGTTTCTCTCTCTCTCCCCTCTCTCTTTCTTCCCCCCTCTCCCTTCATCTTTCCCTTCCTCTCTCTCTCCTCTCTCCCCTCTTTCCTTTCTCTTATAAGAGAGGGCATCTTGGAGGGAGGGATAGATTGAGCCCAGAAAGAGTATTATTTTCCCCTCTCCCTACTGACCAGAGAAAACAGATCAGTAAGAGACAACACGTAGAACCACAACCAGATAATGATGCATGAGGACAAACATGGGCACAGATGAATGGAAAAAGACAGTCACTCAAGGGAGGAAGCAACTGCAAGAAGCTTGAATCCTTGAACCAGAAAATAATGCCTGCTATGAACTCAAGAAAGGATTTCCAGTCTCTAGGAGTTATGAATTTGCCCTTTAGTCACATGATTTTTTTTGTGTGCCTCATTACCATCATACTCTAAGTTTAAACTCATTCTTCCCCTGAATCTTGTATATATTGATGGGAGACTATTGCCCAGGCTTTTAAATTTTGTTTCTTTTGTTTTTACTAATTATTATTACTGTAGCACATTAGTAATTAATATCCTAAAAGCTAGCTGAGGCTAATAATCAGGGGGAAGCATACTAGTGGGGGGAGGAGGGTTGTGTCCATGTCACTAGCAATCCTAGATAAGAAACTAAGCAGCAACATCCATATTTTCCAGGGCAGAGAAGGGAGATCAGTGAGAAGGCAGGAAGTCAGCTACATGGCTTAGTGGAATGTTCATGTTCATCCTTCATTTTTGAAAAGGACCAATGATATTATGGGTTATGTCTTGACTTATGCATAAAATGAATGGAAGAGCCTTATTCCTTTTCCAGAGTCACTGACATCCAGTGGCAGGACAAAAATCAAGATGAATGGCAATGGCCTAGGAAGCAGTGGATGACTGATATCTTTGATGTCTAACCAAGTTCCAATCACTCCACACCTCCTGCTAGAGCATCAGACTGGAGTCAGGAAGATTCATCTTCTTGAGTTTAAATCTGACCCCAGACACTTACTAGCTGTGTGACTCTATGCAAGTCATTTAACCCTATTTGCCTCAGTTTCCTCATCTGTAAAATAAGCTGGGGGAAGAAATGGCAAACTACTCCAGTATCTTTGCCAAGGAAACCTCAAATGGGGTCACAAGAAGTCAGAAACAATGGAAATGATTGATCAACAAAAGGACCTAGACTGAACCAGGGGTCCTACTCCAGGGACCTAAAGGTCATTTCCTTTCTCCCAAGCCAACATATTGCTGAGTCCTGGAGGTAAATGGACCAGCAGACAGAGGCTTCCTAGTGTTATTGGTTCCAGGTGCCCCATGCAATGTAGGAAGTGTTCACCCCAGGAGGAAGACACATGATTTCCTCCTATATCATGTACACCATAGCTATGTTAGCAAGTCCATTAAGCATATTTTTCTAAGAATTCACAGTGCAGAACATTTCAAAATATAACTAATTTCATTTTATCTTTCTTTGTATCCCATAGCACAATAATAAGTAGAAGAAAAAAACTTGTCTTGTGTAAGAGTGAATACGTTTGTCGCAAGAGTGCTAGAAACCCCAGTGACAGTCAAAATTTTTCCTAGAATCTGGGGACCCAATCTACCAGTGGGAGTGTGGGGGTGAGTTGGGGAGGGGGAAGCAGGAACCTGCACAAGTAATATCAGGAAATAAAAAGAAGGAAAACAATACAAGGCATAAAGACAAACAAAACAGACATGTTATCTGTAACAACCAATAAAATGATGGTTTACTTAGAAAAGCATAGGTATTAATTTTAGATTTGCATAGAGAATCAACAAAGAAGCTAATTGACAAATAAAAGCTTCATTAAAGTAGCAGAATAAACAATAAATCTACAAAAAATAAAAACATTTCTACAAATAATAACAAAATCCATGAGGAAACAATAGAAAGAAAAGTTCATTCACAATTACTATAAAATGCAAAAAATATCTGAGTCAATCTATCAATGCACACTCAGAACCCATAGAAATCCAATTATAATATACTCCTAAAAATAGAAAAAGAATGACATAAATACCTGGGGAAAGAAGAGTGTCAATATAATAAAAATAAAATACTACTGTAATTAATTTACAATCTAGTACAATGTCCATCAAAACCACCAAGGGTATATTTTCTGAATGACAAAATAATAAAAGAATTCACTTGAGCAAGAACTCTTTTTTTTTTTTTTTTTTTTGCAAGGCAATCAGGGCTAAGTGACTTGCCCAGGGTCACACAACTAGTAAGTGTCAAGAGTCTGAGAGATTTTCTGTTTTCATTCCTTTCACTGGCATCACCAGATTTTGTCTTTTCCCCCTTTACAGGAACAGGCCATGAGACCCAGGAAGAGCTGATCAGAGAGACCCTCCCTCAGGGGGAATAGCAGCTGAGAAATGACAACTGGGACAACTGGATGCTTTAGGCTTCTCCTGCTTTAATAATGTCTCATCAGTGGCAAGGATCAGCCTGCCTGGTTTTCTGATGAGTAGGTATTTTCTGAGCTTTGGCTTTCCTGAGGCCATTGTTCATTTCTGGACCCAGTCTGGGGTTCCATTCATGTTACAACAAAGTTGTCAAATGTGTTGTGAGTTGTTAGGGGTTGAGACTATTTGTTACAAAGGAAGGCTCCCTGCATAATGCAAGGGGATGGATATATTTAGAAATACAGGGAACATAAGAACAAAAGACATCAATAGAGGCTGAAAAATTAATTTTTTTAAAGAAAGAAAATATATATTTAGGTCAGGTTTGGTAGACAATGAGTCACCTGATGAACTTTAAATTTTAAAAAATACCTTAGCTAAGAGATAGGAAATAGCTTAATTTCAAGGTTTTCTGATGTTTCCTTAATATTTAAATTCCTATGGTCTTGTTGAAAAGAATGGATTCCATTTTTCTGTGAGTCATTAAGGGCACAGAGATTCTGGAACTAGGCCTGGGGTTATGCCAGTTGGGTTTGGGTTTTTTATTAAAAGTATCATCTTATTTTAGAAAACAGTAAGGATGTATTGGGGGGAGGGGGGAGAGGATGGTCTAGACCTGTGATTTCTTAGATCATAGATCTAGAACTTAAAGAGGCAGCATAAACCAGATAGTCCAAACTCCTCATTTTACAGATGAAGAAACTGAGGCCCTGCACTGCAAAGTTAAGTGCCTTGCCTGAGGTCACATCAGAGGCACTATGTTAACTCAGGTCTCCTGACTCCATGGTTAGTGCTCTTTCCATGCAGCAATGGGATACCTATTCAATGTTGGTTAAGTGAATTGGCCTATAATACACAACAGCTATTGTCACAGAACTGATCCTTATCAGTGAGAGGTCTGAACCCAGGACTTTCTGACTGCAGTGATGGTCTCTATTTTCTGCAAGCTTCTTCTTAGCAAATAAATATATGAGAAAATTTTAGTCCCATTAGAAGTTATCACTGTTGAGGGGTGGAGCCAAGATGGAGGAGTAGACGGACAGACCTGTAAAAGCTCTTCCCCCCACAGCCCATAAAAGACCTGTAAAAATGACTCTAAACAAATTCTAGAGAAGCAGAAGCTACAAAACGACAGAGTGTGTCCCGGGTCTGTCCTCGGGACCTTCGAGTGAGAATCTCCCTTCGGTGGGCACCGCTTCGGACGTCTCCGGACCTACCCCAGGGGACACTGTGGCAGGCAATAATCAGGCAATGCGCAGGAGGTTCATAGCTTTATTGCATGGAGGAGTCCCCCGAGCAGTTCAGGGCGTTGTCTTAAAAAGGGAAGTTCTTCCGGGCTGCCATCCTAACCCGCCCCGAGGGCGAGGCCTACCACCCGATTGGATCCAGCCCACCCAACCAATCCTGTGGGCCCACGGCTCCTTCTTGGGAGCCGTGTCTCCCTCGGATTGGTGGGCTGCCACTCCCGGGGAGGCCCCTATCCGCCCAGGCGTCTAGGACCGACCCCCGTCAACTCCCCCTTTTTGTTTTATTACAAGGACATCCGCCTTTACTTGCTCTAGGACCTTTCTCCAGACTTTTATCATACAAGAAATAAAGCAAGGAAGCAGCACACACAAGAGTATCACTATTATAACCATTCCAGCAGCAACCCCAATGGTATGCAAAAATGTGGTAAAATCTAATCTGGAAATCCAGTCAAGAAATGTCCCATGTTGTTTCTCCAAGTCTCTCTTATATATCTCAGTTACATTTCTAATCTGTCTTACAATGTCATCTAGGCGCTCTATATAGACCTCTAGATTTCTGTGGTCCTGCAGTCGCCGAATCGCATCGTCCAGCTCCTGGCTGGCGTTCAGTCTGAGCGCCGTCATGCACAGGGGCCGTGCCAGGCCGACATGACATGGGAGTCCCTCCAATATGGCGTTTACTCGGAGGAGTGTCGAGATCGCCTGTACGGCATCCGTCAGTGCACTGAGCTCTAGGGCTACCTGCCTGTTAATTTGTTGTTGCAGTGCCCATGCCCGAGCGGACGTTGCCATGAAATCTGACAGGTCGGCAGCCATCATGTGGACCTGCCGCTGCATGGCAGAGATTTCCATCTGTTCTAAAAGGCTAGCCACTAACCCTACCATATCTATGGCGGATATTTCCAAGCCCCTCTTCTCCCTGACCATCACAGCCCTAAGGAAATCAGTCGGCAAATGCCTCATCGGACCCAACAGGGAGAAAGGTAACTGGGGGAATGGATAGAAGTATGACAAAGGTGGTATTGGAATGTACATCATTGGGCGTCAAGGTGTTAGAGAGGGTCCCATTGGAGCAGGATACATTGTATTTGCCCCCTGTCTGAGTAATGTTCCCTTCCCTACAGATTAGAAACATATCAGTCCTTTTCAGGGTCTGGACCGCAAGGGAGAAACGATTGCAGTGTCCAGAAACCTGACCCTCGTGGCAAGAAAATCCTCTCTTCATGATGAGGTCCCACCATTGGGTGCGGATGGTGTCATTGTCCGTCAGCGGCCCACTATTGTCTGTCATGTGGGTGATGTTTCCAAAGGCCGCTGCCATTTTCCAGAGATGGCTTTGGATGACTACGCTCCCATTTCTCGTCAGGACGTGGGGCACTGGAGCTGCATAATACGGTCCTGGCGCTCCATCCATGAAGTAGATCTGCTGGGTGTCGTTCCACTGCTGTCCCATTACTGCATGCCCTGTGGAACAAACTTGCATACCAATGAACATATTGGGTGTAGGCACGCAGGGGGGTAGAGGGGAGTAGGGGATCTTTCTGCCAGGTAGAAAGCTTCCCGTGGCATTAAGGAGCGATAAGTGGTCGCAAGGGAAGTCCCTAGTAGCATTGCAGATGGTACTTTTGGTGGACCGGGTGCTGTTCCAGAACCCTTGCATCCCCTCCTTGAAGAGGGGGCGATGCTGAGTGAGACTACGATTCAGCATGTACATATGGATGTAATTCCCCAGACCCAGGGCCCCATGTGGTCCATGTGGGAGCTCCTGTATGGACTCGTTCCGTACCTGGGCACAGGGGGTGATGTTGGCCCCTTTGGTGAGACATATAGGTAACTGTGCCATTGACCAGTGGACCGTCTTATTGAGATCATGACAGCTCTCCGGGTAGCCACCCCCCGATCCTCCCAACACCAGGGCGGCTTCCCCTAGGATGCTCAGCTCAATAGAATCCCCCTCCCAGGCGGCTGGTTGAGCTGCTGGGAGGCCAGGGACGGCAGCCCAATACACCCATGATGGGTCCTTGTTGCGGGGGAGGGAGCGAAGAGACGCCCCGTCCCCCAGTTGGAGGTTGCATAGCATCCCCACCAAGATTATATACTTATCCATGTTTCTCCTTCTAGTTGTTCTGTTCAGTCACTTCTTCTTCCTTTTGCGGAGCCTGCGTCGAGCCCTTCGGGGAGTCCTCACATGCTCGGGTCCATTTAAGTGGCAGCCACCTCCGCTGTCCTCCTCCTATATCAAGACACAAATAACCCTTTCCCCTCACCACTACCTTGTTCGGTCCATGCCATTGTCCTTCTGCGTCCCTCCACCAGACTGTGGCGGGGCTTTGTCCCTCATTTGTTATGGGGGGTGGCGGACGGCGGGGCATTTGCACTGCGTGCATCATGGCTGGTGTGACCTGCTGCTCATTTGCTATTAAGTAGTTTCGTGTGAACACAGCGGTTGCTAATTGTGCCGTGGTCAGCCGACCTGCCACTCCCCCTTTTTGTTTTTGGAGGGTGCGCTTGAGGGACTGGTTGGCGCCTTCGACAATGGCTTGTCCCGTAGGGTTATAGGGGAGGCCCGTGACGTGCCGAATGCCGAATTGAAGGCAGAATTGGGCAAAGGCGCGGGACGTGTAGGCGGGCCCATTATCTGTCTTTAATGTTTGGGGTGTGCCGTGAGCGGCAAAGCAGAGGAGGCAGTGCGTGATCACATGTTTGGTGGCTTCCCCAGGTTGGAGGGTAGCCATGACAAGGGAGGAGCAAGTATCTACTGTGACATGGATTATGGAGGACTGGAAATGAGTGACATCCATCTGCCATATTTCATTAGGGAAGGTACCCCAAGGGTTGATGGTGGTAAGAGGGGGTGGTGGCCGGAAGGGGACACAGGCGCGGCAGCGCTTGACTATTTGCCTAGCCTCCTCTTTAGGTATATTATAGAGGCGTGACAGCATGCGGGCTGGGAGGTAGAAATAATTATGAGCGGCAATGGGGTCAGTATAGAAGACCTGAGATGTCCCTAATAAGGAGTCCGCAATGGCATTCCCTTTAAATATAGGTCCGGAGGTGGAAAGATGTGAACGTACGTGTAAAACATAAAGGGGATGGGAGCGGGCAAGGAGGGCTTGTTGTACTCTTACAAGTAAGGGGCGGACTGAGGAGGTAGACAGGGAAAGATCCGCTTCGGGAAGGACTGGGAGAAGATTATGACAATAAAGGCTATCAGTTACTAAATTAAAGGCTTCTTTTTCGCAAATCTGTAAGGCTACAAGAATTGCAAACAACTCATTCTTTTGAGCAGAGGAATAGGGTGTGGTGAGCACCTTGGTGATCTGTTTATCTGGGATGTAAACTGCCGCTTTGCAATGCTTAGTGGCGTCAGTGAAGGCTATAGGTCCCGCTACGGGCTCTGAGACCACCGGGTTCCTCTGCTTTGTTAAGGGAAATTGGTCCCAAGCCCGAAGGGCAGGGGGGAGATCTCCAGCACGAATTTCATGGGAGCACAGGAGGACGGCCCACAATTCAGATGATTGTGCTAACTCAGTTAGTATCTCAATGGGGCTGGAGAGCAAAATGACAGGATAGTGGCCAGATAGCTGTCTGCATAAATCTTCGCTTGTCTGTTCCAGTAGGCCTTCCAGGCAGTAAACACAGCGGGATCTAGCACTGCCATCATAATCTCATTCCAATCTCCCGGGAGCCAAGCGGCCACGGAGACGGAAGAGTTCAGTAGTTGTTTTACATATGCCGACCCTGCGCCATACTTTGCTACTGCATCTTTCAAGTCCTTTAAGAACTTATATGGAGTGGGACGGTGGGTACGTTGTACGGTACCGTCTTGTTGGGTCTGCTGGAACACCGGGAAGGCAAGGGCGTGTCCCGGCCTCCCGGTCCACTCCTCAAAATCAACTTCCTCCCCCTCCTCTGCTGCTTTCAGTAACGCGGCTTGTAGCCGAGAGTGGGCACGGAGATTTCTAGCCACTGGTTTCAGTTCCTCTAGGGACTTTCTAGCTGGTTTTGGTTCCTCTAGAGACTTTCCAGCTGCCGGGGGGTGCCTGCGACAGCAAGCACAAGCACCCTGACACTTGGACGGCTGGGGATTTGTCTGCTTTCGTTTTTGAGAGAGATCTAGCTCCTTATCTGTCTCTTTTGGGGGGGCAGCGCCACAATGTCTCATGTCCTCCCAGGGGTAGAGCGGGAGCGGTAGCATATCCTCCTCCCCCAGAGGGGGGGGGCCACTCCTCTCTCGCCTCGGACCCGTATAGGGAGGGGCCGACTTGTGTACTCGTGGCATTCTGTAAAGGAGGGGGTGAAGGCTGGAGTGCAGAACTAACTGTGGCGTATATAACAAAATCTCTGGAGCTCAGAAATTGAGGATCCTCTTTTTGGTAGGAAGCCATCTGTTGTCCTACTACCCTCCACTTGTCATGATCTAAGCCTGTGTGAGCCAACCACGGGGAGACTGTCAGAATTTTCTGCACCCACTGTCTACAATCCTTTATGTGTATTTTTATTCCCACCTGCTTACAGAGCTTGTACACTTGGCAGGCGAGAACTCCTGCATCCTCCGGTTCCATTCCCTTGGAAATCTGAGAGCCCATGTTTCCTCTAGATAGCCCCGACTACCTAGGTTGCCTGACTCTTCTACCCTTAACTGGGTAGGGTTATACTCACCTCACTCGGCGGGGGCTGCGGTCCCTGTTCGGGCGCCAGCTGTCCCGGGTCTGTCCTCGGGACCTTCGAGTGAGAATCTCCCTTCGGTGGGCACCGCTTCGGACGTCTCCGGACCTACCCCAGGGGACACTGTGGCAGGCAATAATCAGGCAATGCGCAGGAGGTTCATAGCTTTATTGCATGGAGGAGTCCCCCGAGCAGTTCAGGGCGTTGTCTTAAAAAGGGAAGTTCTTCCGGGCTGCCATCCTAACCCGCCCCGAGGGCGAGGCCTACCACCCGATTGGATCCAGCCCACCCAACCAATCCTGTGGGCCCACGGCTCCTTCTTGGGAGCCGTGTCTCCCTCGGATTGGTGGGCTGCCACTCCCGGGGAGGCCCCTATCCGCCCAGGCGTCTAGGACCGACCCCCGTCAAGAGTGAAAGAGATTTCCAGCCCAAGGCAGCCTGGAAGGCCAACAGAAAAGGTCTATCACAATGGTCTCAGAGCAAAGTGCAGCCCACAGAGCCCAACTCAGCCTTGGCTGAGGGACAGGACCAAAACAGACCTCAGGGGGCAGAATCACAGGGAGCAGCTGCAGTTCCCAGATTACTCAACCCACAAATTCCAAAGACAGCTTCAAAGGTCAGTGAGAAGGGAATGAGATTTAGCCCTGGTCTTAGGTAGGGGCACCATCCATTTTTGGAGCCCTCAGCCTAAATATCTTGGGGTAAATGTATGCCTGATCAGGGTCTCAGCCCTGAGTGACCACCCTGGATGAGGAGAAGCACTGGCTGGTGGAGAGGGAATCCTACTTGCAGATTCTGGGCAGAAAAGATTTTGGTTGCTCTCAGACCACTGTGCAGGCCAGGAGAGGAGTAAACTCCTCTCCTTTGATTGTGCCACCTTGGAGGAACTAAGAATTTACAGGTCCCAAGAGTATACCCTCCACTTGACAAAGGACTCAAAAGTCAAGTAAATGGCTGGGAAAATGCCCAAAAAAGGGAGAAAAAATAAGACTATAAAAGGTTACTTTCTTGGTGAACAGCTATTTTCTTCCATCCCTTCAGATGAGGAAGTACAATGCATTCCATCAGAGGAAGACATAAAAGTCAAGGCTTCTGCATCGAAAACCTCCAAAATAAATATGCAATGGTCTCAGGCCATGGAAGAACTCAAAAAGGATTTTGAAAATCAAGTAAGAGTGATGGAGGAAAAATTGGGAAGAGAAATGAGAGCAATGAAAGAAAATCTTGAAAAGCGAGTCAACAGTTGCTAAAGGATACCCAAAACAATGCTGAAGAAAATAACACCTTTAAAAATAGACTAACTCAAATGGCAAAAGAGGCCCAAAAGGTATCACTGTTGGAGTGACTGTCATAAATTTCACTTCAGTTTGTCAAACAAACACTGCTACAGAAAATGAAGTCCACAAGACCAGTATCAGGGCAAAAAGATATCACAGTGGAAACATCACCCTGGACCTCCCAAATAGCAGGAATGATATCATTATCTTTTCTTTATGGATCTATTTCATCTTTACTCATGATAATACCATACATAAAAGTGAAAGTGAAGATCAAAGATGCTGAATGAACTGCTTCCTGGGACGTTAGAGTACAAGTAACCATAGTATTCCAGCCATTCTATGAGATATAAAGAACAGTTAAGTTTCAAAGGTCTTGAATTTGGAAGGTTCAGTGATTTTAGAAAAGCCTACCATTATCTGTGACACATCAAAGTGAGCTTAAAATGTCAGGAGGAAATTATTGGTATCAACAGAATAATGGACACCATAACTCTGATATATCCACAGCTGCTATCTCTCAATAAAATTTCAGCAATAATTGGAAACTTTTCCAGTCTCCTCAGTACACTAGCAGAGTGTATTACTGCAAACAGCAACCTGGGGACTTGATATCTATACTATTTGGCCATCCATTTGCCTAAGCAAAGGCCTAGATCAGGATGGAAGCAAGCAGTAATGGTGCACAAGAGCATCAGTCTCCCAGCCTTGGAAGTGTATCCCAAGATAATCAACCTTAGCGATTTTCTAGTACCAGAAGAAGGAAGGATCAGTTGAGGCAGAGACTTGTCAAGGGGATGAATATATTCTCATCTCATGAGTGGGATTAAGAAATTTATTGCATGAGTTTCTGAAGTGCAATTCATCATTGCAAATATTCTTGAAACAATCTAAGATGGTACCAATATCTGTGAGGAAATCCCTCAGAAATCATCTCAGAGCTTCATCAATGTGCCATTCTGCATCCAGCAAATTGAATGCATCATCTACAGTGGTCATATGGAAGAAGAAATGAAAAACACAAGTGTGTATAGATTACAAGACTTGAAAAAATGGGCCAGTATGCAAAATTGAAAGACCTTGGACTGTCTATTAGGTAGCAGGGGTTTTTTAAAAATAGATTTTATTGATATCTTACTGGCAGTTGGTGGCACAGTAGACAGAATGCTAGGCCTGGAGTCAAGAAGACACAAGTTCAAATCCCTGCTCAGACACTTGGTAGCTGTATGACTCTGGGCAAGTCACCTAACTCTGTTTGCCTCAGTGTCATCAACTGCAAAATGGGGGTAACAATAACATCTGTCTTACAGGATTATTGTGAGAACCAAATAAGATAATATTTATAAAAAGTTCTTAGCACAGTGCCTGGCACACAGTAGTCATTGTATAAATGCTTATTTTCTTTTGCTTTCATATCACCTAAATTTTCCTTCCTCTACTTCTTTCACCTATCCCTTATAACAAAGAAATTTATTTTAAAAGAGAAAAGAAAAAATAATTCAGCAAAGCAGATCAATATACTTTTACTGCCAGTGGTTTTCAATGTTGGACTTACATAATGGCTATTACCAAACTCTTATGACTGAGAAAAATAAGAAAATGGCTTCAACTTCCCAGGTCTTTTCAGTTTGAAAGTATGCCCCCCAAGGCATCGCAGGGTTACTCTTAAGTGACTGACAGAGAAAGTAGTTGGAGACATGAACTACCTGGAAGCATTAGTGTATCTTGATGACTTCATGGACTTTGGGAGCACCCAGAAAGAATATGAGCAGACAGTGATGAAAGTGCTTTAATTGGCTATAAGAAAATGGTCCAATGATTACAATTAACAAGTGCCAGTTTTGCAAAGCCTCTGTCATATATGAGAGTCATATAATATCTCATCACAGTGTATTACTGACACAGAGAAGATCGATGTACTGGGTTGGCTGCATCCACAGGAACTTGAAGGTCAGAGTTAGTGACTATTATTGCATATTTTTAAAGAACTATGTTTCCTTGCTAAACTACTGAATGACCTCACATGACTGAAGTGAACAACAAGTAGAAAGGCAAGAGAAACCAAATTGTGCTAAAACCCACAAAGCCATTTGGAAATTAATGGATAGACAGATGTGACTTGGACAATTGCTTCACACAAGTACCAATATTGGCCCATACAGGTCCAAACTAGACTTTTGTTTTGCACAGAGATGCCAGCAGGTAGGGCTTCGGAGCAGTCCTGTTCCAAGAGAGTGATATGGTCACCAGAAACATTGCCATCAAAGTGTTAGGTAACATATATAGTTTATTAAAGGGGCCATCCCTTGACTCACTTCTTAAAGAAGCCTATTCACTGAATGGGCATTGCATCACTCAAAGTGAGAACTAGAAAAGACCTTTGTTTAAAAAGGCCAAGGTTTCCTACTGCATCCAGGGTCATCTCCAGAAATCCTGATTGATATCTGGCCACTGGACGCAGATGGCTCTGGAAGAGAAAGTGAGGCTGGTGACTTTGCATAGCTCTCCCTCACTCAAATACAATTCAATCGCAAGTCATGTCATCATCAACCTGATGCATGGTCCTCTTTGAGAATGAAGGACAAATCACACAGCCACAGTTAGGTATCAATGAGGTTAACTATCCCATTAACAAGCAGGAATTCTTAGCTATCACTAAGAAGTTCAAAGACTATCTGTATGAGATAAAGTAACTTTTGATATTGCAAGGAAAACTAGAGATATGTGTAAACATGCAACCAGATGACAATATTAATTTACCCTTAAGTGCAGCTGCACACACTCATTGGTAGATATGTTAATTACTGTTTTATGTATGCTCATGCTTTATTATTTTGGTTTTTTAGGTTTATTTGCCCGTTTGCTGGTGTTATTCAGGTGAGGTACCTAGGTGGCACAATAGACAGAGCACTGAACCCTGAGTCAGGAAGCCCTGAGTTCAAATTTAGCCTCAGACATGTGTTAACTATGTTACCCTATCTGCCCCAGTTTCCTCATCTGTAATAAATAATAGTACCTACCTCACAGGATTGTTGTGAGGATGTAATAAAATAGTTGTGAAGCACTTTGCAAACCTTAAAATGCTACATAAGGGCTATTATTATCATAGATACATTTATCTACTAACTATGCATAGTTCTGCTGTTCATTCATTTGTATATACAATGTTTATGCATGTCTCATTACATAGACCTATTAATATTATTCCTTTTATTGTCGTTTGCTTATGGTCTATGAGTATGTGTATACTGCTGGAATATAAGTAAGTAACATGTTTTTCATGCACGGAATTTTTTTGTAGCCACTAAAGCAGCCTACAAAGTGATGCTTTATATTACGGTATTTCTATTGCATAGATTTTTGATAGTATTTGCCGTCTCTCGCACCCTGATATTATTGCCTGGGATAATGAGTTGATAAATTTTTCTTTTGTTCAAAGCTGATGTTTATTTTGTTACTTGTGATGTATAAGCATACTGTGGTTGATTTTGTAGGACTAAAAAATTCCTTGCTTTAAGTAGGAATGAATTAGTGGCTTGACCAAATCTACTGTTGTTGTAGTTGTTGATCAGCCATTTCTGTCACGTCCAACTCTTTGTGACTCCATTTGGGGTTTTCTTGGCAAAGATACTGGAGTGGTTTCCCATTCTCTTCTTGAACTCATTTTACAGATAAAGAAATTGAGGCAAACAGGTTAAGTGACTTGTCCAAGGTAACACAACTAGTAAATGTCTGAGTCTGGTTTGAACCCCCTGCCTGGCATTCTATCTACTGTACCACCTACCTACCTATTGTACATGTCTTCTGTAGGCATTCCCAAAGAGATCAGGATGCTGGAGACAAATTCTATTGGTTGGGCAGAGATCTCCCAGCATCTCTCTTCTCTTTGATTCTCCATCCCCTTCCCCCAGGCATTTTATTCAGCAATGTCTTTTTTATCTGCCAACAGATAAAAAAGGTTACTTAGGTCAGTCATAACATAATCTCTGGACCAAAGTATAGTTTTACAGCTCTTGCTATATCTCCATGTAGTTTTCAAAAAATGATTGAACCAAATCATAGATCCAGCAGTGTAATAGCATGCATATTTTACTCTAGGCTTTCCAATAATGAATTTTATCATTTTTAACTATCTTTGTCAGTTTAGTGGGTAAAAAGCGGGAACAGTATAATTAAATTAACCAGTCCACTAACAACAAAAAAAGCAAGGTAGGGTTAAATGTCAAAGTGTGTTATACAAAGAGTAAGTTATCTATCATATTACTATAATAGTTTTCTAACTCTAATCTTTAAATTCATAATTTAGTTACTAATCAGATCATTAACTAGATCCTTAACTACTTAACCATTCATTCATTCTTTCTCTAGCATGTCTTTGAAGTGTTCATGGAAAACTAGTATCTCTAGTTTGAGAACTTGCTGAGCCCTTTTCAGGACTGCTCATTCATCTTTGGTGTCCATCTGACACCCAACTCTTACCTATGGCTTCAAGAAGCAGGATGTGCAGCACCCACACCCTATATAACCATCTTAGTAGATAAGCTAAACTAGGTTGATGGTAACCAACAGGATACAAACCTATCAACGAGTTGGGGGGGAGTGTCTACTCAAAGCATGTGAAGACTTCCCTGAGGGAAGTGACAAATAAGAAAACTTTGTTCCCACAACCATGAAGGTAGTTGAAGGGGGCGTTGTAGAGCACTTAGAACTTGGTCAGACATCAAAGACACCAACGTCATCCACTGCATTCCAGGCCATCACCAGTCATCTTAACTTTTGTTTTGCCACTGGACTTTGATGACTCTGGAAGAGAGAATGAGGTTGACGACTTTGCACAGTTCTACCTCACTTAGATCCAATTCATACTACAGCCAAGACATCACTCTGTAACGTCATCGGTCCTCTTCAAAAATGAAAGACTAACAACAGCATGTCTTTATTGAATTGCCATAACCAAAAGCATATGACTTTAGAAAAAACATTTCATCAAAGTGACAAAGTAAACACGAGCATGTTGATGTTAAATCCCAATGCCCTGAATACATCCTAGACTATTGCTTCCCTATTTATCCCCAAGCCCAAGCTAAGTTCTGGAATTTAACTCCCAAGCAATAGAAAGAGCAAAATCCAGAAGTTAACTCTCATATCAGCCCCCAGATAGGTACTGAGTAAAAGATTTTTCATTCAAAAGCTATGAGATAGCTAGGACTATACTAATGAATGCAGGAATCCATAAGGCAGTTGGTGTCCCTCCTTAAGGCCATATGTACGACGTGAGTTATGAGTCCACTAGAACTGATTTTAATTTCACTATAAGTTCTATAAGTTTCACATCCCTAAGATTCTCATTAGTATTCTGCCTTGCTAGAGACCAGATTATACAGCAATCTGTGTCTCTGTTCCTTTGGTATTGGGACAAAATCTGTTGGGTTTCTGGGGAGAAAAGGAAGTAGTTTTGCCTACCATCAAAGTCTCTTCCAAAGGCAAATTGCATGAGAGGGATGAGTAGGCTGGCTCATGCCTCCATTTGATTCTCTCAATGCCCTTAAAAATGCTTAAAGGACATATATCATGTGCTTGATTAGATAAGCTTGAGTCCAGACTTCCATTTATGCTTCTTTTTCTGAGCATAGGTGACTGAATAATGACCCTGAAATGGATGTTTCTAGCCTTGCCAGAAAGCTTGTAAGCTCAAGAGGCTAAGAAACACTGGTGAAGTGATATTTCCAACAACTTCTCATTATTATCTGAAGATAATCATATACTACAGATGAAATTACTAAGAAAGATAAAGTTATGTTATGGCTTGCTAAGGAGATCAGAACTTAGAAATTATATAGACAATATAGGTCAGCAGAGAAAGTGAAACATCTTTTTAGCAATATCACAGGTCTCTTGGGTTATATGTTACTATATCATGTTTAAGTGTTTGCCAATGCACGTTTATGGGAGAGTTTATTTTTTTTCATGTTTTAAGCATTTCTTTCATGGTGGAATAAATAAATAACTATTTTATATCTTATCTACTTTTTACACTGAGCAAGCAACTTTGTAGAATGGACCATGTTAATCCCTAGGAAGATCCTAGACAAGAGCCATTCCTAAGTTTTGTTTTAGAGATTTTCATCATAGTTATCTTCTGGAGCAAGAAATCTATGATGCAAAGAGTAAAAGAAAACCTTATTCTTATCTTTAGAGATCACGATCCCCAGGTTTAAACCTGATCCATGTGAGTACAGAGTGGGGTGGCCGTGGAAAGTTTTTCCTTTGCCCTTTGGCTATAGGTATTATATCCCTACAGGAAAATAGGATCTCTGAAGATCATTATTATTGTTCAGTTGTGCTTGAGTCTTCATGTCCCCAAGTGTGGTTTACTTGTCAAAGATACTGGAGTGGTTTGCCACTTGGAACTCATTTTACAGATAAGGAAACTGAGGCAAATAGGGTTAAATGACTTGTCCAGGGTGACACAGCTAGTAAGGGTCTAAGGCCAAATTTGAACTTAGGTCTTCCTGACCCAAGGTCAGAGTTCAATTCACTGAGCTGCCTAGCTGCCCTCTGAAGATCATGGATTTAGAACTCAAAGGAAACATAGTAACATCTAGTAAAATTCTCTCACTTAACACATGAGGACACAAAGAAGTACAAAGTACCATCTTGTCCCTACCTTTGTTTTCCTAAATCTTAGCTTGCTGCCTCTCATACATAAATGTTTCTGTGTTTGTTTTTCGAACCCCCTAAGACTTTTGCTTCCTTGCTCCATGTTCAAAGGAATTACAGGGCAACCACTCTAGACAAAATGGGGCTTGTACTCAAGGTGCTCCAAGAGCTTAATTAAGTAGAACTCTGCTTCAACAGAATGGTCCATTAAGGTGACAGTAATTGCTGCACTGAATGTGACTGGAATATAAATTCCTGTCTATATCTTGATGAATGACCACTCCTTAAACATGTCCCTATTTATCACAGAACTTCACAGACAATTTTCAAAGTAAAAAGACATTGTTGCATAGAATGATTTACATACATGCATGTGATACATGAAGCTTTGGACGTTTTCATCTTCCTCCTTCTCCCCCATATAACAAAATGCCCTAAAGTCCTATTAAAAAGTCATTGTGAAAAGGGCCTATTAGATTGAAAAGGAACATAAAAACATCAGTACATCCGACACAAAATTGATATAATACGTGATAGCATTTCAAGTAGAATCCAGAACCTCATTCATCAAAGAGGATGTTCCTTGGCTAGGGTCTCGAGTTCTGTGTTAATGAAACCATCAGACAAAAGACACACCACAGAATGTCAATCCCCATCAGTCTTGCAATCTAAAAAAGTATGGGGGAAATTGTTTTTTAAAAGTGAATTTCAAGTTTTTAATTGTTTTGATTAATTTTGAGTTGAGATTCTCCATGTAAACTATTATATCACCTACAAAAAAATAACAATTATTTTGTTTCCTCTCTACCTGTGTTTATCCTCTCAAGTTTTTGTCTTGTCTTATTGCTATGTATAGCATTTATAGCATTATATCAAATAATAATGGTGACAATGAATATCTTTGCATCATGAAACAAAATGTTCCCTGGAAACCACATGCATCTGTGAGCAGCGGGGAGAGAGTAGTGGAGATAATACCACAGGAATTAAAATTGATTAATTTGTTTCTTAATGTTAGCTATATATTCTTCTACCTTTTGTTTTTCCTCCTACCTCCTCCCTATGTTAGAAGAAGCTAGGATCACAGAACATCAGAATTTGGAGATATCTTTAAACTTATTTAATTGATGCTCCTTATTCTACAGATAAGAACACTGAGGCCAAAGAAGTTTAAATGATTTACCCATAGCCTGTATATGGTAAGGCTAGGAGTAAAGTCAAGATGTCCTGATTGAGTACCATTCTCTGTCTACCACAGCATACTTCAGAAGTATCCTCATAAGGACAGCAGATCTATAAGGGGTGGAGGAATATTCAAGAATTCAAACAAATATTTGTGATTCTTCTAGTTAAACTTGACTTTTAGCCTGACAAACAGTGGGATCCAAGATTCAATGGCCATCAACCAAAGGGATCCACTTTTCTTCACCCAATTTCAATATCTAATTAGTTTAGTCAACCAAAAATAAATGTCTGAGGCCAGATTTGAATACCTTCAGTTCCTCATTTGTAAAATGAGCTGGACAAGGAAATGGCAAACCACTCCAGGGTCTTTGTCAAGAAAATCCCAAATTGGGTCACACAACTGAAGAGTCAGACACAACTGAAAAATAACTCAACAGCAACCAAAAAACTTGACAAATGACTACTCTGACCCTAATATAATGGTAAGGGAATTTGAAGATCTTCCCTGTCCCTTAATAGGCTTACGTGACTTGCTCTGAGTTTTGGCCCAGCCTGAAGCCTGAGTCACATGGCACTGATGGTGAGTAGAGCTTGCCAAACAGGCAGAGCTGGGAGAGAGCAAGGCAGAGCCAAGGCAAAGCAGCTAGCATGAGTGAGAGAGGGAGTAATTTTGCTTAGCAAGCTTGTTTGTGGGGAGGTCTAACAAAGGGAAGGCTTTGGGATGGCAGTTCTCCCTCTGTTGGATAATGTGCACAAACTTCATTGTTGCCATGGTAGAATTTGCTTTCTGGTATCTGAATAAATATCTTGGTTTCATCTTTGAGGAAGAGAGTTTAAATTTTGAGAATTTACCCTGGAAATACACATGTATATAGCAAAATAGAAAACCTCTACTTGGAGACAGGAAGGCTCTAGAGAAAGAAATGAGTATCCTGGGATGAGAAATTTTACCTTATCCCTCCCTGGTGAGAGAATGGGTTAAAAGCAGAGTACTTGGTGAAACTGGGAACTGAGGCTACAGAAGGAAGAACCCAGAGATTTAGAGAGATGTTTGCAGGAAATATCAATAGAACTGGGGAAATAAATGGCAGGGGTATATAGAAGAAAATGGGCATTGTTAACAAGCTATCATATTATATGCAAAAGTAGAGACAAATTGCTGGAGGAAAAGGTTCAGATTAAAAAGGAGTTAGCTAATTTGCATGAGAAGCTTTCTAGGTTATAGCATCTGAACTTTCTTTTAGAAGAGCAAGCTAAAAAAGTATCAGATGGTCACAAAAAAGAGAGTTGTAAGAGTGGCTCAGAAAAAAAGGAGAAAGTTAACAACAGAAAAATAGGAGAATTATTAGTATACTGGATGGTGAGAATCAGTGATGAAGGGAGTATTGATAGATGGTGTGGATTGCTTGAAATTCATAGGTATTAGTCAGAATTCTTTTGTACAACAAGCTTTTAGGGATTACCACATTCAAGGAGGTAACAATGGAACTAATCTGATAGCTTTAGCTGCCAAGGGATGCAGTAACTATCCCACTGACTCTATGTGGCCTAGTGGAGATAGACCCTGGTATTCACTTAGAGACTGTATGAGAAAGTTAAAGGAAGAGGTAAGGAAAACTGCAATAATAGTTGGAGATGCCTAAATTTATCATAGAGCCCCCTTAATGGTTCCTCATAGAACTGCTCCTCCTGCTTGTACACACCTAATTCTGACTCTACAAATCAGGGAAATAAGACACCCTCTTTCAGAGGTGCTAGGTAAGATTTCACAGTTAAGTGACTTAGGGGAATGGGGAAAAGATAAATTTCTTTAAGAGAGAAGAGCAAATACCAGTGGATTCAAAGTCAGAATATATTAATGAGGAAAGAGTTGCTCACTGTTTTATTAAGAGCAGGGACAGATTTTGGAAAAATATTCCAACTAACGATGTAAGATGTACCAGGAAAGGAGACAATATTAGACAGAATAGGGAAGTAAGAACTACCCCTACAGATTCTCCTGAATCATTTTATCCAAGTTCCTCACACCTGCAGGGAGAATGGAAAATTGGCCAAGCCCCAGCTCAGAATAAAGAAGTACACAGATGGGATTACAGACCCCATATCAGTTTAACCATATACTAGAAAAAATGGATTCACTACTGTAACTAGGGCATTAATAGATACTGAGGCAGAGGCCTCTATTATACAAGGAAACCCTGCAGTAAAGAAGATAGGAATTCGTGCAGTTCCAGTGGATTCATGGACTCCAGAATTATGGCTGACACTATATTTACCCTGCTTCTGGTTACTGTCTCATTTTTTTGGCCTTCATTCAACTTGTTTTCTAGATTTGTCTCCCTCAGGCTTAGTGCCCTCCATTTGCAGATGACTGACTTGCTTATGCTGAATGTCACCTTCTGTCCAAGACTGTGATGCATCACATTGACCACTCTCCAGATACTGGCTAGAGAACTGACCCCTTGAATGGGACCTCTGGAGGTAGGGACAGTTCTACATTCAATCTCAGCAGAAAGTATTTATAGAAGAAGAGATCCCTTACCTCAAGGCATTTTGGGTCCCATTCATTTGAGGGTGGAATGTTGAGGTGCTTACACAGAGGCCCCCACCCTAAGATATTGTTCTGTGTGTTTACTTTTTGTTATCCCTGTTATATTGTTGCCAAGTTATGTTGATACCAGTTACCCCTAAATTCCCATTGACCTATTAATGGACAACAAAGATCTTGGGGCCAAAAGTAATGGTAATGGAATTTGAAGATCTTTCCTGCCCCTTAATAGGCCCATTTGACCTGCTTTGAACCTTGGCACAGCTTAAAGTTAGAGTCACTTGGAGCCAGTGGTGGGAGGAGCTTGCCAAATAGATGGAGCAGGAAGGGTGGAGCAGAAAGACAGAGTGAGGTGAAGCTGGGAGAGAGCAAAGCAAAGCTGAAGCAGAGCAGCTATCATGAGTGAAAAAGGGAGCAATTTTGCTTAGGGGAGCTTGTTTGTGGGGAGGCCTAATGGAGGGAAGATTTGGGGATGGCAATGCTCCCTATGTTAGTAATGTGTACAAATTTCATTGTTATCATGGTGGAATTGGCTTTCTGATATCTGAATAAATATCTTAGTTTCATCTTTGAGGGAGAGAGGTTATATTTTGTAAATTTACCTGGAAATATGCATGCATATCAATAGCAACTGCTGTGGATATCACATTGGCACTACACCTAAGGTGTTTGATTTTGGATTATCTTTAGGTCAAGACCACATGTGTCGCAGAGATAGCAATATATAGTAGAAAGGACTTAGAGTCAGAGAATCTGGGTTCATTTTCTCATGTGTATCCATTTTCTCACCCGTAAAATGAAGATAATTTGCACTCCCAATCTAACAACTTGCTGCAATGAAAGCACTTTGTAAATTGTAAAGATCATGTTAAAAAAAATGGAAAGTACCATTATTGCAGCATCTTCATTGCTGAGGCTTTTGAGGCAGGTTTCATCTTAGAAGGAGAACTCCAATTTTATGAAATCCTAGCTAATGCCTAGAGGTCCAGTGGGCATGAAAACTTAAGCAGACCCTGGGACCTATTACTGTTGGAAGATCAGGATGTCTCTTCCCTTCACTTACAACAGAGCACTCAACTTAGAAGTGAACTGCCTACATTTGAACTGACCCTTCTTGCACTTGTTATCTGTGTCATTACAAACAAGTCAGATTCCCCTTTCCTAAAAGTGAGTGATCATCTAGCTGACCCCACTTACAGATGGTACAGTTGACCTCTAAGGTCAATGCAAGCTCTAAATTTCTATGCATTTTCTGTCCTTGAAATTCTATACTAATTTAAAAAAAAACAATTATTTCTCTATTACTTTCATATTCCATGATATATTCAGTCATTCCCCAATTGATGGCCACCCCCTCAATTTCCTTACAAAGAACTGATCAATTCAAGAAGCAGAATGAGACACACATCTTTGGACATGGACAATGTGGGAATTTGTTTTGCTTGACTATGCATGCTTTGCCTTTTTTCTTTCAAATGTTTACATGAAAGAGAGTAAGTTAGTTGAAAAATAAAATGAAATAGGGGAAAAGGAAGTGATGATTACAAAGAGACAACATGATTACATCAAGAACAAGTTATATGTCAGATCAAGCTTATTTGCCTTTTTCATAGATTTTTAAAAAACTAATAGATAAAGAAAATACTATTGATAGAGTTTACTTAAATTTCAGTAGAGCATTTGATGAAGTATCTCATACTCTTGTTAAGGAGATAGGGAGATGTGAGTTAGATGACAATATATTTAGGTAAATCCAGAACTATCTGAATGGCTCAACTGAGAAATTAGTCTCTAATATTTCCAAGTCACTCAGCAAGATGTCTTCAATAGAATGCTGAAGAGATCTGTGCTTTAAGGTCTTACATCATTTAGCATTTTTATCAATAACTTGGATAAAGACATAGGAGGCATGGTTATCAAATTTTCAGATGGTGCAAAAATAGAAGTCAACAAAATGGAAGAGACAAGATGACAGTAAGGAACCAAAAAGTTCTTACTAAGCTGGAGCACTGATATAAATCCAAAAAAAAAATGAACTTCAACAGGGATAATTATAATATCTTACATATGTGTTCACAAATGTAAAGTGCATAAGGACTCATTAGGCAATAGTTTATCTTTAAAATACCATGAGATTTTAGTGGACTCCAAACTCAACATGTAAACGGTATGCCATGCCAACTAGAAGAAGCTAATGTTATCTTAGTGCATGTTAAGACAGTAACAAATTCCAGTGATAAGGGCAAGATAGTTTTCTTGTATTCTGCCCTGGTGTAACTGCCACAGCTTCAAAAGGGTGTTGATAAGCAGGAGAATGCTTAAAGGGAAGTAACCAAGATGGTAGAGGGCCTTGAGTCCATGTCATATGAGAATCATTTGAAAGAGTTTTGAATCTTTATCCTACAGAAGCAGTGTATTAGTGGTATGAAGGGGACAAGATACCTATTTTCAAATATTTAAGTCTGTTATGTGGCAAATCTTTTTTTTATAAATTTATTTATTTATCTTTAGTCTTCAACATTCATTTCCACAAGATTTTCAGTTCCAAATTTTCTCCCCATCTCTCCCCTCCCCCACCCCAAGATTCTGATTATTCCATCCCCCAATCTGCCCTCCCTTCTCTCACACCCTTCCCTTCCCTTATCCCCATTTCCTCTATTTTCTTGTAGGGCAAGATAGATTTCTATACCCCATTACCTGTATTTCTTATGTCCAAGTTGCATGTAAAAAACAATTTTTAACATCCATCCTATCCTGCCCCCCCATTTATTTTATTCTCTCTTTTGACCTTGTCCCTCCCCAAAAGTGTTTACTTCTAATTCCCCACCCTCCCATTTGCCCTCCCTTCTATCATCCCACACATACCCCACTTATTCCCTTCTCTCTTATTTTCCTGTAGTGTAAGATAGATTTTCATACCAAATTAAGTGTGCATGTTATTCCCTCTTTAAGCCAAAAGTAAGTTTCACTTTTTCCCTCTCACCTCCCCCCTTTCCCCTTCCATTAAAAAAGATTTATCTCACCTCTTTTATGAGATATAATTTGCCCCATTCCATTTCTCCCTTTCTCTTCCCAATATACTCCTCTCACTCCTTAATTTTATTTTTTTACATATTATCCTTTCCTATTCAACTCACCCTGTGCCCTCTGTCTCTATGTATATAATCTTTCCAAATAGTGAGAAAAGTCTCAAGAATTACAAATATTATCTTTCCATATAGGAATGTAAACAGTTCAACTTTAGTAAGTCCCTTATGATTTCTCTTTCCTGTCTAACTTTGCATGTTTCTCTTGATTTTTGTGTCTGAAAGTCAAATTTTCTATTCAGCTATGGTCTTTTCATCAAGAATGCTTGAAAGTCCTCTATGACCATTTTTTCCCCTGAGGTATTATACTCAGTTTTGCTAGGTAGGTGATTTTTCGTCTTAATCCTAGCTCCTTTGAGTTCTGGAATATCATATTCCAAGTCCTTCGACCCCTTAATGTAGAAGCTGCTAGATCTTGTGTTATCCTGATTGTATTTCCCCTATACTCAAATTGTTTCCTTCTAGATGCTTACAATATTTTCTCCTTGACCTGGGAACTCTGGAATTTGGCTACAATATTCCTAGAAGTTTTTCTTTTTGGGTTTCTTTCAGGAAGTGATTGGTGGATTCATTCAATATTTATTTTGCCATCTGGTTCTAGAATATCAGGGCAGCTTTCCAGGATAATGTCATGAAAGATGATATCTAGGCTCTTTTTTTGATCATGGCTTTCAGGTAGTCTCATAATTTTTAAATTGCCTCTCCTGGAGCTATTTTCCAGGTCAGTTGTTTTTTCAGTGAGATAGTTCACATTGTCTTCTATTTTTTCGTTCCTTTGGTTGTGTTTTATAATTTCTTTATTTTTGATAAAGTTATTAGCTTCCATCTGCTCCATTCTAATCTTTAAAGAATTACTTTCTTCAATGAGTTTTTGGGATCTCCTTTTCCATCTGACCAATTCTACTTTTTTTGGGAATTCTCCTCATTGGCTTTTTGGATCTCTTTTGCTATTTGGGTTAGTCTCTTTTTAAAAGTGTTATTTTCTTCAGCATTTTTGGGTCTCCTTTAGCAAGCAGTTGACTCATTTTTCATGATTTTCTTGCATCACTCTCATTTCTCTTCCAAATTTTTGCTCTACTTCTCTTACTTGATTTTCAAAATCCTTTTTGAGCTCTTCTATAACCTTAGACCAATTCATATTTGTCTTGGAGGCTTTGGATGGAGGAGCTTTGACTTTGTTATCTCCTTTTTGCATGTTTTGGTCTTCCTTGTCACCAAAGTAAGATTTTATAGTCTGATCCTTTTTCTGGTTTTTACTCATTTCCCCAGCCATTTACCTGACTTCTGAGCTCTTTGTCAAGATAATTCTCTACTTCCAGTGAGGGTGGGGAGTGTATTGGGGAGTGTATTGTCAGCCAAAACGGTGGCTACAGCTGCCCCTGCTGCTGCTGTGGTTGTCATGTTTTCCTCTGCGCCCTTCCCCTCAACCACCCTAGGACTGGGGCCGGACCACTCCACTCTCCTGCACTGGTCCCATAGGCTTTTCCCACTGACCTTCCAATTTATTCTCAACATTTTGGAGTCATGAAATCTGGAAACTGCTACAGGTGTGAGAGATTCAGTCTCCACAAGGCCTGTTCAGGTCCTGCCTATGTTGGCACGGCCCACACTGGACTGTGCCCTGCCTGCTTCATGGTTCAACAGACACTTCCCAGTGACCTTCCAGGCTGTCTTGGGCTGGAGATTTGCTTCATTTCATTTTTCTATGGGTTCTACAGCTCCAGAATTTGTTTGGAGCCATTTTTACAGATATTTGACTGGGCTTGGGGGCAGTGCTCTAAAAAGTCCATGCTGTTACTCCACCATCTTGGCTCTGTCCCATGTGGGAAATTTTTCTGTTTGGTCCCAGAGGACAGAACCAGAACAATGAAAGATGTAAAGAGGCTGATTTATGCTTATTGTCAGAAAAAGTCTCTCTAACAATTAAAGCTGGGTCTCCTCCTAGGTAGAGTGCGTGACTCTGATATTTGTCTATGTATGAGCTTTGTTGTCTTCAGCTTTGGGCCTGAATTCCTGGCCAAGGATACTGCTCTTATTTTTTAGAAAAATGTTAGCCTATATCAGTGGAACCTGCAGACTCGAGGCTAGCAATGACCTTCTAGGTCCTTGGGTGCAGCCTTTTGATTGAGTACAAGTTTTACAGAACAAATTCTTCTATTAAGAGGATTTGTTCTGTGAAGTATGGATTCAGTCAAAGGGCTATTCTTGAGGACCAAGAGGGTTACATGTGGCCTTGAGGCTGCAGGTTCTCCAACCTTGCCCTATCCTAGGACCAGGAGGAGTCTGGACTCTGAGGCCTGCCACAGATCCTGTGGTCCTCTCTTCTCAGATGTGGGATCTCTAGAATAATGAAACTATAGTCAAGGACAACTACGTGTCCACATCCAGTCAACATGATATCTCATAAGCTCATGCTGATGCATTTACTTTTTCTCTTGTCACTCAGAAGACACAAGTTAAAGCAAAAACACTTAATAGAATATCATAGTTAGATGATTTGCAATAAGATATTTCTACTTATAAACACAGAGCACAGTCTCCAAGGAATATGCACACTATCATTTGGGAGATTGAGCATACATGTGGATTATTCATGAAAGGGCCATATGTAGAAAAAACCTACAAAGGAGCAATTCATGCTTCTCATGCTTCAAGTGCCTTAATGTCTTCTGGAATGTTCTCACTAGTCATGTTTCTTGTCGTGTATAATTTCTCTGCTGGGTGTCATGCTTTACTGCACTTGCTGGGTATGTTGTTCTACTGGGGTCACTAAGCCTGCCCACTAATGGGCATGATGTCTCAACTAGTCTGCTCCTTACTGGCTCCATTGCTTCATTGGGCTCTGCCAACATCAGCTTTGTCTTAGGTGTGAATGGATTTGAATATAAACTAAAGGAAGTGAGGTCAGTGCAGCTCCCCAACTCTAAAGTGTCACCACACTCTCCACTGAACACATACAAGAGATATAAATCATTAAATGGAAAATTAATATTAGCTAAAAGTTCTCTTTATAAAATATTGAAATAGAAGAATTGAGGAAACACTGGAAAGGAAACTTTTTAGATACCTGGAATGCAGCACATATCAGAAATAGATCTGCCCTTTGCCTCTAAATCTTTATTATTGACACAATACAATATATGCCATTTATCCTATTTAGGGTTAGGGTTAGGGTTATTTTTTTCAGAATCTCGATAAATTATTCCATGCAAAAAATAAAACTCTCTTGTCCTCCTGACAAAGGCTAGTGGGACATGGCTATATATCTAAGAACCTATTATCACTTTTGGAATCAGTAAACATCTAAAATTTCTGGCAAATCTAAAACAAGTACTCTGTGTAATGAAAGGCTATGGATTTCAACTGAGGGGAGTTGTCAGGGGGGCATTAAGTCTAGTGTCTGATCCACATAGGAAAGAAGGAAACACATTTAGAGTTTTAATCAATGCCCATCTCGTCCAATCACTACTTACAAATACCTAGGAAGTAGTCATCTGATGTAGCTTCTCCTTGAAGACCTCTGAGGGCAAAGCCCCTATTTTTGAAGAATCCTGCTCTACTTTGGACTGCTTTAATTGTTAGCGAACTTTTTTCATGACAATAAGCATAAATTAGACTCTTTATGTATTCCACTGTCCTGATTCTGTCCTTTGGGACAAGTCACCCAGCAGAGACTCTACAGCTCAAGAGGGTCCCAAGGTACTAGTCAACACAGACTCACCAAAAAATATATTGCAATAGTCATATGTGTTTCATAGATAGATATACATATATATACATCTATAAATAAACATGTATGTGTATATATATATATATACATGTGTGTATGTATATTTTTTCTCTGCTTGTGAACTCTATGCAAATGAAATCTTTCCCCGATGCCACATACATTTGTGAGGAAATGTACTTCAAGTCTACAGGGAAAATATTTTGCGGATCCTTTTTTACTGTGCCATTTGTAAAATCCTTTGTTTTGTGTTAATTTTATCTTCTGATTATTGAAAAACTCATCAGTGAGGGCCTATGAGTTATAGTTTTAGTAGTCTGAACCCAAGTGGACAGAGCACTTTGAACCTTTTTTAATTGCCCCCTCAGGAGACTCAACCTGTGAGTGTATTAAAGAGAATATTCCCAAGGTGATATTATTCTTATATCAAGTCTAAATACACCTATGCAACCCCCATCCAGATGTTCCTAATTCTACCCTCAGGAATCATTTCCAATCCCACTCTCATATGATAGCTTTTGAAATATTTAAAGATAAATTTTATGTCCATGAATCACCATCTTCTCTCCATGAAAAACATTCTGAAATTCTTCAACTAATCCCTAAATTGCATGTCTACAGCCATTGTAACATCTGAGTGATATCCTCTTTTGCAGACAGTTCAACTTCCCAATGTCCCCTCAAAACTAAGACAAGAAAAATTGGAGACAATATTTACTGATTGATAAAATCCTCTGAATTGTCACATTTATAGAAAAGTTTCTCAAAATTAGGGGTCATTGATGATATAGTTCTTCACAATTTTTTCAACCATTTATCAAAATAATTATTCTGTATTTATAACTATAGCTGAAAAAACCATTTCATGAAAATAAGATGTTACTTTTTTTTTTTGGTAAACCAGATTACTTTATTCACCAGTATTCAAAGCATAATAAGATTTTCAGGTCCCAATATGTACTATCACAAGACAAGTCTATTAACTGTTCTTATTCAGATGGAGTCAGATTATATGTATCATGTTTTTCTATAACAAATGGGTTCCCTATATATTCACATTCAGAATGTGTAGACCAAAAATAAGAATTACTTCCATAGACTGGTCTTTAATAAACTAAGTGTTTCTATATTGGGAAATACATAAAATATTTGTTTAAACAATTTACCCATAGCTCTCACTTTCATAAGTGAAGACTCATTTTATGTATCAGGATATAACTTAAAGGACCTTATATTAGTTTATTTAGAGTACTCAGGTTGTTTAAAAAATATAAATCCACCAAATGCTCATTTCAGGAGAAAACTATTGTTTTGAAATGAACTTACTTCTCCGTATCACTATCTTGAAGAAAAATGGTAATTTCTTCTTATAGCTCATATATAAGCTTATAGCTCTTTGAAGGTCTCTGGAATAAGAAAGCCTATTTGTTTCTGAATAATATAGAAGTATGTTATGCCTAACTTCATATTATATAATTTTGCAAAGAACTTTCCATTGAGTGTACTTGTTTTTATAGCTGTTTACCATTATAACCATTTAAAAATTCTATGGCACCTCTCACATATTTCTCAATACAAATTTCTGCCTGCTAAGTATGCAATGTATAGAATTGAACAAGGGAGCATATTTATAATGGTTCTTGTGGGCTCATATTTTGTCCTGACATCATGTGAATTCCAACAGTGCATAGTGCAATACAGTGCTCCCACATTGTATCATTTTTATTTTTAAAATCTGTCAAATATATTAAAATTTTCTCTTGATGTAGCATTGCCATCAATAGACATTCCAAGTAACAAATCTTTATTGACATAAGTTTCAGAAACTAACCAAATGAGCTTTTTTTTTTTTTTTTTACCAGTCTCATCCTCTTTGTATACAGGACATAAAGATTTTGATTTCACAGTAACTTGATTAAAAGAAATCTATAGACATATGGACACTACTTCTCACTAAAGTATCTGCAGGTCGAATTACTCAAAGTTCTGCTTTGCGTATAATTTGCTAAGCAGTAGCTACAGGAGGCATTAATGCTTAGCTACCACATGAGGTATTTTACTCTTTAAAATTCTGTAGGGAGCCTTCCATAATGCAAAAAATTCTTTTGATGTCACAGAGATGGTTTTGAAACAGTCTGGTTTTGCTTATCAAAATTATCTAATTTGCTCTGCAAAAAATTACCTTTGTTTACCAGTGTCCACTTTTAAAATATCATTTTGGTTTTGTTTTTTCTACAGTTAAAGCATATGTGCAAGCTCCCTTCGTTATGTATTTGAACATCTCAATGATAAACCTAGTAGACTGTATTTTCTTATTTGGAGTTTTTGGTTTTGGTTTTTGTTTTTTTAGCTTTGCTTTTCTGTGTTTCCCCTCTATTAGACTGTCTCTATTATCTGTGCTTGCACAATTTTTAGCTGCTTCAGCAAACTTTCTCTTTGAAGTGGTTACTTATTTATCCATTACAAAAGGATACTGTTTTATTTGGAGACTATGATGGAGGGGACCTGCAAGGTGACGGCAGGCTATATAAAGGTATAGTTGTCAATCATCCTATAAATCATAGCTCTGGGACAAAGATGCTTCAAGTTTGGATAATTCTGCGGCCTGTAGAGGGCAGCAAAGTCCTGGCCAAGACAGAAATGACCTAACCATGGACTAAAATTATTGCTATGTAGCAGGAGATTGCTAATCACAAAAGAAACAGGAGTCCCCATGGATAATCTAACCAAAAGGTATGAAGTGAGGAGAACTGTCATTTTGTCCAAAAGTCCCAAAAAATGAGCAGAGAATTACAGCTAATAGAAGAGGGGAGGGGAGAAGGAGGAGAGGACACATTTGTAAGATAAATATATGGTAGTTTGGAAAGGAATACACTAGAAGGTGAGGAGGTAAACAGGAAAGACTTCATATAGAAAGTGATATTTGAACTAAGAAGAGAGGGTTCTGTGAGGCAAAAGTGAAAAGGGATTGCATTCCAGGAATGGAGGGCAGTCAGTGAAAGATAGGAGAAAGGAGAGGTCAGTTTAACTAGATCCCAGAATGCAAAGGGAGAAGAATCACTGGGGCCAGACTGTAAAGGCCTTTAAAAACTGCACAGAAAAATTTCGATTTTCTTCTAGAGGTATTAGAAAGACACTGGAGTTGGACGAGTAGGAGAGTCACATGGTCAGATTTGCTTAAGGAAAATCATTCTGGCAGAACTGTGTAGGATAAACTGGCATGGGGAGAGAATTGAGATTGATTGACCAGTTAAGAGGCTGTTGCAATAATCTAGGCAACGGGTAGTTAGGGCCTGAGGAGAGAAATGGTTGGATGTTAGAGATGTTGTGGAGGCAAAAATATAAAGATGGAGCAGCTTGGTGGATAGGTGGGGTGGTGGAGAATGAATGGTTGAGGATAGTGCCAGGGTTACAAAGCTAGGTGAATGGGAGGATGATAGTACATTCATGAGTAATAGGGAAGTTCAGAAAAAAAAGGTGTGTGTGTGTGTGTGTGTGTGTGTGTGTGTGTGTGTGTGTGTGTGTGTGTGATGGGGGGGAGAGAGAGAACAAGTTCTGTGTAGAATTTAAGATGTCTTTAAATGACTAACTGGAAATTGGTGATATGGGATGGTAGCTATGATATAGATAATTAAACTCATGGAAGCTGATTAAATCATGGTGAGTATGTAGAGAGGAAAGAGGATCCAGAACAGAGATTGGAGAAACACCTACAATTAAGGGATATGATGCTGTTGATGTGCCAATGAAGGTAATGGTCAGACAGGTAGGAAGAGAAACAGAGGAAGGTGATGTCATGAGAACTCAGATAGAAAAGAGCTTCCAGGAGAGGAGGGTAGCCAATAATATCAAATACAGCAGAACAGTCAAGAAGACTGAGGACTGAGAAAAGATCAGATTTGGCACTTAAGAGATCAGTGGTAATTCTGGAGAGAACTGTTTCAGTTGAGTGATGAAACCAAAAGCCAGACTGTGTAGAGTTGAGAAGTAAGCAGAGGGAGGGAATTAGTATAAACATTTTTTAAATGGGTTTTAGCAGCCTAGTTTAAGTGGTGAAGGTTTTGTCATGCTTGAAGACGGTTGGTAAGGAACTAGTAGAGAGGGAGAGGTTTAAGGTTAGAAAGGAGGGGGGAGGGGAAGAGAGATCAATTTGTTGCAGAAAACAGGAGTCACATATAGAGTGGCTTGACTTAAGAAAGAAAAGGGCCTTATTATTTTAAACTAAAGGAAAGGAAGTGAGAATGGAGAATGAAGTTGAGGGGTTTTGAGATAAAAAGAAAGGGAGAAGAGGAAGCTGACAAAAAATGGCCTCAATTTTCTTTAAAAGGAAATAAGATTCTCAACTGAGAGAATAGAGGGAGGTGGAGGTGTGGGAAGTTTGAGGAGATAAGAAAAGGTTTGGAAGAGTTTGGGGGGCGTGTGAGAAACAATGAAGTGATAACATTTATATCATTTTTGGACTTTAATAAGGGCCAGAGCTTGAATTTAAAAGAGCCTGGACCTAACAGTCTGTTTGTTCTCTGAAGTAAAATCAGAGAATACCTTTGCCTATGTCAACAAGGCCTGATGGAGCTGACTTAGTATTCCTTATGAGACCCTGAACCTGAGACGCTATCTTGAATAGGGGGACTTCCTTTATTATCTTGTGGACATGTACTATGTTATGACATGTTAATGACAGAGAAAACACAGATGTTCTGAGTTGTAACTTCAATCAACGCTTTGTCAACTCTCTTATCTTATTGTATTTAAAACCCATCCAATTAAGAAATTCCTTTCTCGTGGTATAGTTAATCACTCACAGAGGCCATAAACCTGAAGGACACAGACAGCCTTGGATTGAGCTAAACAGATTTAAGCCTGATCATTCTTGTATTAGTCAGTCAGAAGTTTTTCTGGCTCCATGATCATGTAACCACTAGCTTTAAGGGAATAAACAATATGCATTTAGCCTGTTTGCCTTTTTTAACCAAACTTCCAGGTCAACAGTTATGGTGCGGTGACGCGGATTGGAACTGATGGACTAGGATGGAACAGCTCCCCATCTTGCCAAAGCCAAAGATTTAGGCGTCTCAAGATTCTTTTTCCTGAAATCTTAAACTCCAATGGGGTCAAGAAAATTCTCCTATTCCCAACTTCCAAAGGACTCGCACTAGTTTTGTTGAAATCCACAAATTCCCTTTAAGTTAGCTCTGGGAGTGGGGACCAATTCACTTTAAACAGCTTTGTATTAGGTATCCTTTGATGATTATCTCAGGAAAAATTAACACAAGTATTGCTAGCACTAGAGTGTATTCATCTTTCATTGTTGAAGAAGACTATGCCATCAGAGAAATAATGGGTTGTGCAGGTCACCAGCCTCACTTCTCCTCCAGAGACATCTGAATCCAGTGACCAAATATTCATCAAGATGACTAGAGATGACCCAGGATGAGGCAATTGGGTTAAGTGACTTGCCGAAGGTCACACAGCTAGTGAGTGTCAATCAAGTGTCTGAGGTCAGGTTTGAATGCAGGTCCCGACTGGTGCTCTATCCACTGCACCCCTAGCAGCCCAGCTAGCACTAGTGTCAATCAACTAAAGATAGCCCTAAAATATGTTGGCCACCATAGGGCTCTTTTGGACTGATCAAAGTTACTTTAACTTAAAACCAAATTAAATTGAAAGGCCAACAAATCATCTAGCCAGCAGTGGGAATGTTTCATCTTGGGCTTCCTGAAATAACTGAGGGAAGAATAAAAGGCAGAAGCCTCTTCCCTTAAGGCTTTCAAAGCTGCTTCAGCAGTAGCCAAGTACTGGCTAATTCCCTCTACCCCAAGGGCCTCAATCTGTCCTTCCCCTTCATTCCCTCGGCCCTATTCCACACCTCCTTCCTTCTTCCCCTTTCCCTTAAAGACTTTGATCTGTGGAGAGTGACTGCTCTTAGCCTTATCTCCTCCCCCCTCACCTTCCTTTATCTGCTCTAGCCCTGAGGCAGACAACTTTGCTCACCCTTGGTTGTTTCCTCCTCCTTCCCCCTCCCCACTTTCCCTTAAGGGCTCTGGTCTTAAAGAGGACAGTTACAATCCATCTACAGACTAGAGGCCTGAACCTATTCCCATGGGGCCTATTTCTTTAAGATAGTTAGAAACTTTGGGGCACCAACGCTCCCCACCTCCAACTTCCATAGGGGTTCTCTGAGCAAAGGTTGCAGAATCCACCCTTTTTCTGTCAGGTCTTGAATCCTTGCAAACCCCTTTCCTCGGAATAAAATAGCCAATTCACGACAGGGATTTCTAACAAGCTTCTGATCCCGGCCTCCTCATCCCCGTCGTTTATTATGAGCTCTATTTGTATTTGTCCTGTCGCTAATTGTCAATTTGTCTGTCAGTGTAGCACTGTGAAAGAGTCTGTTATCTTGTAAGATTTAAAGTGCAGGCAGCCAGAGACTTTTAAAAGCAGCAGCTAGGGAAACAAACAAACAAATCTTTAAGACTTTTCCTTGTTGTTTCTGTGTGGCCAACCTGGAATTTCAATGGAAAGTTAAAGAGAGCTAAAATCTTCTTAGCAGATTTTGTAGGTTGTGAGATTGATTAATCATTAAAAAATTTGGAAACTAATCATTTGGAATTACTGGAAAAAAAAACCAAACCAACTAATACTGTGGGTAGCTCCAGGAGCTCACCTTGCAAAAATACCCCATCCAAATCCTGATCACTTAGCATTCCCCACTCCCTCTCAGAGTTTTAGAGTATCTCAGAATGGGGATTTTTTAACAGCCACAAGGGTTCATGTTAACCCCTCTCATCTCAGATCTAGTTACAGAGAGGAGAATGTAGGAGAAGTGTAGGGGCAGCAATTCGCACACTGGCAATGATCTAACAGTCCTGTGGCCTTTGGCACCTTATAGCCCACCCTTCTAGGTAAAGCTTGGAAATGTCACCTAGATCCTACATATTCTGTCAACGATGTCCCACCAGCTGAAACCACTCCAGGCTTAGTAAATTCTACAGCTGTGGGAGAAGGTGGAAGGAACAGGCCTGTGGCGAACATTCCCTAAGCTCTGCCTGCAAGAATCATCACCACTGAGACACCAGCCTTTCTGCTCTTGATAAACTTCACACTTCTCTGTTTCAGTTGCAAAAATTTATTTTATCTCTGTTTAACCCATTTCCTGATTTGTAAAAGTAAACATAATGGTTGTTGTTATGGGATCAAAATGATATAATGACTGTAAAATGCTTAACATAACAACTGGTATATGTTACATACAATATTATTATCTCTCTGATGTAATTGTTAACTTTGAAGTGGTTTTAATTACCAAAAGTAATGAGATGAATAATTTCTATATGTGATAATCTGGATATGCAATTGATATCATATGAAATCTATTGTTTGTGTTAAAACTGTATTTCTAAGATTGTATTTCTGAATTTCTCTTAGATTGTAAATTCAAGAGACCACTGTAAGATAGACATGTTGTCAAAGCAATTTTAATTTGGTTCTTGTTGCATATGAATTGGGCTTTTTAAAGCATGTGATGAATTAGGTAATTTGATATTTGCTATGATAGCTGATTTTTGCATTTGAAATCTAAGCTATTATGAAAATATATGGTGGTTTAAAGTTATAGTTTCCATGTGTTATACAAGGTGATTTAGAAATGGTTTTATAAAGTTTATAAAGGTCTTATAAAACTCTGTGCAAAAGTTTCTGTGTTGTAGGATTCCTATTGAGCAAATGATAATCAAAAAAAAAAATAGGGGTGTGATTTTCAAGCCTGTTTCATCTAAAAGATATATTCATGTACGTTATTTGAAGGTTTATAGACTATGTGCAATGCCAAAATGTACTTAATTTCTAGTGATATATTTAAGGAAAATTTGTTATTGTGTTCAGGCTAAATTAATTGGATATGTCATTCTTGACTTAGAGAAACTAAATCTTTCCATTACAAACACCTTTTTGACTAAGGAACTTTGTGATATCTAGGAATTCTGTAATAACTTAAGAATTTAGTTTTGTTATAATACTTTGTGAATCTGTGTTACTTTACACCAACATAGTTTAATGAATTCCAATTTTAAAGGTTTATTTTTGCTTTAAAAAGGAAGAAAGATATCTATCATTTTTAAAGTTTCCAATTAATTTTCTTCATATAAGTTTAGTGAACATCAGAATAAATTCTAAACTGTTTTTAAAGAAGTGGAACTACTTTTTGAAGAAATGTTTTGAAAAATCTTCTGTGATTTTTAGAAGGCCTACTGAAATTTCAAAATAATTTATTGCTAAATTAGTTGTAAAGCAGAAGAGATCTTGCTGTTTTGATATGAATTTGTAGTCATTCCATGACCTAAGCAAGAGTTAAAATTTACATTTGAACTTTTTGATTGTGTTTTGGACACAATCCAATTTGAGATGGATTTGACATGCCTCAAGTACATCCATATTTGAAATGTCCAATAGGGCATTGGTGATGCTTGATTAAAACTCAGAATAAAGAACGGGGCTGCATCTAGATCTGGGAGTCATCTGCATAGAGATGATAATTAAACCCATGGGTAATGATGGTTACTGAGAGAGTACAGAGGGAGAAGAGGGCCTAGGACAGAATTTTTGGGCACACCCATTACATCATGGAAAGCAAAGAAGGCTGGGAAGGAGCAGTCAGACAGGTAGGAGGTGAACCAGAAGAGGGTAGTGTCTTGAAAACCCAGAGAGGAGAAATGAGTCATTTAGTACATTATGTCAAGTTCAGTTTTCAAGAGTTACAAATATTGTCTTTCCATGTAGGAATGTAAACAGTTCAACTTTAGTAAATCCCTCAAGATTTCTCTTTCCTGCTTATCTTTTCATGCTTCTCTTGATTCTTCTGTTTGAAAGTCAAATTTTCTATTCAGCTCTGGTCTTTTCATCAAGAATGCTTGAAAGTCCTCTATTTCATTGACTGACCGTTTTTTCCCCTGAAGTATTATACTCAATTTTGCTGGGAAGATGATTCTTGGTTTTAATCCTAGTTCCTTTGACTTCTGGAATGTCATATTCCAAGTCCTTTGATCCCTTAATGTAGAAGCTGCCAGATCCTGTGTTATCCTGATTGTATTTCCACAATACTGGAATTGTTTCTTTCTAGTTGCTTGCAATATTTTCTCCTTAACCTGGGAACTCTGGAATTTGGCTACAATATTTCTAGAAGTTTTGCTTTTCGGATCTCTTTCAGGAGGTGATCTGTGGATTCCTTGAATACTTATTTTGCCCTCTGGTTCTAGAATATCAAGGCAATTTTCCTTGATAATTTCATGAAAGATGATATCTAGGCTCTTTTTTTGATCACGGCTTTCAGGCAGTCTCATAATTTTTAAATTGCCTCTCCCAGATCAATTTTCCAGGTCAGTTGGTTTTCTGATGAGATTTTTCACATTATCTCCCATTTTTTTCATTCTTTAGGTTTTGTTTTGTAATTTCTTGGTTTCTTATAAAGTCATTAGCTTCCATCTGCTCCATTTTAATTTTTAAACAACTATTTTCTTCAGTGAGCTTTTGAACCTCCTTTTCCATTTGGTTAATTCTGCTTTTTAATGCATTCTTTTCCTCATTGGCTTTTTGGACCTCATTTGCCAATTGAGTTAGCCTATTTTTAAAGGTGCTATTTTTTTCAGCATTTTTTTAGGTCTCCTTTAGCAAGCTACTGAGTCGCTTTTCATGATTTTCTTTCATCACTCTCATTTCTATTCCCAATTTTTCCTCCACCTCTCTTACTTGATTTTCAAAATCCTTTTTGAGCTCTTCCATGGCCTGAGACCATTGCATTTTTATTTTGAAGGTTTTGGATATAGAAGTCTTGACTTCCTCTGATGGTATGCATTATTCTTCCTCATCTGAAAGGATGGAAGAAAATGCCTCTTCACCAAGAAAGTAGCCTTCTATAGTCTTATTTTTTCTCCCTTTTTTGGGCATTTTCCCAGCCAGTTACTTGATTTTTGAGTCCTTTGTCAAGAGGAAGGTATACTCTGGGGACCTGTAAGTTCTCAGTTCCTCCAAGGTGGCACAATCAAAGGAGAGGAGCTTACTCCTCTCCTGGCCTGCACACTGGTCTGGGAGCAACCAAAAACTTTTCTGCCCAGAATCTGCCAATTAGAATTCCCTCACCACAACCGCCTCCAGCTCCACCAGCACTCCTCCTTACCCCAGGGCTGAGCTCAGGGCTGAGATTCATATCAGCAGCTCAATTCCCCTAGGGACTCTAGGTGAAGGGATCCAAAAACAGAAACTGCCACTGCAGTGGCTGCTGCTGGTGATCCAGACCCCACTCCCTTCTCCTGGGTGAAGGAACCCTACCATGGACTTTTGAAGCTGTCTGTAGCATTTGTGGGTTGAGCAATCTGGGAACTGATGCTGCCAGTGGCTCCCTGAAGCCTGTTCCAAGTCCTGTCCCTGTTGCATCCTGCTGGGCTGCACTCCCTACTGGGCTGGGCTATGCTCCCAGGTTCAGTTCTGAGGTCCAGCTCAGAAGTGCACACAGAAATCTTTGCAAATTAAATAAAATGCAGAAGAAGCTCTGACTAGCTGTCATGTTTTTTTTCCAAAAAAATTCCTTCCCCAGTAGATATCTGTTACTAGGAGCAGAAGTGACAGTAGTCATGGGATTTAAAAATGAAAAAGAGCTTAAAGATCATTTCATCAAATCCTCTCATTTAATTGATAAGAAAGTTAATTTTGGGCCAGGAGTTCTTAACCTGAGAAACAAGTTGCTTTTTGTTTTCTTTTCATGGTTTGATAACTATTTCAATCTCCAAGTTTACCTTCCTTTGGAGAGGAGGAGGAAGGGGGGTGGGGGTGGAGACAGAAGGGAGTGGATGAGCTGAGTTATCTAGCTAGCTGGGTCCCTATTCAGGCAGCTCAGTCTACTCACAGGTCTGTGTTCCTCCTTCATTTTTGAAGAAGACCATGATTTCTCTGATGGCATGGTCTTCTTTGAAAACAAAAGACCATTTCAATCTGATTGGCTTCCTTTGTAATTCTATATATTTTGTTTTATGCACTGAAAACATTATTCTCAGAAGGGGTCTGTAGGTTTCCCCACACTACCAAAGGATTCTCTCCCTCCGTCTTCCCCTTCCCCATTCCCCCCAGCTAAGTGCCTTTGGTACAGTAGAAAAAACACTGAATTTGAAATCAGAACGCTCAAGTTTGAGCAATAGCTTTTATAACAGCTAGCTTTGTAGACTCAGGCAATTTATTTAAGTACTCTGAACCTCAGTTTGCCTACATATAACACTTTTTAAGTTACTTCTACTTCAAAGGTATTCAATTTACATTTATATTATGTTTTAAGTTTTTCAAAGTGTTTTCTTGATAGCCTCAGAGGGTTATTATGATGTTCAAATGAGATATTAAGGAAAGCACTTTATATCTAAAGTATTATATGTCAGCTATTATTATTATCATTACTAATGGCGCTTCCCTTCTTGGAACGAAGAAAATGGAACAGAGTAATTTTGCACATGGGGCATCATCTAATCTATTTCCTTAGGACAACACTGAGGAAAGTATATGAGACCTGGTGGGTGTAATGTTGATGGCACAATATTAGCAATGATCTTTGGAGTGTCTAGGAAAAGGAGAAAGATAGAACTGAAAATGGATGATGGCAATCAGTCTACCAAGAAAATTTGTTAAGGTAGTATCCTAGGGGCAAATAATGATACATAATCAGTGAAAGCACAATTAGGAAATAAGTGGAACTTCTACAAGAAGGGCAGATGTCCAGGGGACTGTTTGTTTATGACAGAATCATAGAATCATTTAACTGTGTGACTTGGGTAGCAACTTTCTCTTTCTGAGTCTGTTTCCTCCTCAGTAAAGGGAAAGAGTTGAATTAGGCAAGGCTTAAGTTCGTCCAGTTTCTAACTATTGGGATTCCAGTAGTCCCATTGTATTCTAGTCCATTCAGAACACATATAGAGTATTACATTCAGTCTTGAATGCCACATTTTAGGGAGGTGTAGATCAGGGCAATCAAGATGGTGAAAAGTCTGAAGATCAAGTCAGAAGAGGGTCCATTGAAAGAATAGAAAGGTTTAGCCTCATAGGTAAAGCTGTCACGCAGAAGAAGGGAGAAGGGAGGAAGGAAATAAGCATTTATAGAGCACCAATTATGTGCCAGGAACATAAGTACTTTTATTAGAGCTTTATTAATATTATCTCATCTGATCTTCACAATAATTCTGTGAGGTAAAGGCTGTTATTAAGAAGAGGGAATATGCTTGTTTTGCTGGAGTCAAGCAATGAATGGGTGGATGTTTGAATGATGGAAGTTTCAGAAGTTTCAGAAGGGCAGATTTAGGTTTAATGTAATTAAATTATATCATGTTATTGTGATTAAGGGGACTAACCTTGTTTTTCTGGGGCCCCATACCTGGGAACCATAACTAGGAGCAATGAATGGGGGTAGAAGCTTCAGAAAGGCAGATTTAGGTTTAACATAAAGAAAAACTTCCCAAAAATTGAAGTTATCTAAAAGTGGAATGGTTCTCCTCAGGAAGTAGTGAGTTCTCCCTCATTTTAGGACTTCAAGCAATGACTGAATGACCACTTGTCAAGGATGTTGCTGAGAGGGTTTTTGTTTAGATATAGGTCAGATTAGAGGTCTATGCCAACTCTGAAATGGTGATTTTTGTCAGTGGGCAACACTGGGCACAACTATGAATGGGATTATTCCAAAGATGCTTTTGGATACCAAATCTCGGGCCATCAAAAGCTAAAATCATAGAACAGATCAGAGATGGATTTACTTTGTCCAAACAGAGCTTTCATTCACTCACTCCATTCTGCTCCTTATGCAACCATTAGGTTGAGTGCCTTCTTAAGAGTCAGACTTAGAAAAGAGCTGTTCTGTTGTAGATTCACACTCTGGTCCATCTCCAGAAAAGTAAGGCTGACTGGTAAGTGGTTTTCTCTGACTGGTTTTTGTTCAGAATTTATCTGCAAGATGGATTGAAGGTCCCAGCCAAGGTGAAGGATGATTTAAGGTCTTCTGTAGAGTTTTCCTAGTCATTTGTCAGTCAACAAGCATCTATGAAGTGCTTATTATATGTCAGACACTGTGTTAATTTGGATATTTCCCTAGTTTTTTTTTCTTCCCCCAAAGAAGTTGGATTTTATATCATTGACTCCCTCCAGCAAATGAAGGGAACTACAATTATATGCTATAGAACTTCAAAGTTTATTAAAAAAAAAAAAACAACCTTTCCTCCCTAGAACCTTGTGGGGTACAGGGTTGCAGGGAACTTTACAGAGCTCCTTGCTATTCTTATTTTACATATGAGGAGACTGAGGCACAAAGTGCCCAAGGTGAGTATTAGGGAATGCTTATTAAGTATTGGGGTTGGGGATCCAATCCCAAGTCTCTGGATTCCAAAGTGCAGCACTCATTCCACAGTCCCTGAGACTGCCTCCATGTAAGACTAGACCTGAAGAAACTGTGTGTTCATCCAACTTCAGTCCTTCCACCTTTACACACTTAAACCAAACTCCACTGTGCAAACATTCAATTTATTCACAAACTTGGTGCTGTGAACTGCTCAGCCTGCAGAAAAGACATGGCAATACCAGATAGAGTGCTGAGTTCGGAGTCAGGAAAGGTGGGACTGGATCTATAATTTCACTGGCACGGGGAACTCTTGATTGAGAACCCTCTCATTACTGATATTAATAACAGCTAGCATTTTTATAGTGCTTTAATATTTGAAAATGATTTTATAAATATCTCATTTAATCTTCA